>NW_026909005.1:980000-1655000 GCF_033115175.1 Lepus europaeus | reverse complement strand
ACAGCCAGGGCTGGGCCAGGTGGAAGCTAGTAACCATGAAATCAATGCAGTCTCCCACGTGGGTGCAGGAATCCAAGTATTTGGCTTATCACCACCGCCTCCCAGGGTGTGCATTAGCAGAATCTGACGCCAAAGGTCGGATCCACTCTTTGCTATTTAGGTCAAGTCTCCAGAGGTCATTGAAAGCAGCATTGCAGCTACTCTGGGTGCAGCCTCCACTAAGCCTCTCTGTTCTTCAGCCAGCCTTCTCCAAGAACCTCTCTTTGTGCCACGTGGCCTTGTCGCCTGGCCCTGTAAGGTCAGTGCTGTTGTCACTGTTTCACATGTCAGAAAATTCAAGTGAAAATGCCGAGTAACTTAGGAGGGTCAAGTGCTCTGTATGGCAGAGATAGGATTGAAGCTTCTAAAGCAACGAAATGAAAGACGGGACGCCCTAAAACCTCCTGGGGTCCCTTCTTGATCACTGTCAGTCCGGATGAGCCAGAACCATTTTAAAAGCTGGGAGTCAGAGCTTTTGGTAAAAGAGGAGGAATAAATGCATTCATTTGCCCTCTACCCGGACACCCCGGTCGTGAAGAGAGGGGGCTGGCAAGAGAAGATGGGACAGGAAGTGGCGGGGGGAGGGCTGGTGACAGGATTTTGGCGTCAGACACAGGTGGACTGATGGTGACTGAGCAGCTGGGGGAGCTGGGCGCCTGTGAAGGGTGGCAGTGTGGATGGATGGCTCAGAACCGGAAATAAATGGAACAGCTGCAGGTTGCAGGCACCTTGGAAGGCGCAAGGGTGGATGGGCCTGGCGGGGAGAAGACTGGTTGGCAATCTGTGGGAGAAGACATCCCCCTGGGCCCCCTTCCCTATAGTGCTCAGCCTTTCCCACAAAGACAGAAGTCTGGCGGTATCCCAAGGCAGACATAGGACCAGGCCGGGGCCACTGCGGTGCAGAGAATGGGGACAGTGACAGTCTCTGTTGGTGAGAGTTCCCTCAGTCTCCTTTCCCAGTGGCGCTGCCTCTTGGTCTCTCCTGTCGTTTGATGGTGACATCCTCTGGTAGCTTCCTAAGAGGGAATGTGGACTCCTGGGACACTGACAGGCAGACTGCAGCCCCCTAGGCCAAGGCTGGAGGCTGGCTGTTCTGAAAGAAGAGTCCTCCCAATACTGAAATCTGGGGGTCTCCCAGCAAAACAGCCACCTGTGCTGGCTTAGCCCACACTGGTGCCCACTCGATGACAGCCTGTCTCCTCCTGCTCCCCCCACTCCACAACACAGGACCTCGGCAGTGTTTTAGTTTATGTATATATGTATATAGTTTTACTTATTTGAGAGGCAGAAAGAGAAAGAAATAGAGAAAGGTATCTCCCAGCCACTAGTTCACTCCCTAAATGCCCCAACCACTGGGGCCGGGAGCCAGGAATGCAGTCCAGGTCCCCAGTGTGGGTGGGAGGAGCTCAGTTAACTGAGCTATCTCGCTGCCTCCCAGGGTCTGCATTAGCAGCAAACTGGAGTCAGAGTCGGATGTTGAACTCCACTGTGAGGGGCAGTCCCAGGAAGCTAGGCTCAGCGAGCGGTGGAACAGGTACTCTACTGTGGGATATGGGCATCTTCTTTTTTTATCTTAAAGATTTATTTTTATTTATTTGAAAAAGTTACAGAGAGAGGTAGAGACATAGAGAGAGGTCTTCCATCTGCTGGTTTACTACCCAGATGGCCACAACGGCCAGAGCTGCACCGATCTGAAGCCAGGAGCTTCTTCCAGGTCTCCCATGCAGGTGCAGGGGTCCAAGGACTTGGGCCGTCTTCTACTGCTTTCCCAGGCCATAGCAGAGAGCTGGATTGGAAGAGGAGCAGCTGGGACTAGAACTGGTGCCCATATGGGATGCTGACACTTCAGACCAGGGCTTTAACCCACTGCGCCACAGCACAGGCCCCATGGGCATCTTAACCACCTGACAAAATGCCCACCCCTAGGCAGCATCTTAATGCTTCACCAAATATTTGAGGAAAACTAACATTAAAAGAGTGGCGGGAGCCTGTGTTGGGGCATAGCAGGTTAAGCTACTGCCTGCCGTGCCAGTATTCCATATGGGTGCTGGTTCCAGTCCGGGCTGTTCTACGTCTAATCCAACTCACTGCTAATGCACCTGGGAAGGCAGAGGGAGATGGCCCGAGTGCTTGGGCCCCTGCCACCCACATAGGAGACCTGCATGGAGTTCCTGGCTCCTGACTTCAGCCTGGTCCATCTCTGGCTATTGTGGCCATTTGGGGAGTGAACCAGCAGATGGAAGAGCTCTGTCTCTCTTCATCCCTCTCTGTCAATCTGCCTCTAATTAAATAAATCTAAAAAGAAAGAAAATAACAAACAGGAAGTAGAAACAAAGTGGGGAGCAGAAGAAAATTTACAAATAAGAAAAAGATCCTCAGAAAAGAGAAGGTATAGCATCCATGAAAGTAGAGCAAGGGGCTATGAGCAGAAAATAAGAAAGAACACTTGGAAATAAAAGAATTCAGACTAATCGCAATGATAGATTTACTGAAGAAAACCATCAGATAAAGTCAAATCTCCCAGAGAGAACAAAAACTCAGAAGAGATAGAACATGGGAGAAGCAAGTTGAAGAGACTGAGCTTAGAGGCCCTCCACCTACATAATTGGGGGTGGGGAGAAGGGAGCACACCTAGGACTGAAGAGGAGGTTATGAGAAACGACGCAAGGCGTTTTCTCGGCTCTGAAAGAACTACGTTTCCAGATCCCAAGGCCTGTTAGTGCCTGTCCTAATGAACACAAAGAAATTCACGCCCTGCAACTTCAGAAAACCTAGAGTAAGAAGCCTCCAGAGAGGAGACCTCCGAGGGCCCTGGGGTATCCGAAGCTGGGGGAATTGGAAGTTCGAGGTGTTGAGCCTTGCTATCGGTCAGGGACAAGTGCAGGCATGTCTGTACTCAGGGCCTCCTGTTAGAGGCTCCTGGTGGATGTACACCGTGCAACGATGGGTGACACCAAGAGATGGGGAACTGTGGGGTTCTAGAAGCAGGGGCAGGAAGCCAGGCCAGCGAGTGGCTAGCGAGATGGCCCTGGGGAGAGCAAAGCCCTGAGTGACAGGTGCCTGGCTCTGTGTGTGTGTCTAGGGTTAGCTACTCGTCTGTCAGAGTCAGCATGAATTAGTGGATGGCACGCAGGAAACCAAGCAAACATGAAAAAGCAAAGGCACTGACTCCAAGGAGAAGGAAAAGGTATACAAGAAAAAACTGCTTTGGACCCATGGGCTTGGCCTTGTGGGTGGAGACTGGTTCCAGCAAATTCCTCAGTAGGATGTGCACTGAGCCAGGGCCAACCCACAGCGTCCCCAACACTTAGACCAGTGTCCTCGCCAGGGCCGGCAGCCCCATTTGTTGAGAGAATGCGAGTGCCGGTCTATGGGAACTCTGCCCCTTGGTTTCCTGGCCACCCTGTCTAGCTTCCCTGGGGCTAAGCAGTCTTGTAGGGGAGATGGTGGGGCCTCAGTAGTACAAGGCCACATGGGTGGGCACACGGAAGGAAGCCTCTGGGAGGTAGGGCAGCCATCCTGGAGTGGAACTTCATCCCTGGTTGTTCACACCCCCTTCAGTGCCGCGAGGATATGTGATTGACTAAATGACGGGCTCGCGGGGGGCAGGGTGCTAGCCTTGACGTGGGGAGAAGGTGAGGAGGGAGGGCTGGGTCCCATGGTGAGGAGGAAAAAGCTCCCGGAACCAAGCGGTGCCTTGGAGAACACGGCTGCTAAGGGATTCTCCAGTGCCTGCCGCAGAGGTGGGATGATCCACTGGGGCCTGTCTTATTCCCTGACCTGTAGGATGAAGGTTGTTCGGTGTAGACTGGTTTGGGCTTTGTTTTGTTTTTTTTTTTTTTTGGTTTGTTTGTTTGTTTGTTTTGCTTGAAAGTGGAAAGAAAGCAAGGAGCAAGTTCAGTTCCCTAGAGAAGCCTTTGGCTGGGCAGTCGGCCCCAGGGAAGGCTGCTGTGTGACTGCAGGCCCCTGGAGATGCAAGGAACCCCTTGAAGGTCACAGGCGCCTGAGCAGACTGACGCGAGAGCCCTGTGCGCAGAGATCTCGTCTCCTCACTTCCTGTCAGGGTGACCTTCGGCACCTCAGTTTCCCCACAGTACACGTATTCCAGGGGTGTTGTGAGGCTTACAGGCCACGGCGTACACAGAACAGGGGCCGCACACTGGCCGCCCGCAGGCCAGCTGTCCCAGTGTGTTTGTTGAGGCTCCCACTGTCTCCTTTCATGGAGTTTGTTGCTGGTATTTAAGAAAAATTTTCACCCAAAAAGTCTGACCCCGAAGTGCTCTGTAAAAATAACATGAGGCAACCTTGAGTGACAGTTTGTTAATAGCGATTGGCTGGGCAGAGAAGCACCACCCCCTTTGCTCTCTGTCTGGCCCCCGGAGGGGTATCTGTCCATAGAACCTATCCATGGGAATGGGAGAAGGAGACTTCTGGAAGAAGGGTCAGCATGACTGAGAGCACCAGGAATGGGGGCTGTGTCTCCTCGCGTGATGAAGAGGGCAGGCCTACGGTTAGAATGAGTAACACACGTGCAAGCAGAGGCTCGCCCATTCCCAGGTGGTCCCAGCACCCACCCCTGCTGGCACACGGAGTCTCAGTTACTTATCTGTGTGGCTTTTTCCCAGCTAGGACGTGAGCTTCTCGAGGGTGGTAGCCCCACCCTATGTACTTTCTAACCATAAGGCCTGTGCAGTATCTCCATGGCACAGCTCAAGCACTAAGTCGGTGCGCAGCCAGCGTGATTTAATTAAGCACCACTTCAGTTACTTTTCCTGCACAGGTGGAAGGGTTGGCTGCAGTTTACAGGGGGTTTTGCCTTGAGCCTTGTCATTCTGGTTTGCAGATTAACATAAAACCTTCCTTCTAGGCATTGTGGGGTAGCAAAGGCTTAAGTGATAAATAAAGATGATGCATCACATCATGTAAATTTGCAGGTGTGCCTGGATACACACGAATTCGCTTGAAAATTCCTGAAACAAAGAGTTTGGGTTTAGGCACCTTCCAAATGCATATTTCACTGTGTGAAGAGATGCAGTGCTCGGTTTTGCACAAAGCTAAAAAACCTTGGTCTTGAAAACAAGCACCCTGAGCTGATCTGTTTTGCAAATCGGGATTCTTCCCTGCAAGTGTTACCAGTCATCCTGTGTTTATTAAATTGTGTAGAGAAGGAAGGCAGGGAAATAGATGTGAACTTGACAGTCCTGCAGAAGCACAGTAGAATCAGGCAGTGCAGAACTGCGTTGATCACAGGTAGGAGTGACTGACAGGCATCGTGCTCCTGCAGCCTGAGGCCTGCGGCTGTCATTTGTAGACTCTTCCGTTCGGTGACAAGGAGAGTCCTGCACCGAGGTGCGTGGCAGACGGTGAGGTGTCCGCACTCCCCTGGTGATGACGTGGAGTTCTACCTTGCTGTGAGGATGGCTGGGGCCGGGCTGTTGTCTGCATCGCCAGAAGGAATTCAAGGATGTAACTTAGATGAAAGGAAGCAAGATTTAAAGAGTGATTTACAATCAAAGTGGGCGTAACAGGAAGGAGTGTGGGCGTGCTCACAGGACAGCTGCACTGCACCAGGTCAGGGTCTATCCCTTTATTTGACCTAGAGGCATACAGAGTGTGTCTGGGGCAGGGTTAGGGTATAGCCTTTTCTAGAAATCGCCGAAGCATCATGGCGTCAGGTGCCTGATGGGAGTGGGAGTGTCGGCCATGGTCATTTTAGTATAATGAGCAGAAGGTTAGCACAGGGATGCAGCCAGTAGCTGTATCGGATGCTTTTAGCCAGTGCCAGTTCTAAGCAGCAAACACTGCAGAAGTTGCATTGTTTTTTGCCACGTGGACGGGGTGGAGGGTTTGGATGCCGCAGGTGGGGCTACAGCCCAGGGGAGGCTTCAGGGAGGTGCTGGTGGTGTCAGCTCCTCCTTGCCAACATCACCGTGACTCTTCAAAAATAAGCAAGTTCAACAAAATCTCAGGACACCAGATGTTTGAAAATCCACTTTATTCCTAAATACTGCTAATGAGCAATCTGAAAATGAAATTTGGAGGACAATTCTGTTCCCCATAACTTAAGAATAAATTTAACGAAAGAAGAACAAAATGTATACCTTGAAAACCGCAGAACGTGGTGAGTAGAAATTTACAATTGAAGTCAATGGAAAAAATCTCATGTTCCCAGGTTGAAAGGCTTAACATCATGAGGATGGTAATTCTCCCCCAAATTAATCTGATTCCACACAGTCCATTTCAGAATCTCAAGCTGAGTCCTTTCTGGAAGCAGTCAGACTGTTTCTAAATTAAAATTCATAAGGAAAATCATAAGGGACCCAGAAAGGTAAAACAATCCTGAAAAAGAATACACCAGAACTCACACTTCTCACTTTCACAGCTCACTGCAGCAGACATGGGGAGCCTTTTTCTGCCACGGGCCATTTGGGTAGTTATGACATCATTTGCCAGCCATTCAAAATTATCAGCTTTGTTAAAATTAGCTTGCTGTAGATTTATTGAATTTCGAGTTCTGCCTATGGTTGCCTTAGCGGGGCCAGACCAAATGGTCTTGCAGGCTGCAAACGGCTTGTGGGCTCACTGTTCCCCAACCCCGCACTGTAAAGTCACAGTAAGCAGAACAGTGCGGTCTAGCTCAAGGACAGACATGTAGATCAGTGGAGTAGAATCGAGAGTCCAGAAATCAACCCATTGGTCTGTAGTCAGCTCATTTCCACAGGGTGGCAAGGTCATTTCCTGGAGAAAGAATGACGGCTCACAAAGGGCCATTCAGATTCTGTACTGAGTCGCTAGTATCCTTTGATGTGGATTTTATCAGGCCCAGAACCTCAGCCCGCAGTGCCCCTGGAAAGATTAACTGGGAAGCTAAGGGAGTGGCGTGATTGAGGAAGGTCTCAGTGCTGCTTCTGTAAATCAGAGCCTCTGCGAGAACCCACAGGCAGGATTGCAGGCCTTAAGGTTCATCCGTCTCTCCCAAAGCCGATATCCCGGTGTTAGACTTCAGATGTTAGACTTCGAGATGTTTTTGGGAACTCACAGCCCTGATCAAACAAACTAATATCCAGTCTACCCTTAGAGCCATATAGATTGCAGTCTACCTTTGCCATTCCAAAGGAAGCAGGCTGCCCAATCAAAGGAAGGCCACATGTACTGTGGACCAACCAGAGGCCCACACACAAGCAGATCCCACCGTGCCTCCCCAGCTTGGAACTCTAAGATTCACTGCCTTGACTCCCATGGGGAGCCCAAGTGTTGAGCCTTGGCTGCCTGACTGTGCTGTGTGTTATGCAATAAATGTCTCCTTTTTTCCAATCACCCGATGCCCATGATTGGTTTACTGCACTCTGGGTGTGCAGGCCCAGTTTGGGGGGTTCTTTGGCAACCCCTCAGCTAGTTTTGGGGTAATTCTGTAACAGTTCCACTTTACAGGCAAGTCCAGAATAGGGACATGTGAAAGGAATTAGTGATTGCTATTTGTTTTTATAGATTTATTTATTTATTTGAAAGAGTTACACAGAGAGAGAAGGAGAGGCGGAGAGAGAGAAGTTTTCCATCTGCTGGTTCACTCCCCAGTTGGCCGCAATGGCCAGAGCTGTGCTGATCCGGAGCCAGGAGTTTCTTCCAGGTCTCCCACGCAGGTGCAGGGGTGCAAGGACTTGGTCCATTTTCTGCTGTTTTCCCAGGCCACAGCAGAGAGCTGGATCAGAAGTGGAGCAGCCGGGATTCGAATTGGCACCCATGTGGGATGCCGGCTCTGCAGGTGGCGGCTTTACCCACTACGCCACAGCGCTGGCCCCGATTGCTAGTTCAAGGGTAGAGAACTGACAGTTAAATGGGTTGGAGTAATGAAAAGGTTCTAAAAGGGACAGGTGAAGAATGCAGCCTGAGAATGCACTAAGAGCCATTGCCATGTACACCTTAAATGGGTAAATTCAATAAGACTGTTAAATTTTTAAGTAAAAACAAAGTGAAGAACAGGGTGCAGTAAATTACAGTCATTAAAATGGCAAAAGGGGACATTTGTAAAGCTGTAATAGGATTAAAGTGTACAAGCTGAGAAAAAAGAGAAATGAGTCATATTATGAATGACTACAGTGAAATGAAATAAAATGTAAAGACTTATACCACTTTGAAGCCAAAGAAACTGAAAATCAAACAAGAAGGATAAAAGGTGAAACAAACATAAAAGGAATAGGGAAAAATGATCAGAAGTTTTAAAAGCCTCTCAAAGTAGTGGTGATAGTGGGAAATGGTTAAAACAATTAAAATTAGCATAATTTCTTTAAGTTAAAAGTGACAAAAGTGGCATTAGCTTTAAAAAAAAAGTAATTACTGTAAGTAATTAAATGAGTAAAAGAAACAAGAACATTTTAATACCATTTTTAAAAGTAAAAGAAAGGTAAGAACTGGAACTCAGGAAGTGTAACATTCCCCTCCTGCTCTCCCAAGGATGCCCGGGCACCTGGGAAGCTCTCTGTCAGGAACTGGGCTTTTCCTTCCTCTTCCTTAATCCTGCTTCTGTAGGTAGGAGGGTGTGCCCTAATTAGCTATTCAGATGGGGTGGGGTTTGGGTGGGGCTTGTACTGCTCACTTCCCTGGCCCTTTGAGAATCTCAGGAGCATCCATGGTAACTCTGCAGGGGCTGGAGCACACCTGCCATCATCTCTAGGGAAGGTGTCATGGGGTCTGGTGCGTGGTGGGGAATGGGTGTGGATCAGCAGGTAGGGGGCGGGGGCTGTGCAGTGTGCGGCCACAGCGCAGGTGCTGCTGGCAGGCTCTTAGTGCCTCGCTGCTTACTTAGCTACCTCCTTGCTTGCCTCAGTGGGAGCTATCACCTCTCAGCAGGAAAACGTGCTTGGCCAAACTGCTTTGGAAAGCTCCTGCTGGGGGCAGGTGGGAGGCCAGAAGGGACTGGGAAGAATCCCCGGGGATCAGACTGGGACAGGAGGGACCTTTCTAGGATGTGGCCTGCTGATGGCTTAGGGGGATTGAGAAGTGGTGCTTCCTGAGACAGGAGGAGCCAAAGGCAAGTGCAGGCCCTTGTGGGCACATGGATGTCCATCCAGGGTGACAGGTCTGGCAGCAGAGGTGTGGTCGGCTGCTGTTACCTTCTTAGCACCTGACTCCGAGCCCTTGAGAAAGGTCTGCTATGGTCCTTGGGGTCAGTCGCTAACTCGGCCCCCGGATTTGGAGGAGTGATGACGCGCAGGGTGTCTCCTGGTGACACTGAAACGCTAGACCAAAAACGTTCAGACTCGTACGGGTCCCTAAACCTTCACAAGCCCCCGTGTGGATTATTGTCAGCACCCTTCTTTGCTCAGGTGATTAGGAAGAAAACCTTAGATTCTTGCTGTCAGACATCCCCAAAACTGGTTGGCGGGGTTGGCTTAGAACCGCAAAACTGGGTCCACTTGCCTACCGCAAAGTGAGGCAATGCCTGGCAGGGGGGTGGTGGAAAAAGGTGTTTATTGCAAGGTGCAGGGCAAGGAGTCGGCTGCCAGTGCAGTCTGGGGGAGTCACCCTGGGGGAGTCAAGGCAGTTGGGTGTTGCCATTCAAAGCTGGGTTGAGCCCTGTGTGGTAGGCTTGGGTGTGGGCCTCTGGTAGCTCCCAGTGCGCTTGGCCTGCCTTCCATTGGTCAGCGACGAGGGCCAGCTTTCCTTTGAGACGGCAAAGGTGGACTCCAGTCTGTCTGGGTCTAAGAATCACTTGGGGACTAGTTTCTGAATTGTGACTTCCTGTGAAAACTCTCAGAATAGAGGTTAGCATTGCCATGCTCACTGTAGGGGCAATCACAAAGTTACCATAAGTGGTACATTTGTTGCCCAGTGGAAGTCTTTATAGGTGTCCTGTATATAAGACAATGGGACATAATTGCTTAAAAGAGGAAGGGACAAGGTGAGATAATGGCAGATTCTTCTGTTCTACTGTGTTCCTTCTCGGGCGGGCAAGGGAGTGGGGATAGAAAGCCCATCAAGACCCTGTGGCAGACCCTGCGGCAGGCCCTGCGCTGCGTGTTCTCTGTTTTACTCTAATCCTTCTACCAGCCCAGCCTGCCGGTTATTCTTTTCTCTCACTGCTCAGAAGGCAGAGGCACAGTTCAGTAGCCTAAAGGCCGCAGAGAGGGTGGAGTGTGTGTCTGGAGCCTGGCAGCTGTCCACACCCTGTGCTGCCTCCCTGGGACACTGGGCGGGACTCCTGAGAAAGGGGGAGTCAGGCAGGGGAGTGCCTGGGGTCTGAGCGAGGCTGAGGACAGCTCCCAGGGGCCTGAGAGTCTGCAGGCGGGGCCTCCCTTCAGCCTCCATCCCACCGGCCCGTTGTCCTCATCCACCACAGTGACAGCTGCCAGTCAGGCCTGAACATCAAGCCTACAAAATAAAAATACGGTGGCCTTTGCATGGCACGCACAACTTCCGCTGTCTGCCTTTCTCCTCGTTCTTCTCTCTCCTCCCCTCTGCCCCACCACCCACTTCCCAAGAGGCCTGGCCGTTTCCCCTCTGAGCCTTTGCTCAGACTGTTCCTCCTGCCCAGAATGCCTATCTGCTTCTGTCTCATTAGCCCGATCTTACATGTCCTTTAATATCCCACCCAGACGTCGTCTCCCTGCTCGCCCTTCCCCTGCCTGGCCCCAGCCTGTCTCTTTATCCTTTCCAAGCTCTATGCATGCAGAAAATAAGACCCTGCAGTTCTACTTTCTTGCCTGCTTTTACTTGGCCACGGTTATACAGCCAGCAAAGACTGGTAGAAGCAGGTGCACACCACACACTGACCTTGGAGTCCGGGCTTTTAACTTGGGTGTTGCCCTCCTCCATTATTCCAGTGCCACCCTCAGTTCTGGACTCCCGGCCTCTGATCAGGTCTCTGTGCAGTCACCTAAAGCAGTCACCTCCTCCAGATTGTCCCTGGAGCACGTGTAGGCATTTCCCAGACTGTCAGAATGATTCCCAGCACCAACCAGCTGAGCCCTGGGTCAGGGTGTGTGTGTGTGTGTGTGTGTGTCAGGGCAGGGAAAAGGGGATGACTGTCTGTATTCCGGGGCATCTGCCTAGCTCACCAGTCAGACCTTGCCTCTGCCTGTGACCCTGGAGTCCCTCTGTTCTCATCTGGCCCTGGTTCTTCCCCGGGCTACTCACGCCCTTTGGCTAGGCACCCCGATGCGCATGCTCACTGGGAATGTGAGAAGCGCTGGCTGCTGGGTCCCCTTCACAGCCACACTGGCTTTTCCTGGATGCTGAGCGGTGCTTTCTGGCAGAAACTGAAATTGAGATGGTAGCCTCACCAGGTGGCCTCACCTGCAAGACCCGAGCCCGACCCCACGACCCCTCAGAACCTCATCTTTTTCCCAAAATGGCGGTCATGGCACAGTTTGTGTGATAGGTAAAATCGGTTTTAAAAGCACCTTGCATGATGCCTGGTTCTTCCTGGGCGCTCGGTAAGGATTTGCTGCATCCCCTCTCCCCCTCTGCACCTTCGGAGTGTCTGGATGTAGCCTGCCCTGCCTTTGTCTTGCCAAAAGCCCCAGGTGTCTGTGAGCATGCATGGTGGCTGGCTGCCCCCTCCAGCCTTACCTTGTGTAGGGACCAGGCAGGCCCCAATTCCACCCAGGGCCTACCTTGTAGTGGCGGAGCAGCTCAGACAGATTGACAGGCCCATGAGCCAGACGAGAATGGTTCACCATAAAAATGGAAAACCCGAGGCTGGTACAACTCTGGACAGTGGGGAAGGATGAGAGGGCTGTGAAACTCCCTGAGCATGGCCCTGTGGACTCAGGACGTGTGGGTGGCACTGTTCTTCCTTTACCTGCTTTGTCTCGCCTGGTGCCCCCTGCAGCCCCACGAGGCTGGATATGCCATCACTAGCTCCAGTTTGCAGGCAAGATGGTGGAGGCTGCTGGAGGTCCCCCAGCCTCCCAAGCTCTCTGACAGAGGCAGGGCTCACACCCCAATCCGTGAACTGCTCTGCTGCCATGGATGCCAAACGACGAGGCCCCGGGAGAGAGCTCCGTGGTCAGCGTGACAAGACAGACACAGCCTGGGAAGTCAAACAGGGCTTGCTTGTCTGACGGAAACAGCAGCATGTTAGAGCCACACAGCATGTGGCCTTAAAAGCTCAGCAGCTGCCCCATGGGTACAGCACTCCAGGCCTCCCGGAATCAGCACACCTCACTGGGCCCAGTGTGGATGTGCATGAGCAGCCCCACCCGCAGCTCTCTTCTGCGTGGCGTGCTCCTTGTCAGTCCTGGGCTGAGGTGAAGGCTGGCAACAGCTCATAGCTCTCAGCTGTCACCCTCAGCCACCTTTGTCTTCCTGAACCCCATGCTCTGAAGCAGAGCAGGAGTGAGGTCCCACTCCTGTCCAGGAGCCAGGCCACTGTGACTACTGTCCAGCAAGGAGCTTGGCCCACAGAAAGATGGGACCGATTCCATGCTAGGTGTGGTGAGCTCATAGTGGCTGAGAAGCTTGTCTGGAGGCAGAGAGCCTGGGCTTAAATCCTAGTTCTGCCACCTTGAGCCATCCTCTTACCACTCTGTGCCTCAGCTTCCACTTCTGTAAAAATGGAGCCTAGAGGGTCCTGCCTGCCGCAGGCTTGTGAGAGGTTAAGTTGTGCACTGCGCTGGTATGGTGCCTGGCCCACAGCAGGTACTCGGTTCCTCCCTGCCCACACCTTCTCTCTGAGCCCCTAACATTTGTCATTGTCAGCCCGTTTACTGATCGGAAAGTGAAGGGTGTTACACTCAGGGACTCCCAGGGCCCCTGGAATAGGAGGCTGCAGAGCTGGGCTGAGAACCCTGCCTGCCTGCCCCCAGAGCCCAGTTTATCCCTGCACCCCCTGAGACACCCACCCCGGCTGTCAGTAGAGGAGGCTGTGGCGCCCTTCCGGGATGGCAGTGATGGCAGATGCTAGGGCCTGCCGTAGGGTGCAGGCAACTTGGCTCCCTTACCATGAGAAGAGCAGGAGCCGCCAGCCACGCTGCTCCGCTTCCCCCCATGTTTCCTTTGGGGCTGTGTCCTTTCCTGGCTCATCAGCCCCCCAAGGAAGGAATGATGCTTGTTGCGGGCTGCACCTCCCAGGTCTGCCCCCCACCCCCCCACCCCCCCTGTGCTGTCTTATACCACTGCTCAGGCAGAGGCTGGAGCCCCTGGCCTCTGAGCCACTTGGCTGTCCCCAGTGCCCTCGCCCTCCTGGAACCAGGGTGCACCTCATCAAAGGTTTAGACCTGAGGCTGCAGAGCCACACAGCCCGGTAAACCCCAGCCCCTCACCGTCTCAGGGATGTGGGTTTGGCAGATCCACTGCTCCTAGGTGTCACGTTCACCCCGTGGACGATGGGCATGATAGCGCCTCCCTAGGGTTGTGGGATGGTCATCGTGGGTCATAGAGAGCTGGGGCAGTGCCCAGGACCTGGTTCACGCTGACGAGTGGTCCGAGTATTGTTATCAGGAGCAGTCGGTCGCCCCTGTGAGTGCCATGGTAGGGACAAGGGGTTGGGAGGGGTTTGACCAGAGGAAGAGCCAATGGGGCATGGCTGGGTGGGTGGTGGTCAGTGCCTGCTGGCTGTGCTGGCCACCAGCTGTTGGAGGTGCCTCCCCATGGATGTCTCTGGCAGGGGACCCAATCCCAGGTACCCGAGAGCCCCTTCATCCCCGTGGCCCCCTTCCTGGTTGCTTGAGGCTCCCATCCAGAGAGAGAAATGGCAGGAGAGGGTGAGACAGGGCCTGGGCCGAAGGGCAAAGCTTGGGGAAGGGAAAGCAGGAGGACCAGGCAAGAATGGCAGGAATGAAGGCTCCCTGAGCTTTGTGTTTCTTCCGCCAAAAACTGGGGATGGGAGACTTCCTGTCTTTGTGAGCAGGGAAGCGTTCCGTGCCAAGCTGATGCCCGAGGCCATCGTCCCCACTCTCCTGTGAACCCTTTGCCCTGGGCCAGCCCTCCCAGAGGTCTCCGAAGGTGGCCTTGATGTTCAGTACCCTGAACTACTTTACTGCTTGCCAAGAGGGGTTGGGTTACAGGGCCCAGTCTCAGTGCCCCATCCTTGGTGTAGCATCCCTGTGTGTACACATCAGTCTGCTGACTAAGGCTGGTGGGGAAACTGCCTGGGCTGTTGTAACAGTGCAATGCTGTGAAGGCAGGCGCTAGTCCCAGAGAGCAGGGTGCTTGTCCCTGTGACTTCTGGTCGTCCCCCGTGGTGCTCTCTTTGTGTTATTCAACCGGGCTCAGGCTACAAGGTGCTAGAATGGACCCATCACTGCTGGAGGTAGCCTGCACGTCCCCTTGAGTCTGAGAATCCATTTGCACCTTGGGATCGCTGTGAAGTCCCCTTGAAACGTCCTATAAGCGTATAGGTGCCCTGTCCTCTCCTGCCTCACCTTACCGACAGCAGGTATCAGCCTAAGACGAGGCAGGTGGCTTTCATTCTCTCGGCAAACACTGCCCATGTGTGGGCTGTGTGTGGATTACTGCGGAGGCCTTGTGAAGGGACTGACAGTTTCCTGTCGCTGTGGAACCCGTCTCCAGCGGGAAGGGGTTGCTGTATGCTTAGCAGGACCAATTCAGCATCTAAGTCCTTCCCCTCTGCTTTTCTTGGTTCCTGCATTCCATTCCAAACGGAAAGTGGTTTTGCGCTGTCAAGGTTCAGGTCTCATCCCCCCAAATGTGCAGCTTTGAAACACTCCGGCCGTGACAGTGTGGGTGACCTTCCTGGGCGGGGGGTTGGGGGGGTGTCTCTGTGTCTGCACAAGTCTCTGCGGTGACAAGTGAGCACCCGTCACCTCGCCCCGCACAGCCCCATCCTGACTCAGGGCCGGGGAACTTGTGTTCCTAGGGACTGACGTCATGGTCCGCTGCCTTAAGCTGATGAAAGAGTTCAAGCGGAAGATGGACGACGACCAGGACGATGACGAGGACGAGGAGGTCATCTCCAAGGCGGTGCCGCCGGTGGACATCGTGTACGAGCGGGACATGCTCACGCAGACCTACGAGCTCAGTGAGTCCTGCCCGCCTGCCAGCTCCCTGCCAGAGACCTGAGGTGCCTGTCTGTGCACACAGAGAGGGCTGTGCTCCGAGTGTGACTTGTCGAGACACGCCGGGCTTCCCTTGGAGGGTTTAGGCCTTTGCTCCAGGTTGGAACCCATGCTCTGCTGCTAGGCTGAATGACGTTGGTGAGATCTCTGAGCCTCAGTTTGCTTATCTGTAAAATGGGGAGAGAGATGGGAGTGGATTAACTGGGGCCATGGGCCCATGCAACCATGGAGGAGGCTGAGAAGTCCCATGTGAGCCTGTCTGTAGGCTGAGACCCTGGGAAACCACCGTGTGGCTCAGGCCAACTCTAAAGGCCTCAGAACCAGGGGAGTCAACTCAAGACCAGGAACCCGGAGTTCTGATGTCCAAGGGCAAAGCCCTCGTCCCAGCTCCAGGAGAGAGGGAGGCTGTGTCTTTCCTCTGGGTTTGCTCCCTGTGGGCCCCAGCTGCTTGGATGGCACTGTCCACAGCGAGAGCGAATCTTCCTCCACTCAGGCCTCTGATTCACAGCCCAGTGTCCTGCAGATGCACCGAGACGCTGGGTATTTCTTCGCCTGGTCACTTGATGCCTGAAATTGACTCGAGCACATTCCAAAGATAAGCAGCACAGTATTCAAGTCCCTAGGATAGGGCCTGCAGCACAGAAAGCACTCCGTGCGGTGAGCTGCTGGTGTTACTGTGCAGAGATTTCACAGCCACCTGTCACCTTCCAAGATTGGTTCCGAGTCACCACAGGCTGGGGATTCTGGTGATGAAGGGCAAAAAAAATCTGTCTCCTCCTCACCCTTCTGGACCCCCTCAAATCTCTGCAGGACAGCAATGAGCCCGCGCCATAGTCCTCAGTCCCCATTTGGGAGAAGGGACCGAAAGGGGCCCTCGGGGGCACTCCCCTCACCGGCAAGGCCGAGAGCCACTGCTGGCGACAGGGCAGGAGGTGACAAACCGCAGAGAGCAAAGAGCAGAGCCCATTTAAGAAGGCCCTTCATTAAACGTCACCTTCCTTGACGCTTCATAAAGCGGCTGATTTCATTGCTCTGAAAAAGTCCGTTTGTGCAAAAGAGCTCATTTCCCACAGCGAGGCCTGGGCACAGACAATGTGGCTGGGTCGTCCACTGGCCATTGGTCAGTCTCCCTCCGCCAAGTGCGTTCCCATGGAGGAGTCAGCCAAGGCCTTAGAGACCGGCCGCTGGCGCTCTTGCTGGCACAGTAGGCTGTTAGCCTCCGCGTCCTGGGTGCAGAAGGAAGGGGAGGGTTTAGTGGCTGTGCTGTGGCCGTGGGAGCCGCCCCATGCCAACGCCAGGACTCAAGCGTGTTGTTTCCCACAGTCGAACGCAGAGGCACAAAAGGCATCTCCCAGGCTGAGATTCGCGTGGCCATGAACGTGGGGAAGCTGGAAGCAAGAATGCTGTGTCGGCTCCTCCAGAGGTTCAAGGTCGTCAAGGTAACACACACACACACACACACACAGCCCCAGTTCCCTGTCTCGGGGTGTGCACTGTGTGATTATGAAGGGAGCAGGGGGTGGGCTCAGACCGGCAGGAGATGAGACCGGCTGCCCTGTACGTCAAGCCAGTGCACACAGGCTGCATGCAGGCCATCCGCAGGTTCTGTCTGCCCCTCGCTGTGGTTTGCACTCGATAAAAACCAAAGGGATGGCCAGCGCCGCGGCTCACTAGGCTAATCCTCCGCCTTGTGGTGCCGGCACACCAGGTTCTAGTCCCAGTTGGGGCACCGGATTCTGTCCCGGTTGCTCCTCTTCCAGGCCAGCTCTCTGCTGTGGCCCGGGAGTGCAGTGGAGGATGGCCCAGGTGTTTGGGCCCTGCACCCCATGGAAGACCAGGAGAAGCACCTGGCTCCTGGCTTTGGATCAGCGCACCGGCCACGGCGGCCATTGGAGGGTGAACCAATGGCAAAGGAAGACCTTTCTCTCTGTCTCTCTCTCTCTCACTGTCCACTCTGCCTGTCAAAAAAAAAAAAAAAAAGGGATGGTCAGCATGAAAAGTCAGGCCACATGAGTGCAGCATGGGGGGACAGTCAGCTGGAGGCTGCTGCGTCCTCGTCCCAGGAGACAGAGCCGCGCCCTGCTGGCTGCACAGCCCCCACCTGGCTGCCTCTCGCTGACGCCTGGCTCCTGGGGACGTGATTGAGTTCTGTGTGCCAGGCACTCACTGCTCACTGACCGCTCCCTGGGGGCTGAGTGCTCTACCAGGCATTGAGGGATGACGAGACAGGAAGGCCCACTGGGGCACATGCATGGGCCTGACCAGTGGCCCAGGCAGTGAGATGGAAGGTGCTGGTGAGAGCCAGACTGTGGGGGGAACAGGTCGCTGGCCCTCTTCGGAGTGCGGTCAGCACTTCTTATCCCCCCAGGGCTTCATGGAAGATGAAGGCCGCCAGCGGACCACCAAGTACATCTCCTGCGTGTTCGCCGAGGAGAGCGACCTGAGCCGCCAGTATGCCCGGGAGAAGGCCCGCAGCGAGCTGCTGGCCACCGTGAGCCTGGCCTCCATGCAGGAGGAGTCGCTCCCGCCCGAGGGCGAAGACGCCTTCCTCTCGGAGTCGGACAGCGAGGACGAGGGCGGCAGCAGCAAGCGGAAAGGCCGAGGGCCCCAGGGGGACGCCAGGGCCTCCGGCAGCCTCGGGCTGGGGGCCCAGCCTCATCACTCCACCCCCACCAAGGGTAGGGGAGCTCGGGCAGGCAGGGCGGGGGCTGTGGGCTTTCTTAGGAAGCAGCCCCTGAGGGTCCCTCTGGTGCTGAGTCTGGGGTGCACAGGCTTGGTGGACATGGCTGTGTGGCCCACCCCGGCGGCTTGCTAGGCGGCTCTCCTTGGCAAATGTTCTGTAGTTTTATCATGAGAGGGGCTGAATTTTCGAAGCTTCCCTCTAACAATACTTTAAAGAATCCCTCAGGGTTTTAGCTCAGTTAGAGATTTTTTTTTTTTTTTTTTTTTTTTTTTTTTTTTAAAGCATATATGGAGGGCGGGGGCCAGGGACAAATTTGGCATCTGGAGTCCAGGTAAAGGCAGGGCTGCCTATAACGCGACCCTCCATGGGTCTCCTGGCCTGCATGAGTCTGCTCGGGCTGCCGAGCCCAGCCGAGACGGCCTCTCGCTTGCCCCTGACCCACTCTGCTCCTCCCCTCGCGCAGGTGGGTGGAAAGTCGTGAACCTGAACCCTCTCAAGCGGCAGCCACCTGCCTTGGCGGGAGCTGCCGAGGGTGCCGCGTGCGGGAGCCGCGCTGGCACCGACAACCTCCTGGACACCAGCAGCTCCTCAGAGCCCAGCTTCGGCTCGCACCACATGGAGAATGACACTGGCGACATCGCCTTGATCGAGGAGGTCCGGCTGGAAAACCCCAAGGTCAGTGCTCGCAGGGAGGGCGTGCGTCCCTGGCAGGGACAGCTGATTGACATGAGACGTGTTCCCAGCAGTGGGCCGGCGCCTCTCCGTGTGCGAAAGTCACCTGCCCTGTGGTTACCTGGTGTTTCCATTGGCTATAGCTAACTCGCTCTCTTCCCTTGTGTTCCTTTTAGGAGGAACATTTGTAAGGCTCATTTAGATCGGCTATTGGGTGAATTTCGTTCCCCAGGGACATCTGGCAATGCGGAGACATCTCCGATTGTCACGCTTAGGGAGGGGAATGCTACCAGCATCCACAGGTCAAGTCGTGGATGCTGATAAACAGCCCCACACAGACCCTGGACAATGCCTCATGCCAGAATTTTCTAGCCCAAAACAAAACATCAGCTCTGCCATGGCTGAGAAATCCTACTTTAGATGAAAGGGCAGTATCATTGACCATAAAAAGGAAGGGAATCAGAACCAACACTGCCAAAAAGCAAGCGCGTGTCAGCACGTTCTGGCCACTGCGCTGGGTCCCGGCGTCAGAGACGCGGCAGGATCAGCTGAGTGCTTTCTGTCAGTGTTATCAGGAGGATGAAAAGGCAGTTGATGGAGAAACTCCCTCCTCCTGACACAGACCTCTTCTAAAGGGTGGTGCAAACTGTGCTTTAGCAAGAAACTGTGCATAGATTTTGCAATTTTTTTTGCATGAAAATAAACCCGTCTTTTAACTCCATTTCCCACTGACTGTTTGAAGTGACTTCATATGATTGGGTTCACTTAGTGCCATGTACCTTGTCACTTGTCGGGCCCCGGATTCTGCCAGGGGGGCCTCCAGCACTTTGGAGCTGCTCAGTGTGGAATGGACTTCTGATGGGGCGGGGCAGGGGTGGGTTTTGGAAGCTGTCACTGCTGTGTCCCTTGGGCTTCACAAGCCTTCAAGATAAACACCGGTGCCCTCTGGGAGGAGGAAGGCAGGGGCCCTGGGGAGGTGGTCAGCCACCTGCTCGGTGAGTGGTATTGTGAACGTTAGAGTGTGTGTGTGCACCCCCAGCCTGATCCTACTTGTCCCTGTCTGGAATGAAGGCCTGTGCTGGTGGGTCCCTGTCACAGAAGCGATGGGGTGTGGTGTCGATTTTTCTAGACCCTTTCAGCCCTTTCTTTGGTTGCCGTGACTCTGTCATGTCTGACTGGTCTCCTCTCTAGATGGATGGTCTCCCAGCTTCTTACCTGCCTTCCTTACCCTATGGGCCCCATCAGCAGGTCCTGTGACTCCAGCATCTGCTCCCTCCAGGGCTCAGAAATCCAGCTGCTCTTTCCTAGCCCAGCGGAAGTCCATCGCTAGTGTCCCTGGCAGCATTGTGTCCCACTTTGTCACCCTTGCTCAGCCAAGTGGTGACAGAGCGCGTTTCGCTTTGCCCTCGTGTGGCTTTCCCGCAAAGGTTCTGCGCCGAAACGCAAGGCAGCACAAGGGGTATTCTGCCTCTCTAGGGACACTGCCTCCTGCCCTTCTCCCATAGAAGCAGTGTGCTAGGCCGGGCATGTCCACAGTTGGCAGGGACGGGAGCTAGGCTCTGTGCGTGCCACCATGTCGGATGGAGTAGCCTTCCCGGGTGCACTGACATTTTCTGAAAACGCTGCTTCAAGCGAGCAGGTGTGGAGGGGAACGTGCCCAGGGCTGCCGTATGGCCCTGCTCTGTGTGGGAGGTCTGCAGGGAGCATGTTAGAGTTTGCGTTTCCCTCCCGTTCGGGCCTCACGTTGGGGTTGTCAATATTTTGATCCAAGGGCAGATGGAGCAAGTGCATTTTAAGCTCAAGGGGAGGCAGGAAGGAGCCACACAGAGCACGGCGTGGGCCTTCTGGCAGGGATGAATGAGGAGATGCCGGTCAGCTTTTCTCCTCTCCTCTGTCACCAGTCACCCTGATCACTTTCAGAAACATCTGTGGCTTCCAAAGACCGCCTGTGCTCCCCTGGCTCCCCGCCTCTTCAGCCAGAAGCCCCGAGCTTGCACACGTGTGCAGCCTGTGTGGCTCCAGACCGCGCCTTAGCCTCCCCTCACCCTGGCTTCCACGTCTGTACAGTGGGAGCCGTCATCCTCAGGTTGTGGAGAGTTGTCACCGATGTCACGTGGAAGAACCAGGGGACATGGAGCAGGTCCTTTCAACTGCCTGGGGTCGCTGCAGTAGACGCCTCTGAGTTCTGTTCTGGACTCAGCTGTGTGGCCCACGTCCTCTGCTGACCCACGCCTTGGCTCCTTCCAAGCCTGCAGTGATGCGGATAGGAGGCCAGATGGACGCCTTGGTCCTCCTGCTTGAAACACGGGCGTGGGAGTTCCCTGAAGGGAGAAAGAGCCCGTGGGAGTGGTATCCGGGCCCCGGGTGCTGCTGAACCCCTGTGCCTTGCGCTCTGCTCTGTTCCAGGAGAGCAGCGGTTCCCAGAAGAGCGGGAAGCATGGCCCCGGCCAGGACAAGCCGCATGAAACCTACCGGCTGCTGAAACGCAGGAATCTGATCATAGAGGCCGTCACCAACCTGCGTCTGATCGAGAGCTTGTTCACGTAAGCTCGCTCTCGCCCGCCCGCCCGCCCGCCCGCCTGTCTCTCTTGCACTGGCCACACCTCTCGGCCAGGTGGTCAGCACCAGCCACAGAAATGACCGAAGGACATTTGAGTGCCTCCTGTGCCCTGGGTCTCCTTTTGTGGCTGTTTGGAGAGTGTAGACGGCAGGGCTCATCCGTACACCAGACAATGGGGCCCTGATGGAGCAAGAACAGAGACAAGGGGCAGTGGGCTTGCCCTTCTCCATGCCTGGGAAATTGCTGGTAAGAGAGGGCTATGGGAAGAAGCAGGCAGGTGAGATAGTGTCACTGACAGAATTGTGCTTGGAGTCTGTTCCTGAAGCTAACCCGAAGCAAGTACAGGTGGCACTTCAGTGTGGGCTGCAGTCGAGGCTCTGGCCTCTGCTCCATTGGTCTGTGGCACTCCCTGTCCCCACCGGCCATGCCGCTGTTCCTCCCGGCCACTCAGTGGGAAGGAGCTTCGCTCTCCAGTCTAGGTCATGGGGGCTGCACACTCCAGCTAGGGAGGGATGGGGACACCTCGGTCTGCGAGGTCCTTTGAGGCCCTGCCACTCTGTGCCCAGTGCTCTAGAAATACCAGTGTAGAGACACAATGAGAGCGCAACTGGGGGCGTGGCCAGAGAGGGAGCAGTCAGGAGGGGACGGTGGCGCACCGGAGCGTTCCGTAGCAGGAGGCCCAGCCAGCACGCACACTTGGTGAAGACAGCTCTGCACACGGTGCTGGCTTTCCCTGCCATCGCCCTCCCACGGCAAGTCCTCTCTCACATGGAGCGGCTGTGTGTAGCAGCTCATTCACCCCAGAGAGAGAGGATCTACGCCATCTGCCCGGGTGGGGGAGACCTGCGCCAGCCCCTCCCCTTGCCTGGTTGGCTCCGTTAAGTGCGTCTCCATTCCCTGTTGGGGCGGAGAGCATGAGCTGCTTATTTTGTGGTGCCCCAGGATTCAGAAGATGATCATGGATCAGGAGAAGCGGGAAGGCGTGTCCACCAAGTGCTGTAAGAAGTCCATCGTCCGCCTGGTGCTGAACCTCTCTGAGGAGGGGCTCCTGCGGCTCTACCGGACCACGGTTATCCACGATGGGATCAAGAAGAAGGTGAGCAGGGCCCTCGCGGCGCCCACATGCAGCCTCACACTGCCCGAAGCACGCCGGGCTTGCCTATCCCGCCCTGGTTATCAGGGACTCGGCGTTTCCCACCTCGCCTCCTGATGTGGGAAGCAGGCCTTCCATCCCCACTTTGTGTATCCGCTGGAAAGAGAGAAGAGCAGTAACAAGCTCGGGTCTCGAGCCAGGCATCCAGCCCCGCGGCCAGCCGTGGAGGAGACGCAGGAAGGCGAGCGGCTCGAGTTGGGCAGAGTGCTGCTGGGAGATGTTTAATAACCCTGGCGCAGTGGGAACTGTAGACTCAGCAGCGCGAACGTTCTCCACGGAGGTGGGAGGCCACGTATCCCCAGAGAGAACAGTGGCAGTGGCTCTGTGGGCACGCTCCGCCAGGGTTTTCTAGTGGGGAGTGAGCCGTCTCTTCCTCTCAGCTGGGCTGTTTCTGTACAGTTTCAAGTTTGGGGCCATTCCCATAGCAACTGCAGCCCGGCAGCTCTGCCATCTCAGGCTCAGGTTTTTCGGGGTCAGAGCAATTTGCGACAGCACAGCGGGACAGGCCCCTTCCTTTGCCTGACCTTTTTCCCTGGCGACATTTTCCCATCTCTGCCTTAAGAAAGCTCTGCTTTGATCTTTTGTCTCCTTAATAAGCCGGCAAGGTCATTTCTGCTTTTGGACTTGAGCTTGTCTTGAGGGGGTTTGAACAGTACAGAGCGGGACGAGACGACGTAAGAGGCAGTACACTGATGCTCTCATCGGTTTTATATCGGCGGTGCCCCCCAGGCAGCCTGCCTTGCCTCCCTCCAGCAGGGGCACTAGGTCCCGGCACTGACTCTCTCTCACTGTCTCTGAAGGGCAGGGGAAGCCCCCCGCCCATCTGCAGCAGCGCCTTTGAGTTCTGCTGCTCTTCACAGAGCGGTCCCAGAAGGCAGAACACCTCCCCCAGGTCAGGGTGGGGAGCCGCAGTCCAGCTCAGGCGCCTGCTGTGTGTCCAGCTCTGGCGCCTGCTGTGTGTCCAGCTCTGTTGGCGCCACGTCTACCAGGCTGTGCCAGAGGGAGCCAGTGAGAGGCTAGGGTGAGATCTGAGAGCAGCAGGTGAACCTTGGGGGATTCCATAAGCTCCAAAATCTAAGTGCACGGTAGTGGCTCTGCCTCCCCCCACCCCGGGCCATGAGGTGCCAGTCCAGTAGCCTGGAAAAGGCTGTGGTACGTATGTGTGCTGGAAAGGGCTATGGTATGGATGTGTGCCCTCAGAGCGGGCTGCAGTTTCTCACCCAGCCTTTCTGTAGTACCCATAGCTCATGCTGCAGCCACATTGCTGGAGTCACCACACCCACACCAGCCTCTGCCCCCGCCCCCGTCCAGCCCTGGCTATTGGGCCGTTGGGAAGTAGCTGGGCCATTCAGTCATAGAAAGTAGAAACAGGAACGCTGTGGATTTGTATTGTAGATTTTTTTAAAGGATTTATTTATCTGTTAGAAAGGCAGAGGTCATGAAAAGGAGAGATGGGGTGGAGAGGAGTGGCATGGAGAGAGGTCTTCCATCTGCGGGTTCACTCCCCAAATGGCTGCAATGGCCAGGGCTGAGCTAGGTCGAAGCCAGGACCCAGAAGCTTCATCCGGGTCTCCTACGTGGACGCAGGGGCCCAAGCACCCTGGCCGTCTTCCACTGCTTTCCTAGGTGCATTAACAAGGAGCTGGATTGGAAGTGGAGCAGCTGAGAATCAAACAGGCACCCATGTGAGATGCCAGTGTCACAGGCAGCAGCTATACCTGCTACGCCACAGCACCAGCCCCTCTACTGTGCTTTTAAATCTTGGAGATGCCTCCTGTCTCTTGTACAAGTCTCACAAAACCACAAGGGAGTTGGCAGCTGGGAGAGAGGGGTCCCTGTTTCACAAATGAGGAGTGGGAGAGGCTAAGCCAGGTATGGCCATTAAGACTCCTCATCTAGGTATTGCTTCCTGTTCCTTGTCCCCAGCCTATCTGAGCCCATTTTTGGCATGAAGCCGCTAGCCAGAGCTGACACTCTGGGCAGAGCAGTGACCGAGAGAGGAACCTGGTTTTCTGGGTGCCCAGGCCATGACACCGCTGACACACGCCCCCCACTCCACTCAGCTCCACCTCTCCTACTGGTGTTCCGAGTGTTGCCCTTCTCCATGGTTTCCATTTTGCAGCCGTGTAGCTCTCCTAAAATGAGAACCACCTCAGCCGTTCAGCTTCAGTACCTCCAAAAAGGTAAAACAACAAAAGCAGCTCTGAATCCTCCCCCGGTTTGTCTGGGAGCACGCTGGGCATGGGTCCCACCGTGGCGCTCTCAGCCAGGCCAGATTAATGAAAGCCGCTTACCTTTTCCAGATGGAAGCCCTCAGGACTCCCGAGCAGCACTGGGAAAGTCTCAGCTCTCAGGGGTGGGCTATGGGGAGCCGCCTGTCAGGAAGTGGCAGGGAGCAGTGGGCTGTGACAGCCCGGCGAGGGCCCACAGGGCCATGGCTCCCGTCCAGGATTTGATCGCTGGTCACTTGAGGGGTTTTGGTGCCAGTTGCTATAACAACAGAGCGTTGAGCGACAGATTTTGCTGGCGTCTCCTCTTTGCTTTTGGAAATGCCAGTGACATCAAATAGAACCGAGGGTCCCCCGAGGACCCTCTGGGACAGCCCGACCTCTCTCTGCAGGTTGATTTGGTTGTGCACCCATCCATGGACCAGAACGACCCTCTGGTAAGAAGTGCCATTGAGCAGGTTCGCTTCCGGATCTCCAACTCAAGCACAGCCAATAGGCAAGTGGCAGACAGGAAGGACCGCTCAGCAAGGCCACCAGGCTCGTGAGTCCCAGCCCGATGCCCCCTTCACAAAACCCTGGTGTCTACCTTTGCATGCAGGCCTGGGTTCAGTGGGTTAGGTCTGTGGTTCACGATCCCGAGTCTAAGCAGGGGTCGGTGTCTGGATTGTGAGGAGCAAACTCCCTGCTGCTTCTGCTCCATCGGGCCTTCCAGTGTCTGGAACACTCTGGGTCTCAGAAGGGCTCCCAGCAAGTGTGGTTGCCTTGCAGGGGTGTTCTGTGGTTTCCTTCCTAGACTGACTGGTGGCCGCCAGATGAATCAGCAGTGGAGGAAAGTTCCTTCTAGGAGTAAACCCAAGATGGCCCCTGCGGGTGGAGGGCTGCACGTCTGTCTGTCTGTCCATCCATCCGTCAGTCACAGCATCCTGTATCTGCACCACAGGGCCAAAGTTCCCCCACCCCCGCCACCCCAAGAGGAAGTGGAAGAAGAAACTCCAGTGGCAGAGGCCCCCAGCGCATCGGGAGCCTCCCAGCTGAACACCTCCAATAAAGTAGAGAGCGCACGCGTGAAAAAGACAGATGAAAAGATGGGCATCACCCAGCTGAAGAACTACAACCCCGTCATCGGTACCAGCCCCTTCCTGGGCGGGCCGCGTGCGTTCCCTCTGTGGCTGGTGGGATGATGTGTGCGTCACCTGTGCTCCCCACCTGGGCTGCGGTCACTGGCTGAGGCGTGCTGGGCCAGTCCCATGGTTTCTGCCCATCTCCCTTTCCCTCCACCAAATGGGGAGAATTCTCCCTCTCACAGCCTGCAGAGATGCAGCTAAAATTATGTCAGATCCCAGCATGAGGAAGTATTCACAAATATCAGTTCCTTCGGGCGAGCGTTCTTGGGCTGGACTGTCCTGCAAGCCCTTGAGAGTCACCCTTGAGTGTTCACATCGCTTTTCCAGAGTCAGGTCTGAGGTGGCAATGTCGTCTGCCCCCTGGCGTCCTGGCGGGGCACGGCGACTGCGCTGTGAACCCACACTGAGCCGGTGCAGGTGCTCAGGGCATGGTTGGCGGGGAGCTCGGCTCCTCTCCCGACCTGAGCAGGGTGCCAGGCTCCGCCCAGCCAGTGTCCAGTGTGGGAAGCAGAGACCAGGGAGGCCAAGCAGAAGAGCTGGTTTGCAAGACTTCCCTTTCCCAAGGTGCTGGTCGCACAGCATGGCTTCTGCTAGCGAAACCCAAGCACGCTGCTGTGCGGCCAAGGACCACGTGCACCTGAGCACACCAAGGGCAGTGAGTGTGTTCCTCCGTGAGCTGGGCCTTGTCACCCTGCCTGGTCTCACTCCTTCCCTCTCTGCCAGGGAAAGGCAGGGGAAAGTTGTCTGTGTCCACAGAGAAACATGCTCCTTTAGAAGAGCCCAGGGCTGAGCATGTTGGACACAGTCTGTTTGAAGCCAGGTGTGCTGAGCTGGTGGGCCCCTTCTCCGCCGTGCTCTGGCCTCCCACGCACTCCTTCCTGCTGCACCCCATCCCTATGGCCTCGGGGCCCTTCCTCACCCATTTCAGACACACGCTCATCTCAGGCCCCTTAGTTTGCCCTGGGTGCGTGTCTATAGGTTTCTCTGTGGTCCACTCCGTTAGCACCTCGGAGGCCTCTCCCAGGCCTCTCTCTAGAACGACAGCCCTCCTCCTGTCCTAGCGCATGAGAGACGAAACTCTCAGAGATGAGAGCCATGTCCCTCTCTCCCAGTTCCAGGACTCGGCCGCTCTCTGGGGTTTCTGCCCAAGATGCCTCGCCTGCGTGTGGTGCACATGTTTCTGTGGTACCTGATCTACGGGCACCCTGCCAACAAGACGGCGCACAAGCCCGGCGGCGAGAGGAGGTCCCGACGGCAGGAGTCGAGCAGGATGAGGGCCCAGGCTGCCTCTGCAAGGCATGCGGAGGCCTCCTCGGAGGGCAGGGAGACTGTCACCTGGGAGGCCGAAGTGGAGCTCGACACGGAGACCGGTGGGTGCCTCCGCCACGCCCACAGCGGGGTCCAGGGCGAGACATGGCTAACATTCCTTATCCTGTTGAAAAATGATTTTCATTCATTTATTTGAGAGACAGAGCTCCCATCTGCTGATCTGCTCCCTAAATACCCACAACTGCTGGGGGCGCGGGGGTGGGGGGAGCGGCTAGATGAGGCCAAAGCTGGGAGCTGGGAATTCCATCCCGGTATGCCGTGTCGGTAACAGGGACCTACGCACTTGAGTCATCACCGCCGCACCCCATAATCTATGTTAGCTGGAAGTTAGACCCAGGAGCCACTCAGATGTGGGTCTAAGCAGCGTCTGAACTGGCGGCATCCCCTCAGAGTCCCCTGATCAAAATGAAGACACCATCCAGTCTTCCAGAGCCCCTGGGCTGCCCATCTCCTCGTGCTTCCTCCTGGACAAGCAGGGCTTTGTCCGAGCTGGCAGTGAGGGAGTCACTGCTAGGCGCCGTCGCCATGATGGCTGGCTCCTGGCTGCCGAGGAGTGACTCGGGTTTTGTTCCTAGTGTACGTGAATGAAGTCTCGTGGATGCGCTACGTCCCTCCTATCCCGGTGCACAGGGACTTCGGCTTTGGCTGGGCTCTCGTCAGCGACATTCTCCTCTGTCTGCCCCTCTCCATCTTCATCCAGATCGTGCAAGTCAGCTACAAGGTACTGGCGACTCGGGCCGCTGCAGAGCCTGGGGCTGGCCCCTCGGCTACAGGCTGGGGACCTACACTCACCTGGCCGAGAGTTGCCTGGGCGGATGGGCAAATGGGTAAATGGATGGACAGGTGGTCCATCGAGAGGAACTGCATCAAGGATGTGTTCTTATAAGTAGACTCGATCAGGTGATTGGGTGGATAATCGGGGGAACTGCATAAAAAATCATTATTCTACATCTCTTTGTCAGTAGGCAGGTAGGTAAAAAAAAAAAATAATTTACAGTGCAGCAATGAAGTGTGATGTTTTTAGAAATATAGGAAAGGGAAGAAATAGAAATGACTGTAGCCTCACCGCTTAGAGATGATCACTGCTAAAGGTTTCAGTACCTTTTCTTCTGGTCCTTGTTTGCTGTGCCGTGTTTGTGTGCTTCGTGTGTCTGGCTGTGTGACCTCCCTTTTCTCTCAACTGAGCTGAGATTTTATTTGCTCTTTGTAACCTTTATCTTCATTGTATTTGAAAGTTAGAGAGAGAGGGGGAAGAGAGATCCTGTGTCCTCTGTTCACTTCCCCAAATACCCACAACAGCCAGGGCAGGGTCAGGCCAAAGCCAGGAGCCCAGCACTCAGTCTGAGTCTCCCACGTGGGCGGCAGGGACCCAAGCACGTGACCGGCATTGCAGGAGGTGGCTTCACCCGCTATGCCAGAACGCCGGCCCCAAGCTCCCCTTTCTGAGTCACCACCCATCCCTGGCGCCACCAGAAGCCAAGGCCGCACCCCATTCTGCCTCACGATGCAGCCATTTAGTGCTCCAAACTCCAAGGTCCCTGACCCTTTCTTAGACATCATGTGAGGCACGTAGGGCTGTGCTGCAGACAAAGCAACCCTGCAGTAGGGAGGCAGAGCAGAGGGCTGTTTCTCTCCTAGGTGGCACAGCCACACCCCACCAGTCTTTCCAGGGCCCCAGTTCCTGGGGGCAGCTGGGAAGGAGGGTGGAGGAGACCTGCCCGGGGTCTCCAGCCCTGACTCGGACTGTCCATTTGCAAGAGCCGTGCAGGGCCATGTTACTGCCCAGGAGGCCCAGATGTCTTCTGTCCTATGGAAGAAGGGGCCCAGGTTTTGGGTGACTGCGGCTGGCCTTTGCCACAAACTCTGATGCCTTAACCTGGTGTTTGGGGTCCACGTGCATGTGTCTCCAGCTTTGGGAGTGGAAAGGCTGAGAGAGCACGATCCAGGACAAGTCCAGCCTCACATCTTCCTCCTGGTCCAGTACAGCACCGGACACAGGGCCAGCGCACAGGGGTGGAGGCACAAGCAGGGTCCCTCACTCAGCTGGCAAATATCTGGTCACATTTACCACGTGCCAAGCTCTGTTCTGGGCCATGGAGACCCAAAGACACACTCAGCTGCTCTGCCCTGACACATTCTTTTTCTTCTTTGGGTTCATGGAGGAGGAAATTACCTTAATGCCTCAGGGCCTTTGCATGTGCCATTCCTGCTTCCTGGAATCCCCTCCCCACAGCTCTCCTCTTTGCTTGCCTGGCCAGAACCCACTTTGTGTCTCTTCCTAGGAAGAGACATGGACAGGGTAGACTGTTCCCTTCACCCGTGCAAATACTCCTCCTTTGTAAATGTTAGCACAGCTGCATGAAGTAATGTTTTCCCTGCATCCGATCTAATTTCAGGTCAGTTGCCACTGTTGAGTTTCTAAGCTCCATGATGACAGGTGCATTTCTGGTTGCTCAGAGCCCTAGCAGAATGCCTGGGTGCAAGAGACACGGTGTCTTGTGCTTGTTAAAGTTCCAAGCAGCGCTGTCACCAGCTCACAGCTGAGAAGGCTGAGGCTCGGAGGTGCTGGGTCCCTGGCCTCGGCCCACACAGGGCCTGAGCCTGGGCACTGGGGCCTCTGCCTGCCTGCCTCCGGTGAGCACCTTTGCCTTCACAGCTTTGCACAATTAGAGCAGCACACGGTGCATGCTCTCACGAGGTATTAATAGGGTATGTTTAAGGGGTGGTGGGAGGGCAGAGGAGGGTGTGACTGACTCAGGCTGGGGGAGCGATGGCTGCCTGGAGGAGGCGGCGACCTTGAAGGCTCAGAAACCGTGGGCAAGTTGGAACAGCTACAGGGAATGCGTGGGAGTGTGAGAAATGAGACCAGAGGCAGCGCTGGCTGGGACACCCCCGCTCTGGGGTGCCAGGGGGTTTGGACTTAGCTGGGCTGATGGGAGAGAACTCCCAGGCACTTGCGAGCTGAGGAGTGAGGCGAAGCAGAAGGTTCTGTCAAGATCCTTGCCTGAGGTCCGGGCTGCAAACTGGCACTTGCTGGCAGGCAGGCAGGCAGGCTTGGCTGGGCTCACTCAGGATCTTAAAATGGAATTTGTGGCCAAGTGTATTAGCATGGATTTAAGGCCAGTTGCTGAGCCAAACACCCAACATCACAGAGGCTTACACGACACAGGAGCATGGATTTTCTCTCTCGCATGATCTAAAGGAACCAGGCACCTCGGCCCAAAGGCATCTCCCTTGCCTACATGGTCTCAGGTGGCCAAAGTCATGGGCGGTCCCCCAAAGAGAAGGGCTGAGTGTGCCCAGAGAACAGTCTTTCTCCCAGCCGAACTTGCAAATTCAGGAGGTTCTGCCTTCTCTGGGACAGGAGGAAGAACCCAGCAGTACTGGTCGCATGTGGCCACAGTGGACTCCAGCCCCGCAGGGTGGGCCGCTGTTCTCCAATTTCCCGCAGTCTCCGCCACTACCTTTTGTGTCCCTGACCCTGTGTGGCGGTTGGCATCAGTCATCTACACCAGCCCCTCGTGAGTTCACGGCCACGTCCTGAACAAAGGATGTCCTGGAGGCCACGGAGCTGGGACCCGTTTAGGCAGAGTGGCTGGCGCGAGGCAGTACTGGCTCAGGGCAGTCTCAGCCCAGGCTTGGGATGGAAGTGTCACTTCCTTCCTCCACCCTGGCACGTGCAGTCACCTGCAGAATCCTGGGACTGCAAGGAAACCTTCTTGGAAATAGGGGTGGGATTTTTGTGCACCTGCTTTCCTGGGGCATCCCCAGAGGGGAGGGAGTGTGCCCAGCCTGTCCTCTGTGGGGCTCTCAGACCCCTGATGCCATCCAGAAGGGGCTGATGCAGGCATGAGGGAGCCATGCTCCTGCCCAGCTGCAGGTGCGTTTTGTGTTTCAGCCCCGTGGGAGCTGTGGCATGGGTTCTCCCCATCCCTGCTGGGACCAGTCATTGAAGAATGGTTTCCTGCACAGGGGCACTGGCCGCTGTGGTCATTTCCATTATTCTGACCCCAGGGTGAGGTGGGACAGGGGTGTCTGGTGTCTGTGTTCTGGGCAGGTGTCTGTGAGTCCCCTGGAGCATGGGCAAGCTTGCTTCCTCACGGGCGCAGAAGCCCCGTGGGCAGGAAATGGCATTGGGATGGTAGACCCTCAAGGCTGTGGTGGTACAAAACTTCCCCATAGCACTCTGATTTTGTTTGCTCCACCTGAGCCCCAGCTACCATCATGGGTTCTGTGCCTCTGGGAGCCACATACCTGTGGCCTCATTCCCTGTTGACTACTGGCTCTCTGGAGTCCCAGCCCTCCTTGCCAATCCCAGGTTTCCCAGAGGCCTCCTTTGCATGTGGGGTCTGGGTTGCTTATGGGTGACTCCCCTCCTGACGGGGGAGTGAGCATCAGAATACGATGCTGCCCCCTTTTGGGTTTCCATAGTGACAGGGCCTCTCAGAGAGCATCTGAGGATTCTGCTGACTGCACTGGAGGTCCGTGGGAGGTCCCGCTGCACAGCGCCGGCTCCACTATGCATCTGTCACCTGGCTGGCCCCACTCCTCCCGCCTGGGCTTCCCAAGGAGTTCCTGCCTCACTCACGCAAAGCCCCCTCTCACTCCCCAAGCCTTCCCTGTGGCAGTGGACATGCAGCCCCATAGGCACAGGTGTGTGTGTGTGTGTGCAGTGTGTATACGTGCACAGGTATGTGTGTACACATAGATGTGTGTACATATGCACAGGTTGGTGTATGTTCAGTGCAGGTGTGGGTACGTGTGTATACAAATGTGCATACATGCAAAGGTGTGTGTACACAGGTGTGTGCAGTGTGTATATGTGTACAGGTGTGTGTATATGTGCACATGTGCACAGGTGTGTATATGTGTGGTGTGGGCATGCAGTGTGTATACGAGCACAGGTGTGTACATGTGCACACGTGTGTTTGTGTATAGGTGCGTGCAGTGTGTGTATGTGCACAGGTGTGTGTATGTGTGCACAGGTGTGTATATGTGCAGTGTGGGCATGCAGTGTGTATACGAGCACAGATGTGTTCATGTACACACGTGTGTTTGTGTATAGGTGCGTGCAGTGTGTGTATGTGCACAAGTGTGTGTACGTGTGCACAGGTATGTATATGTGCAGTGTGGGCATGCAGTGTGTATATGAGCACAGGTGTGTACATGTGCACACGTGTGTTTGTGTATAGGTGCGTGCAGTGTGTGTATGTGCACAGGTGTGTGTACGTGCGGTGTGGGCATGCAGTGTGTATACGAGCACAGGTGTGTACATGTGCACACGTGTGTTTGTGTATAGGTGCGTGCAGTGTGTGTATGTGCACAGGTGTGTGTACATGTGCACAGGTGTGTATATGTGCGGTGTGGGCATGCAGTGTGTATACGAGCACAGGTGTGTACATGTGCACACGTGTGTTTGTGTATAGGTGCGTGCAGTGTGTGTATGTGCACAGGTGTGTGTACGTGTGCACAGGTGTGTATATGTGCAGTGTGGGCATGCATAGTGTGTATACGAGCACAGGTGTGTACATGTGCACAGGGCTGTGTGACATGTGCAGGTGTGTGTGTATGTGTGTGCCCGCACACACACTGGGATACTCTGGTGCAGGCACATCATTGAACACTTTCTCAACAGAGTCATTTCTGTCCCTGGGAGGAATCCTGGGGCCAGCAGCCAGGACAAGACAGTCGCTTCACTCAGTCACCCTGCGTAGCGGGCTGAGAAGTCGGCCACTGTGCCCATTTTACAGATGAAGAAACTGAGGCTGAGAGCAGTGCAGCAACTCCCCCAGGGTCCCCCGCTGGGGAGGTGTGCCCTGAGCCTCGGGGGCAGCCCTGCCGACTTCACAGCCAGGCCCCTTCCTGCTGCAGCTCTGCCTCCTCAGAGATCCTTTGCTGGGGCTCGGCCTTGAGTTTGCTTCTGTGGTGAGCCTGGCTGGGATGGCAGAGGCTGGGGGCAACAGCAAAGCCCTGGTTTACAACAGCAATCAGATAGGAGGGACTTCACACAGGTGGTGGAAACAGAATTCAAATAGGAGCTTGAGTGCAAAAAACAATTTGGAAATCCATGCATTGTTTTCCAGAAAACACATTTTCTGTGAAATTGTGAAGACCTCTGTGTGCATGAGTTCCAAGCTGTTTTTTATTTTATTTATTTGGTAGGAAGATGACAGGGTGGGGGGTATGAAGAGAGAGATCCTTCATTTGCTGGTTCACTCCCCAGGGCTGTGTCAAGCCGAAGCCAGGAGCCAGGCGCTCCATCCGGGTCTCCCATGTTGGAAGCAGAAGCTCAAGTACTTGAGCCATCAGCTGCTGCCTCTCCCTTAGCAGGGAGCTGGACCAGAAGCGGAGTAGCCAGGACACACACTGGCAGTTGGTATGTGGACATCTCAAGTAGCTGTCTAACCTGCTGAGCCACAAACCTGCCCTTCTGGTGGTCTAATGGGGACACAGGTGATGAACACACACACATAGACGCATCTGTTCCCACTGAAGGACCCTTATGGGGGAGAGGGACAAGAAACTAGGCCTGGGCAAATATCAGGGGCTTCTTAAGAGGTTAGATGTTCCCCAGAGTCTAGCGGGCAGGATGTTCTCTGGGAAGGAAAAGTCAATCCCCTTCAGAGAACCTCTAGGCATGCCCAGAGCAGAGCTGCCCCTCCCCTCCGGGAAACCTCTGGGCGCGCCCAGAGCAGAGCTGCCCCTCCCTTCGGAGAGTCTCTAGGCGCACACTTATGATGTCACTGCGACCGGCCAATCCTGTAACACCTCAGCACTCTCCCTCAGCACTCTCCCTCAGCACTCTCCCTCAGCATTCTCCGGTATGCTAATTGTCCCTCTGAACCAGCCAATCCCGTGCCACCTCTGCATTTTATACCAGCACTCTCCACCAGCATTCTTTACCAGCATTCTCCCATATGCTAATTCGTTGCCTATATAACCTGTGAGTAACTGCCGCTCAGGGCTCCTCACCGCCTGAGGTGGGGGCCCGTTTGCGCAAACGTTCAATAAAAACCTCGTGCTTTTTGCATCAACTGGTCTGGAGTCTGGATTTTTGGGCGTCCTCTCGAGCAAGTGGGCATCTCTACAACTGAGAGGTCCAACACCACAGGCGGGGTGAGGGCTGCCGGGACACACATGGCGCCATCAAGGGCATGGGGACGCTGTTTGATAACGGAGGGTTGGGAAAACCTCTGGGAAACCGGACAAGCAGGTGCAGTGCCTGAGCCTGGACTGCAAGTGACAGGTGCAGGGAGCTGCCAGGTGGCTATGGGGTCTGGAGTACATGAGGCAGAGGGGTGGGGCGGGGCCAACAGCTTAGGCCTGGCCGCACGTTAGGGTCCCCTGGACCCCAACCCTGGGGGGCACTGGTTGGCCAGAGCTCCCCAGGTGACACAGCAAGGATGGGCCCCTCCTGCCTAAGACCCCCGCAAGCCACGGTGAGGACTCGAGTTTTTGTGTAAGTGCAATGAGAAGTCCTTGGGGCAGGCAGGGGAGTGGTGTGATCCAGTTTACCTTTCTAGGGGGTCCTCTGCCAGCCAGGCTGCGGCAGACGGAAGGGGCATGAAAGTGGAGGCAGGGAGGCCCCAGGAGACCCCGCCCCCGCTGACCGGGCAGTGGCAGCTGGCAAGGGAACCGGGCTTGGCTCTGGTGGTCAGCAGTCGGAAAGCAAAGTGTCACCAGGGGCTGCATTCCTTCTGGAAGCTTCCAGGGTGGGGGTGGGGATCTGTTAACTTACCTTTCCCAACTGCTAGGGGCTGACTGTACTCCGGGCCTTGGGTCCTCTCCTCCATCTACAAAGCCCCTCCATGCACCCCCTGGCTCTGTTACCCCGTTTTCTGCTTCCCTCCGACCCTCGCCCTCCTGCCTGGGAAAATCCAAGCTGATCTCCTCCGCTCTCTATCATTAACTTAATCAGATCTCTCTCTCTCTCTCTCTCTCTCTCTCTCTCTCTCTCTCTCTCTCTCTCTTTCTCTCTCTCTCTTTCAAGATTTTTTAATTTATTTCAGAGGCAGAGTTACAGAAAGTGAGAGGAAGAGACAGAGAGAGAGGTCTTCCGTCCGCTGGTTCATGACCCAGATGGCCACAATGGCCAGAGCTGAACTGATCCAAAGCCAGGACCTAGGAGCTTCCTCCGGGTCTCCTGCACGGGTGCAGGGGCCTAAGGACATGGGCCATCTTCTACTGCTTTACCAGGCCATAGCAGAGAACTGGATTGGAAGAGGAGCAGCCAGGACTAGAACCGGCGCCCATATGGGATGCCGGTGCTGAAGGCGGAGGATTAACCTACTGTGCCATGGCACCAGCCCCCTGCGGAGTTCTTTTCACCATGGAAGGCCAAGGATCGCATCTGGGGGAAGCACAGCTTGCCACGGTCAGGGTTATGACTGCAGGGGTGGGTCTGTGATGTGGAGATGTGGGGGAGCTCCCTCAATCCCTAGGGGCCCTCAGGCATCTCCCTGTGTGGGCACAGAGACACCCTGGCCCTCCTCTCCATGCTCAGACACTGTGCCGACTCCTAAGGAGAAGGCCAGCGTGCAGCCTCCAGCCCTGGCCCTAAGGGTCCTCCAGGTGCTGCAGGCCCCTCCCTGGGACCCCATGGCAGCTTGGCCTCCATCTGGTCAATCAGATCACCCCCTCCCACCTCAATAGTGTTTTCAGAATGTGCCCATTTCCTGCGGCTGCTGTCCCCAGCGACCCTGAGCTCGTGTTGTCAATCACCCTACAGTTCTGCAGGCCATGGGTCTGGTGCAATCTCCAAGCCAAAGTGCTGGCAGGCAGCGCTGGAGGCGGGGTCTTTGCCTCCTGGCTCTGGGAAGCACCCAGCCCCCGGGGTGCTCGGCCTGCTGTCCTTGTTTCCCTGCTGGCTGTGCACGGGGTGGGGGAGGGGTGCTCTCCAGGCTCCCTGGTGCCCTCACCTTCCTCCATCCTCCAAGCCAGCCCCAGTGGGCGAAGCCCTCGTCCTGCTATGGCTGTGTCTCCCACTGTCAGGTCAGTCCGGGGGATGTTCTCTGTAGTTCCTGATTTCGTGGGGCCCACTTGGGTATTCTGGAATGATCTTTCCATCTGCAGCCCCGGTCACGTCTGCAAGGTCCCTTCTGCCGTGTAGAGTAACACATCCATATCCATAGGTTCCTAGGAGTACGGCGTGGACATTTTTGGAGGGCATTAGAGTGCCATAATAACTATCATGCACTAAGGCTTACTATGCCCCAGAAGGATCCGCCACGGAAGGTGCTATTATTGTGCCCATTTTATAGGTGTCGAAACTGAGGCACAGAGAAGGCAGGTAATGTGATGGGTTGAATTGCGTTTACCACCCCCCCCATTTATATGCTGGAATCTTAGCCCTCAGTGCCTCCAGATGTGGCTTATTTGGACATGGGGTCTTTGCACAAGCGATTGAGTTAAAACCAAGTCATTCCAGGGGCCAGCGTTGTGTTGCAGAGGGTTACGCCGCTGCCTACGACACCTGCATCCCATATCCGAGAGCCAGTTTGTCCCTGCTGCTCTGCTTCAATCCAGCTCCCTGCTAAAGCACCAGGGAACGCAGCAGATCATGGCCCAAGTGCTTGGGTCCCTGCCCATCATGGGACAGCCCAGGTGAGCCAATCCAACCCGCAGGCTAGAGCTGCCGAAGCTGGATTCCAATCCTCCTTGGCTCATGGCCGGTTTCCCTCTCTGCCTGGTCTCCAGCTCTCTCCTTTGTGGGTTCTTTGTCTCTGCCCCTCCCTCCAGCTCTCTCAGCCCCCTTTTCCCCCCTGCAGCCTGAAGACCCCTCCCCTGCTCCTCCACCTATGCGCCCCCTTCCCCTCCAGCCCCTGCTCCTCCCAGGGCACCCCCTGCACTGACCGAGGCCCAGCCACGCGGGGGTTCTAGGATGCCCAAACTGCCCTCGATGGCTTCCCAGTGTGAGAGAGGAGGCCCGAGCTGCAGGAGGAGCGAAGCTGGGCACTGCCCACCACCCCAAGGCATAGCTGAGGAGCGGGCACTTGGGAGGGCCCTTCCCAGCCCCATCTAGCTTCTCAGATTCCCCAACTCAAGCCGTCACCACTGCGGGCAGCCATGCTTTCTTTTCCCAGCTCTTTCTGGCCGTGCCCCTTCTGGGCGTTCTGACTGGCCCCGCAAACCAGATATGTGAACCGAGCTGAACCAATTGGCTTCTCCCTTCTGGGACTCTGAGGCAGGTCAGGCACTGCAGGGCGGAGTCAGCACAGGGCCTGGCTGGGTACCAAGGTGTGAAGTTGGGCTGCGAGGGGCGCTGCCCTGGCCCCAGATGTCTCTGCTCCTCGGCCCTGCCTATGAGCGCTTCCAGGCCTGCTCAGACTTTGAGTGCCGCCCCACCCTCCAGTTGCCCCAGTGCCCACACGGCCCCTGTGGCTCCTCGGGCAGGGGCTGCTCATGGCTGCTGCAGGGCCTTTGCACCTGACCGAGGCCCAGCCACGCGGGGGTTCTAGGATGCCCAAACTGCCCTCGATGGCTTCCCAGTCTGAGAGAGGAGGCCCGAGCTGCAGGAGGAGCAAAGCTGGGCACTGCCCACCACCCCAAGGCATAGCTGAGGAGCGGGCACTTGGGAGGGCCCTTCCCAGCCCCATCTAGCTTCTCAGATTCCCCAACTCAAGCCGTCACCACTGCGGGCAGCCATGCTTTCTTTTCCCAGCTCTTTCTGGCCGTGCCCCTTCTGGGCGTTCTGACTGGCCCCGCAAACCGGATATGTGACCCGAGCTTCTTCCTCCTGGGACTGAGGCAGATCAGGCACTGCAGGGCGGAGTCAGCACAGGGCCTGGCTGGGTACCAAGGTGTGAAGTTGGGCTGCGAGGGGCGCTGCCCTGCCCCCAGATGTCTCTGCTCCTCGGCCCTGCCTATGAGCGCTTCCAGGCCTGCTCAGACCTCGAGTGCCGCCCCACCCTTCAGTTGCCCCAGTGCCCACACGGCCCCTGTGGCTCCTTGGGCAGGGGCTGCTCATGGCTGCTGCAGGGCCTTTGCACCTGACCTGCCTCCTGCCTGGGAGGTTCTGCCCTTGGATCTTCACATGGCCGCCTTGTCCTCACGGAGGACACCTCGTCCGCTGGGGCACTCCATCATGCAGGCTGTGTTGTTTCATTCGGGGTGCACATCACCATCTGCTGTTTATCTGTTTGCTTGTTTACTGTCTAGCTGCCACGTTGGAATGAGAACTTCATGTCTGATTTACTACAGATTCCCCAGAGCCTCCAGCCTGTAAGTGGTGCTGAATGAATGTTTGTTGATTGAATGCAAGAAGGAAGTCAAGGGGTTAGGTAGCATGGAGTTCAGCTGATGTCATTCTCTCATGCAAGACCCCGACTGTTTCTTTTTTTTAAAGAGTGACTTTACTTACCTGAAAGGCGTAGTTACAGGAAGTGGGGGTGAGATCTCCCTTCTGCTGGTTCATGCCCCAGTTGGCCTCAACAGCCAGGGTTAGGCCAGGAGGAAGCCAGGGGACCATCTAGGTCTCCCACATGGGTGGCAGAGGCCCAAAACACTTGGACCGTGTTCTGCTGCCCTCCCAGGTGCATTAGCCTGGAGCTGGCTGGGAAGGGGAGCAGCCAGGGGTCAAACGGGCATCGCAGGCAGCAACTTAACCTAACCCACTGCACTGGTAACACAGGCCCCAGGACCCTTACTGTTGTCTCAGGCTAAAGGAGGCTGAGTGGGGTGGGGACCGGGCTTCCAGGCTGCAGCAGGTGGTGGCCAGAGCAGGGCCCCTCTGCTTCTGCCTGAGCTGCCCTCGGGTCTCCTTCCAGCAGCCCAGTGCCTGTTCTTGGTCCCGAGGGCCCAGGAGCCTGTGTGTGGCTCTCACAGTCCTGCAGGGAGTGGGGGGCTGTGGCTGGACGAGGCCCCTTGTCTGAAGCCAATTCTCACATTGGATAAGCCGATTGAGGAGACTGTTTCATGGGAGGGTGGTGACTTGCCTTCCGTCTTCCTCTCTCTCTCTCTGGTTTGTTTTTTAAAAAAGCCATTGTATTTATTAGATCTGCCATCACAGGCTGTCCCTTGACGTGCTTCATGCTGTGAAGAGACAGCGCCTGCCACCAAGCCTCACTCGGCGGCTGACAACATCCTTGCCTGGCGCACACACGCTCACGCGTGCACACAGGCTGTTGTCGAGCACACAGGGGCAGCCCTGGGGGCAAAAGTCCCTGTCTTTTTGCGGAAGACGGATGGGAAATTCTGCTTCCTTGCCAAGAGAAGAGGCTGCGCAGACACGGGCAATCCAGAGTCCCAGGCCCCGGCCTGGTCGAGCACCTGGGGCACCAGCAACTTGGCCTTGAAGCCCTGGAGTTATGCAAACTTCTTTTCCATGCTGGCCAGCCAGTGGAGGGGGTGGAGAGTGGCAGGAAGCCCACAGAGAAAGGAGGTGTGCGGGGAAAGCAAACGCAAAATGCCTGACTAGTTCACTCCATGAGTAATCAACCCTGAACAATTGAGGAACTGACTTGTCACTGCGAGAGTCTCAGTGTGGAGCAGCCGCTGCTGGAAGGCAGGGCCCAGACAGAAGGGCTTGGCAGGGTTTGGAGAGAGGACCCTGGATCTGCAGAACCGAGGCTGGGCTGAGGGCCTGGGAGGCTTGGGGATGTTTTTATTACATTTTCAACCACAAGGGCCAAGGCATCCCCTGGCTAGGGAAGGTGGCGGCCAGGGGAGGCGAGGCGGCCGGAGGGGAGCAATATTTCTCTCCCAACAGTAAACAAGTGCTGAATAAACCCCAGAAATGACACCCAGAGAGCGTCTGTGGGAGGCTCCGGAGCTGCTTGTCTTCAAAGAGTTATTGGTTTTGTTCAGGCTTCATCTGATGCTTGCTTAAAAAACATTAGGTTTTGTTTCCCCTCTCACCGCAGTCTGGAGGGAAGAATCAGCACCCAGCAGTTGTCTCGTGCCATCATTTAGCCGCCAGTGAACAAACTGACAGCGGCCGGGCTCAGCAAACAGATGGTGGGGTGGCGAGACCCAGCCGAAGCCACGCTGCCTCCTGGGGGGGGGGGGGCTGTCCGCTGGGGGGCGCTGTCTCATCCCCAGGCTGCAGGGACCCCAGGCTGTGTCTTCGTGGTGGTCTAGTTTGTGAGTGCATCGTACGCACAGATGTGCAAGAGCAGCGGTCAGGAGCTTGCCTTGCCGGGGTGAGGGTGGGCAGCGCCATGAGGAAGCTGTTCGGGAAGCCCATATCCCCTAGCTAGGTGCCTCGGTTCGAGTCCCAGCTCTGCTCCCAGCTCCAGCTTCCTGCTAAGGCAGCAAGTGATGGCTCCAGTACTTGGGTCCCTGCCACCCACGTGAGAGATCCTGATGGAGTTCTAGGCTCCTGGCTTCAGCCTGGCCCAGGCCCCTGCTGTTGAGAGCATTTGGGGGAGTGGATGAGAGATTCCTCTCTCTCTGTCTCTCTCCTCTGCCTTTCAAATACATGAAATAAATAAATAGAGAAAGAGAGGGAAGAGAAGAGAGAGAGAGAGAGAGCTGACTCTGCCCCTGGCATGCACGAGCTGGAAGCCCTGGGGCGGGGTCTCCGTTCCTCCGACCTCTGTTTCTGCAGCTGTAAGGTGGGGAAATTCTCGTTGCAGCTGTGACTGCTTTGTGTGACAGTAGCCACTCATTGCTCTGGTTTCCCAGGCTGCTTTGCCCTTGGATTGGCCACTGGACCAGACTGACCAGTTGGGTACAAGAGGAAGAGATAGATGTCACTTCTGGGCTGGGGTGAGTGAGTCTGCAGCATCGCTTTCCTATCTGAGGGACTTTAAGCAATTCTTGGGAAATTGAATGTAAAGATAAGTTTATTATGGTGCAGAAAAAAATTGAAATCCATGCATAGAGGGATCTCCAAAAAGTCCATGGGAAATGAGTATTATGAAAAAGTTCTGTGGGTTTCAACATCTTTGCACCAAAATAAATGTCTCTTGGAATTCCATTTCCCACCAACTTTTTGAGGAACCTGTGTGTGGCACAGCTAATGCTACGGAAAGGGCCTGGGTCCCTGAGACACCGAATGGAGGAGAGGCAGGCTGACGAGTCAGCTGACAAAGAAGCCTCCATGATGTGGAGCTGTTTCTCCCAGCAGCCAGTGTGAGCTACCCAAACACATACGGCAGTACTGCCTGCAGAGTTACTGTGGAAAATGAAATGAGAGAGGCGGGGCTTCTACAGAAAATGCTTGCTAATGTCAGCTAGGCGGATGAATGTGTTGACTTGTGCAGTCTGCATTGTGGGCCAGCCATGATGGTTAGCAGTGCTTGTGAAAGCCTACTTGGGGCTGCGCACTGCACCCAGTGCATACTGTAGTCAGATAGAAAGGACTCAATCATTCGCTCCACCAGTGTTTGTTAGACCCTGGTGTGCAGCAGGCATCGTGGTGCATGGGGGGGGGGGGCGTGCCCGGCGTTAGGGTGCCGCAGGTTTAGTTACCCAGTCCAGCTCCCCGCTGATGCTCCAGGGAAAGCAGCAGAGGATGGCCCAAGTGCTTGGGGCTCTGTCACCCATGTAGGAGACCATGATGGAGTTCTGGGCTCCTGGCTTTGGTCTGGCCCAGGCCTGACTGTTGTGGGTGTTTGGGGAGGGAACTGGCAGATAGAAGATCTTTCTTTGCCCGTCTGTCCGTCTCTCATCTCTATCTCCGCCTTTCAAATAAAAATGAAAATAAATAAGGCCTGGGGTTGTGGCACGGTGGGGTAAGCTGCTGCTTGTGATGCCAGCAAGCTGTACTGGGCCCTAGCTACTCTCCTTTCGATCCAGTTGCCTGCCGTGTGCCTGGGAAGCAGGACATAGAGGCCCTAGTACCTGAGTTCTCGCAACCCACTCAGGAGACCTGGATGGAGCTCGTGGCTCCCAGCTTTGGCCTGGCTCAGCCCTGGCTGTTTGCAACCATTTGGGGAGTGAACGAGCAGATGAAAGATCTCTCTGTCTGTTTCTCTGTCTGTGTCACTCTACCTTCCAAATAAGTAAACACATCTTATAAGATATACAACTGAAGATAGGAAAGAAGGGTTTAGAAAGTCAGTTCTTAACTCTTAAATTGTTTGCAAACTACTGAGAGATATATGAGGGAATTTTAAAAAGTTCATGGGACAAAAACTGGAATTAAAAATGTTTATTTTGGTGCAAAAAAGGTTTTGAAGCCTGTGCATAGTTTTTCCATAACACACATTTTCCATGAACTTTTTGAAGACCCCACGGGTACGGAGACACATAATTCAAATGCCGAGTGACAAGGGTCATGAAGCAGGGTCTTCAGCATCACTGAATCTGCCTGGGAGAATCAGGGAGGACTTCATGGAGGAGGGGGCTGTGGAGGTCAGCCTCGAAGGTTTGGGTAGGAATTGGGCACAGGGATGGATCCGTCTGATGGGAGGCGAGAGGTGCTTCAGTAGCTGGAGCCATGGGCAGCTGTAATGGGTGGAGTGACGTCCCTCTTGTCCACCGTGTCCATATCATAAACACCAGGACTTGGCACCGTGTTGCTTGCCAGGGGTCAAGAGGGATGCTTTTCAGAGGTGACCACATGGAGGGGTTGAGATGGGGAGGCTGTCCCAGCTGATCCAAATGGGCTCCGTCCTTGTCTCATGGAGAACTTTCCCAGCTGTCGTCAGAGCAAGAGGCGCATCTGTGAAGAAGAGAGATGGGCAGGGGTGGCTTCCAGAGGGGAGGCAGGAAGGCAAAGAATGGGGGTGGCCTGGGGCGGCCAGAAAGGGCAAGGAAGTGGCATGTGCCCTGGAGCGGCCATGCAGGAACAGGGTGGTGCTGAATCCTTGGTGCTGGCCAGTGAGGCGGTAGAGTTTGAAGATGCAAACTTTGTATTGGCAAAGCCATCACGTTGGTGACAAGTTGTTACAGTGGCAGTGGACAGCGGATACAGTGTCTGGTGGGGGAATGTCAGGAGCCCACCCTGGACAGGAGGGGCCCTGGGGGCATTCAGTCCACCACAGCCGAGGGCCTTGGGTTTCAGTAGGGGGCCCCGTCTTTTGTGTAGAGTTAGCATTCGGTATAACTATTCATATTCTGGGTTAATATTCTGAGAGAGAGAGCTGTCTTGTTCATTTTAATGAGGGTGAATCTTCCAAAAATTGAATGTACATTTCTGATTTAATTAATGGAAATTTAGGTTATTTCCAACCCTTTGCTATTAAAATCAGGCTGTGACGAATGATCTTGACCTTGTGTCATTATGCGCACGTGGCAGATGAATTCCAAGAAACGAAACTGCGGTGTCACAGAGAACAGGCACCTGTAGGAGTCTGTGTGTTAAGGCAGGAGCGTCCCAGTGGGAAGGCAGGCGACTGGAGGCTCCCGGATGGAAGGTGGCACATCTCAGCTCTGCAGATGTTCCTGCCACTGATGGAGGCAGGGAGGCTGGTGAGAGGCTGGGGCCATGGAGCTGGAGAGAGAGGTGAGTGTGTGTGCATGCGTGTGCATGTGTGCATGCGTGTGTGTATGTGTGAGAGAAGGAGTAAGAGAGGGAAAGGGGCAAGGAGAGGCAGGAAGGTGTGCAGGACTGGCCGGCATGGGTGAGTGTAAGCTGATTTTCTGGTGTTGCCTTTATTCTAATCAGCACGAGAGCTGCTTCTTCAGTGGTGCTGGGTTAGAGCACCCATGGGGCTGGGTCCCACGTCTAGGTTCACCTGCCAGGCCTGAGTTCTACTCTCCATTTTGTTCCGTCTGGTCCTTTTGGCTCTGGCTGGGTTAGCTAAGGGACTTTGCTGCTTTCTGGAAGGAGGAAGAGATTGTGCTGTCACTGTCTCTAAGTGGGCGTGTCCAGTATTAGATTTCTTCTAAGGAACACGCTGTGACTGGCGTCTGCCCATCTGAGTTGTGCTGCTTGTGTGGTTTTTACATGAAGATGTTACAACCACGAAGCCTCCAATGGCTTAATTTTGGTAGTGTGTTGATGTAGTCTCCATGGTGTTTTTACACCATGAATTGTTTCTATTCTTTACTGAATTTGATCAGGATTCAGCTCCACAGACACATAAACCCCTTAGTCTTATGATAATGGGTCATGGTTTAACGTTAACGGTTGGTGGATGACTTGAGGGTGGACAGCTGATCTAATCATGGTGCCTGGGAAATGTTTAGGTGATTGGGGCTTACCCTGGGAGAAGGCAGTTCCCCCAAGAGGCTTGGTTATCGAAACCCTGTGTCTCTCTGCTTCCTGGCTTGCTGTTGGGTCCCTGTCTGCACAGACACCAGCTGAATGGGTCTGTCCGATCTTGTACTGTGAACCTCCAAAAACGTAAGCTGAAATAAACCTTCCTCCCTCCTAAGGAGCACCTTGCAGGCATTTTAGTTCAAGTAATGGAAAGCTGACTCACGCCCCCTGGAGCCACCAGGGTGTCAGTGTCAGCTGGTTTTTTAAGGGATGGCTCCTGCCTTCCTTATTCTCCTGTCAACAGCCACCTGTGCCTTGGGACCTGAATGGGGGCTCACTGGCTGTGCATTTTCCTGGAAGGCTCCCCGGGAGTGAGTCTCCCCCGAGAGGATCCCCTGTGCCTGTTTCGTCCCTTCCTCTCCCCGAGGACAGGCTGGGGACCAGTGCTGCTTGGGCTGCCTGGTGGTGCCTGTGCTTGGAGAGGCTACAGGAGGATCCTGAATAGAAAATAATACAATTTGAAGTGAGGAACCTTGGCTGCCAATTCCAGGGCAGCCGGCCAGAAGATTCTCTCTCTCTCTTCCTGTGTCTGTTTGGGATACTTGTAACTCTAAAAATATCCATGGCTGCTGTGTACACTCGGGCAGGCTGTGCACTGCACGACTCCAGGGAACGTCACTGGTAGAAACCTTGATGTGAGTTGTGCTCCCGTGTGGAGTGGGGACCCTGCAAGCTCTTGGCTTGGAATGGAGCCCAGAAGCGGAGAACTCACCCAGCCCTAGCCTCGCCCAGACTTCGGCCATTTTTATGTCACCTTCAGAAATTAATTCCTGTTCTGCTAGGATTGTTTGGTTGTTGTTGCTCCCCATTGGCTCATGTTTGCCTTACGTAAGGACGTTTGAGAGGGAAGCTTCATATCGCGATTTGAAGTGGAAAACCAGAACAAGTTGCCATTGAGTAAAGAAACATAGAAACACGCATCTTGTGTGTGCGTGCATGTGCACGTGTGCACGTGTGTACGTAAAGCAGAGATGATCCTACCGAAGTCTAGCTGGCTATGTCGGCCTTTTCTCACCCCTGTTACAATGGGTGTGAGGGCGGGGGCAGGCTGGCACAGAGCTGCAGGTTCTCCTGGAAGTGACCTGCAGGGTTGGGAGGGACAGGACAGTGACTGGCACCCCAGGAAGGCAGTGAGCGTAACTGAACGCCAACAATACCCCAGGATGATTCCCCCCTCTCCCAACAAGGCACCTGAGGAAACCCTGGCCCATCCCCATCCTCCGCATGGTGGTCCACGCCTTTCCTAGCCTTGCTCCCTTGGGAAGTTGAATGCCACCGAGAGGAGCTTTTCTGAGGCTGGGCTGTTCTTCGATTGCTTGGACAGGTCTGTGGGGTTTGGTGCTGCCTCCTGGGCCCAAGCAGAATCAATGGCTTCCTTTCTATAAACTCTGTGATAGAGCATGAGGGCCCTGGAGCTAGAGGGCCTGCCTCCATCACGTACTATGTCTGTGCTCTCGAGTAAAATCCTTTTTTTTTTAAATTAAACTTTTATTTAATGAATACAAATTTCCAAAGTACAGCTTATGGGTTACAATGGCTTCCCCCTCCCAAAACTTCCCTCCCACCCACAACCCTCCCCTTTCCCGCTCCCTCTCCCCTTCCAATCACATCAAGATTCATTTTCAATTCTCTTTATATACAAAAGATCAGTTTAGTATATATTAGGTAACGATTTCAACAGTTTGTCAAGTAAAATCCTTAACCTCCTCGCACCTCAGTTTCTCCTTTTGTGCAATGGGAATAATAATAGTAGGTCCTGCACCCGCTGTGAGAATTAGACCAGCGAATGCACATGGAACTCGGGAACAGCACTGGGTCCATGGTACACTCTTGGTCTCGGCCACTATTAGTGTTTTTGTAGCCAGGAATTGTGGGGCCCTTACCCTAGATCACAAGACTCAGGACTTGGCTGCCAGCTTCAGCTTGACGCCTGATGGGGTGAGCTCTGAACACGCAGGCCTCCCTGCTGTTTGGTTTCTCCACCAGAAATGAGGGCGGTGGCCCAATGATCGCCACTCCCTCCACCACCTGTAGCAGAGCTGGGGCGGGGGTCCCCTGGGAAAAGAGCAGGGAGGCATTGCTGGCTGTCATCTCACGGCATTGCCAGAGTAGATCTGAGAAGGACTAGACAAGGGCCCCCTCTGTCCTCTCTCCTTGTAATTGCAGAAAGTGCTTTCACAGAGTGAGGCTGGACGGCTCGGGAGGGATCCCTGAGAGTGACAGAAAGGGGTGGAGAGGCGGGTGCTGGCCAAGACGCTGCCCCGGAGCCTCCCATGTTGGTGTCTAGCTTCTGAGTCCAGCTCCCTGCCCATGTGCACCCTGGGAGGCAGCAGATGACGGCCCAAGCACTTGGGTCACTGCCACCCGCGAGGGAGACTCAGATGGAGCTGCAGGTCCCTGGCTTTAGCCTGGCCCAGCCCTGGCTGTTGTGGCCATCGGGGGAGCAAATCAGCAGATGCAAGACCTCTCTCTGTCTCCCTCTCTATCTCAGCCTTTCAAATAAATAAATTAATTAATAAATGGTTTTTTTAAAAAGAGCAGAAATAAGACTGAGATATTGGAGAAAGAGATTTGCCTTGCTGTAACCAAACCCAACATATGGGTGGCATAAAAAAAATCACAATATCCTTTATTTATTATGCCTCCTTAAAAGATGATGATAATAATAGTCAATGCATACTGAGTCCTTACCATTTATCAAGTGTGAAGGGAACCCCAAAATCTTCATGGAAAATGGCATTAAAGGAGCAGATCATTTTGAAATCAGTGCATACAAGGGATCATGAGAAAGTTCACTGAAAATGCATATTATAAAAAAAAAATTGTGTGTAGACTTCAATGCTTTTTTTTTTTTTTGCACCAAAATAGACTTCTCCTTCAACTCCATTGTCCAGGAACTTTTTGCAGTGTTGTCGTACAGTCTTGTTTGAGCCCAGCTGACCTGTGTTTTGGGTGACCCCATGTGCTGCTGGTACCTGTGAACTCCCAGATGTGGACACCTGGACACAGGTTTATTCCTTGCTCAGGGTCACGGTGAACCCTGGTGGGTGGCTGTTCCCTTCCATCTAGAGATCTGGGGACCCAGACACTTCCTCTTCCTGGGAGCCCTCCCCAGAGGGATCTCACCTGGCACCACTGACATCATTTAGGCAAGCAGCAGCCACCTGACCATGACTAGGGCAGGGAATGCTGGGAGATATGAAGCCTGGCCAGGCAGCCACTTCTTAGCCATAACCGCACGTTCCAGAAACAGCTGCACACATCTGGGGGGACAGAGAGCCATTTCTGCCACGGCGGATGTGGTGCAGATGATGATGGTACCTATTTCACAGATGTGGAAATTGAGACCCAGAGGGTCTGGGCTTGGGTCACGGAGCTTGTAAGTGGCGGAGCTTGAACCTGAATTCAGGACTCAATGGGTTTAGAGCTCTTACCTTTTTGAACCCCAAGGATGTCAGTTTTCCATCTGCATTGAGACTCTTCAGCTTTGAAATTCCTTTGGAACAAATACTTCCCTTTGTTTGCCAGCAGTGTCCCAAATGCCCAAGGAAGGGGTGTCTGGAGGCCACAGCAAGGCATTCATGGTGCCAGGCGGGGTTTTGGGCTACAGGATCTCATCCACTTGTAGACACGACTCATCCCAGAATGTTGACCCACACGTTGGACTTCTGCCAGAAATCAAGGCCTGGTACCATCTGTAGGAGATAAATAAATCAAAATATCATCAGCAGATAAGTGCGTGCCATCTGCTGCCCTGTCAGTTGAACTGGCAGAGGCCTCTGAGGACTCCAAGGGAGCTCTTGCCAAGGCTTTGCTGCCAGCCTGGATGGGGAGAGAAGCTTCACGCCAGACCTTGGCATTCCTCCTTCCTGCCGGCTTCCACTGCTGAATTCCTTGGATCCAGCCAGCCAAGGTGTGGGGACTTTCGCCCTTGGCAAGCAGTGAAGATCATCTCTCATCAGTGCCATTTGTGGGGCCCGAGGACCGGTACCTCCACCACCCTCCCTGCAAGTCAGAAGTGTCTGTTATAGAGAAGGTTCACTGTGCACCTGCTGGGGGGCGGGGCTTCTTGTGGAATCTGGAACCAGACAGATTTGGGTCCTGTTGGCTGCATGTCTCGAAAAGCAGCCCCATAAAGAAGACTGCTGGTGCCTCCTGACACACAGGGAGCCCTCTTTGGAGGGCATCCGGGACTTCCTTTAAAGAAATACAGATTCTTCTAGAACCTGTCTGCTCTGCAGACAGGCTGTACAGGGTGGTGGCCAGAACAAGGGCTGTGTGCCAACCCATCTTGCTTTGAATCCTGGCTCCACCCCTGGCTGGGTGACTCAACCTTCCTGGACCTTAGTTTGTTCATCTGTAAAATGGGGGTGGCGATGCACCTGCCGCTGTAGCAATCAGTGAATTACGTAACATACAGGGCTTGGCACAGAGAGGTGAACAATCTACATTAGCAAAGGCTGTTTGCTGGCTGACTGCGAGACCAGCGCTGTCATCTTCCCCTGTTGTCCCTGCCTGCCCAGCCTCCCCCAGCCCTCCCCTGAGCAGACACCTCAGCTACACCATCTGGTGAGTGTGCAGTTGAAGTCACGGTCCTCAGACCCAGGATGCAGGGACCCAGCCAAGGAAGCTGGGCTCCCCGGTGCTCCTCTCTCCTGCTGCTGGCACCTCCACTGCCAGCCAAGACCTGGGCTCCTGCACGTCTGTGCCAAGGGCAGCTTGGCCAGCCCGGGATGCTCTGCACACCTTCTGCCAGCATCAGGCATCTGCCTGTGGCCACCTCCCTTGGTTCTGCCCACGGCCCTGCCGGGTCCCCACCTACCTGCTGCGGCTGAAGTTGCAGAGTGAAGTTGCAGCTCCTGCTCTGGGAAGACCCCGGGGCTTTCCTGGGAAGGAGGGAGCCGCGTCTCTAACTCAGGATGCAGGGAGGGGGAAAAGACAGCCCCTGTGGTGGGGCAGACACGCCCACACACTCCCTCCCATCTTTGTTCTTTGTGCCAGGCTGGACGGCATGCACCGGGGTCCCCCCTTACCCAGGCGGTTGCTTCTGGTGGTTTCAGGTACCTGTGGAAAAAGGCAGTAGAAAAATGCTCAATGGAAAATTCCAGAAAATTCCACAATGTGTGCATTTTAAATTGTAAGCGGCTCTGAGGAGCGTGATGTAGTAGTAATGGCTTATATGGTTAGGACCCTGCCACCCATATGGGAGACCTAGATCGAGTTCCAGGCTCCTGCTTTAGCCTGGCATAGGCTGACTATGCAGGCATTGAGGGGTGAACAGATGTCTCTATCTTCTCTGCCTTTCAAATAAATAAAAAAAAAGAAAAATGCATCTTCATTGTCTCTAGTTTTTGGTGATCATGAATAAAGCTGTCTAAACATTTGCATGTAGCTTTCAAATTAGTTGGATGAATAATTAGTAATACAATTGTTAAATTGAAGTTCAGTCTATGCTTGGCTTTATAGGGTGCTGCACAGCATTCAAGGTACTGTTAACACTTTCATTACTGTCAGCAGTAAAGTAGAGCTACGGTTGCTCTGCATTGGAGACAGCATTTGGTACCGTGTGGTGTTTGGTGGTTAGCCATTCTCACAGTTGCTAGTGGTATTTCATTGTTACTTTGATTTGCAATTCTTCAGTGGCAAATAATGTTGAGCTCTTTTCATATACTTACTTGCCATCTGCATATCTTTTTTATGTAAGCTGTTCAAATCTTTCCCCCATTTCTTAACAGGGAAAGCTTTATATGTATCCTCTCTCAGACCTCTCTCAGTCAGATTTGTCTTTCATCTTCATAACATCTTTTTCAGAGCAGAAGTTAGATTGTACTGTTAGTGTTGTATCTATAAGCTTTACCAAATCCACAGTCACATAGGTTTTCTTTTGTGTTTTCCTCTAGAAGCTTTAGAGTTTTGTCTTTCAATTTAGCTCTATAATCCCTCTTGAGCTGATTTTTGTGGCAGATGTAAGTTCTGTGTTTGGATTTATTATTATTACTCTGACTGCCTGATTTTTCTAGGACCCTTTGTTGAAAAGACTCTCTTTTCAGTATTGAATTGCCTTTGCTTTTTGGTGAAAGATAAGCTGCCTGTATTTGTGTGCATTGATTTCTTTCCTATTCCATTCATCTCTGTCTTCTTTGGCCAGGACCTTACTGTCTTAATTGTTATAGTTACAGTAAGCCTTCAGATTGGGGAGTGTGAGGGTCCTCCAACTGTCATCTTTTTTAGTATTGTGTCGGTTGTTATAGATCTTTTTATCTTTACATATACATTTTGGAATCACTTTACCAGAATCTGCAAAATAGCTGGCTAGGATTTTGATTGAGATTGCATTGAATCTATAGATCAGGCTGGGGAAAAATAACATCTTAAAAGTACTCAGTCTTCCAGTTCATTTACAAATAATGTTTCTCCTTTTATTTGGATCTTTGCTGATTTCTTTATCTTTTTACTTTTCTGCATGTAACTCCTGTACATAGTTTTATTAGATTTACATAGAAGTGGGATTTCTTGGGGGCTATTATTAATGACATTTTTAAAGTTTCAGATTACAGTGTGCATTGTTGGTATGTAATAAAGCAATTTACTTTTGTATATATTAATCATATATTTTATAGCTAATACTTTTTTTCTAGTGGTTTATTTGTTCAGTTGTTGAGATTTCCTATATATAGATAATTTAAAACTTTAGATCTTCCTTTTCACTTATGTACCCTTTATTTCCTTTACTTGTTTTAATACATTGGCTATGTCTTACAGTATGATGTTGAATAGAGTTGTAGGAACATCATGGCTTAATTCCTAGTCTTAGGGAAAAAGTGTCTAGTTTCTCACTGTTAAGTTTGATATTGGCTTTAGGTTTTCTTTAGATATTCCTTATTGTGCTAAAAGATTTTCCCTAGTATCTGGAGGATTGCATCATGTTACCAAACTTCCCTTTAGTAAGGATATATCACATGATCATGCCATGTCTGCACTTTCTTAACAACTCTGGATAATAATATTCCATCTAAGCAGTAACTTACACCTAGGCTTGATTTTAGTGTTAATTTTTCTGGAGTGTAACATAAGTCTCTAAAGTATACTAATTCTAAATGTACAGCTTGATTTATTTGTACAGTCATTTCACTTCTATGACTAGCACCCCAAGGACCTCTCTCATGTCTCCTTGCTATCATCCCCCACCTACAAAGGAAATCACTATTCTGAATCATTCAAGAGGTGTATTTTTAATATGGCTTCTTTAATACCACTGTATCTATCAAATTTATCAATGTTTCTGTATATAGCAATAGATTAATTCATTACAATTCTATTGTAAATATGTCACAAAACAATTTCTATTAATTCAACAGTTCATGACCTTGATATTGTTTCCAATTTGTATGTCATTAACTACTCTGAACATTTTTATAAGCTCCTATTGTTTTATTCAGTTATTTGTGATATTAAAATAATTTGTGATATTTTTGCTACCATTTCTATTTTTTCTATTACTTTTGTATTTTCTATTTTGTACTTTCTATTACTTTTCTGTTTACTTTTCTATTACTGTTTGGGTTCTTTACTATTTTTTCTTTAGAGATAATTTCATTGACTTGCAAATGACTCTTAATGAGGACTGAAGCTCTAATATGTATGTACACACATACAGATATGTACAAGGGTTCATTCTTTCAAGTTTGTCCAAAAATGAAATTAAAAGATGTTGTACATTTTCCATGTATGCTTTGAAGTCTCTGCAGATGTTCACATGTATATCATATAAAATATTGATGTAAAGCATACTTTAATATTTTTTACATCTACTTGAAAGGCAGAGAGAGAGAATGGTTCATTACCTAATACCTGTAAAAGCCAGAGCTGAGTTAAGATGAAGCCAGGAACCAGGAAAGCTAACCTAGTCTCACATATGGGTAGCAGGGGCCTAAGTACTTGGGCCATCTTCGACTACCTTATCAGGTACATTGGCAGTAAGCTGGATTCGAAGCAGGACAGCTGAGACTAGAATTGGTGCTCTGTTAAGTGATGCCAGTGGGGCTGGCACTGTGGCGTAGCAGGTAAAGCTGCTGCCTGCAGTGCCGGCATCCCATGTGGGTGCCAATTCAAATCCTGGCTGCTCCACTTCAAATCCACCTCTCTGCTATGGCCTGGGAAAGCAGTAGAAGATGGCCTAAGTCCTTGGGTCCCTGCACCCACATGGGGGACCCAGAAAAATCTCCTGGCTCCTGGCTCCTGGCTTCAGATCGTCACAGCTCCAGCTGTTCCAGGCACTTGGGGAGTGAACCAGTGGTTGGAAGACCCTCCCCCCACACACACCTCTTTTCCTCTCTCTGTGTAACTCTGACTTTCAAGTAAATAAATAAATAAGAGACAGAGAGAGAGAGAGAGAGAGAGAGAGAGAGATGCCAGTGTCACAAGGGGTGGCTTAACCCACATCTCTGGTCTCACCTAGTGATTTGAAATGGCTGCCTAATGGAATCAGGTTTCCATGTATTCATTGATCTGTTTGTGAGCTTTCTATTCTGTTTTGTTGCTTAATTTTTCTGTTTTGCCATAGCACCATACCTAGTTAGTCTAGCTATGTAATAAACCTTGATATCTAACTTAAAAAAATATCTGTCTTCTTTAAAGTTGTTTTTCTACAAAATTATCTTTCTTAGCCCTTTACTATGTTTTTGTTTTTATTTACATTTTTCAATTTTCACCCACATATCTTTGGGATACTGATTAGAATGCACTGAATTTGTAATTAAATTTGGGGAAATTGCTATCTGTATTAAGTCGTGTTTTCCATTTATCTCATAAATTTTCCTGTGCTATCATTTTAATTTTCTTTTACATTTTTCCTTTTTTTAAATATTAAATATTTATTTATTTGTGAGGTAGAGTTACAGACACAGAGAGGGAAAGACAGAGAGAATGGTGTTCTATCTTCTGGTTCACTCCCCCAGATGGCCACAGTGGCTGGAGCTGGCTGATTGGAAGCCAGGAGCCAGGAGCTTCTTCCTTTCTCCCACGCAGGTTCAGTGGCCCAAGCACTTGGGCCATCCTCCACTGCTTTCCTACACAATAGAAGAGAGCTAGAATGGAAGAGGAACAGCCAGGACTTGAACTGATGCCTGTATGGAATGCTGGCACCACAGATAGAGGCTTAGCACACTATGCCACAGTGCCAACCCCTCACTGTTACGTAATTATAGAATATGTTAGTTGTCTTTACGAAATGTTCAGTAACTACACATGTTTTGGAATTGTGATTTGCAGGCTTATCTTGAATCAGTGTTATTTTGCTACCAAGGTCATGAGTCTACTCCATGGTATGTTTTATCCAGCTGTATCTATTTCATTTTCATTTTATCTATTTTGCAGTGAGCATGGTTCAGAGGATGAACTTAGATTTAATCCTTTTGACAGTATGTCCATTGTGTGTGTTATCTAGTAAATAATGCAAATTAGATAAAGAGGGATTTTTGGATGAAAGGCTTAATTACTGGCATTTAATTACATGGATAGTAATTGCCATCTCCTCTTTCTTCCAGACTCTTCTTGCTGTTATTCCAGGTTCACGGTCTTATGTATCAGACATGAAATAATAGTGTTGTACCCTTAGGTACCTGTTGTCATTAATAAGTTTTCCAGTGAGGAAACTTCATAGGCTCACTTCAAGGACTGAGTCACCTGCTAATGAGTTTGGTATTTATTTTTGTATTTTTGCAAAGCCAAACTTAGGCACAGGGAGGTACATAGCTGTGTTAAAAATAATCTGAACATTCCTGGACTATAAAGTTTTGGCATCTGAATAATTAATTTTCCAGGAAGTTACTCTTTACCATGATATTTTGGACTTGAGCTTATAGATTGGTACAAGAAATATATGCTTTATTGATTTGGGGCATGTATACGTGTTTTGACTGCCACATTCCTTTCAAATTTACTGGATATCAGTAGTTTTGTGAAATATATTTTGGCTGCGCTGAGATGTCTTTCTCATAGCCTGTCATCTTCTCACTTTGGGTCCAGCTGTTTCTATTCATGTCTGTCTGCTGCAGGAATGATGGATAGACTTTGCCTGCAGAGACATTGCCAGAGATTTTCCCTTTTTGTCAATATCCTTGGACATCCAAGTCAATATGTTGCTTTATTTTTTAACTTTTATTTAATGAATATAAATTTCCAAAGTACAGCTTATGGATTACAATGCCCCCCCCCCATAACTTCCCTACCACCCGCAACCCTCCCCTTTCCCGCTCCCTATATGTTGCTTTAAGTGATTGGAGTTGGCATCCTGATTTAGGCTACCACTTGATCTTCTTATTGATTTTTATGACATTGTGTGTTTGACTTCTATTTACTATTCTATAGCTAGGATACTTCTCTTCTTCACCATGTGATACTTGTACATGTTCTTATATTTTTCTTTCAGTTATTTTGTTTTGGTCTTTTCACAGTGTCTCTTCCTTATTAATCACCCTTTCTTTGAGTGCTCTCATTTCTTTGTCCTTTCCTTGCATTTCCATGTTGTCAGTTTTTGTGTTGCTAGTTTACAGAGCACACGCCATTTTAACAATGAAAAGCTATCCTATTCAAATTGTCAGTAGAGAGGCCAGCGCTGTAGTAAACTAAGCTTCCACCCGCAGTGCTGGCATCCAACATGGGCTCAAGTTCCTGGCTGTCCTCTTCTGACCCAACTCTCTGCTATGGCCTGGGAAATTAGTGGAAAATGGCCCAAGTTCTTGGGCCCCTGAACCTGCATGGGAAACCTGGAAGAAGCTCCTGGCTCCTGGCTTCAGATCAGCACCGCTCTGGCCATTGTGGCTGTTAGGGGAATGAACCAGCGGATGGGAGACCTCTCTCTCTCTCTCTCTCTCTCCCTCTGTAACTGTACCTCTCAAATAAATAAATAAGTAAAATCTTTAAAAATAAAAAGGTCTGCAAAGTCACCCCTTCCAATCTCTTTGAACCTCCAAAAGGTGGGCAGACCCTGCTCTGCATTACTCATCATTTTTCAGAAGTGTAATTAATGCTCTTTTTTTCACCTCCAATGGGAATTTTATTTCTGCCCTTGCTGTGTCACTTGCCTTGCAGTCCCCCCTTGTCTCATCCCACTGCCATTGCTCTTAGCCTCGCTTGCCTTTGCACTTTGTGCTTTTCAGCTTTATTGTGCTCATCTCTTCTGGTGGCACTTTCCTGGTAGCATCACCCTGAACACTAACTCGGCTGCCAGGAGGATGTCAAGTGCTTGTTTCTCCTCTGTTTCCCCTGTTTCTTATGTAGGTACATGGCTATTCAAGCTCTGGCTGCAGTACCCTACAGCCCAGTTGATACGTGTGGTCTTTCCGGGCTCTGCTGAATCCAAGGCAACTCTTTCTACGCCTTTCACCAACTTTCCAATATTGAGCAGGAAAATTTTGTGTGAGGTGTTTGCTATAGTGTATACCTGAGAACAGGGATGTAAAGACTCCTGTTAAAAAGCATGAGTGTGTATGTGTGTATGTGTGTATGTATGCATGTTTTCTGATCCCACCACTTGTGTTGTATTTCCTTCTAAGACTTTTTCCCTGTAGATATATATTTATGTCATTGTCATGCTGCATGTTTTCTTTCTTTAGCATATAAAAATTTTGGTTTTAGCTTTTAAAATTTCAACAATAAAACAAAAAATTCAACAATATAACAAAAAATTACTCCATATCATTAAGCATTCTTCTAAAATGGCTACTCTCAATGGGAACATGAGTACCAAATAACAAGTTCCCCTCTTCCTTCTCTCATTCTGAGAAGTACCTCTGCACTGAGCCCTGCGATTGTCAGGAATACATCCCTTGAATGTGCTGAGATTCATACTCCCTGCTCTGACATATCATCATTAGTATTAGTTAAATGGCTGTATCATAAATCAACTAGTGTTCCTTAGGATTGAGCATCTTTGAGAGTTTGTAATATCTCATTACTATAAATAAAGCTAGAATGAACATTCTTATTCATCAGTATTTGTCCACAATTTTTAGCATTTCCATAGGCTAAGTTTTCAGAAACATAATTTCTGGGTCAACATATCTGAATATTTTTCAGGTTCCTTAATCATGTTGCTATTTTACTGTCCGAAATTTTTGTTCGAAATTTTGAAGGGATATGCCCATTATGCTGAACTCTAGGCAACACTGAATATTTCTATTTAAAAAGAGATCTTTGCCAATTTGATAAGCCAAAGCAGCACCTCATTACTGCTTCAATTTGCATTTCTTTGATTACTAGTAAGTCAATATTATATTTTAGGAGACCATTTTATCTTGTTTTGACACAGCCTCAACTACAGTTTGTCTCGAATTGTAACTGTCAAGATAAATCATTGAAATTAAGACTGTAGGCCAGCGCCGTGGCTTAACAGGCTAATCCTCTGCCTTGCGGTGCCGGCACACCAGGTTCTAGTCCTGGTCGGGGTGCCGGATTCTATCCCGGTTGCCCCTCTTCCAGGCCAGCTCTCTGCTATGGCCCGGGAAGGCAGTGGAGGAGGGCCCAAGTCCTTGGACCCTGCACCCGCCTGGGAGACCAGGAGAAGCACCTGGTTCCTGGCTTCGGATCAGCGAGATGCGCCGGCCACAGAGGCCATTGGAGGGTGAACCAATGGCAAAAAGGAAGACCTTTCTCTCTGTCTCTCTCTCACTATCCACTCTGCCTGTCAAAAAAAAAACAAAAAAAAAAAAAAAAGAAATTAAAACTGTAGTCCTGGGATATAATAAATTCATCTAGAATAACTAGCACTGAAAGCTGCCTAATTAGAAGCAACATAATTCTAACTGAAAACTGTGCATTTTTAAACTTTTTATTATGAACTCTTATAATTCCATGGGATAACAGACTAATGTAACAAATTCTTTGCCACCACCATCTTAGCTTTGACAACTGTCAGCTTTCCACAGCTCTTGTTTTTTTACCTGTCTATCTACATTTGGAGGAGAGGGAGGCAGTGGAATGCATTGAACCCAATGATAGACATAAATGTCAGTTTAGCCATGAACACTTCTTTATGTAACATGTAAAGACTTCAGAGTGTGAATGTCCCCTCCCAGCTCTTTGCATATGTTGTCTTTATCTTCCATAGGGTTTCTTGCCAGAGTATGTCATGCACATAGACAGGTGTACAGACTTTCCATGAACAGCTGGGTGAAATTTTAGAAAATGAACATAGCCGGCAAATAGGTCAAGAAGTAGAATATTAGTAGCACCCTCAAATCTTTTGCTGATTATTAGCAATTCTTCTCTCTAAAATGACTGCTGTTTTAACAGCTAACATCATAAGCTAGCCTTGCTTGTTTTTGAACTTTGTGGAAATAGAGTCATACCAGCTTATATTCTTTAATTAAGATATACAGTTTTCTTTATGTGTATTTGTTATTCATCTATGATGCTGTATGTAGCTGTAGTGCATTTGTTTTCATTGTTATATTTCAGTGTATGATATGACATCGTTTATTCATCTGTTACTGAGGAATATTCACATTGCTTACAGTTCTTGACTATTATGAATAATTCTTCTAATAAATTCCTGTTCACATCCATTGGTTTGTGTACTCATATGTACTTATTTATATTGGCTATTAATGTAGGAAAGGAACTGCTGTATCACTTGTGGTACCCATATCACTCTGATAGGGGATGAGGTCCCAGCAATGACCTGTGTCCCAACAGGCCACATGCCCACCACTTCTTTTCTTTTTGTTCCCCTTTCCAAATCCCCCACTGCTTTTGTTTTGTAAATTCTTTTAATTGGCACATTTACAGCACTGACATTTTAGGTGGTCATTGATACAGCTGGATTAATATCTACTGTGTTTGCTGATATTGTCTGTAGGTTGTTCTTGTTTGTTTTTATTTTTCCTTTACACTTTTTCCTGTCTTTCATGGTTTTACTGAACATTTTATATAAATCCATTTTCTCTCCTTTCTTACCATATCAGTTATGGTTCTCTTGGTACCTCTTTTAGTGGTTTCCCAAGAGTTTGCAATATACATTTGTGACTAATCCAAATCCACTTTCAGAAAACAATATACTATTTCACAAGTACCTTATGACAAAGTATTCCTAATTCCTCTCTCTTGTCTGAATGCCCTTGCTGTGTTCATATAACTTACATGTAATCATATGTTTAAACATTTATACACACAAAAAAAAACACACACACATAAGTATACAAAGTCAAATATGTCTTTATATTATTTTGAACAATCTGTTACTCATTAAATTAACTAAGAATAAAAATTAAAGCTTTTTATTTTACCTTATTCAGTCTGTGATTTTTTCCTTCTCTCATTATATCTGAATTATTATTTATCATTTTCTTTCTCTCTGAAGAATTATTGTTTTACATTTTAAGCTTTTATCCAGTGAGAAAGATGCATAGGAGAGTGAGGGTCCTATCTAGAAGAGAGAGAGGTAACTCTGGATTCATACCTAGCATCTCTGAAGAACTTTTGAGAATTCTTGTAAAACATGTTTACTGGCCACAAATTCTCTTTATTTTTGTTTGAGAAAGTCCTATATTTCTCTTTCAGCCTTTAAGAATAATTTCATAGTTCTAGATCAAGTTTGTGATCAAGTTCTAGATCATGATGTATTTCTCTCAGTACTTTCAATATTTCACTGAATGTTGTCCATGTTTGCATGGTTTCTGAGTTGATGTAATTTTTATCTCTGCTTCTCTATAGATAAAATGTTTCTTTATATGACTTCTTTCAGAACTACTTCTTTATTGATTTTTTAAATTATCTATGTATCTATCATCTATCTATCTATCTATCTATGTATCTAAGGAAAGAGCAACAGACAGACAGAAAGTTTCCATTTGCTACCTCAGTATAGTTCTTTTGGCATTTATCCTTCTGGGTGTTCTCTTTGCTCCTTATATCTGTGGTTTGGTGTCTGACATTAACTGGGGAAATTCTCAATCATTAGTCTTCAAATATTGGTTCTGTGTCTTCTGTAATTCTCATTACACAGATGCTTCACCTTTTATAGCTTTCCCACAATTCCCAGCTATTTTATTCTGTATTTTTCAATCTTATTCTCTTTTCATTTTGGAGGTTCCTATTGATATATCTTCCAGCTCACAATTTCTCTCCTCAGTTGATACACTAATAATCCCATCAAAGACATTCATCATTCTATTACCATGTTTTCCATACCTAGCATTTATTTTTAATTTTTTTTCCTAAAATTTCCATCTTTCTGCTTACAATAGCCATCTGCTCTTGTAGGTTTTCTATGTGTTCCTTTAAAACTCTCTCATATTAATCATAGCTTCTAAGTAAGATTCTTGATGTAGTGCCTCCAACATTCCTGCCATATCTGACTTGGGTTCTCATGTATGCTCAGTCTATTTAAACTTCATTTATTTATTTTTTGTCTTAGTCTGTCTTGTAATGTTTTGTTGCGAGCAAGCCTTGATGTACTGGTTGAAAGGAACTGCTGTAATTAAGCCTTTATTACTTTAGTGTTGTGTTTCCCCTCACCCTGCACCATTGAACTACAGTGCTGAGAGCCTATTAACAGCAGCTCTATAGCCTGTGATTAATCTCACAGGGCTCCAGCTCTGTGTGCTATGTCGAGCCTGTGCCTCTGGACTAAACTTCGCCAGGCTTCTCAGCCCCTCAACCCTCATAGGTGGGACTGGATGGCTGGAGGGAATTTGAGTGCAGTGATCCTCTTCTAGTTCAGTTAGGCTCTGATCAAACCTCCACAGATTAGGTTCTGGTTAGATAGTTTCTCTAGAGAGGACAGATCTGTTGAAAGGAATAGAAAGCTCTGCATAGTTCACAGTGGCTTCTTTTCCCTTCCCCCTGCTGGAAGTGTAAGCTCTTTCTCTGATAATTCAGTATGAGAACCTGGTAAATTCCAGGAAGCAAAACACAAAGGTGTACAGGTCCCTATGGACTGGGCCCCTCTGGAGTTTTTCACTCTCAAACTTGCACACACTAGGCCTCCAGCTGCTGGTCAGTTACAGTTCCAGGCTCTCTGCTGCAGCCAGGATTCCCACAGAGCCTGCTGCTGCCCCTGGGGTCTCAGTTGTGGGGTCAGCGGTTGGCCCCGTGACCTCACATCTAAGAAGAGTTGTTGATGTTTTGTTGATTTAGGCCTTTTGTTTATTAAGACAGAGTGAAATGTTCTAAACTCCTTACATTTTGCACTGAAAACCTGCTCAATCTTATTTTCCAGTGTATTGTGCTTTTTCAAATAAATAAATACATCTTTAAAAAGAATTACCCTCTTACAGGGTTTGTATTGTTTTGTGTTCCCACTGATAGCATGGATGGATCCATTTTCTTACCAGCTCACTAACAGCGTTGTCAATTTGGGGAATTTTTCTCTCAAAGTTTAGAAATGGTATGTCATTGTAGCTTTAATTTGTATTTGTTTTTACTATGAAGGAGATTGAGTATCATTTCGTCTGTTTAAAATTGATTTGCATTCATTTTTCTTTGAATTGTCCATTCATATCTCTTACACATTTTTATCAGGTTGTCTTAGTCTCTGGTGTCTGATATGTCGATGTTTTAATCAAGTATACTTCTGAGCTATATGTTTGGTTAGGTTTTTGTTTGATTTACAATTTGTAAAAATATCTTTTTCTATTAAAGGTACGGTTAGGTTTGTTTTAAAAGAAATGCCAGCAATAGACCTACTTCCCACCTCTTACTCCCTCCTGTTCCCCAGAAGCAAGCACTGTAAATGCTTGTTGGGTTTCCTTTTAGGATCTCTTTTCCTGCCAGACCAGATTTCCTTCACTGAGTCTTAGAGCATTTGTGCAGCACAGTTTGTGCTCCTGATTGGTTTTGTTGCTTTATCTACATTTTCAGTGGTTAAATGAGGTTTAAATCGGTTGGTTAATTGATCTGTTTTGGGGATCATCCTACAACGGATTTCCTGCTCAGCTGTTTTGACTGGAAAGAACGCTTCATTTGGGGGCCGGTGCTGTGGTGCAGCAGGTTAACACTCTGACCTGAAGTGCTGGCATCCCATATGGGCACTGGTTCTAGTCCTGGCTGCTCCTCTTCCAATCCAGCTCTCTGCTATGGCCTGGGAAAGCAGTACAAGATGACCCAAGTCCTTGGGCCCCTGCACCCACATGGGAGACCTGAAAGAAGCTCCTGGCTCCTGGCTTTGGATCGGCTCAGCTCCGGCTGGAGCAGCCATCTGGGGAGTGAACCATCGGATGGAAGACCTCTCTCCTCTCTCAGCCTCTCCTCTCTCTGTGTAACTCTGACTTCCCAATAAATAAATAAATCTTTAAAAAAAGAACACTTCATTTGACTGCCACACAAGTTATAACTTGGAATTTAGTTTTTCTTCCTCATTTGATTTATCATAATGGCACCATTTGTTCTCTCTCCCATTAAAAGTGTAAAACTTGGTCGATTAAAGTCATTCCAAGATGAGGTATGGTTTCTATAGAGTGTTAGATTACTTAATGTCTAGTAGTGGTGGTACCTGTTTCATTGTTCTGTTGCTTTTAGAAGCAATGGTTATCAGTGACAGATTGTTTTAAAAGTACAGGTATTGTGTCTGGGCATGCATAACTTCAGGTTTAATTTTTTCAAAAGCATACAACTTGGTCAGTATTCAGTTTGGCTTTCATGGATTGAAGAGACAGTGCAAAATGCAGGAGTAGTATGTTCTACCTCTGCCTGATGGTTCCGTGTTAACCATTGTTGTTCATCTCTTTTCTGAATCTGGGTTTGATATTTTGCTAAATAGAATGCAAATTCCAGGAGAGAGGGCTCTGCTTTGTACTGAGCCTTATCCCCCTAATGAGAATCAGTTACTCTTGGTTGAGTCAAATGCTTGCATGGACCAGTGAATCAGTGCTGTGGGAGGGGCATGATGACAATACTTGAAATTTATTTGCATTGCACTATGTGCAAGGCCTGGTTTACTTTCATTGCCACTCTGTCCCCTTGTCCTCACCTTATATATTTTTTTCTTTTCACCCATCCTTCCTACCTACTCAGAACTTTTCTGGTTTATAATTATTCCATTTCTCCCCAAATTCCTTTCATAAGAGCTTACACTTTACATCTGGGCTTTGGACTGAAGTTTTCAATTCATGCACCCTTCTTCTCAAAGAAAGCAAACGTTAAAACCCAATCTGGAATTTTATCACAAAGATCTGGCCTAAGCTTTAGAGCTGAATATCTGGCTCTCTTGTCATACACTCCAGTTGCACATTCAGAGTGAAGCTACTTTTGAGTTCTCACCTGCCTCCCTGTCGTAGATTCCTGCCTACTACTGGAGGGAAGTTGCTGACTCTCAATTGAAACTAAAATAGAAAGCATATGAAATCATAACATACTGATTTATTGACATTTTGACAAACCTCACTATGGCACAAATAACAAGTAGCTAAAATGTTTGCCTGAATTAAATAATTGCATCTCATATTCTATTTATTTTTACTTTCGTTTTCTTTTTATTTGGGAGAGAGATTGATCTCCCATTCCTGGTTTACTCCCCAAATGCCCTTAATACCCAAGAAGCCAGGAGCCTGGAACTCCATCTGGATCTCCTATGTGTGTGACAGGGTCCCAAATACTTGAGTCATCCTATGCTGCCTCCCAGAGTACATATTAACAGGAAGCTGGATCAGAAGCAGAGCTGCTGGGACTAGAACCAGGCAATCCAGTATGGGATGTGGGTGTCCCAAGCAACATCCTAAGCCATTGCACCAGATGCCTGCCCCTCCAATTATACAGTCCATAATATTGTGCCACTTCTGTCTCCACGAGATGCAATACTGCATTTGGAAAACCTCACAGTAATAAACAACTTAAAATAGATTAAATTTACTAGTAAAATGAATCTCCAAATAAAAAGTAGGCTTTATTCAAATTCATACGTGAACCAGTTTGTATTCCTTTTATTTTAACAAAAATGGATGGCAACATAACAATGATAGGTGTCCTTCACAGGGGCAATTCCACTGTCATCTTTCACGTGACACCTGTACCCAGTTTCCGTTTTACTTGAATCTAACAGAAGTCCAGCACCTTTTCTTCTTTCGACTTTAGGAGCTGCTTTGACTGATGTTAAATAGATTTTAAATAAAGTCTTTGGAACTGTTACATTGAACAAGCTCCCCAAAGGGAAAATTCACATTCAACAAGAAATTAATGTCATTACCTGTATTTTATCATTGACTGGTCATCTGTATAATCAGAAATCCTCCAGGCTTACACAATGAAAGTTTGCTCCGCAGTGAACAGTTTTAATATTGTGTAAGCATAATCCTCTGACAAGCCATGCTTGAAACTGCAGACAGACATGAAAATTATTGCATTTATAAGCATTTCTTCTTCCTCAGGGAAGATACACTTTACCAGGGAATGTGTAACTCAAATTGGAAAAAGGAATTAGGATCTATTCCCACCTTTCAGGAGAGTCCCTTTCCTCCTCTCCCTCTGTAGAAGCAACTATTGGCTCCCAAGTAAGCACTGGGGAGAGGTCCTAACCTTGCTTCCTAAGTTTTGCCCTCCTGTCCTTGCCTTTCTTTGGGATGCTCATGCACTGGGTGAGAATCTGACCTCTCTTAAGCCTGGTTTCAGGATGCTTAGGAAAATGGTGCCTTGCTTGCCTCATCTGCTTGCCTCTCGTGCTCCTGCTCAACAGAGTATGTTCTTGTCTGGGTGCAGCCTCCCTGTGCTCAGCCCCAAACACCTGGCCTGGCCCTGCCTGGGAGGCCTACCCTGTTCCAGCCCCACTTGTGTTCCATTGGGCTAGTGTGCCCAGTAGGAGGCCTGTCACATCATGTGACTGACCTCTGGCAGAGAAATTACCAAGCTACATTGTTCTTCGTCATCTCTTGCATATTTCTAACTTACCTTATCTTCTCTTCCTGAAAGTGTATGTCAGTAATAAATTGGAAATTGGAATCTACAGTTTGCTTTTTTGTTTCTCTGCCACTGACTTGAATCTCTAGCTCATGCTTCAGACTTGATTGGCTCTCCTCCTCCCCTGAGTTAAGGTATTACAAACAGTTTTGACAGAGAAGGTCCAGGGACCCTGAACACACAGGTAAATTCCTAAACACACCTTGCCATCAGTGTAAACTTGTTCTGAAGAATATACCACAAATTTTTACTTTAAAAATTACTTGGCAGCTCATGACTAGAGCCTAGGGAGATTACTGACGCCATAAACAAGAGTGTCAAATTGTTAAGTCAACAATAGGAGTCACTGTGTACTTACTTCACGTGTGGGATCTGTCCTTAATGTGTTGCCCAATGTGAAGTAATGCTATAACTAGTACTGAAACAGTATTTTACACTTTGTGTTTCTGTGTGGGTGCAAACTGATGAAATTACTTAATATATACTAAATTGATCTTCTGTATATAAAGATAATTGAAAATGAATTTTGATGTGAATGGAATGGGAGAGGGAGCGGGAGATGGGGGGGTGCAAGTGGGAGGGAAGTTATGAGGGGGAAAGCCATTGTAATCCATAAACTGTACTTTGGAAATTTATATTTAACTAAATGAAAAAATCACTTTTAGTAAAGTTTAGCTATCATGTCCATCGAGAGTCTTCTCCAACCATCTTCTTCCAGCTTTCAGGATAACATAGCCAACCCTGCAGAGGACAACTCTATGCCAGAACCAGGGAGAATGTGGATCTCAGCCTTGCACCAGAGGTCTTGCTTCCTCCCATTGGTTCTGAATTAACTGGCTTTCCTCCATCCTTCTGCCCAATTGTCATCCATACTTTCTCTTTTTCTTGTTGTTTGTTTAGGAGGAAAAAATAATCTCCCTCTTTTTTTTTTTTTTTTTTGACAGGCAGAGTGGACAGTGAGAGAGAGAGAAAGGTCTTCCTTTTCCGTTGGTTCACCCCCCAGTGGCCACTGCGGCTGGCACACTGCGGCCGGTTCCCTCTAGTCTTTTTAAAGATTTTTGTGTATTGGTTTTTGTGTTTATTTGGAAGGCAGAGAGACAAACAAATCTTCTATCTGCTGGTCCTCTTTCCAAGTCACAGCAACAGCCAGGACTGGGCCAGGCTAAAGCCAGTGGCCTAGAACCCAATCTGGGTTTCCCACATGGGTGGCAGGGACCCAAACACTTGGGCTATCTCTTGTCAGAACCCTCCTTCACACTCACGAAATATCATGACCACACTACCATCACACTTATCAGATTAACTTTTATATGCTAGTTTTTCCCATTGCAAAGCTTTTACCCATTTAGCATAGAAAATTGAGGCAGTACCAGAAAGCACAGTTAAGAAGCCCAAAAAGGATAAATTTGAAAAAAAAATTTATTTTTATTGTGTTTGAAAGACAGAGAAACAGAGATACTCTCAAAATGCCCACAATAGCCAGTGCTGATCTAGTCCAAAACCACAAGCTTGGAACTCCATCTGGTCCTACTGGAACAGCCGGGACTTGAACCCGGCTAGGCAGGAGCTTGAGCCACTGTGCCACAATGCTGGAGCCTATTAAGAAATTTTAAAGGGGGGTCGGCACTGTGGCACAGTGGGTTAACACCTTGGCCTGAAGTGCTGGCATCTCATATGGGTGCCAGTTCTAGTCCTGGCTGCTCCTCTTCTGATCCAGCTCTCTGCTATGGCCTGGGAAAGCAATAGAAAATGACCCAAGTCCTTGGCCCTTGCACACACGTGGGAGACCCAGAGGAAGCTTCCGGCTCCTGGCTCCTGGCTTTGGATCAGTGCAGCTCCAGCTGTTTTGGCCAATTGGGGAATGAACCAGCAAATGGAAGACCTCTCTCTCTCTCTGCTTCTCTCTCTCTGTGTAATTCTGAATTTCAAATAAGTAAATAAATCTTTAAAGAAATAAAAAAATAAAAGAAATTTTAAAGGATCCAAATAAAGGACATGACTTTGGCAGATCCAGAATTATAAATGTACCATTTCTCCATAAACTGATGGTTTCAATTATAGTACCCACTGGATACATTTGACTATTGTATTCAGTACTTGAAATGTAGCTCCAAATTGAGCCATGTTGTAAATATGAGTTGTATGCTGAATTCAAAGATTGAGTATCAGAGAAAAGAGTATTAAATATCCTGGTAGTTTTGTTTTTATATATTGATTGCTTCTTGAGATGGCAGTACTTGCATTTTGGATATGTTGTTACATACAGGAAATTTCTTTCAGAGAGAGAGAGCAGAATCCCATGTGCTATTTGCTCCCCAAATTCCCTTAACAGCCAGGGCTGGGCTAGGCCAAAGCCAGGAGCCTGGAACATAATTGGTCTCCCACCTGGGTAGCAGAAACCCAGTGACTTGAGCAATCACTGTTGCCTCCAAGGCTCTGTGTTGCCAGGAAGCTGGAGTCAGAAGCCAGATATGGAAGTCAGATATCTGATTTGGGACACAAGCATCCTAAGTGCTGTCTTAACTGCTTAAAATGCCCACCCCTAAAAGGTTTTTTATAAATTACATCCACCTGTTAATTTGTTATTTTTTCACTTGTTCTTTACCAGAAGAACAAAAAGTTGTATTATCGTTTTACTTTTTCTTTTTTTAAGGATTTTATTTATTTGTTTGAGAGGCAGAGTTACAGGCAGTGAGAGACTGAGAGAAAGGTCTTTCATCCTCTGGCTTGTTCCCCAGATAGCCACAATGGCCAGGTGCTTCTTCCAGGTCTCCCACGTGGGTGCAGGGGCCCAAGCACTTGGACCATCTTCCACTGCTTTCTCATGCCATAAGCAGGGAGTTGAATCAAAAGAGGAGCAGCTGGGACACAAATCAGTACCCACATGGGATGCCGCCACTGTAGGCAGAGGCCTGACCTACTATGGCACAGCACCAGCCCCTAACTTTTTACTTTTTCAGTCTGACCACAAGAAAAATTTTAAATTACCTGTGTGGCTCATGTTTGTGACTCATATTTTATTTCTATGGGACAACACCAGATTATAGATTCAGTCCCACTTTAGTCAAAATCACAAAGGATTGTGTGTAATTGTGGAAGTTAGTGAGCCAATTATGCAAAGAACCAAGAATAGCAAAAAAATGTCTTGAAGAAGGATAATAGGATTTCCTCTAATATAGGATTTCTGAACTTTGGCACCATTGACCTCTTGGGCCAGATAATTCTTTGTAGGGAAAGGAGGGAGGACTATCCTGTGCATTGTGGGATGTTAGTCAGTGGTCTTGGACCACCCACTAGATGTCAATAGCAGTCTACACTTGTGAAAACCAAAAAAAAATTTCTCAAGATATGTCCCCTATGGTGCAAAATTGCACCTAGTTGAGAATCAATCCCTAGCTCTGTTGGATATCACAACTTATTATAAAGCAAAGGTGTTTAAAACAGTGTAATACTGGGACAAGCATAAATTTGGCAAATAAAAAGGCCATCTGCACATTAATGTTTATTGCAGCTCAATTCACAATAGCTAAGACCTGGAACCAACCCAAATGCCCATCAACAGTAGACTGGATAAAGAAATTATGGGACATGTACTCCATAGAATACTATACAGCAGTCAAAAACAATGAAACCCGGTCATTTGCAACAAGATGGAGGAATCTGGAAAACATCATGCTGAGTGAATTAAGCCAGTCCCAAAGAGACAAATATCATTTGTTCTCCCTGATCGATGACAACTAACTGAGCACCAAAGGGGAAACCTGTGGAAGTGAAATGGACACTATAAGAAACAATGACCTGATCAGCTCTTGTCCTGACTTTAGATGTACAATGTAATACTTTATCCTTTTTAGTATTTGTTGTTGTTGTTGTTCAAGTACTATTGTTTGAACTCTGTAATTAACACACAATTATTCTTAGGTGTTTAAATTTTAACTGAAAAGAGATCCCTATTAAATATAAGAGTGGGAAAAAGAGAGGGAGGAGATGTACAATTTGGGACATGCTCAATCGGACTTGCCCCAAATGATGGAGTTAGAAATGTGCCAGGGGATTCCAATACAATCCCATCAAGGTGGTAATACCAATGCCATCTCACTAGCCCAAGTGATCAATTTCTGTTCACAATTGATCACACTGATAAGTCTAAGAGTCAAAGGGATCACACAAACAAGACTAGTGTCTGCTAATACTAACTGATAGAATCAAAAAGGGAGAGAAAGGTCCAACATGGGAAGCGGGATACACAGCAGACTCATAGAATGGCAGATGTCCTAAATAGCACTCTGGCCTCAGAATCAGCCCTTCAGGCATTTGGATCTGGCTGAAGAGCTCATGAGAGTATTGTAGGCATGGAAAGCCAAGATACCATGGAAAAGAAAAAAAAGAAGACCTAAATGAAAGATCTCTGCAAGTGAGATCCCAGTGGAAAGAATGGGGCCATCAAAGAAGGAGGTACCTTTCTCTGAAGGGAGGAGAGAACTTCCACTTTGACTATGACCCTATTGGAATAAGATCAAAGTCGGTGAACTCTAAAGGCTTCCATAGCCTTGGCAACTCATGACTGGAGCCTAGGGATATTACTGACGCCATAAACAAGAGTGTCAAATTGTTACGTCAGCAACAGGAGTCACTGTGTACTTACATCCCATGTGGGATCTGTCCTTAATGTGTTGTCTAATGTGCAGTGATGCTATAACTAGTACTGAAACAGTATTTTTACACTTTGTGTTTCTGTGTGGGTGCAAACTGAGGAAATCTTTACTAAGTATATGAAGAATCGATCTTCTGTATATAAAGATAATTGGAAATGAAAAAAAAAACCCTGTTGTTAAATTGGAAATTGCATAGAAAATTAATTAATTTTTAAAAAAATATCATGTAGGATCTCTGTCTTTAATGTGCTGTACACCATTATTTAATGCTATAACTAGTACTCCAACAGTATTTTTTTACTTTGTGTTGCTATGTGGGGGCAAACTGTTGAAATCTTTACTTAATATATACTGAACTGATCTTCTGTATATAAATAGAATTGAAAATGAATCTTGATGTGAATGGAAGGGGAGAGGGAGCGGGCAAGGGGAGGGTTGCGGGTGGGAGGGAAGTTATGGGGGGGTAGCCATTGTAATCCATAAGCTGTACTTTGGAAATTTATATTCATTAAATAAAAGTTTTTTTAAAAAATTAGATATTTGGAACAGCATAGGGGGAAAAACTAGACCCTCACATTCATACACACTAATTGTATTACACTTATTACAATTGAATATCCATATGGAAGATACACTTGACCCCTTAGTACCACACCCCGCAATGGATCACCCAAGAGGTATTGGTGACCCGGACTCTGGTTTGCCCTCAGGGGGCAGGCAGGTGTTCAGCCACAGGCGTCCATGGAGGACTGGGCTGCCCACAGCGGATCCCCGGCGGTCAGGGCGCAGGGGCGGCCTCCAGGAAAACCGCGCAGACCTCCGAGGCGGGAAAACGGCGGGCATTGCGCGGCGAGCTGGGTGCGGCAGCGAAGGAGGGCGCGGGGCGCCGGGCGCTCGCCCAGGGCTGGTGCGGAGCCGCGGGGGCGGCCCAGAGGCGCGGAGGCCGCAGGAGCGGGGTGCAGCGGCAGCCTTGGCGACGCTCAGGAGAGCCCCGCAGAGGAGTGAGGATCCAGGTCATCGGAAGCCCTTCTGCCCGCCACGTCCTCTTCCTTGGTGCGGCGCCCCAAGTTACCGCCACGGCCTCCCGCCCCTCAGCCCGGAGCGGAAGCGCCGCCCGGGCCGCTGGAGCGCGGTACAGAGCAGTCCCGCAGGAGCGCGAACGCCACAGCTCGCTGGGTCTGGGTCTGACAGCGGGAGCTGCCACGCCCGTTACTGGAATCTGTGAGGTCCTTGGCGGCCTCCGCGCGTTTGCAGGAAGTGACGGACAGGCAGGTGCTTCGCGGGGCGCAGGCTGAGGGCCTGGGGCTGGGAAGGGCAGCTCGGCGTGCGCACCGGTCCTGGTCAGGATTCGCGGCCTGAAGGGGAAACGCAAGGGGCCGTCGCCGCGCCGCGCCGGGCGGGGGTCGCAGCGAGCCCGGGGTTGAGCCTCCAGTCCGGAGGGCTCCTGGCTCATTGCAGTCTTGGGGACCACGCCAGGCACCTGCCTCGGTGCGCTGGGCGGCCACCTGGAGCCGCGCCCCCAGGTGTGGGACGGCGGAACTGCAGCCTCTTGGTGCATTCATTGGATGGCTCCAAGCCGCAGCTCTGCCCCCTGCGCCTCCTCTGGGGTTTTAGGTGGCTGGCTGATGTCTTCACCCAGGCCCATTTGTCTTCTGCTGATTCATTTTATTTTTTATATTTTGCTTTTAAAATTGTTTAATGGGGGGGACATAAAAGTTATTAGGATATTTTTCAATATGCTAATTTTACCAATATATGCATTTGTGCTTGTTTTCTTTTTGTTTTTCCAAGCCTCCGATGGACTTTCCAATATTTTTATTGAGTTTGGAATTTTAAAGTTACAAGTATTCATTTATTTTTTACAGTTTTTCTTCATCAGTACAGCCAATAAAACAAAGATAATCCTCTTGGGGGGGCATTCTGTTTTTGTTAGCCTTTTTCAGCACCTTGGCTTACTTCTTTATCTTGTTTTCATTGTCTTTGTTTTATTAATTTTTTGTGTTCTTTTTATATTTTATTCATGTCTGATCTCCTGGAAACGTTGAGTTTATTTCTGAGGTAATTTATGATTTTCTTTCATTTCTTGTATCTGACCAATTCTGTTTTCACTTGCTACTAGCTGTTGTCCATGTCTCAACTTAGTATTTTAAGTTCTGATCTCAAGTGGGTTTTCATACGCTTATGTTTATTTTAAAATTATTTTTTATTGAAATGTTTCTCACACTCTTCTGCTTTGTGGTAGCTTTTCCCATCCACTGAGGGGAATGTTCTTCACTTTCTGTGTGGAGAATTTTGTTTTCTCATATTTGCCATCACTTTTTATGAAACTATTGATCATTATTTGACATTGTTGGTAGTGGGAGGACTCCTTCAAAATTCCTACTTCATGACTCTCTTTAAAAACAAAATTAAAAACAAAATTCATATTTCTAGTGCATTTTTTGGTTTGTCGGTTTTTATGGTGGGTGTAGATACAATGTGTTTTTTGGTTTTTAATTGTCTTTCTGAATATCATGCATCTTTCCTTTCATGTAACAGTTCCTATTTCAGTGCTTAATAAAAAGAAAATTTTGGTGGAAAGTACTTAACAAGTTTAAGGAGATTAGTTGAAAAAGCGATAAAACAGTTCCTTGGAAACAAGACAAGCAGGAGTCTGTAAAAGTGTTGTGTAAATTCACATTATTTTAATGTTAAAGTATTTTAAACACTTTCTATGTACGCCGCCAAGAAAACTATAAGACCTTTAAAATTATAATAATTTTTATTACTGTTTGAAGACATTAAACAGAGGTTGCTGGGGGAAACTTTATCAAGCTTAAGATCTTTATTAAAAAGTAGCCACAAAGATCTACTTTTGGAATTACCCCAAGTTCAATATGGAAGATTTAATTTCCTAAGAGTGAAATTCTTCCCTAATAAATATAAGTGGCAAATTGTGTTAGCAGAAACTGAGATAGGTAGCCAAATAAATTCTGGAGGAAAAAAAGACCACAGAATATCAATAGTTATTTAGAAAAAACAGTTCCTGTTTTCTTACACAAAAGAGCTCATTTCCATGGAAGAAAAGTCATTCTCTTGTTTTAATTATTTAACGTGCCCATTAAATTTTTCAAATAGAGGAAATTCAAGGCTATTCTGATACTGTGGCATTTGTATGGATTGATAAGCAGATACTAGAGAAGGAGGAAACAGGGTGAGTGGAAATGAGATATGTGCAATAGAAACACATGGAAGGATCATTCACTCTAAAAAGGACTAATCACTTCCTAAACATTTGTAACTTACATAAATATGTACTGTTTGTCTCTTTGCAAGGTTATAGGGATTTTAAATAAACATCTAAACTCAAATAATTTAAAGCATCATTTACCAAGGCCCTATATTATGCTAGACATTTGGAGTTGAAGTTCAAAGATGAGTAACAATTACTTGTTACCCAACATTCCTTGGAGATAATTTCAGGTTGTATCAACATGGGTCCAATGTACAAGGCAGAGTAAAGAAAGTGCAGTGAGGAAGATAAACATGTTCTAAAAGCAGAGGAATGATAGAGTGACATGACAGAATGGCACGGCCTTTACAGAGGAAGTGTACTTGAGGTAGACCAATAAGAATGAGTATGTGTTTAAACCAGATTAGAAAATGGATAGGGGCCTAAATAGACATTTTCCAAATAAAATAGTGAGCAGGCATGTGAAAGGGCACCCGATATCAATCATCATGAGGGAAAAGAAAAAACAATCCTGAGTTACCACCTCACAGCTCTTAGGATGAGTTTATTACAAATTCAAGATTACAAGTCTTGGCTAGGATTTGTGGGAAAAGGAACACTTGTGTACTATCAGTGAGGATGTAAATTGGTACAGGCACTATGGAAAGCAAGATGGAGATTCCCCAAAATACTAACAATAGAACTGCCACATGGTCTAGCCTTTCCACTTCTGGAAATTTATACAGTGTAAATGAAATCAGTATTTTGAAGACACACCTGAATTCTGTGGTTCATAGTGGTATAATTCACAATAACTAAAATATGGAAAAAATGTAAGTGTTCAACTGACAGATAAATTTAGAGAAAATGTGTATCGATAATGTTTATGTCATTATATACACATGCATATATTATATACACATGGATATATAATAGTGTTATCTAGCCATAAATAGAACAAAAGCTCTTGCCATTTGCAAAAATATGAATGAACCCTGAAGACACAGAAAGACAAATACCCGTGATTTCAGTTTTTTTGTGGGATGATTTTTTAAGTAGTCTAACATATAATAAAAGAGTAAAAGGGCCAGTGTCATGGCTCAATAGGCTAATCCTCCGCCTGCAGCACCGGCACACTGGGTTCTAGTCCCGGTCAGGGCTCCGTTTTCTGTCCTGGTTGCCCCTCTTCCAGGCCAGCTCTCTGCTGTGGCCCGGGAGTGCAGTGGAGGATGGCCTAAGAGCTTGGGCCCTGCACCCACCTGGGAGACCAGGAGAAGCACCTGGCTCCTGGCTTCGGATCAGCATGGTGCGCTGGCCGTAGTGCGCCAGCCACAGCGGCCATTGGAGGGTGAACGAACAGCAAAAGGAAGACCTTTCTCTCTGTCTCTCTCTCTCACTGTCCACTCTGCCTGTCAAAAAAAAAAAAAAAAAAAAGAGTAAAGGATTATTATATGAAATTGGGAGGGCAGTAGATAAAAGGAAATAAACCTTCAGTTTTGTGATGAGTAAGTACTGAGGACCTAATGTACAACATGGTGACTACAGTTATCAATAGGTGATGATGTGATGTGATGTGATGTGATGTGATGTGATGTGATATATGTGGTGATTAGCTTGACTGTGGCAAATATATTAGAAAGTGGTCATGTACATTTTTTTTGACAGGCAGAGTGGACAGTGAGTGAGAGAGAGAGATAGAGAGAAAGGTCTTCCTTTTTGCCGTTGGTTCACCCTCCAATGGCCGCCGTGGCTGGCGCACCACGCTGATCTGAAGCCAGGAGCCAGGTGCTTCTCCTAGTCTCCCATGGGGTGCAGGGCCCAAGGACTTGGGCCATCCTCCACTGCCTTCCTGGGCCACAGCAGAGAGCTGGACTGGAAGAGGGGCAACCAGGACAGAATCCAGCGCCCCAACCAGGACTAGAACCTGGTGTGCTGGCACCGCAAGGCAGAGGATTAGCCTATTGAGCTGAGGCGCCAGCCCATGTTCATGTTTAAAACATGCCATTTTGTCAACAATACATCAACAAAGATTAAAGTTCAGGAAAAAGTAAGAATACCTTTGTGTCCTTGTATCTTTCCCTATGCTGTTAAACTTCATACAGGGAATTTCATTATTATTTTCAATTATATTACTATTGATAATTTGATAAATATACTTCTTCAATCATTTTTAGTTCACTTAATAAATATATGGTCTGTTTTCTATCCAGTGAAGTTGAAATATTTACTATTACTAGACCTCAAAGTTATTTTTATGAAACCCTAATTTTTTTATTATAAAATTAAACTTAATTATTAGTTAGTATTTGAAACACCACAATTGCATATGTGCCCCTTATCCTTTACTAGACATAAAATCCTGTACCATATTTACTTAGTTTTTATTGGTATTTTATTAGAGACAATAGTTTATTAGTGAAGAAAAAATTTAAATGTTTAAAGAGAAGAAATTGTCTTTGTGTGAAGATTTCATATAGGCAAATAAGGCCCATTGGGGAGTGAACAAGCAGATGGAAGACCTCTCTCTGTCTCTGCCTCTCCTTCTCACTCTGTGTCACTCTGGTTTTCAAATAAATAAATCTTTTTTTCAGAATTTTTATTTATTTATTTGAGAGGCAGAGTTGCAGACAGTGAGAGAGACATAGAGAAAGGTCCTCCATCCATCAATTCATTCCCCTATGGCTGCAGCAGCTGGAGCCGTGCTGATCAGAAGCCAGGAGCCAGGTGTCTCTTCCCAGTTTTCCATGCGGGTGCAGGGGCCCAAGGACTTGGGCCATCTTCCCCTCCTTTCCCAGGCCAAAGCAGAGAGCTGGATTGGAAGAGGAACAGCTGGGGCTAGAACCGGTGCCCACATGGGATGCCGGCACTGCAGTCAGAGGATTAACCTACTGTGCCACAGCACCACCCCCTCAATTAAATAAATCTTAAAGAAAGCATCCTGGGGTGCCTGTGATTTCAGCCTACAATCCTGAACCCCATAATGTTAGCCATGGCTACCTGATCTCCTCTCCAGAGAAAAATGACAGCCTCAGGGTCACTCAGTGAATATTTATTTCCAATCTTTGTTTTATGTTCCCACTGCACATTTATTTCCCAAACTGACATACCCAAATTCCTGAAGAAAGGGGATTTCTAGGACCCCAACATCAAACTATGTATAAAATGTAGATATTATGTGATTGGTGGTTGTGAAAACCATAAAATATTATTGGCATCTTTGTGAAAGTAAGTTAACCCTAGAGCAAGCTTCAAGGACAGTGTGAATCAGAATGCTTGTATTTTACGTTGCTTGTAGTAGGGAGGAGAAAGTACCTAAGATGGAGAGAAGAGGGCAAGGCAGCCAGCTTCCTGAGAGCACAAAGTGGCCGGGGAGAACAAAGGTCGTCATCTTTACCAGGAGGAATTAAGGTTCTGAATGCAAGGGATGGAACTTCAACCCAAAGGGGAATTCAAGTACTCAGTTATAGCAAAAAATAAATAAATAAAAAGAAAAAAAGCTTATGTAGTTTATTTCGCAGAAAAATAAGAATATCACACTAAGAATTTCAGTGAAATTCAAAGTTTTTTTGTAATAACATATTTAATATGATTTTTCATGTTTAAAAATATTTATTTATTTTGAAAGAGTTACAGAAAGCAGGATAGACAAAGACAGGATGATCTATCTGCTGGTATACTGTCCAAATCGTTGCAATGTGCAATGCTGAGCCAGGTCCAGGAGCCAGGAGTTTCATCCATGTCTCCTATGTGGCTAACAGGCCCAAAGACTTGGGGCATCTTCTACTCCTTTCCCTGGACCATTAGAGAGGTGCTGGATTAGAATGGAGCAGGTGAGTCATGAAATGGTGCCCTTATATGGTGCTGGGATTGCAGGCAGCAACTCCACATGCTATGCCATGTTGTAGACCAATTTTTTTAATTATTATTAACAAGAGATTTCTAGAAGTTTTCCTATAATTCAAACAAAATATATGTAAGTATATTTTTTCTCACAGAAAGTATGCACACAAATAGAAGATATTCTTCAGATGGTTCTGACAGAGAGCATGGCCGCAGTCTGTTTTTAGCCTGATGAAATATTTGCTCTGCACCCCAAATGCTGGGTGCTGTCTGCCATCTGTGTCTCTCATGTGGTGTCAGGGACCCAGGTATTTGTGCCGTCATTTGCTGCCTCACAGGTGCATTAGCATGAGGCTGAGTCAGAAGTGTTGAGTAGCCAGGACCCAAACCCCAACATTCCAATAGGAGTTGGTGGCTAAACTCACTGCCACAATCTTACCCTTGTCCATGTTTTATTATGGACCATCTGGAATGCCACCCCCAAAGTAAACCTTCAGGTGCAGAGAAAGGAGGTGGGTACTGAGGGGGTGGGCAGCAGGCGAGGAAATCACCTCCTTCACCGGTGGGGACAACAGGCAAAAAGGGACCAAAAACCGAGCTGATGAGTCAGGGAGTTCCCCTCCCCCACCCATCCCTCATCCCTGGCACAGCCTCATGCACACACATTGAACACCCGTGGTCACACACATGTCCCAGCTCCCGTACCCTCAGCCCCCCCCCCCCCCACGCTCACACCTGAAGCTGAAAGCTCCGTGGTCTCCTGGGGCGCGTTCAGCTGCACCTTGAGGTCCTGGCCCTTCCTCGCCTGGGTCCCGCCGTCCAGGCCGGCAGTGCGCCGGTTACCATTCACCCACCTCAGCCCGGCCTGCCCCAGGGCGCCTGCCGTGCCCATCTGGGCCGAGATCCGGAGCAGGGCGCTGAGGGAAAGGCAGAGCCACTGCGTCTCGGCACCCACCCCCCTGCCGGCTGTCCTCCGCAGTCTGGAGCCTCGAGCCATGGCCGCTCTGGACAGCCGGCCCCTTCGGCACAGGGGACGGAGGCCTGGATGGTGAAATCGCCTGCTCGGGCCCCTGCGGGGACACTCCGGTTGTCCGGGTCCAGACCCGTGCTCTCCCTTGGGAGCGCAGCTGGACTAGGACATCCGACACCCCTACGACAGAGCCAGAACCAGACGGCAGCACCACTCCTGGGGGGCATGGATGCCCGACAGGGGCCAGAGTGAGCTCCGGGACGACCGTGTCCCCACCCACAGCGGGAACAACGGCGACCTCACTGGGCACCTGTGCATGCGCAGTCACTGGGGCAGCCGGCGCTGTGGGCCGGAAAGCCCAGTCACCTGGCTCTGCTGTGTGACCTCGGGCACGAGACCCCATCTCTGAGTCTCGGTCTTCCCACCTGCAAAGTGGGCTCAAGATGCAGGATTTCCTCACAGTCTCTTGGCCCCAAAGCACAACAGGAGGATGGGCTGTGCAGGGCAGGGGTCCCCCCGCCCCGGCCCCCAGCCCCGAGGCCAGCTACCTGGGCTTGACATAGCCGCTCAGAGATCCACGCACTGCCGGTATGCAGCGCTTCCTCGGCCACCGACGCTGACAGCGGCTGAGACGCTCAGGGTGAGCCGGGCCGGGAGGCCAAACAGGGTGGGGAAGACCAGCTCTGCTGCGGCCAGGCTCAGCCTCCGGTCACCTGCACCTCCTGCCCCTGCGGCCAAAGAACCCGAACGGGCACCGAGAGACCCCATGAGGCCTCAGAGGCCCCTCACGCCCACTTTCCAGACGAGCAGACTGCGCCCCCAGAGGTGATAACGGGGAGTACTGGGGTGCACAGGGTGGCCAGGTCAGCAGCACGGCCAGGGCCAGGCCTCTAGGGAGCTCCGTGCTGCATCTTCACGACACCAGCACCTTTAATCCCACAGCCCTAGCAGGGCAGGGTTCTGCTCTCTCCATTTTACAGACGGAGAAACCAAGGCCCCAAGCCAAACAGGACTGAGGTAAGCAGTGGAGCTGGGGTTGGAACTTCAGCGATCTGGCTGCAAACTTTGTGCTAAGTTGCTTTACCACAGCGTGAGAAGACACATGGTATGATTCTGATTTTTTTTTAATTTGCTGAGACTTGTTTTTTGACCTAGCATGTGATCAATCCTACAGAAATTTCCATGCACTGGTGAAAAGAATGTGTATTATGCAATTATAGGATTAAAAATTCTGTAGATATGTGTTAGGTCCATTTGGTCTATAGTGTCAAATATCTCGGTTGTCTCCTTGCTGCTTTTCTGTGTGATTGATCTGTCCATTGCTGAACGTGGGGTATCGAAGTCACTCATTATTATTGTATTTGAGTCTATATCACCCTTTAGATCCCTTAACATTTATTTTAAATAACCAGGTGTCCTCTAATTTGGTGCATATACATTAAAATAGTTACATCTTCTTGTTGAAGACAAGTGAGAGAGAGAGAGACAGAAAGGTCTTCCTTCCGTTGGTTCACCCCCCAAAATGGCTGCTATGGCTGGTGCACTGCACCAACCTGAAGCCAGGAGCCAGGTGCTTCCTCCTGGTCTCCCAGGAGGTGCAGGACCCAAGCACTTGGGCCATCCTCCACTGCCTTCCCGGGCCACAGTAGAGAGCTGGACTGGAAGAGGAGCAACCTGGACAGAATCTGGCACCCCAACTGGGACTAGAACCTGGGGTACTGGCGCCGCAAGTGGAGGATTAGCCTAGTGAGCTGTGGCGCCGGCAGTTTTAGTCTCTTAAGACTTGGAATGTATTTTGCCATTTTCTCCTAGCCTGCAGGGTTTCTGATGAGAAGTCCACTATGAGTCTAATTGGAGATCTTCTGAAAGTAACCTGGCATTTCTCTTGTGCACATTTTAGAATATTTTCTTTATACTTTACTGTGGGGAGTTTGATTACAATGTGTCATGGTGAATATCTTTTCTGGTCATGTCTCTTGGGAGTTCAATGTGCTTCCTGTACTTGAACGTCCCTCTCTTTCTCAAAATTAGGGAAGTTTTCTGTTATCATTTCACTAAAAATGCCTTCTAATCCTTTCATTTTTAATTTATTTTGAGAGTTAGAGTTACAGACAGTGAGAGGGAGAGACAGAGAGAAAGGTCTTCCCTCTGCTGGTCCACTCCCCAAGTGGCCACAACCGCCAGAGCTGTGCTGACCTGAAGCCAGGAGCCAGGAGCCTCCCACAGGCCTCCCACATGAGTGCAGGGGCCAAAGACTTTGGCCGTCCTCCACTACCCTCCCAGGTCATAGTGGAGAGCTGGACCAGAAGATGGGCAGCTGGGACCAGAACCAGCACCTATATGGGATGCGGATGCCACAGGCAGAGGATTAACCTACTGCACCACAATGCTGGCTCTGGGCTTCTAATCCTTTCTCTCTTTCCATGCCTCAGGAACTCCTAGAACCCATATTTTGGGTCGTTTGATAGTAGCCTGTAGGTTGCCAACAGTGTTTGTTTTTTTTTTTTTAATTTTCTAATTTCTTCTTCTTGTTGTTTTTTGTCTGACTGTATAATTTCCTATGATTTGCCTGCTAAGACAGTTATTCTTTCTTCTGCTTTACCGAGTCTGTTATTAAGGCTTTCCACTGCATTTTTTATTCTATTGAATTCTAATTTCCAAGATTTCAATTTGTTTTCTCTTTAAGATCTCAATTTTGTGGGAGGAATTTCTTTCATGTAATGTATAGATTTCATTAGTTTGTCCCTTTGCTTCTGACTACTTCTAAGTAATCTTATGATTTTGAATTCCATTTCTAGCATTTCTTCAATATCTTCACATTCTAGTTTTGAAGTGTTGTATTTTTGGGGGGGCACCATGTTGTGTTGTGTTCTTTATTCTTGTTTCTTGAATTGGTGCATTTATAATGAACTGGCTCTTGTGTAGCAGCATTTACTTTTGGATCTTTATAAATACATTGTCCCTCTTTGAGATCTTTGGCTCCAGCAATGATGGTGGTGGCAGTCCCCCAAGGTCCTGCATTGTTACCAGCCACAGGACACTCAAGATCTGAGCTTCCATGGCTGCTGAGGCACAGAGCCCAGAAGGCCAGGAGGCCACCAAGTTAAGGACTGGTGCATCAGCCCCATAGAACAGTACTATAATATTTTTTAAAAGGTTAAAGTAAAAAGGGGACCAGAGCATGGGCACAAGGCCTGGGTGCCGCTAGAGTAGATCCCTTGGTATGGAGGGGCATTCTCTTAACCCCATGCTGATGCCTCTGCCATCTCCGACCACTTGGAGCTTCTGGGTCCAGCCGACACTTGCCATTCATCCCCACTGAGAATGCCAGGGCTGCCACAGTTAGAAAGGCCAGTGTGGGCACAAAGGTTCCATGGGGGGTGCCTGGCTCCCGGCTCTCATGCAGACCTCACAGGGGTTGTGAGTGCTGTCCTTCTGGAGTGTAGCTGGCCATGCATCTCTGACATCCTGACTTTCTTGCCCTGGACCCATCTGAGGTCTGGCTCGCCACTTTGGAAGCAGAATCACAAAAGATTGAGACTGCATTTCAATGAGAAATGCAAAGGTGTAAGAATCATAAAATGCAGTTTATGGGACAGGGGCTACAGAGTGGTCCCTGGGGCCTTGCCTCATCCACATGGCATCATAAGGACCCTCCAAAGCCCTCAGGACAGAGAGCTGTGAGTGAGTGCCAATCCTTTGCCACCTCCTGTCTCTGGAGACAGCCACTCCAGAAGCAAGTGCCATGCAGGAACCAGCTGTCAAAGCAGATAAACCCTGTCAGGCACTTCCTTTTCAACTCCCAGAACTTCTTCAGAAGGAAAAAAAAATGGAGGCAGAATGGGCTGAGTTGGTGTCTGATATCAGCCACTCTCTGATGGAGTGTGGAGCTCACCTCCTGCCTTTCTGTCCAGGGCAGCCATCTTCCACCATCTGGCTTGTGTAGGAACTGGACACAGGTGAGGAGGAACCTTACACTCTTACTTGTCCGTGATCCTGACAGCTAATCAGTCTACACATGAAGATGGCTCAGGTGTACCCCGAGAGGGTGAAGGCATACAAGCTGCTGTTCTCGCACCTGAAGTCTGTGGCCTGCTGCAACAGCTGGGTATTGTGGAGCTCTTTAGGGGCTGGCATGTTCACCTGTGTCAGCAGCTACATTGACAAGGACAGCCAGGGGGACAGCCTGTTGAGCTGTTCACAGCCTTGGGGCAGGGGAGTTGCAGGAATCCTGGGCAGCATGTGTGGGGCAGTTACTACTGTTGCCCCAAGATCCATTTTGTACACAGGGTTGATGGATGAGCTTAGATCACCACCATTATTCTGGTGCTTGACACGTCCATGCATTACTGGACCATTCTTTTGGACTCTACTTCATGGCCACTCAATGAGTTTGGACATCAAAAGAACCTGGGGGTCAACAAGCCCATTGGCCAGAAACAGGCCCCTTGAAGCAGCGATGCAGTCAGGTTAATAACTCTGGCTGAGTGCACACAGCTGACATGCACAGCGAAATCAGGTTCAGAAGATCACTTAAAAAAAAAAAAAAAGGAGCCTCTAAGAATCTGCCAAAGGATGCCTGTAAATCAGTCTCTGCACTTCTGGAATTACTGATGCACTTCTGTTCATGGCTTAATGGATGAAAAAGTGAGCACAACCTCATACAAAGCAGTGGCGATGACCTCTAAGAATCTGTCCAACTTGGCCGAAGGATGCTTATCCATCAGGCTCTGCACATCTAGAATTATGAACCCATTTCATCTCACAGCTTAGTGGATAAAGAAGTGAGAATAACTTCACAAATGCAATGGAAATGTTCACATACAAAATGCTGTGGAAATTCACTTCCACGTGTTAGAAAATAATAGAAAACTAAACTCAAACACTCAACTCTAACCTCAAAAAGTTTGCACTTGGCACCAGTGACTTCCAGGCAGCTACAGGCAAAGACTTTCTTAAAAAGTTGCACAACAGACAGCTGCCATGCTTCCCCACTTTCTCACTGGGAAATCTCCCTCTCTCAGTCAAGTATTTCCATTCCTTTTTCAAGATCAAACATCAACCATCCTTTTACTTTTTGAGAAAACCACAGTTTGGCAACATAAAATATATAAACAAAATCTAAGCAAAAAGAACTAAAAGGGGAGGAACGCACGCTGGCAGGAATGTTCCTCACCAAGAGGGCAGAACCTTGACGAAGTGCAGACTTCTCCGCTCATAACCATTTTACATTTAATCAAATCTTCTCCTTAAACGAATGTATTTTCAAAAATGACGTGATAGCACCAAATGGAAGACCAATACCACTTGCCATAAATAGAAGACAAATGAAAAATCAAACCCAATGAAAACATAACCTTATTAAATTCCAGCTCTGCTGCCTGCCAAAGCCTCTCAACTTGAAACTTTTTTTTGACAGGCAGAGTTAGACAGACAGAGAGAGAGACAGAGAGAAAGGCCTTCCTTCCGTTGGTTCACCTCCCAAATGGCCGCTATGGCTGGCGCACTGTGCCAATCCAAAGCCAGGAGCCAGGTGCTTCCTCCTGGTCTCCCAGGAGGTGCAGGACCCAAGCACTTGGGCCATCCTCCACTGCCTTCCCGGGCCACAGTAGAGAGCTGGACTGGAAGAGGAGCAACCGGGATAGAACCGGCGCCCCAACCAGGACTAGAACCCGGGGTGCTGGTGCTGCAGGCAGAGGATTAGCCTAGTGAGCCCTGGCTCTGGCCAACTTGAAACTTTTTTTAAAGGGGGGGGGGTAGGGAGGGATGGGGAGAGAGGAAATAAGATGGAGGTGTTGAAAACCGGCTAACATCGAGCTGAGGCCTTCTCTTGGCACTATCTGGACAGAAAGAGAATGGTAGAGGCATTAACTTTCTCCTTTTGGGATTTCATTTTATTCCGTACCATATCCATGTCTCACCTAAAAACATCCCCTCTGCTATCTCAAACCACCTTCCCCTTCTGCTTGGAGTAACAGCCCAGTTCCCTAGTACACCGTCTGACCACTGGCTCTCACTGGCTCTCTCATCACACCTCCAGCTACACCAGCAAACAGTAAAAGAGCACCCAGGGCCATAGTTCCTGCTTTGAGAAGCCACAGGCACAAGGATTGCATCACCAGGTGCTACCTTCCTTGAACCTGTAGCTGCTGCTAGCTCCTGAACTTATTAAGGCGTATAACTATTAAAAAAAAAAAAAAAAAAAAGAAGAGCAAATCCACCCGACAGACACTGGACACGGTTGCAACATTTTACCAACTAGGTCCAACACCATAAAAGGGCCTGTCTATTGGGTCTGAAATAGGTTGTTTCACAGTGTCCAACGCACTGCATCAACTTGGGAGTCAGAAACCAGATGCAAGACCGGCACACAAAGGCTGAGTGACTCACCCAGGGTCAAACCGCGGCTTAGTGGCAGTGCCAGCATCTGAGACCGGGCTCAACACTTCCACCTCCACCCCACAAGAAGGCAAGTTCTATGAGGGCAGGTGGTCTTGTCCACGGCAATATCCCTTCTCTACGCCCATCACAGGGCCTGGCGTGCTGGATACATACACGGTGAATGAATGAATGAGTGAATGCCCCTAACAACCAACGGGACCCGTCTCGGTGTTGGGGCAGATCTCTAGGGGCAAGCAGGGAAGTGGGCCCTTCGCGGAAGGCTCGGCTCGGCGATGCCTCCACCACCACCATGGGGACTCGGAGAGCCCCCCCCCCGCCCCGAGGGCCCGGTGCCAAATGCGCTCACCTTGAAGCCGCAGCTGTGCTGTGAGGTGTACCCAGGGTCCTGAGGGCTTGCATCACCGCTTCTCGGTGACCTCGTCCTGGCCCTTTGCGCTGCGGCCCGCCGGCTGCTCGGGGTCTGGCTAGGTCTCCAGCAGGCCCGCCGGGAACCGGCCAGGGCCAGGAACTCAGCCAGCAGCTCGGTGTTGCTCAGGCACTGCCGTGTGGCATCCATGAAGCATGTGTTGCCGTGGCTGCAGAGCCCCGCCGCCAGCACAGGCTCGGAGGCCCAGGAGGGCGGCTCGGCCGGCCCCCGGCGGGAGGCAGCTGCGGAGGCCGCCGCGGTCCAGCGCGGCGCCCTCGGAGCTAAGGTGCGAGAGCATGGACAGCCTCTTGAGGACGCGGCTCGGGAAGCTGCCCACCAGCGCGCAGAGGAGGGCGCGGCGGAACAAGGGCCCCCAGCGCCGACACCGCCCCCTCGGCTGCTCCGGACCAGCTGCTTGGTTGAAGGAGCGCTTCTCCCCGCCCGCCGGCAGCCGGCGTTCGGGCCCCGGCGCCTCTACCTGGACACGGCGGTGCCTGCCAACACTCATCACCGCGTCTGTCCGCCCGGCCCGTGGCCCGGTCGCCGCCGCCGCCACACCCCGCTGCGCCGCACCTCACCTGTCCCAGGTGGAGGAGGTGCTGGACGCCCCACACACCTCACAGCACAGTGGAGCCAGCGAGGGGGCCAGCTGCAGCCTGTGGGCGGGCCCGCGTGGTCAGCACAGCTGGGCCGCTCAGGTGACCCCTCCTGTCCCCACCTGGTGGGCGCTGTAGCCGCCCTGGCCGGCACTGTTGACTGTGGGAACAAGGGCTTTTCTCCAGCTGGACGCCATGGCACAAGGCCCCAGGTATGGTCCCACTGCGTGAAACCAGAGTGGGGCCGTGTGTAGAGTGGGCACGGCCCCGGCTTGAAGGAGAGTGGTGGGCTTGCGCAGGTGTTGGGCTCCCAGGGTGGGTCTCCGTATTTGCAGATCAGATGGCCACCATCTAGGGAACCTGCAGGAATCAGGATGCCGTCACTTACCAGACCTAGAAAGACCTGGTGGACATGGCCCTGACCGGTGCTGCACAAGTCAGCCCTGCCTGGCTCCCTAGGACATTGCAGACACCTTGCTACACGGTGCCACCCCAACACCTTAACAGAGCCAGACAGTCCAGAGGTCCAGAGTGGGGGTGGGGGACGGGAGGTGGTTTCTTCTAGACTGCACCTTAGGGTCTCAGCAAAATGGTGTTAATCAGAATTACCTTTCAATCAATGGCAAAAGGAAGACCTTTCTCTCCTCTCTCTCTCTCTCACTGTCTAACTCTGCTTGTCAAAAAAAAAAAAAAAAAAAAAAAAAAGGAGGGAGGGATCTACTGTAATTTAGTACCATTCACCTTGGCAAAAACTCATGTGTGGCTTGGTCCCCATGAGGCAGGTTAGGAGATGAGGTCAGATGGCAGGTGTTTGGATCACGGGGGCAGAGCCTGACTGTGGGCTAATGCCTTTCTCCTGTGAGTCCTCACTCTCACAGTGCTGGATTACTTCCCTGGAAGGCAGGTTGTTATAAAGCAAGTTCAGCTTCCTCATCTTTCTTGCACTTCCTGTTTCCCCTTCCACTTTCTTTGATCAGTTGAAGGAGTGTGAAGCCAGCTCTGGTTCTCCCTCTCACTGTTAGTAACTCTACCTCTCAAATAAATAAATACAATCTTCTAAAAAAAAGTTTATTTGAAAGGCAGAAAGAGAGAGTGGGAGATGGAGACAGAAATGAGATTTTCGATTTATTGATTTAGTCCCCAAATGGCCACAACAGCAGGGAAGCCAGTACATGAACCAACTCTCAAATATGGGACTGGCACAATGCTTGACCCCAAAATTGATTATCTTTAAAAATTATTGAGGGGCTGGTGCCATGGTGCAATAGGTTAATCTTCCGCCTGTGTTGCTGTCATACCATATGGGCACCAGTTCTAGTCCCGGCTGCTCCTCTTCCAATCCAGCTCTCTCCTATGGCCTGGGAAAGCAGTAGAAGATGGCCCAAGTCCTTGGATCCCTGTACCCATGTGGGAGACTGGGAAGAAGCACCTGGCCCCTGGCCTCAGATCAGCACAGCTCCGGGCATTGTGGCCATTTGGGGAGTGAACTAACGGAAGGAAGACCTTTCTCTTTCTCTCACTGTAACTCTACCTCTCAAATAAATAAATAAAAATTATTGAGTATTAGCAGAATTCTCAGATAATTTTTTAAGATTCACTTTAATGCAATATTTAGTAATGTAATGTTCATCTTACATAGATGTATTTCTTTGTTTTCTCCATTCATTTCTGGCACACTGTACTTGGTTTGTCTTAGGTGTGTAAAATAAAGCATTATTTGTCAAAAAATAATTTTTAAAGGACATTACATTAAGTTTGAGATTTGTAACTAAAGATATCAATATATAGGTTGGAAGTGAACTATATTACAGCATTAAAAATAAAATCTAGGTGGCTAGGGTGTTTGATGTAGTGGTTAAGATGCCCATTAGGGGTACTTGCATCTCAAATCAGAGTTCCTGGAGTCAAGTTCCAACTCTGCTCCCAGTTCTAGCATACCTTGTGTAGCAGCAGGTTCTCATTCAAGTGATTGTGTCCTTACTACCCATGTGGGAGACCTATGTTGAGCTCCTGGCTCCTGGCTTTGGCCTCGCCCAGCCCTGGACATTGCTGGCATTTGGGTTGTGAACCAGTGGATGGGAGACCTCCCTTTGTGTATCTGTTTCTGTGTCTCTGTCTCTGACCTCCCTCTTTCCCCATTTCCTTATTCCTTCTCTACTTTCCAATAAATTTTTTTTAAAAATTTAGTATGAAGTTATAAATATTACTTCATTGAATCATACCATATACATAATATAAGCTAAAAAAAAAGCTTCAATCTGAATATAGAACAGCAATTTCCAGAAGCTTGGAAGGGTGGTGGGATAAGAAGGAGGTGGGCTGGGGCTGGCACTGTGGCATAGCAGGTAAGGCCTCTGCCTGCAGTGCTGGCATCCCATATGGGCACCGGTTCAAGTCTCAGCTGCTCCACCTCTGATCCAGCTCTCTGCCATGGCGTGAAAAAGCAGTACAAAACAGCCCAAGTCCTTGGGCCTCTGCACCCGTGTGGGAGACAGAGAAGAAGCTCCTGGCTCCTGGCTTCAGATCAGCACAGCTATGGCCATTGCTGCCATCTGGGGAGTGAACCAGCAGATGGAAGATTCTCTCTCTCTCTCTCTCTCTTTCTTTCTTTCTCTGTCTTTCTCTTTTTGCCTCTGCCTCTGCCTCTTCTGTAACTCTGCCTTTCAAATAAATAAATAAATTTTTTTTAAAAAATAAGGAAGCGGGCTAATGGCTTCCAAATCAGTATTAGACAGTTCCTAGAGTTACACAGCTGAATGGGGTGATTATTGTTTACTATAAATATTACATATTTTCTGAGCAAATAGAAGAAGTGCTCCAAGGCTCCAATCATAAAGTAATGATAAAGAGGAGGAATCTTAATCACACTGATTTGATCAGTACACATTGTGTACATGTCTTAAAATTTTGCACTGCACTCCATACAATTATTAATGCATTTATCAACATTTCTAAGTAAACACATTTCCTGAAAAGAAAATGACTGAATAAAATTCTATGAAATGGCATATGGTTAATCATATAGTTGCTTAGGCTATTTCCAGGCACAAGAGGGGAACCTAGAAAACGTTGAGACAGGCACTGTGGAGTGTAAGATCCACACTGCGTAGGTCCTGGGTGAGGGTTTTTTTTTTTTTAAATTTTTTCTCAGATGGGTTATATTAATGGTAAGTGCACTAATGAATGAAAGCCATTTAAAAGTAGCACCATGGGGGCCTGGATGGTGGTATAGTGGTAAAGCTACCACCTGCAGTGCCAGCATCCCACATGGGTGCTGGTTCAAGCCCCTGCTGCTCCACTTCTGATCCAGTTCTCTGCTATGGTCTGGAAAAACAGTGGAGGATGGCCCAAGGCCTTGGGCCCTTGCACCTGAGTGGGAGACCCAGAAGAAGCTCCTGGCTCCTAGCTTCAGATTGGCGCAGCTCCGGCAGTTGCAGCCAAATGGGAGTGAACCAGTGGATGGAAGACCTCTCTCTCTCTGTCTCTTTCTCTCTCTCTCTCTGCCTCTCCTTCTCTCTGTGTAACACTTTCAAATAAATATTTAAAAAAATAAAAGTAGCACTATGAATTAAGATTTAATTATAAGAAAAGTTAATCAGTTCATTAATTCACATATTAAATAAACATGAATGACTATTATGTACCAGATAGTGTTCTGAGAATTTTGGGGAAGGATATAATAATAATAATTCAAGCCTACCCTCTGGGTCTCTGTCACACACTGTGTGCATGTCGTGGTTGTATCTAGTTGGACATGATTATAACTTGAGTTATTTAAATTACTGTAGTAATGGTATGAACCAGGTTCAATTTGAATAATATTGTTGCTGACTTTGGGTAAATAAATAACTTAATTCTCTGATTCTTAGTTTTGTCATTTGTAAAATGAGCATGCCAATCTTGCAAGATTTTTAGAATTATTAATTCTGTATGTTTATCATAATTGCATTACATAGAATAGATGCTAAAAATAAAAATGGTAGTTACTACATTGTTACTGAAATATCTGCTGCTGATAATATCACAAATCCCAAACCCTCCCCCTTCATAATTCTAAAATCCATCACTTTGTAAAAGAATTTTTATTAACTGATTTTGGGGAAAATTTGACAGAATTCATGTGAAGATTTACGGAATTTTGGTCTGACCCTGTGTGAATATTCCTATATAAAGCTACATAAATAGTAATATATTTATTAATGGTTATTAGCCCTAGTCCCTGTTCTGTTCTGTCATGTGATACACAGGAAGTACATATTTTTTAAATTCACAAACAAAAAAAAAAACCAATAAATTGAATTCTGAAACACAACTGGTTCAAAGTTTCTTAAAGAGAAACTATGGTGTAGTCTCCACCCAACTATCTGATTTATACCAAAGCTGTGAGGAAACTTTAAGAAGTTCATTGAAAATGGTGTTAAAAGATAAATTTCATGGCAGGCGCTGTGGCTTAACAGGCTAATCCTCCACCTTGCAGCGCCGGCACACTGGGTTCTAGTCGCGGTTGAGGTGCTGGATTCTATCCCGGTTGCCCCTCTTCCAGGCCAGCTCTCTGCTATGGCGCGGGAGTGCAGTGGAGGATGGCCCAAGGCCTTGGGCCCTGCACCCCATGGGAGACCAGGAGAAGCACCTGGCTCCTGGCTTTGGATCACAGAGATGCGCCGGCCGCAGAGGCCATTGGAGGGTGAACCAATGGCAAAAAGGAAGACCTTTCTCTCTGTCTCTCTCTCTCTCACAATCCACTCTGCCTGTCAAAAAAAAAAGATAAATTTCATGTAATATTTTAAAATCCACACATAGTTTTTTCATACAATACACTTTCCATGAGTTTTTGAAGACCACTGTATTGTCTATCTTCTCTGTCACTACTAGTGAATGCTCAAGTGAGGATGTGTTGACTTTTGATGAATGTTCAGTTTCTTAAAAATAGACAGTGTAAGTTGTATATTTAATGGAGGGCAATTATCTCTCCAGAAATATATTGGTGTAAAAGCTTATTCTGTGTAGTACTCCAACAGTATTTTTCACTTTGTGTTTCTATGTGGGTGCAAACTGTTGAAATATTTACTTAATATATACTAAACTGATCTTCTGTATATAAAGAGAATTGAAAATGAATCTTGATGTGAAAGGAAGGGGAGAGGAAGTGGGAAAGGGGAGGGCTGCGGGTGGGAGGGAAGTTATGGGTGGGGGGAAGCCATTGTAATCCATAAGCTGTACTTCGGAAATTTATATTCATTAAATAAAAGTTTAAAAAAGAAAGCTTATTCTGTGTAGATTTCATTTGCACTTTTGCACACTATGGTTGCCAAATAAACATTAAAAAATGGAATCTTAGCAAGTTGATATCCTCTGCTCATGTTTTGTTGATTATGACACAAATTTCTTGTGCTGGAAGGTATTGGTTGAGAAAGATGACCGTTTTCTTTGTAGTCACTACACTAACATGAGCAGAAATGCAACAGAGAGTGGTGTGAGATCTTGTAAGTAGAAATACCAAAAGTATATCATTGCTCCAGTTTTATATCTGCAGGCTATCTCTATTCTGTATTGGAGGAAAAAATCACACATATAATTGGTTGTGTTAGCCTACTTCATCCTGACACGTTATTGTTCTACAAACAACTGCAACTACCAAGAGTTATAGTCAAGAGTCGTAAATGTAAAGTATCTTCTAAGACCTGAGTTCCTAGGTGGCAAGAGCTATATGGTTTCTTCTTTGATTTCTATCCCTTAGAGACCCTTATATAATTATACAAGTTATTGATAAGTACACCTTGGTTCAGTCAGTTAATCATTCAGTACCCTAATTTTTAACATAACCTTGTAACCAGAATTTCCAGGGAGATGCAGGTGCTTACAGTGAGAAAACCCCGCACTTGATGAGAGGCCCAGCATAGGATCAACTGCCAGGGCCAGGCCCTCGTATTTAGGGGATGGTTGTTGTTTGTAGGTTAGGTGGAATTATATGATGCCAATTTGGGATGGGGGCAGTGATTCTTGAGAAAGCTCAATATGATCTCTGGACAGTAAGATTTCTCCACAGTAACTGTGCAAAAATACAAGAGGCATAATATTATCTGGTCATAACCTTTCACACTGAGCTCTGCACTGGATGACCTCATTGGAAATGGTGAAGCCTTATAGGGACTTTCTCTGCCTATTTTGTAGAATTTAATTTGCGTTCCCCCAGTGGGGTGGGGACTATGTATACTTGAGTTTAGATACTTGTCTAACACCTGCAAATCAGGTTTGTTTTTATATCATTTGTTTTATTCTACTTGTGTTCCACATTGGATTTTTTAAAAATTATTTATTTGAAGGGCAGAGTCACAGAGAGAAGAGAGAGAGATGGTAGGGGGTCTACCATCCACTGACTCACTCCTCAGATGGCTGCAATAGCTGGAGCTGTACCAATCTGAAACCAGCATCCAGGAGCTTCCTCTGGGTCTCCCACATGGTTTCAGGGGCCCAAGGGCTTGGACCATCAAGATTCATTTTCAATTATCTTTATGTACAGAAGATCAATTTAGCATATATTAAGTAAAGATTTCAACAGTTTGCACCCATACAGAAACACAAAGTGTAAAATACTGTTTGAGTACTAGTTATAGCATTAATTCTCAATGTACAACACATTAAGCACTGAGATCCTACATAAGGAGTAAGTGCACAGTGACTCCTGTTGTTGACTTAACAAATTGACACTCTTGTTTATGGCATCAGTAATCACCCTAGGCTCTTGTCATGAGTTGCCAAGGCTATGGAGGCCTTTTGAGTTCGCCGACTCTGATCTTATTTAGACAAGGTCATAGCCAAAGTGGAAGTTCTCTCCTCCCTTCAGAAAAAGGTACCTCCTTCAGGTACCTGTTCTTTCCACTGGGATCTCTCTCACAGAGATCTTTCATATAGTTTTTTTTTTTTTGCCACAATGTCTTGACTTTCATTTTTCTTTTTTTACTCTTTTTTTAAACTTTTATTTAATGAATATAAATTCCCAAAATTCAGCTTATGGATTACAATGCCCCCCCCCCATAACTTCCCTCCCACCTGCAACCCTCCCCTCTTCCACTCCTCTCCCTTTCCATTCACATCAAGATTCATTTTCAATTATCTTTATATACAGAAGATCAATTTAGCATATATTAAGTAGATATTTCAACCATTTGAACCCACACAGAAACACAAAGTGTAAAATATTGTTTGAGTACTAGTTATAGCATTATATCACAATGTACAGCACATTTAGGGCAGAGATCCTACATGAGGAGTAAGTGCACAGTGACTCTTGTTGTTGACTTAATATATTCCAACAATGCTGCTAAGGGAATCAGCAAGGAAAACAATGTGCCCAGAGAACAACTTCAGAGTATACTGTAAGATAATTTGGAAAATAAGAGTGGCATTGGAAAGCCTTTCTAAATCATTCTCCTCAAAAGTAACAATGAGATTATTTTACTTTGGAAGCTGGTGTCTCATCTCCCTCTCCATGGAGCCATATTATCTACCCCAGGCAGAGCATTTGTATGTATGTGTAGCTGGCATTATTTTAAATGATTGTTTTTGATCTAGTACGTAGTGAGTCTATAATTTCACAGAAAGATTGAGTATTAAAAATATTTAAGCCCTATTTCTTCTTTTAGTGACTGTCGCTGTGAGGTCAGTTTTGATACAGCTTAGAAAGATGACTCTAATACATAAAACATAATTTAAAAGAGAACAGGAATGGTAGGGAGATGGGGGGCAATTTTATCAACTCTTTTTTCCCACTGTGCATGGAATCTTTTAAAACATTTAGATTTTGTTTCACTTTGCAATATAAACACTGAGTTTGCTGTTATTGATTGGCTAATGGAATGGCAAATTATGTTAGTACCCTTGAAATAAAATCTTCAAAGCATTAGGCTTTATTGTTCAGCAGTAACAGGGAAAAGATGTTCTAAAAATTGATACACATCCTGTCTTTGAAGTTTAGGCTCACTCCCTCAACTATAGCCCTGACAACTACTTCTTACACCATCACATTTTCCTCTTGCATTTTTAAAAGATTTCTTTCTTTATTTATTTGAAAGGTAGTGTGAGAGAGAAGAAGGGGGAGAGGAGAGAAATCTTCAATTCCCTGGTTCACTTTCCAAATGGCCACAACAACAGGGCTGGCCCAAGCAGCAGCCAGGAGCCAGGATCTCCATGTGGATCCCCCATGTGAGTGGAAGGAATTCAGATGTTTGATCCATCATCTGCTGTCTTCTCAGGCACATTATCAGGAAGCTAGATTGGATGCACAGTAGCCAGGACTTGAAAGGTCACTCTTACATGGTTTGCAAGCATCCTTAAGCAGGCTTAACCACTGGCCCTTACATTTCTGCCTTTTATTCTCCCCAGAAAATAATTCAATTTCTTTTATTTCTTGATGCAATTATTTGGATGTGTTTTTTCCCTGCCAAAACTCATGCTGAAATTTCATTACAAAAGTAATGATGCTGACAGGCAGTGTGACCTTTGGGAAGCGATTAAGTCATTAAGGGGGAGTAAGTTCTCACTTTCAAGGCACAGGGCTAGTTATGAGGGGAGAAATTTCTTATAAAGTGAGATCATCCCTCCTCTATGCCTCTTTACATTATCACTTTGCCCTTCCATGTTCTGCCATGAATTAAAGTAGCACAAGATCCTCATTGGTGTCATGCCCTTCACCTTCTTCAACTTAGGAACTCTGAGCTCAAATCAACCACTTTATAAATTACCCAGTCTTATATATTCTGTTATAGCAATGGAAAGTAAACTATGACACTTGGTCAGTGAAATTGTAAAGGGATGATTTATACCTAAGGTAATTTTCCAAATTTTTTTTTTGGACAGGTAGAGTGGACAGTGAGAGAGAGAAAGAGAGAAAGGTCTTCCTTTTGCCGTTGGTTCACCCTCCAATGGCTGCCGCGGTTGGCGCGCTGTGGCCGGCGCACCGCGCTGATCCGATGGCAGGAGCCAGGTGCTTCTCCTGGTCTCCCATGGGGTGCAGGGCCCAAGCACTTGGGCCATCCTCCACTGCACTCCCTGGCCACAGCAGAGAGCTGGCCTGGAAGAGGGGCAACCGGGACAGAATCCGGCACCCCGACCGGGACTAGAACCCGGTGTGCCGGCGCCGCAAGTCGGAGTATTAGCCTAGTGAGCCACGGCGCCGGCCTCCAAATTATCTTACAGTATACTCTGAAGTTGTTCTCTGGGCACAGCTTTCCTTGCTGATTCCCTTAGCAGCATTGTTGGAATATATTAAGTCAACAACAGGAGTCACTGTGCACTTACTCCTCATGTAGGATCTCTGTCCTAAATGTACTGTACATTGTGATGTAATGCTATAACTAGTACTCAAACAGTATTTTACACTTTGTGTTTTGTCCCTGGCATGTTATGCTACTAGATCCAGTCTGGTTTCTTTATTAGAAAATATATTTAACTCTTAGGGAATAACTGAAGAAAATATAGTCAAGGAACTATTTACATGAGTGTGGGAAGTGTTAGGAAACCCAGTAGGGCTGGCAAATCACCCAGAGACTTCCTGGTGCTTGAAAGGAGTAGTCACTGCAACTAAACTGATGTTGCATTTGGAGATGGGCCACTGAGTAGGAGGCTTAGGTCAACATAGAAAGTCACAGGCAACCCATGGTATGGCAGAAAATGTGCCTGAGGATTTCCTCCCAGCCTTCCTTTTGCTCTTACTCCCCTGTCTCCTGATGATGCCTCTCACTGGCATCAACAGAGTGAAAGTGAGGGTGAGGCTCCCAGGGTAGTGCTGCATATAGAGCTCCACTTCAGGCACACAGAGCAGGTCGCAGAAGCAGGAGCTAGTGGGTAACTGGAAAATAATGAGGACCACTATTTTTTTAAAATAAAGAATTACTTACTTATTTGAAAGACTTACAGAGAGAGGCTTTTCATCTGCTGGTGCACTTCTCAAATGGCCATAGTGACCAGCACGGGGTCAGATGGAAGCCAAGAGCAAGGAGCTTCTTCCAGGTCTCCTACATGGGTGATATGGACCCAAACATTTGGGCTATCTTTTGCTGCTTTCCCAGGCCATTAACAGTGAGCTGAACTGTAAATAGAGCAGCTGGATCAGGGACCAACACCCATATGGGATTCTGGCATACCAGTTGGAGGCTTTAACAGGCCACAATGCTGGCCCTAGGCAGGGCCCTCTTATTACTCCTTAGTATGGCATGTGGACAGTAATCAATAATGCATGATTTTCATGTCAAACAAAATTGTGTTTGAACCTAGGGTTCACCTGTGATTAGCCAGACTCTGGGAAATTTGTTTAACCTTTCCAAACCTCCTTTTTATCTGAAATATAAAATTGTGACAGTGAAATTATCTACTTTGTATGGTTGTTGTGGTTATTAAATTAAATAGCTCTATATTAACATTCATGGTGATGACTGTATTTCATTAAACCTAATACTGGATACAGTTGAATATTGTCTCTCAACCCAGAGCTCATATCAACCTGGAACCTCAGACTGTGACTTTATTTGGAAACAGATTATTTGAAGATGTAATTAATTAAGATTAAGTCATACTGGATGAGTGTGGGCCCTGAATCAAATGACAAATGTCCTCATAAAAAGGCCATCCAAAGACACAGTGAGACACCCAGGGAGAATACCATATGATGACAGGGAAGAGATGGATGCGATGTGATTAGATGCTAAGGAATGCCAAAGGTTTTGAGTAGGCACTGGAAGGCAGGAGAGAGGAAATGAAGAATTCATTCCTAGAGTCTTTAGAGAGAGCATGACCCTGTGAATATTTTAAGTTGGATCTTTTAACACTTTGATTTGGGGTTTATAATCTCCAGAACTGTGAGAAGATACACTTCTACTAATTTAAGCCACTCAGTTTGTGATACTTTGTTAAGGCAGTGCTGGGAAACTGGTAATGTACAGCCTCACCCTCAGAAATCAGGACATTCTGTTAATAGATAAATATCTTACAATGACTGTCAGATCAACAACTCCCAAAGTGCCAGCTGAATCTTGTAGAACAGGTGTCAGCAGTTTGATAAGACACTCGTGGGGCATTTTGTTGTTAATGCTAGGAAACAAAGTGTTGGGGTAAAAAGAGGAGAGGGGGTAAATTTGGCAGGTTCAGAATATATCAAAGCCAGTATCAAAACATGGCTTGAGGCTGGCGCTGCAGCTCAGTAGGCTAATCCTCCGCCTTGCGGCGCCGGCACACTGGGCTCTAGTCCCGGTCGGGGCACCGATCCTGTCCCGGTTGCCCCTCTTCCAGGCCAGCTCTCTGCTGTGGCCAGGGAGTGCAGTGGAGGATGGCCCAAGTGCTTGGGCCCTGCACCCCATGGGAGACCAGGAGAAGCACCTGGCTCCTGCCATTGGATCAGCGCGGTGCGCCGGCCGCAGCGCACCTACCGCGGTGGCCATTGGAGGGTGCACCAACAGCAAAAAGGAAGACCTTTCTCTCTGTCTCTCTCTCTCACTGTCCACTCTGCCTGTCAAAAAAAAAAAAACCAAAAAACAACAACAAAAAAAAACATGGCTTGACTTTGCATAACTGTATGTCTACCTTGGGAGATCAGCTTCTATATAATCTAGTTGTTTTAGGCAATTTTTAAAAAGAGATGTCCTATTACCAATGCTCTTTACGGTACTTAGGGACACTTTTATCATGAAACAGAATCATGACTGTAAGTTTAAAGTGATTTGATGATGCAGATCCTGAGGAAGTTTAGAGCAATTGCAGGAATTTATTTTAATTGCATTTTTGTTTTAAGTATGCATCATAATGTCACAGGATTGGAATTAATTTCTTCCATTTCGGTATAAGTCTGAAAGCGCTATCTCCATGTAGATATTATAAAATTTCTAAGTAAAGAATGTATTGCTATAGTTTAATAGGTAGCAGATTTTCTGCAGTACTGATTCATTTTACAGTTGATAATGTCTCAGATATGATGTTATAGCATTAGCTATTAGTACTCTAGCAAAAATAACCCAGACATATTTTGAGTATTTTCTGATTCTTGACCTTTTTCCTACAAGAGTCCACAGTTGCAGTTTGAATTTTAATAACCTACATTGTAAAAGTTCAGGAGTCAAACTTCTTTCAACATGGTAGCCAATGATTTTTAAGGGTCAAGGTCAATACAACCTAAAAGACACTTTGATGAGTATTTGCCAACACTGTCATTTCAGTAAAGAAAGTATCAGATTCTGAGTAAAATTTTCTAAATGTACCCCATTAGATTGCAACACCTTTCTCCAGAACTGAAAAGTGCCATTTGAAAATCCATGAGGAGTATCTTTCTTTACGGTGTTTTTCCTTCTGCATATTAAGAAATGATTATGAGGAAGTTCCTAACAGGTAAGGAGATACATGCATTATTTTATTTTACCACTTTTAAAGTAGGCATAAAGTCTCACAAAAATCATTGTGCACATTTTCTGCATGTGAAACCCATATATTAATCTCATAACACTGAGTAGGCAATATAAATTGTTTGTGATATTGTAAATGTTTAAGAAAATGTGTTCTAAATTTTAAAAAATCATTAAATATGAACTCTTCCCTCTAATGAAATGTAAATTTACAGAATTTTAAAACTAGAAAGATCCTCAGTTCATCAAGTTTGTGTTATATTTTAGTGCCTGCACTCATATATATCTCAAATGGTTTATCTTTATTTCTGACATTCTGTGAACTCTTTAATAAAATAATACTCTCATCTATCTATGTTACTCTCGTTTATTTTCATAGTGTGTGGCATCTGCTTCAGTGACCTTTGATCAGAGATCTCAGGTGATGGTGTGAGGGTGGTCAAGTGATGTCTAGAGAACAAGGGAGAACTCCAACCTTTCTGAAGAGGGCGGAAGCCAGAAATCAGTACTGATGATATGAGTGGGGCTGCTAAAATCCAGTTCCATTGCAGCTACATCTTCCTCTTCAAGGGAGGTTGAAATCCCTGTTAAATTTCAGAGTGGAAAAAGAGAGGGAGGAGATGCACAGTTTGGGACATGCACAATCAGTCTTGCCCCAAATTATGGAGTTAGTAATGTGCCAGGGAATTCCAATACAATCCCATCAAGGTGGCATGTACCAATGCCATCTCACTAGTCCAAGTGATCAATTTCAGTTCACATTCCATGGCTTGGATAGGTCTAAGAAACAAAGGGATCACACAAACAAGACAAGTGTCTGCTAATACTAACTGATAGAATCAAAAAGGGAGAGAAAGATCCAGCATGGGAAGTGGGATACACAGCAGACTCATAGAACGGCAGATGTCCTAAACAACACTCTGGCCTCAGAATCAGCCCTTAAGGCATTTGGATCTGGCTGAAGAGCCCATGAGAGCATTGTAGGCATGGAAAGCCAAGATACCATGGAAAAGAAAAAAAGAAGAAGACCTAAATGAAAGATCTCTGTGAGTGAGATCCCAGTGGAAAGAACGGGGCCATCAAAGAAGGAGGTACCTTTCTCTGAAGGGAGGAGAGAACTTCCACTTTGACTGTGACCATATCGGAATAAGATCAAAGTCAGCGAACTCTAAAGGCTTCCATAGCCCTGGCAACTCATGACTAGAGCCTAGGGAGATTACTGACGCCATGAACAGGAGTGTCAAATTGTTAAGTCAGCAACAGGAGTCACTGTGTACTTACATCCCATGTGGGATCTGTCCTTAATGTGTTGTCTAATGTGCAGTGATGCTATAACTAGTACTGAAACAGTATTTTTACACTTTGTGTTTCTGTGTGGGTACAAACTGATGAGATCTTTAATAATTATATACTGAATCGATCTCCTGTATATAAAGATAATTGGAAATGAAAAAAACAAAAAAAAAGCAACCTGGTGTTAAATTGGAAATTGCATAGAAAATTAATTAATTTTTTAAAAAATACTATGTAGGATCTCTGCCTTTAATGTGCTGTACACTCTTATTTAATGCTATAACTAGTACTCCAACAGTATTTTTTTTCACTTTGTGTTGCTATATGGGGGCAAACTGTTGAAATTGTTACCTAATTTATACTAAACTGATCTTTTGTATATAAAGAGAATTGAAAATGAACCATAATGTGATTGGAAGGGGAGAGGGAGCGGGAAAGGGGAGGGTTGTGGGTGGGAGGGAAGTTTTGGGAGGGGGAAGCCATTGTAACCCATGAGCTGTACTTTGGAAATTTGTATTCATTAAATAAAAGTTTAATAAAAAAAGAAATCTACATTTTAAATATAAAGCCTATCAGTTGAAATTCATTTATGTTGATTAATTTTTAAAAACTGAGATAAACAAAATATTTAAGTTGGTTCCCAAATTTGGATGTAGGTATTTATACTCTGAAATGTATAGTTTGTCCTGAAATGGTAGTCTGTTCCTCTGCAGGCAGATACATTTGTACCAGAAAAATGTGATGATGGTGAAATTTCTCTTGATGCTTTAGAAATATGAATGGAAATGAGCACACAAAAGCTTTTATAAACTGAACTAATAGCCAAATTAAAGACTTTTCTTTCTTTTGATTTTTTTTTATTTTTTGGGGGAAAACCCTTTTTATTTATTTATTTTTATTTTTTAACTTTTATTTAATAAATATAAACTTTCAAAGTTCAGCTTATGGATTACAATGGCTTTCCCCCTCCCAAAAACTCCCCCCCCACCCACAACCCTCCCCTCTCCCAACCCCTCTCCCATTCCATTCACATCAAGATTCATTTTTAATTATCTTTATATACAGAAGATCAGTTTAGCATATATTAAGTAAAGATTTCAACAGTTTGCACCCACACAGAATACAAAGTGTAAAATACTCTTTGAGTACTAGTTATACCATTAATTTACAATGTACAACACATTAAGCACAGAGATCCTACATGAGGAGTAAGTACACAGTGACTCCTGTTGTTGACTTAACAAATTGATATTCTTGTTTATGGCATCAGTAATCACCCTAGGCTCTTTGGAAGCCATTTGAATTCGCCTACTATGATCTTATTTAGATAAGTTCATAACCAAAGTGGAAGTTCTCTCCTTCTCTCCTCCCTTCAGAGAAAGGTACCTCCTTCTTTGATGGTCCATTCTTTCCACTGGGATCTAACTTGTAGAGATCTTTCATTTAGGTGTGTTTTTTTTTTTTTTTTTTTACCAGAGTGTCTTGCAATTGGCTTTCCATGCCTAAAATACTCTCATGGGCTCTTCAGCCAGATCCGAATGCCTTAAGGGCTGATTCTGAGGCGAGAGTGCTGTTTAGGACATCCACCATTCTATGAGTCTGCTGTGTATCCTGCTTCCCATGTTGGATCATTCTCTCCCTTTTTGATTCTATCAGTTAGTATTAGCAGACACTAGTCTTGTTTATGTGATCCCTTTGACTCTTAGTCCTATCATTATGATCAATTGTGAACTGAAATTGATTCTTTTGATGTTTGTGGGTAGGTTGTGTTTTTCAGGCTGTCCAAAGGTCTTTAGGAACAAAACAATGCTCATATAGAATATTTTTTGAAGTATGGATATATATATATATCAAATGGAAGTAGGTGGTTTTACTTAGTAAGTGGTTATTTTGTTTCATTTCTATACAAGGTACCGATATGGGCTCTAAACATGTACAAGCAAGACATGTTTCTTTTCCCAAACTGTTCAAAGAGTTTTCTGTGTGACAGATATGCCCTTCATTCATTTTTCTCTTTAACATACTTTATTACTTCTGAACTGCTTACTGTTTGGTGCTTGACAATACAAATGACAGAAGTAGTCATTATCTGATGCAACTGGAAACCATTAAACTTAGTGAAATAATCTAGTCCCTAAGAGACAAATATAATAAGTTTTCCCTGATCCGTAGTAGCTTATAGAGTACAAAAATTTTAAAATATATAAGTGAAATTTATGTTTTGAGATTTGATTATTGTTTACAGCCCTTATCTCTGCTGTTGTGGAACAGTGTGTTTTTCTTCTTACTTTTTGTTGGATTATTTAATAGTGGAGGGTTAAGATTATGGTTGTAAAATAAAATATATCATTGTAAAAATCAAAAGGAAGAATAAGAAAGAAAGGAGGAGGGAGAGTACGAATATGGGCTGGAGGGGAGGATAGGGAAGGAAGTATCACTGTGCTCCAAAATCTGTATATATCAAATACATGGAATTTGTTCACCTTATATAAATAAAAAATTACAGAAAAAGATTCAGTTTTTGCATAGACTCTGTCTTAAGAATTGCATATTATTTCTGTAGACACTCCTCAAAATCTTGAGAAGCAGAACTTACTTTCTTAAATGTTTATTTATTTGTTTATTTGAAAGGCAGAGAGACAAAGATAGTGAAATCTTCCATATGTTGGTTCACACCCCAAATGGCCAGTTTACAAAGCCAGTATGCAGGATATCCTTCCAGGTCTCCTCCATGATTTTTTTTTTTGACAGGTATAGTTAGACAGTGACAGAGAGAAACAGAGAGAAAGGTCTTCCTTTTCCATTGGTTCACCCCCCCCCCTCAAATGGCCACTACAGCCAGCTTGCTGCGCTGATCCAAAGCCAGGAGCTGGGTGCTTCCTCCTGGTCTCCCATGCAGTTGCAGGGCCCAAGCACTTGGGCCATCCTCCACTGCCCTCTCGGGCCACAGCAGAGAGCTGGACTGGAAGAGGAGCAACCGGGACAGAATCTGGCGCCCCAACCGGGACTAGAACCTGGGGTGCCAGCGCCACAGGCAGAGGATTACCCAAGTGAGCTGCAGTGCCGGCCCCAACTTACTTGATTGTGAAATCAACAATTCCTGTTTGACAGATGAAGAACCTGTGATGTGAATGTAAATAACTGGCCCAGTGGGCACACCAATTTCTACCCTAGAATTGTACAGGCTGTTCTTCAGACAACTCTTAATCTCCGCACACACTGTCTACCAAAAGGGAAAAATTGCCATGCCAGTTTGGTTTATCACCTTGTTTCCATGGACTTAGAATAGCCTCTGGGATAATGTATACATTCACATGAAAATTAATGAAAAGAATCATTATTTATTTGTTTTTATTCCAAAAAAGATTTTAAGTTACTGCAATTATAAACTCTAGAACTATTGGTTGCCTTGGACTTAAAAAATATTTATTCTGATGATAGCATATGGTAAGCATGCTAAGGAAAAAAAGATGTCTTAGAAAAATCATTACCATTGGAAAATAAATGGAAATCTGATTAATGCTAGCACTAACTTTTTACTATTGGAACATCTTGAATGACAGCTGCCTAGAAATTCTACATCTTATAACTTCCTGTCACTTTTTGAGTTTACCAGAGGGTGGCTTTGATGTTGATGAAGTGAAAACTCACTGGATCTTTCTACTAATATCTTTTAAATCTGATGCTATTTGATGTTAAGGATTATTGTCAAATAGATTGACAGAGGACCCATCATACTGGCAGTTCCTAGTTTGATAAAGGTTACCATCATTATAGAAGTTACAAATCAGATGCTTAGTATTATTATCAACCCACGAGTAAATCCACCCATCTTATCTTCTTAAAAAACTCTGAAGTGGCAACGCCAACGCCAGCTCCTCGGCCGCCGCCGCCGCCGCCGCCTCCAAGCCCGGGGAGAAGGGAGACAAGGTCGGTGGCAGCAGCGGGGGCGGCGGCGGCGGCAACAACGCGGGGGGAGGAGGCGGCGGCGGCGCGGGCGGCGGCGGCGCCAACTCCAAACCCGCGCAGAAGAAGAGCTGCGGCTCCAAAGTGGCCGGCAGCGCCGGCGGCGGGGCCAGCAAGCCGCACGCCAAGCTCGTCCTGGCGGGCGGCGGCGGCGGCGGCGGCGGTGGCGGGAAAGCTGCGGCCGCCGCCGCCGCCGCCGCCTCCTTCGCGGCCGAGCAGGCGGGGGCCGCTGCCCTGCTGCCCCTGGGCGCCGCCGCCGACCACCACCATCACCACGCGCTGTACAAGGCGCGGACTCCCGGCGCCTCGGCCGCGGCCTCCGCGGCGGCCGCGGCCTCCGCCACCCTGGCGGCGCCCGCCAAGCCCCTGGCTGAGAAGAAGGTCAAGCGCGTCTACCTGTTCGGCGGCCTGGGCGCCGCGGCGTCCCCCGTGGGCGGCGTGGGCGCGGGCGCGGACCCCAGCGACCCGCTGGGCCTGTACGAGGAGGGCGGCGCGGGCTGCTCGCCCGACGCGCCGAGCCTGAGCGGCCGCAGCAGCGCCGCGTCCTCGCCGGCCGCCGGCCGCTCGCCCGCCGACCACCGCGGCTACGCCAGCCTGCGCGCCGCCTCGCCCGCCCCGTCCAGCGCGCCCTCGCACGCGTCGTCGTCGTCGTCGTCGTCCGCGTCCTCCTCCTCGGGCTCCTCGTCTTCCGACGACGAGTTCGAGGACGACCTGCTCGACCTGCACCCCAGCTCAAACTTTGAGAGCATGTCCCTGGGCAGCTTCAGCTCGTCGTCGGCGCTCGACCGGGACCTGGACTTTAACTTCGAGCCGGGCTCCGGCTCGCACTTCGAGTTCCCGGACTACTGCACGCCCGAGGTGTAAATGAGAAGACGTGTTTTTTCCCTCACCGATACTCCATCCTCGTCTTTTCTTTTTCCTTGTAAATGTAATCAGATGCCATTTTATATGTGGACGTATTTATACTGGCCAAACGTATTTTTTTTCTTATTTTAATCCCTTTTTTATTTCCCTTCTTGGGCTTTCGTTACTTTTTTTTCTTTTCTTTCTTTTTTTTTTTTTTGTTAAACTTTCTTTTTTCCTTTTTCTTTCTGCCTTTTTTTTTTTTTTTGGTAGTTGTTGTTACCCACGCCATTTTACGTCTCCTTCACTGAAGGGCTAGAGTTTTAACTTTTAATTTTTTATATTTAAATGTAGACTTTTGACACTTTTAAAAAACAAAAAGACAAGAGAGATGAAAACGTTTGATTATTTTCTCAGTGTATTTTTGTAAAAAATATATAAAGGGGGTGTTAATCGGTGTAAATCGCTGTTTGGATTTCCTGATTTTATAATAGGGAGGCTGGTTAATATCTCACACAGTTTAAAAATCAGCCCCTAATTTCTCCATGTTTACACTTCAATCTGCAGGCTTCTTAAAGTGACAGTATCCCTTAACCTGCCACCAGTATCCACCCTTCAACCCCAGTCTCGTAAAGAATAAAAGAGGGGTGGGGAGGGAGAATTGGCTGAACACTGTATGCTTTTCAGAAAACAACCAGTTGTCTAGAAGAAATACTGTTCTGTCCAGAGGCTTTAAAACTGGTGCATTTACAGCAAAAAGGGATCCTGTAGCTTTAATTTGTAAACCACATCTTTTTTGCACTTTTTTTATAAGCAAAAACGTGCCGTTTAAACCACTGGATCTATCTAAATGCCGATTTGAGTTCGCGACACTATGTACTGCGTTTTTCATTCTTGTATTTGACTATTTAATCCTTTCTACTTGTCGCTAAATATAATTGTTTTAGTCTTATGGCATGATGATAGCATATGTGTTCAGGTTTATAGCTGTTGTGTTTAAAGATTGAAAAAAAGTGGAAAACATCTTTGTACATTTAAGTCTGTATTATAATAAGCAAAAAGATTGTGTGTATGTATGTTTAATATAACATGACAGGCACTAGGACGTCTGCTCTTCTAAGGCAGTTCCGTTAAGGGTTTTTTGTTTTTAAACTTTTTTTTTTTTTTTTTTTTTGCCATCCATCCTGTGCAATATGCCGTGTAGAATATTTGTCTTAAAATTCAAGGCCACACAAAACAATGTTTGGGGGAAAAAGAAAAAGAAAAAAAATAATGCCAGCTAATCATGTCAAGTTCACTGCCTGTCAGATTGTTGATATATACCTTCTGTAAATAACTTTTTTTGAGAAGGAAATAAAATCAGCTGGAACTGAACCCTAAAAAAAAAAAAAACAAAAAAAAAAACTCTGAAGCACCTCATTTCCCTCCCTGCTACAGAGTATGTTTCAATAATTTTTAGCTGTAATTACTGTTGCCTCTTTTCTTAGTCACTAAATTAATCCAAATTACTGTCATTGTTACATGAACTATTGCAATATACTCTTAAATTGTTTTCCCTATCCCTCCCTCACACAAACCCAAATTCATTTTGTACTATTGTCAAAAATTCTCTTTAAAATGTCTGATCAATTTGTTTTCCCTTTTATAACATCTGTGTAATGTATTGGCTACAGTACTTTCTGTCTTATACCATACTCTCTGCACTGCAGATACACTCTGTCTCTCTAGATTCACTGGGCGATTGTATGTATTTGTATCTCTGATTGATATGCTTATGTCTTTTCTCTGTTTCCCTGGTTAACAGCTGTTTGTCCTTCTTGCTTCACTTCCCTTCAAAATTCTTCCTGGAGATCCTACACTGAATAAATTTCTGTCAAACCATGCCTTTTTTAGGTATCCTTTACTTTCCTTTTGAAACAGTATAATAATAATTTTAAATACATTGATGTGAATCTTTAATGCCTCTTTCTGGACTGTAAGGTCCATGGAATTGAGATTATTTATTCTCTCTCTCTCTCCCCCTCTTTTTCTCTCTCCCTCCCTCTCTCTTTTTTGAATTAAAAATGTTACTTTATTGCCTAACTAGCTAACAAAAAGTTATACAAACGATTCAAAAGACCACAGTCCTTTCCATCTGAAGACATGTTTCTTGGCTCCACCAAGACTTGACTGTTAGTGGATTTTTATGTTGAGGGCCTCTGGAGAAATGGGGTTTAACTGTCAAAAATCCATATGTTGAACTAACAGTGTCTGGTATTTGATGCCCCCTAATACCTTCCAGAATGTATATGAGCAGTGCTCCATTTAATAAAGAGTAAATTGTGACCTATGTATCCCTAGACAAATGAATGCATTATTCATATGTTCAGAAGTTCATGTAAAGCAAAGAAAGGTTAATGAAGATTTCTATCAGGATCTATCTCCTGACAAACATATGATTTCTTGGATTTAACCTGCAAGGGAAGTGGTAGAAACCTTATCATCTGAGCTATCAAGACTTCATGAACAGCAGGTTAAAGGGCAATCTAGGGATCCATTTTTCATGGATCAATTGGGGTAGTGGTTATAGATTTTATGATATAAAATCAGTCATCCAAATCCTTATTTTTTGTTTGCCAGAGGGCAAGAAAAAGTGTAGCCAAAGGAAAAGCTTTAATCATTTTTGACTGGTCTTGTTACATAAATATTTGTATGATATGCAATGGGATTAGCAGCCTATGTCAACCTTGATCTTTTGTATCCTACAAAATTTTTGAAAACCTTTGTTACAAAGTGTCACTACGTATGTTTTCCAATTTGGAAATCAGGGGAAAGGACATAACTTTTAATTATCTTTGAACTGGGCAGCTTAAAAGTTAAACTTAGTACTCAGAAGCTGCATACAGAAAATCCTTTTTTAGTTTGTTTTTGAAAAACTAGCCAACCCCTTTCTAAGCCAATATAAAACCTTTTTCACTGGAAATCTCCTTTCAAATTCAGTAGTGTATGAAGCCTGGGCTCTCCAGAAATGGATGTCAAGCTGAGGTTTAGGGCATGTATGACACTGGTTTAAATATTTGTGACAATGCATGGCAAGAGTTAGCTATAACAGAAACACAACTTGTCCTTTCTGGAAATGATGCTATTGCTCTTTGAAATGTAGTTTTTTAAAATATTATTTCACTAATATAACATGTAAAGTACATTCGAAATATGTGGACACCTCCAAAAGTTTTTGTAAATAGAATTCAAAATAAATTTATTTTGTTAAAAAATTGAAATCCAGAGTTTTTCATAATGCTCACCTTCCATGAAAGTTTTTAAGGCCACTCAGACAAATTTCAACATTTTTCACAACAAAATAAACTCTTTCAATGCTGTTTTTCCATGAAGGGTTTCATATGCCTTTGCCTCATTGATAATAAACACTTAGATTATTAATTAAAGTTTATAAAATTTAATATACAATATAGTACTAACCATATACCTATGATATAGGAATTATTTTCCACATTCTGCATATGACAAAGTTGAAGCTTGGTGATGTTATTAAATTCATTCAGTTACTTATTGAGCAGAACTCAGGTCTGTCTAATTTGGAAGCATGTTTTATATCAATGCCTCTTCTCAGTTTAAAAATGATACTGCAATTCACATGTAAATTTTGAAAATTATTTTTATTAACAAATGGTGAATGGAGTAGTTGAGACATTTCAGTGATTTTAAAAGGTCATAAGAAGGGCTTAAGTGATACCACTTAACATAATGTCCTCTGAATGGCAAAACTTCACTATCTGTTATATATTTTATAAGCTGTTTCTATTTCATAGGAATGTTGCCTGGTAAACACCTAGAGCATTGCTATGAATTTTTTTTTAAATCCTGGTAGGACATACTTATGTATGCACTATTACTGAGCACTCAAGACCAACTGCTTTGATGCAGACACCACCAGCCTGTGAAAGCAGGTGCACCCCTAAAGTGTTCTATTAAGACAAAGTGAGGCATTTTTGAAGAAGGATCAATACTGATATGACCATTAGTATGTTTGCAGGATTTTCTTTGCAAAGCTAAAAAAGAAAAGTATTTGTTGATATACTTTTTTCCTAACACAGTTAATTTATTTTTTTCGCCTCTTCCTCCTTTTTCCTACTCCTCCTCATTCTGACACTTTTTCCATTAAACTATTCCCTTTTTTATTTATTTTTGTTTTTCTTTTGTTTTGTTTTGTTTTTTTCAACTATTCCCTTTTGATTCCTTGTTTGACTCTGATTTTTATCAATGGGGCTAACATCTAGCCATAAGACGTAATTATGTTAGTGGGGAGTTAATTTTAAATCGGTACAAGATGGCGGAGGGGGATGAGGCAGCGCGAAGGCAGCAGCCGCACTAGGGGCCCTGGCGCCGGTGGAGGACCAGCGACTCAAGCGCCAAGGTTAACCACATCTCGTCCACGACCTCCCAAGGATTATCCAAGTTGAATTGGTGGAATCAATGAACCATTGACTGACTTTACATGGCGGGGTGGTTGTGAAAGAAAGACAATAGGCATACAAGTTTGAAATGAAGTATTTGTGATTGACAGACCTAATGGAACAAAAGTGGCTGTGCTGCTAATGGATACCCAGGGTGTCTTTGATAGCCAGTCAAGGATCAAAGTCTGTGCCACAGTGTTTGCTTTAAGCACCATGACCAGCTCTGTGCTGGTGTATAATTTATCTCAGAATATTCAAGAAGATGATCTTAAACACAATTTTAGAGTATGGAAGACTTGCAATGGAAGAAATCTACCAGAAACCATTTCAGACGTTAATGTTTTTGATTTGAGGTTGGAGTTATCCTTGTGAATATTCATATGGTTTGGAAGGTGAAAAACAGTTTCTTGAAAAAAGATTGTGGATAAAACAAAATCAACATGAAGAGCAGCAGAATGTAAGGAAGCATATTCACGATTGTTTCTCGATTCTTGGTTGCTTCTTTTTGCCACATCCTGGTCTTAATGTTGCAACTAATCCTAGTTTTGATGGGAAATTGAAAGATATTGATGAAGACTTTAAATGAGAGCTTCTACATTTGATTCCCTTGCTTCTTGCCCCTGAAAACTTGCTAGAAAAAGAGATCAGTGGATCTAAAGTCACTTGTAGAGATCTCGTAGAGTATTTTAAGGCTTACATTAAAATATATCAAGGAGAGGAACTGCCACATCCAGGAAACAGCTGAAGCTAATAATCTTGCTGCAGTAGTAGGAACAAAAGACATTTTTTTGCAAAAGTAGGGAACAGATCTGTGGTGGGGATAAGCCTTATATTGCACCTTCAGATCTGGAGCGAAAACACTTGGATCTCAAGGAAGTGGCAATCAAACAGTTTTGTTCTGTAAAAAAAAATGGGTGGAGATGAATTCTGCCATCGTTATCAGGACCAGCTTGAAGCTGAAATTGAAGAAATCTATGCACAATTTATAAAGCACAAGGATGCCAAAAACATCTCCTATGCTGCTCTCACTCCTGCCATGCTGTTTGTGGTCATGTTTGCAATGTATGTAATCTGAGGACTGACTGGCTTCATTGGCCTGAACTTGATCGCCAGCTTGTGTAACCTTGTCATGGTGTTGGCATTGACATCTCTCTGTACTTGGATGTATGTTAAATACTCTGGGGAGTTCAGGGAAATTGGAACAATGATTGATCAGATTGCTGAAACAGTTTGGGAACAGGTATTGAAGCCCCTGGGTGACAATTAGATGGAAAACATAAGGCAGTCTGTAACAAACTCTGTCAAAGGAGGCCTGACTGACCAGGTGTCACACCATGCCCGATTAAAGACAGACTTATGGACTCCACTCTCCCTCTTGTTCGTGCTTGTTATACAATGAGAACTCAAACAGAAATAAACCAAAGTTTACAATCAGCTGTAGAGGTAGTTTAGTGTAACTGGCTTCACAGATGGCTGCCACAGAGTGTGAAACTGTTTATTGGTTTTAGGCATTCTTTTAATGGCTCCTGTGACATGGAAATTGACTGAGGGGCATTAGTTTCTCATGCACATTTGTGCTTTGTTTAATTCTTTTGTTTTCTTTTACTTATTCTGATGTTCTTAAAATTTTATGTAAAAGGATATTTTATGGAAATATTTTATGAAACCTATTTAGAGTCTCTTTAACATAGTGTGTCCTATTGAAAATTTAATTTGTAGAGCATTTATGAATCATTGTATCAAGAATCGGATTGGAATGAAAATGAAGCCTTTATTGAGCCACCACATTAACAGTATATTTGCTTTACTGCCTCAGTACCAGTATTACATAAATGCATGTATCAGAACCTCCATTGCAATTACATGACCACTCTCCTAGTTAAGGAAGCAATTCTGAGGTGTACATTTGTCTTGCCTTTTTAAGTTCGTAAACCTGCCCTAAAAGGAGATGCATATCTGGGAAACTGAACTGCCTTTTTGTAGTTTAGCCTTCATGTGCATAAAATATGCCATTAATTTTATTGGGGGAGAAATTCCATCCAAAAATGTTGCCTACAGCTGTGAGTTAAGAGTGTCTGTGCAGTGTGCAGCTTTTATTTTCTAAAATCACAGATAAGGCATGTATATGAATTATAAATCTATAAATACAATTTTGTATTCAAAGTTTTGTAGTTTATGGCAAAATCTGGTTCCGTGGTAGGCTAAGAACTACAGTCCCTGTGAAAAGAATATTTGTGGCTCATGTCAGTGTGTGAATGCATAGACAATTGGAAGTTCTTGATATTTATCTTGAGCACTGCAATCTCACCCCCAAGGGAATTCAATGGAAATGTTTATCGTGACTTTGTCCTCTGTTGTTTTTAAAGCTATTTCCTGTAATTTATTTTCAGTACAGAATTGAAAATTTGTTGTGTATACATATATAGTGCAATAAAAATATGTAATTTTATGATTTCAGAGATCTTTAGATGGAACTGTTCCTGTAGGAACCTGTCTCTTATTTCATCTGCTTGTTAATAACCAAAGGCCTTTAATAGTTCACTAAGCCTTTCACTCCACAGTTAGTGATAAATTAAAATGGAAATACTCAGCAAGAGAGGGAAGACACTGATGTGTATGTCTATAAGGAGGGCTTGACTCAAATCATATCTCTGAAATGGGTTTGGCCAAGATTTAGGAAGGAAATGACTCCATTGGTGCTTGGAACATCTTTGAATCAAACTTGGTGTGGTCTATTCCTCACTAGAGAAGGCATACTGGAGAAGGAACCAGGTGCACCCACCTATGTACGTGGTACATGATTGGCAAAATGGAACAATGTACTCTTCCTTCAGTGTGCCTTATGCTCCTTGACATTTTGCCTTTGCATATCCCTTTCCTGTCAGGGCTAATTAAATGTTATCCATCTTTTAAATACACACCTTCTTCCTCAAAACTTTCTCCTAAGATGGCCCAAGTGCTTGGGTCCCTGCGCTCACATGGAAGACTGGGAAGAAGCACCTGGATCCTGGCTTCAGATTGGCAAAGCACCAGCTGTGGCAGCCATTTGGGGAGTGAACTAATGGAAGGAAGACCTTTCTCTCTGTCTCTCTCTCACTGTCTATAACTCTACCTGTCAAATAAATTAAAAAAAAAAACTTTCTCCTCAACCCTTATTGAAAACCTAATTAATTTTTTCATTTCTTAACATACTTACCTCTTTTTTTTTTGACAGGCAGAGTGGACAGTGAGAGAGAGACAGAGAGAAACATCATCCTTTTTCCGTTGGTTCATCCCCCAATGGCTGCTGCGGGCAGCGCACTGCAGCTGGTGCACTATGCCAATCCGAAGCCAAGAGCCAGGTGCTTCCCCTGGTCTCCAATGCAGGTGCAGGGCCCAAGGATTTGGGCCATCCTCCACTGCACTCCCAGGCCAAAGCAGAGAGCTGGACTGGAAGAGGAGCAACCGGGACTGAATACGGTGCCGCAACCGGGACTAGAACCTGGTGTGCCAGTGCCGCAGGCAGAGGATTAGCCTATTTAGCCACGGTGCCGGCCCACATTCTTATGTTTTATAGTATTTTAGTTATGTCATGATTACCTTATTTTCCTTGTTAAATTGTAAAACTCTTGAACAAAGAATTGAACCTCATTCATTTTTTTTTAACTTTTATTTAATGAATATAAATTTCCAAAGTACAGCTTATGGATTACAATGGCTTTCCTCCCACCCATAACTTCCCTCCCACCCGCAAGCCTCCCCTTTCCCGCTCCCTCTCCCCTTCCTTTCACATCAAGATTAATTTTCAATTCTCTTTATATACAGAAGATCAGTTTAGTATGTATTAAGTAAAGATGTCAACAGTTTGCACCCACATAGTAACACAAAGTGAAAAATGCTGTCGGAGTACTAGTTATAGCATTAAATCACAATGTACAGCACATTAAGGACAGAGATCCTACAGGATATTTTTAAAAAATTGATTAATTTTCTATACAATTTCCAATTTAAAACCAAGGTTTTTTTTTTCATTTTCAATTATCTTTATATACAGAAGATCAATTCAGTATAAACTAAGTAAAGATTTCATCAATTTGCACCCACACAGAAACACAAAGTGTAAACATACTGTTTCAGTACTAGTTATAGCATTACTTCACATTGGACAACACATTAAGGACAGATCCCACATGAGACGTAAGTACACAGTGACTCCTGTTGTTGACTTAACAATTTGACACTCTTGTTTATGGCGTCAGTAATCTCCCTAGGCTCTAGTCATGAGTTGCCAAGGCTATGGAAGTCTTTAGGGTTCGCCGACTCTGATCTTATTCTGACAGGGTCATAGTCAAAGTGGAAGTTCTCTCCTCCCTTCAGAGAAAGGCACCTCCATCTTTGATGGCCTCGTTCTTTCCACTGGGATCTCACTCACAGAGATCTTTCATTTAGGTCTTCTTTTTTTTTTTCCAGAGTGTCTCGGCTTTCCATGCCTAAAATACTCTCATGGGCTCTTCAGCCAGATCCGAATGCCTTAAGGGACCTGGAACCAACCCAAATGCCCATCAACAGTAGACTGGATAAAGGAATTAGGGGACATGTACTCTATAGAATACTACACAGCAGTCAAAAACAATGAAACCCAGTCATTTGCAACAAGATGGAGGAATCTGGAAAACATCATGCTGAGTGAATTAAGCCAGTCCCAAAGGGACAAATATCATATGTCCTCCCTGATCGGCCACAACTAACTGAGCACCAAAGGGGAAACCTGTTGAAGTGCATTAGACACTATGAGAAACAGAGACTTGATCAGCTCTTGTCCTGACTGTTGATGTACAATGCAATACTTTATCCATTGTAGTATTTTTTTTTGTTCTAGTACTATTGTTTGAACTCTGTAATTAACACACAATTATTCTTAGGTGTTTAAATTTTAACTGAAAAGTGATCCCTGTTAAATATAAGAGTGGGAAAAAGAGAGGGAGGAGATGTACAATTTGGGACATGCTCAATGGGACTTGCCCCAAATGGTGGAGTTAGAAATGTGCCAGGGGATTCCAATACAATCCCATCAAGGTGGCATGTACCAATGCCATCTCACCAATCCAAGTGATCAACTTCAGTTCACAATTGATGGCTCTGATAGGTCTAAGAGTCAAAGGGATCACACAAACAAGACAAATGTCTGCTAATACTAACTGATAGAATCAAAAAGGGAGAGAAGGATCCAACATGGGAAGCGGGATACACATTCATTTATTTTTTAATCTGACATGATACTTAGTTCAGTATATTTCACACAACAGGTTCTCAAAAATTTTTATTGTATTTAACTGGATTTTTGTATTAAAGCAAATGTATTAATTTTATTACTGGAAATATTATAAAAAGTATTTGATTATACACTAAATTATACACTGGTTTTGAATTATAGCTTGATGATATATCAAAAATATTTTTTGTGCTATCGAATAGAACTAATTAAAAGGGCCAACTCTCTGGAGCAACAGTTTAAGATGCTGTTTGGGACTCCTGCATCCCATATCAGATTGTCGGTTCGAGTTCTGGCTACCCTGCACTTCTTACCTAACTTCCTTTCAATGAGCCTTGGAGGCAGCATATGATTGTGCAAGTGCTTGGAACCCTGCCACCTTGTGGGAGGCATAGGTTGACTTCTTGGTTCTGATTTCACATTGGCCCTGTCCTAGCTGTTGTGGACATTTAGGGATTAAACCAGTTGGATTATTTCTTCCTCTCTCTTCCTCTACTGCCTTTCAAATAAAATAAATAAATATATAATCTTTTCTGAAATTTGCATTTTAGTATACATTCTATAATTAATCTCTCAATGTTAGGAAACAGTGTTTAGTGTCCCCCCCCATGTAATTGGTCTTCACTTGGCCAATATTGCAGAAAGAATATACAGAATAAGGAGAAAAGATAAGGCGAGTAGCATCCAATAAGTTAGGGATTCCCATGACAAAATGCTGGATATCAAAGGACATCTGTTTTTTTCATAATAAAGTTTTATTTATTTATTGGAAAGAGCTACAGAGAAGATTGTCCATCTGCTAGTTCCCTCCCCAGATGGTCACAATGGCCAGGGCTGAGTTGGTCTGGACTAAGGGGCTTCATCGAGGTGTCCCACATGGGTGCAAGATCTCTTAACACGTGGGCCTTCTTGGGCTGCTTTTCCCAGGCCATTAGCAGGAAGCTGGATTGTAAGTGGAGCAGCTGGGACATGAACCACACCCATATGCGATGCCATTGTTGCTGGCGGTGGCTTAACCCACTGCACCACCACAGCAGCCCCTCAAAGGACATCTGTGACTTCAGAGAACTTAGATACTTGCATGCAAAAGACAGAAATAACATCTCCTCCTTTTGAAAACTAATCAAAGATGATAGAAAGTAGTATACAAAGAAAACAAACAAAAAAGTCATGCTTTTTAGGCATCTGCTTTGTTCTGTGTGATGGGATCAACAGAAGAACTAACTTAAATTGTACCATGAAACCACCATAAAATTTATTTTAGTACTAACAGTGACCGAATTAACTGGGAAGTTTCTCTTCAATTGACAACACCTGTTTCCAATTGTAATATTAAAAGCCAAGTTTTTGACAGATGTTAGAGGTAATTATATTATTTGGTCTTAAATGATTCCATCCTAATTTTAGTTTCCAGCTTCTAGTCAAGGTCTTTACAAGATTTAGGCACTTCAGCTCATTATAGTAGAGAATATACACTGTTGCTCCATGTATTATATATGCTGCATTAACCCGAGGCACAAAAGAGAAAGTGAGAAAGTAGATGTCATTCTTGGAAGGAGCAAGGTAGAATGGGTTACTGTTAAATTATTGACTTAATTTATTTGTAACTATTTTTAAAGCAGTTTCTTAACTATATCCACCATTTAAATTAAATTTTAAGAGGCAGAAATTTTTAAACTCACATATATCTTTCTTTCTCTACAAATGTGATATTTCCCTAACTCTTATGTATTGATATTCACATTCAGTTAGTTGTATTATGGATTATGAGTCAGAATACAAGAGTCATAAACTGTTTTCACCTTCCCTTCAGTTATAAATGCTACGAAGGGAGAAAAATACTTTAAAATGTTTTGTTTTATGATGTAGTAAATTTTTATGATTCTTCCTGCTATTAATACAGTTTTCCTTCACATTGTAGGACCTGTTCACATTAGCTTTTTGGTTATAGAAACTCCTTGGGTTTTCATGACTTCTATAGAGTTCTTGGAATATGTCTTTGGTACCCTACACCAAGTACAAGCAATATGAACCTAATGATGATACATGCCTTATTTGTATTAAGGATCCATATGTATAATAATGTATACTGTTAAAATTTTCATTCCTGTATTTTCAGTCATGTAACTATTTGTTACAATGTTAAAATGAAATCTAATATCTATAAAAAATGGTCTCCTCTGATTAAAGTGGCCCTCAATCCCATCTTTCCTCAACAGGGATTGTTGGGAAGGTGACAGGAAACTCCAGAATTGCTCAACATGTTCTGAAGAGCATTGCCCTCCACAAATATTATAGGAAACAAAAACATCTACAAGCCATAATTACAGAAGACAGCATAAGAAATGGAGATGCATGAATAAGTATTTTCTGTTCTTTTAGTTAAACTGATATTAGACAGCTAAAGATAAAATGGAATGTTATAGTTCCTCATCTTACTCTCAATAATACCTTCCTTAAATAATGATGTGATTTTATTACAGTTGTTTGCATGTCTCCATCTCATTAGATTTTGCATTTAGAGGTGATGCCTTGAATTTCAAATTTGGAATGACAGGACCTGCAAGAGAACCTGGCACACAGTAGGACTTTGATCACTATTTTGAATTAAGAAATGGATAGGTAAGTTTAAAACAACTGTTCACATGTAACAGATGTTTGTTCTGGAGCATTGTATCTGGTCCAAGATGCCCTAAATGACTTTGACCATTGGTCCTGAAACAGCTGAGTCGGATACCCAAATTTCAAGTAGTTACTCCTTATCTTATCTTGAGGAGGATGTATCATTGTTATACTATCTTCCTAATTAATGTACCAGGCTACCCTGTAGCCTCCCTTTCCAGCTTAAACTGCATATTGAGAGTCAGAGATAGGACATGATGGCTATTGGCAGTTGTTCAATCTCTGCTTATAGATACATACTTCTTAAGATTATATATTTAAAAGAGAGAGAGAGAGAGAGAGAGAGAGAGAGAGAGAGAGAGAGAGGATAGAGAGAGATTGAGAGATTTTGTATCTGCTAATTCAAGGAGCTGGACCTAGCCAAAGCCAGGAACTATGATCTCCGTCCATGTCTCTCATATGGCAGGTAGAGATCCAAGTACTTGTGCCATCATCTGCTGCTACTTAAGTTAGGTATTAACAGGAAGCTGAATAGAAAACAGAGGTGGGGAAAGAAACTTAAGCACCTTGGTGTGCGATCTGGGCATCCCAAGCAGCAGCTTAATGCACTCTGCCACAATACCCATGCCTACTCATAGATATTTTCACAAATACATAATTAAAACATTTTTAAGTATTAAGTTATTAATTATTCTTTGAATGGATTTATGTTTCCTGTTGCCTTTAGCTTCTCATTGTTTTCTTTTCTAGTATCTTAGTTCCTCCTCTAAAAACAAAGGAACACATCAAGTTACTCTGAGTCTGGTCTACAATTTTTTTTACTAGCTTCATGAGTCACTTAAACCAAAGTCTAGGCATCATTCTCAACAACTTCTTTCTCAGTGGGTATTTTATTTTTCCCAATTATGTTTCTAACAATATAGACTCTGAATTTAATTAAATCCTGTTTATTATTAATTTATAGCTATAGAATATCTTTATCTTAAATGATTGAGTTTGGCCAACTCATGAAGAATTTTCTCAATAAGCAATTATAGCTTATGAGTTCATTCTACTAACATCTTCTCAATACAGTTAATGAGCATGCAAACTTCAAACTGAGTTTTCCTAAATAAATTCCCTCCTACCATCATCTAAACCTATCCATCTCATTTGGACTCTCAGGTGTATTCCATTGTAGGGACACACTATGATTACCTGCTCCTCTCTTCTCTTTTTTCTTGGTTGAGCATTGGACTTTGTGTTTTTCAGAGGACTTTTTCAGTTCATTAATGCTTCTGAATTTATTAGCATAAAGTTATTGATAATGTTTATCATCCTTTTAATGTTTATGGGATCTACAATGATGTCCCCCTTTCCTTCTGATGTTGGTTATTTATTGTTAGTTTCTGTTTATCTTCTTTGGTTAGTTTTTCAAAGATCCAGCTTTTGATTTCAGCAATTTATTTAGTTTGGTATTAGGCTTCAGTGGTTTTCTGTTTATTCTTCCTATTCTTATGACTGCTTTGTATTTATTTTACTCTTCCTCAGATTTCCTAGGGTGGGAGTCTAAGAACGTGACATGCATATTATTAATTCTAAGTCACAGAAGAATGTCACTGGTAGAATTTCTGTGAAACTACTTAAAGTAGAGCTCTTCCCAAACTTTGGAGCCAGATTATGTTACATTTCAATGTCAGATTTAATTATTAGGGTGATAGATTTGAGGGGTCCCAGATAGGGGAATTGAATGAAAGTATCTTCACTCCAATGTAATTTTACAAATATCTAGGGTTTGCTGATTCATTAAGCCTTCACGAACCTCAGTCTTCCCCTCTATAAAGTGGGTTTGATAATCCTGCCTTGACTTGTCTCCCAGGATTGTGTGAGAACCAAAAGAGTTACAAGACAAAGTATCTGAGAAGAGGAAAAGATACATAAACATGAGTGGCATCCGGTGGAGGTACCCCCACCGAGCCCACGTCCTCTCCTACGGAAGCACATGTTGGAGTTAGATCAGAGCAGTACTGGCGCCTCCACTCGGTTCACAGAAGGAGCACACCGCGGGCTTCCGGGCGAGCTTCGGCCAGGCCCTCGCTGTGGCTGCGGGGCTGATGGAACGCCACCTAGCGCTGCACCTGGCTCCGCTCCCTCTCTTTACTCCAAGTCTGAGAATAGTAGGTAGGACACTGATGATCCTTCCACAGTTAAGGCCATGGAAATCGCAAATTATGTATTTTTAGAATCATATTCAATTTTCAACAATGTTCATACAGTTACCATACACCAGTAAATCTTAACATTTTTTAAAACTGACTGTTGAAGAGGTACTACTTCAATCTATATTACCTATTTTTTAACTATTAGTATTCAATATACCTTTAATGATGTTAGTATAAAAATAAATATATTTATAGCTAATAAAAAATAATCATGTAGCTAATAAAATGTTACCTAAAAAAACAATAGTTTATAACTTTCTGCCATGTATTGCATTGGTTACTATATATATACATATATATATTCTAATTCTTAGTAGTGACAACGATAGTATTATTGGGTATTATTGATAATAGCTTACATTACATGAATGCTCATTTCAAGTCCCCTATTCTGTTGATTCTCTGCAAACCTAACTTACAACAACTGTATCTTATATGTACCATTGTTATTGGTATTTTATAAGGAAGGAAACTGATGTATTTAAACATTATTTACCCTAATATAAACAGGTAATAAGGAGAAGAGCAAGAATTTGAAATCAAGGAGCTTTACTGTGTCAGTGTAAATGGAGCAGTTTGGGAATTTAGAGAATATAAAGGGACTTCCAGGGCAAAGTCATGTTTCAGTGGGATTACTTGTTTGTATTGGGGTAACTTTGGATGTTGAAAGAATGGACTGTCCATGAGGCCAATCTTTCTGTCCGTGTTTCTGCCTACTTGTAAATTGCATTTACTGGAAAAATTACATAACCTCACTAAGACATGATTTTCTTATTTGTAACATGATTAATTTTATCCATATTTTGAACTATTAGAGACAATGAAAATGCAGAAGCTTGATACACACATTCTTCACTTTCCCGGTTTATGTGCCCAAGATAGGCAGCTTTCTGGCTCAGTACCCATAGACTGGAAGAAAGTCAAGTATCTGTGAAGAAGAGTCCTGCCAAATGAGTGTGCAGGATATTCATTTTTCTTCATCTCCCTCAAGGACAACTCTGACCACCTACATTGTTACACTTAGGAAAAGGGGACACTAGACACGTTGAGACTGTTGCGTATGGTTCCTACTTGGCACTGATAGTTGCAGACTCAATGTTTCATCACGGAACCCCTGCTAGAGTTGAGCTATATGTGACCCAAGTGAAGAATTAAATCATGCTCCTGTACTGGTCCATAGAAGGTCTAATGAAATAGTAGGGATTAACCTGTTGAATGTTGGGAGAAAAGGCAGACAGGACATTTGCAAAAGATTTGGGAAAGAAGATCAGTTGATTCCAGAAGCCAGTTGTATTTTTGAATTACAAAACCGTAGACAGAAGGGGCAACAGTGGTCAGAAATGTGGATGGAAAGCTAAGTGTGGAACTTACATCATGGAAACCATATGTGCTGATTTGATTTTTTAGGCAATGGAGTCTTGAAAGGATTTAAGCCAAAGCAGGGATGTGAACATATTGTAGATCTAAATAATCACTCTGCCAGTGTTATGAGAATGAATCATGTGAGCGAATGCACATGACAGGGAAATTATGCAGTTTATTAATTTATAAATATGAGTCAAAAATAAGAAGTACCAGAAACAAGGCACATAGAAGTGAGGAGATTTGGAAGATATCAAGAAATTACAAGTGTTTGTATGTAGTTACTTACTGGGTATGAAAGGGAGGAAGAATTAGATACAATTTCTAGGTTTCTGGCTTAGGAAATTGAGTAAATAGAGATGCCATTAACTAAACATTGAAAGAGAGAGGAAAAAACCTGGCAGAAATGAAGTAGTTCAGATTTTGACATGTTGAGGCAATGTTGAAGTGATAATATTCACTAGAAAGATTCTGAATTCAGCACAAGAACCAAACTGTATGTTCACATTTGAGTGTCACCAGGAACCAGATACAGTGGAGGAGCTCACCTAGTATAAGAGAAGGAGACTGAGATTGGCACATCGGGATGCACAGCATGTACATGGAGGGACATGTGGTCATAATCTACACACACAGAGCACTGGGAAAGCACTTTATCAAGGAAGACTAGTGGGAAAGGGAGTAAGTGATCCATGGCATTACACGTTGCCGAGAAGCAAACTTAAATAAAAGGTGAGGCACAGGCAGGGACAGACCTTGAGTAGAGAGGAGATGCCTATTTGAAGATTTCCTGGTTTCCCCTGGTTTTGTTTTATATGAATTGACTACAATGTTCTTCGTATAGGAGTTTCCGGTTTGCCAGTCTCATCTCTGCCTCAAGCCTTCTGTCTGGCTCCCATCAAAGGTTTCTTTTGTCTACCTCCTTACCATACCTTGGTTCTCAGGTCATTTCCCCATGCCTAGGATCTTGTGTGAGAGACCATGCTATATTATGTCTCCCTACCAAATTCTCTTAAGACACATTGCATTTCTATATTTTGCCCTTTTTATAGCTTATGAAATACTTATTTGTGAAGTTTATTCTAAGTGTCTTTTTTTTTCCCATAGTCAATTGTAGGTAAAAGGTAAAAGAAATTTTATATTTCTGTTCAACTTTGTGCTTCTAGTACCTGGCCGAGTGCCTGTGACAAAATAAACATTCAGTGTATATAATTGAACTCGATCATTGTATTCATTAACATTTAGGTGCTGCTTACTATGTGACAAAGTGTAAAGCACTTTATACAGCTCATTTGACTGCTGATTGAGGAGCATAGCAAACAAGGACATGATTAGAAAATTATGGACCAATTGCAAGAACTTCTTCCTGAGGATTGTACTGAGAAATATGAGAAAAATCATGTCTCTGTAGACAATAAACTCAATGGAGGGTGATGACTACTGAACCAGAATGCCTAGGATCAAATGCTGCTTCTGTCTCTTAATCAATATGCAGTAACTTAATCTTTCTAATCACTAAATTTTCTCCCTTTCTTCATCCATATTATGACAATAGCAGCATTGACCTCATAGGTGGATATGGGTATTCAATGATTTACTACACGTGAAATACTCAGAACAACGTCCAGCTTTGAATGGCTGTTTATAGGTCTCAATAATATAAGGAGTATCCAAAAGTTCATGAACAATGCACATTAAGATAAAGCTATGCATGCATTTCAAATTTTTGTTTTCATCAAAATGAACATCTTTTTATAGATTTTATTTATTTGAATGGGTGACAGAGAGGGAGAGACAAAGAAAGAGATCTCCCTTCCACTCTTCCACTCCATTAAATAACTGCAATGGCTTGGAATGGGCCAAGCCAAAGCCAGAAACAGGGACACAGGTACTTGAGCCATCTTTTGCTACTTTCCCAAGTGCATTAGCAGGAAGCTGGATGGGAAGCAAAGCAGCCAGGACTTCGACTGGCACTCTGATCCTGGATGCTGGTGTGGCAGACAGTGGCTTAACCTTTTGTGCCACATGACCAGCCCCCAAAATCTTTTAATTATATTGTACCACAAACTTTTTAAAATCCCTTCATATATTTTTAATAGTTTACCACTTTTTCTCCCCAACCGAATCCCATTCTTTCCCAGATCTCTGTTTTGGAAGCAGGCCATTGACTCTTAGCCAGTAGGAATAACCTGAAACTTAATTTTAACTTGGAGCATATCCCCAGTCACATCTCTCATTTATCTTCTAGGGACCTGAATGGGTTTCAAACCCCTAGGTTTACATCTGTCCATTTGATGCTATTCTAATTAAAATTGTACTGCTGCTGCTCATAAGCAGAATGTCATCACTTCAAATAACATTTGGACATGACTATAGGAAACCCCATTAAAAATTACATGACCTGTTCAATGATTATATCCATTAAAAAGGAAATAGCAATGAAAAGAAGATTGGTATCAGACTTCTCAGTGCCTCTATTATAGGGTGAAATCTCTGATTTATTTCAATTGATTTGCCACTGGGATATTCAAGCTAATGCTATATTATTTCATGGAAACCAACAAAAGTGGCTTTATATCAAAATTTAATTACTGTGTAAATAATTTATAATAGAACTTTAAGAAAATATAGATTATTATGTAAGCTTTTGTGTAGAGAAGATATTTATGACCATAATATAAAAATAGAAAATTAATGAAAAATATTAATTTGCTTTGTAAAAAATTCAAATTATATGTTAAAATAAAAACAAAAATATGAATGACAAAATAAAGTTCACTTACATTGTAAAATGTTATTCTAAATAAATGGGGAACTTATAAAACTCAAAGGAAGATTAATCATAAAAATAGTTGTAGTCATGAGCACGCAGTTAGCAAACATGTAAAAGGAGTCAAATGAACAATAAAGACATGCTCCTCCCAAGCCAAGAAAATTAACAAGGCATTTTTTGTATATCTCATTATAAAATATTTTAAAAAATTTTTCTCATTGGCCTGCACCACGGCTTACTAGGCTAATCCTCCACCTGCGGCGCTGCACCCCGGGTTCTAGTCCTGGTTGGGGCTCCGGATTCTGTCCCAGTTGCTCCTCTTCCAGTCCAGCTCTCTGCTGTGGCCCGGGAATGCAGTGGAGGTTGGCCCAAGTCCTTGGGCCCTGCACCCGCATGGGAGACCAGGAGGAAGCACCTGGCTCCTGGCTTCGGATTGGTGCAGCAGGCCGGCTGCAACATGCTGGCTGGCCACAGTGGCCATTCAGGGGTGAACCAACGGAAAAAGGAAGACCTTTCTCTCTGTATCTCTCTCTCACTGTCTAACTCTGCCTGTCAAAATTTTTTTTTCTCATAAGATTTATTTTTTGAAAGAGTTACAGAGACAGAAGAAGGAGACATTGATTGAGAGATATTTGATCCACTGGATCACTCTCTAGATGGTTACAATGGCGGGGGCTGGGCCAGGCCCAGGCCAGGACTAGGAGCTTCATCGGGGTCTCCAACCTGAGTAGTAGGGGCCCAAGCACTTGAACAATTTTCCTCTGCTTTCCCCAGATTAGTAGCAGGGAGCTGGATCTGATGTAGAACAATTGGGATATGAATCAGCATTCATATGGGATGGGTGCTTTACTAGTGGTAGCTCGTGCCACATCAGCCCCTAAAATAATGATTTCTAGAAATATCTTAAGTGCTCATGAATAAGAAACTGTTAAATTATGCATGTGTATTTCACAAAATGCTTTATAGTGATGAAAGTTTAAAAATAATATAAAACATTAAAAGCCATTAAAATTAATTAGGTAAATCTATATGCTTATATATAAAGATAGATAACATATTATTCAGAAAACCTTCGAATTAAAGGTAAGAACTTCCCTTTTGGTTAAAAGAGCACATACACAGTCATATGTATATTTTCATGTCATATATACATTTATATGTGTGCATATGTTTTCCTAGACTATTACAAAGTAGATAATTAAGGAATTTGACAGTTATTGCAAAGTTGAAATGTGAAATGTACGAAAGGATTATTAAATTTTTATTTTCTATTAAAGGAAGCTAATATGTTTTTTTTTTATTTATGTGACAGGTATAGTTATAGACAGTGAGAGAGAGAGGCATAGAGAAAGATCTTCCTTCTGTTGGTTCACTCCCCAAATGGTTGCTACAGCCAGCGCTGCGCCAATCCAAAACCAGGAGCTAGGTGCTTCCTCCTGGTCTCCCACACGGGTGCAGGGACCCAAGCACTTGGGCCATCCTCCACTGCCCTCCTGGGTCATAGCAGAGAGCTGGGCTGGAAGAGGAGCAACCAGGATTAGAACCTGGTGCCCATATGGGATGCTGGCACCGCAAGTGGAGGATTAACCAAGTGAGCCACGGTGCTGGCCCTCATTATTATGTTATTTAAATAGAAATAATTTTGAGGGAAAATAAATTTTAATGCAGAGAAACAAGGACTGTCATCAATTGTGTACTGAAACAATCATTGAATCTTAAAATGTTAATTTTACTCACATGCATTACATTTTTGATACTCTATTAGTTACCACAGATCAGGGAAAATGCATGGTTTTGTTTTGGAGGAGGACTGGCTTATTTCATTAAGTATAATGGTTTCCAGTTGTGTCCATTTTGTTTCAAAAGACAGAATTTCATTTTTTTATGTCTGAGTAATACTCCATAGTGTATATACACCATCTTAATCCATTCATCAATTGATGAACATCTGGGTTGATTCCATATCTTAGCTAATGCGAATTGAGCTTCAGTGCGCATGGGGGTACAGATAACTCTTTCATATGTTTATTTCTTTCTGTTTGGGTAAATTTCCAGTAGTGGGATGCCTGTATCATATGGCAGATCTATGTTAAGATTTCTGAGGTATCTCCATAATGTCTTCCACAGTGGCTGGACCAGTTGACATTCCCTTCAACAGTGGATTAGTGTACCTTTTTTCCACATCCTCGCTAGTATTTGTTGATTTCTGTTGATGTCTCAGGCTTTGTTTTTCTTGTGTAAGATTGCTTTTGTGATTCAGGGTATATTGTGTTTCCATATGAATCTTTGCATCATTTTTAAAAAAAATCTCAGAAGAATGCCACTGGTATTTTGATTTGGTTCACATTGAAACTGTATATTGTCATTGGTAATAGGGACATGTTGATGATATTAATTCATTCAATCAACAAACATGGAAGATTTTTTTTCATTTTTTGTGTCTTTTATTAATGTTTTGTAATTTTCTTCATAAAGATCTTTGGCCTTTGATTTCATTGGTTAAATTTATTCCAAGGTATTTATTTTTTGGTAGCTATTGTGAATAGGATTGATCTTAGAAGTTCTTTTCAGGCTGGTGCCGTGGCTCAATAGGCTAATCCTCTTCCTGCAGTGCTGGCACCCCAGGTTCTAGTCCTGGTCGGGGTGCCGGATTCTGTCCCGGTTGCCCCTCTTCCAGGCCAGCTCTCTGCTGTGGCCTGGGAGTGCAGTGGAGGATGGCCCCAGTGCTTGCACCCGGCACCCGCATGGGAGTCCAGCAGAAGCACCTGGCTCCTAGCTTCAGATCAGCGCGGTGCACCGGCCGCAGCGGCCATTGGGAGGGGTAAACCAATGGAAACAGAAGACCTTTCTCTCTGTCTCTCCCTCTCTCACTGTCCACTCTGCCTGTCAAAAAAAAAAAAAAAAAAAAAAAAAGAAGTTCTTTTCGAGCCATGACATTTTTCCGTGTATTCAAAGGCTACTGATTTTTTTGTGTTAGTTTTATACCTATCATTTTACCAAACAGTTTTGTAAGTTCCAGTAGTCTTTTACTGGAGTCTTTTGTTTCTCCAATATATAGAATTATGTCTTCTGCAAATATGGGTAGCTTTTCTTCTCCTTTCCAATGTGTATCCCTTGATTTATTTTTTCTTGCCTAATGGTTCTGTCTAAAATATCCAGGTTTATTGAATAGGAATGGTGACAGCAATAGAACCAGGCATTTTTCTCTGGTTGGGACAAGAATGGTGGGAATGTTTTGAATTCTCCCCACATTGAATAAGATGCTAACTGTCGGTTTTTCATAAATTGCCTTGATTGTGTTAAGAATATTATTTCTATATGCAATTTGTTTAAGGTGTTCATCATAAAAGGATGTTTTATTCTATCAAATGTTTTCTGTGCTTCTCATGAAATAATCATATGGATTTGTTGTTCAGTTTGTTAATGTGATCACATTTACTAATTTGTGAATGTTGCACCATCAGTGCATACCAGGGGTAAGTTGGTCCAATTGAACTTTCTGATGTGTTTCTGGACCCGATTAACTAGTATTTGGTTGAAGATTTTTGCATCTATGATCATCAAGGCTATTGGTCTATTGTCTTCTTTCTCTTCTGTTTCTTTTTCTGATTTAGAGATTAGAGTGATTCTGGCTTCATAGAAGGAGTTTGAAAATATTCCTTCCCTTTCAATAGTTTTGAATAGCTAGAGAAGAAGTGGAATTAGTTCTTCTTTAAATGACTGATAGAATTCAGCCGTGAAGCCATCCTGTCCTGGGATTCTCTTTGTTGGGGGAGTCTTTATTACTGATTCAATCCCCATCTTGGCTATTGGTCTCTTTCCATTTTCTGTCTTCATGACTCAATTTTGGCGAACTGTATTTGTCTAAGAATCTACTCATTTCTTCTAAATTTGTTGGCAGATAGCTTTTTGTAGTAATTCCTGATGATTCTTTTTTATTTCTATGGTATCTGTTGTTACCTTTCCTTTTTCATTTCTGATTCTCTTAATTTGGGACTTATACCTCTTTTTTGAGAGAGGGAGAGAGAGAGAGAGAGAGAGAGAGAGATGTCTTTAATCCACTGATTCACTCCACAAATGGCCACAATGCCTGGAGCTATACCAATCTGAACCCAGGAGCCAGCAGCTTCTTCTGGGTCTCCTATGCAGTACAGGGGTCCAAGGACTTGATTCATCTTCTACTGATATCCCAGGTCATAGCAGAGAGCTGGATCAGAAATGGAACAGCCAGGACTTGAATTGGTGCACATATGGGATGCCGGCACTGCAGGCTGCTGCTTTACTTGCCATACCACAGTGCCAGCCCTTAGAATTTCTAAAACTGTGTATTAATAATTTGTTTTGGATCTAACAGATGTCTATAGAACAGAGAGAGAGACACGTCTTCTATCCACTGGTTGATTCCACAATTGGCCACAATGGCCAGAGCTGTGCTGATCTGAATCCAGATGCCAGGTGCCCCTTCTGGGTCTCCCACACAGGTGCAGGGGTCCAAGGACTTGGGCCATCTTCTACTGCCCTCCCAGGCCATAGCAGAGAGCTGGATTGGAAGTAAAGCAGCTGGGACTCAAACTGGCACCCATATGGGATGCTGGCAGTGCAGGCAGTTGCTTTACTGGCTATGCCACAGCGTCGGCCCCTCTGCCATTCATCTTTGAAATCTGGATTGAGTTCCAAGTGTGATGAGTTCCTAGGCCCCAGCTTCAGCTCGGCTCATCCTCGGTTGTTGTGGGTATTTGGGGCATGAGCCTACAGACTGGAGTCTCTCTCTCTCTCTCTCTCTCTCTCTGTCTGTATTGCATATGTCTATCTCTATTTCTCAAATAAATTAAAACTAAATAAGTTTTTTTCAAAAAAAGGCCATTCTCACTTCCTTTTCATCATCAGTGCTGGGCCCAACCTCAACCACCCATCCTACTCTGATTCCTACAAGTGTGGTGTCCACCATGGCCACGAGATCTTGAGGATGTCCCCTAGAATGTGAAGGCAATCTGGATGGTGGGTTCAAGGGCAAGCATGGAAGACAAATCCCTGATTCCTCTTATTACTCAAGAAATATCCTGCTGATTAGATAGGAGGCTACAGTCCCTAGAGATAAATCTATTATTTAAATATTTATTTATTTGAAAGACAGGAGAGAGAGAGAGAGAGAGAGAGAGAGAGAGAGAGATTAACAGGTCATGAGCAGGAAGCTGGATCAGAAGCCAGGACTCAATTGGTGCTGCTATGTAATGTACCAGCATTTCAAGCATCAGTTTAGCATCGGCCCCCTCCTTATCTCTCTCCCAGAACTTTCTGAAGACCCTTCTCATGGCTTTTCCTAGCTATTGCCTCACACTCTGTCATTTTCTAGACCATTCACTCCTGCTTCCCTTTCTGCTTCCCTCACCCATCTCCTCCCCCAGGCCTCTCCTCCTGCCTCATGCATGGACTCAGGAAACCCCAGATCTCCCCGATGCCACAGTACCTGCAGAGGGTGCTTATGAGTCCCAGTGAGTCCCAATCTCCCCTGGGGGCTGCCAAGGGGACAAAAGCAGGAGGTGCCTCTGGGTGACACCTCTTCTCACAAGGAGTCTGGGTGGTAGGTTCTGCTATTGACTCAATGTCTCATGGTTGAGAAAAAAATGAGGCTCAGGAACTCAGTGTGATTCACTGAGATCAGAAACTCAGGGTAGCTGCTTTATCTTTTTTTAAACTTTTATTTAATGAATATAAATTTCCAAAGTACAACTTATGGATTACAATGGCTCCCCCACCATAACTTCCCTCCCATCCGCAACCCTCCCCTTTTCCGCTCCATCTCCCCTTCCAGTCACAGCAAGATTCATTTTCAATTCTCTTTATATACAGAAGATCAGTTTAGTATATATTAGGTAAAGATTTCAACAGTTTGCCCCCACATAGTAACACAAAGTGAAAAAATACTGTTGGAGTACTAGTTATAGCATTAAATCACAATGTACAGCACATTAAGGACAGAGATGCAACATGAGGAGTAAGTGCACAGTGACTCCTGTTGTTGACTTAACAAATTGACACTCTTGTTTATGGCATCAGTAATCACCCTAGGCTCTTATCATGAGTTGCCAAAGCTATGGAAGCCTTTTGAGTTCACCGGCTCTTATATTTAGACAAGGTCATAGTCAAAGTGGAAGTTCTCTCCTCCCTTCAGAGAAAGTTACCTCCTTCTTGGATGACCTGTTCTTTCCACTGGGATCTCACTTGTGGAGATCTTTCATTTAGATCATTTTTTTTGACAGAGTGTCTTGGCTTTCCATGCCTGAAATACTCTCATGGGCTTTTCAGCTGGATCTGAATGCCTTAAGGGCTGATTCTGAGGCCAGAGTGCTGTTTAGGACATCCACCATTCTATGAGTCTGCTGTGTATCCCGCTTCCCATGTTGGATCGTTCTCTCTCTTTTTTGTTCTATCAGTTAGTATTTTCAGACACTAGTCTTATTTATGTGATCCGTTTGATTCTTAGTCCTATCAGTGTGATAAATTGTGAACTGAAGATGATCACTTGGATTAGTGGGATGGCATTGGTACATGCCACCTTGATGGGATTGAATTGGAATCCCCTCTGTTGAGACATAAGTGGAGACACTATGCCCAATTTCCAGGATAGACACTTTTCCTAGGGCATTTGTATATTGGGTCTTGGGTGCCACCTACAAGTTCCTGATCCAATTGTTAAATAGGTGAGTGATTGCATTGTGCAAATGGCAATGGTAAAATTGCTACACATGTGCTGTGAGTTGGAAACCTCACTGCCTTTCCCTAAGCCAAAAACCTGTTCTCCTTTCAGTAAAGGAGGCTTGAGATCCCACTCAGGAGCTCCTCATCCTTGATGTAGACAGAAAATAGTAACTAGGCAGCTTTACATGGGCCCCAGAAACACATTTTTTTGAAGGTTCTGGTGGAAGTTTATCGATTAAACAAATATTATTCACATACTATGTGCAGCTACTTTTCCAGACACTTGGCAAAATTCAATGAACAGAAGCAACACCAAAACCTGGGTCCTGATTGTACTCTGGGAGTCAGACTCTCCTGGTAGACCTTCAAAGCAGGCCACATCCACAGAATGTCAATTTGAAACCCTGGTCTCCTGAAGATAGGGATGCATTATCCCATAGTCTTACATATGTGATGAACCTGAAGACAACTAAAAACTTGGTGGAATTCAGTTTCAGGAGGGGGGCTTCTTGAGGTGAGTGCTATGATGTAATATGTAGCTTGCAGCATTGTCACACTATATGGGCACTGGTTCAAGGTCCAGCTCTTCCACATCCAATTCACCTTCCTGATAACTCAACTGAGAAAACAGTAAAAGATGGCCCAAGTTCTTGGGCCCCTGCACTTATGTGGGTGACTTGGAAGAAGCTCTTGGCTCCTGGCCTTAAACTGGCTAGATTCTAGCCAACATGGCCATTTGAAGAGTGAACCAGTGAATTGAAGACTTCTTTCTCTCTGCCTTGCCTCTCCTTCTCTGTAATTCCACTTTTCCAATAAATAAATAAACCTTAAAAAGGGAGGGGTGCTGCTATGCCCTTGAAAGAATGTAACAAGGTTACGGTATTGGCTCAAGGCATGGGATTTATCTTTTCTGGCTTGTGCAGAGAGTCCCAGTGTCCCAAACCCACATGACTGTGCTTCCCCTTGCATATGCTCAGAACAATTATATAAATGCTGTTCACATGGATAGACTCATAACAAGAATGGTGTCCTTCCCTGGGACCTGAGGAATTCAAAGTATTCAAGGCCTTCAGTTTCTCCTGATGGCTGTGAATAATTAGAGCCTCAGCTCAAGAAAAATGGATTCTGGTTCCTGGCCATGGAATGAGGACAGGGGCAGAGTCTCTGGTGTCCGGTGGCAAAAATCAACATCCATAGCTCCGTGGTCAGCAGCAATCCCCACTGCATGGTGACTTCTGGGGCCCTAGAACTCCAGCTGCTAGTTAAGCTATGGAGGAATGCCTGCGGTTACACATTTCCAGGAAGTAAGGGTTAGCTCCTAACATTGTATATGCCCTCCCATGGAAATACCCTGTAAAGGACTGGGAGAACATTTACTGTTTAGCAATTCCAAATCCCAGTTGTTGTTTTTTTTTTTTTTTTAAGATTTAAGCTTTTTATTCAGTGGGAGAAATGCATAGAAGAGTGATAGCCCTAAGAGAGAGAAACCTGGATTCATATCAAGCACTGGGAGCCAGCCATGTGGAGGAGCATGCAGGCCAGGAAGCATAGGGGTGGCCTAAGGCCTCACCCCCAAAGGCGTGGGACAGCAAGGGCCTACAATGGCAAAAGAGGCAAGGAGGCCAAAACAGTTGGGCGCACTATGTCCCAGACCTTTAATGCACTTCCAAAGGGGAGTGGTTAATTATCCTGATTGGCAGGTGGGCACACAGGTGTGGCCAGGTAGGGGCATGAGGTCACACAGGGACATGGTGAATGTGTGGTCTTCCAGCTCACAAACCTAACCAATTTTATTCTGTACGCCTGCCTACAACATTCACCTCTCAGAGACTCCATTCCCTTAATCCTAAGGGATATTGAAGGGCATAGAATTAAAACATCTTCTACAGATGCTTCCTGGTTATGAGGGACGTAATGCAGGCCCTGCCTGTCCTGCGTCCGGAAGTCTAAGTCTATCTTAACTAACGAATTCATTTTGTGAACTGAAGCAGTCTCGGTCCCCACCAATTTCTTTTTTAAATTAGCAAACAAAAATTGTATATCTTCATGTGTACATTTTGACATATAAAATAGTAACCTGTTTTTAAGCATTTGGAGGAAAATGTTTTTAAATTTGATGAAATCTGCTTCATCAAATTTTCTGTTCTTGGTTGTGCTTTTGATTTAATAGCTAAGAATAATTTCCCTTAGTCCAAGAGCAGAAAAATTTGTTCCATTAACTCCCCTAAGAATTTTTTAGATGTAGAAATCATTTTTATGTGTCTAATCAATTTTGAGAATTCAAAGTCATTCTTTTGCAGTTGGATATCTACTTTTTTCCCAGGATCATTTGCTAAAGACTTTTCTTTTTATATTAAATTATTTCATACCTTTGTCAAAATCAATTTGCTATCAATGTTTCTATTGAATATGAAAATCTGTTGCAGTGACCTACATAAATTTATCTTTAATGCTAGTATCTCACATTTGATGTGTTATTTTATAATAATTTATATCAATCTGAGTTAATCACAATATTTTATTATGCCTTTTAAAGATTACTTTGTATTTTTTGTTTCTGTTGCAAATCCATATGGGTTTCGTGCAAGTTTTTCGAGTTCCAAAACTACGTATGGAATTGGAAGGGGTTGCACTGAATTTTCAGATCGACTTGTGGGGTTGTTGTATCCTTAACAGTAGTTAATATCACTGACCTGGAACATCAGAGGGCTTTCAATTCATTCATTGACTATTTGATTTCTTCTATCACATTTAAAGCAGTTTTCAGTCTGAAGTCTTTATGATTTTTTACTGAATTTGTTTCTGAAAATTCCTTGTAATCCTTTTGTGAATGGATTTATTTTCTTAATTTAATTTTCACATTGTTAAATACTGGTCTATATTCTTTTGTCTTATGATACTGAGAAATTAATATAATGAGTTTTTATATATTCTTTACAGTTTTAATGTATGTCAATAACATTCAATATATGACAAATAAGCCAGTTCTTTTATATTCTGAATAATTTAATTTCATTTTCTTGAATACTTTCCCCAGTTAATATCTCAGTCAGTATTAGCAAGGTTGGAAAAAGTGGAAACCATATTTGTGTTCTGAAACTTATAGTCTCTCACTATTGTATGTGATGTTGCCTGTGGGTTTTCATGGAAGAATATCAGGAGATTTCACAAGGTCCCTCCTATTAGTATTTTCTTGGAGGATTATCACTAATGGGTACTGAATTTTTCTAATTTTTTTGACTATTAAAATTATCATTTTGCTCCTTCACATAAGTGATATTGTGCATTACCTCAGCTGACTTTTTGATATCTTGTTAACTTGAAATTTGAAAAACAAAACCAAACAATAGATCATCACAGTATATAAAAATTTTTGTATTTTACTGAATCCAGTATTTTATAGATTCCTGTGTCTGTGTCATGCGGAATAATGTTCTGTTGTCTCCTGATTAGTACTGCTTTTAAAAAATTTTTAATTATTTATCTGAGAGGAAGGGGGGAGACAGTGAAATAGATCATGTATCTACTGGTTCACTCCCCAGTGGCTACAATGGATTGTACCAGACCAGGCCAAAGTGAGTAGCTTGGAATTCCTTTCATGTTTCCCATGTGGGTTGCAGGGGCCATTAGAAATTATGCTTGCAGCATCATTCACTACCTTCTAGGTACATTAGTAAGGCTCTTGATCAGAATCAGAGCAGTCTAAACTGAAGCCAGAATTCTGAATTAGGGTCCTGGTATCACAGGCAGCAACTTAAAAGACTACACAAAAAACTGCATTGTTATGCTATTGTCATGCTTTGGTATCATGGTAATATTGAGCTAATAGAATAAATTAGGAAGTCTAAGCTTTTCTATTCTGGGGAACATTCTTTGCAAACTTGACTATTAATTTTTCATGAAGTGTTAAAATTCTCCAATGAAAACATTTGCCTTTGGAATTTTGTTTCATAAAATACTTAAAATAATATTTGTATTTAATTGTTAATTGAAAAAAATATTTTCTGCCCATACAAGTTTCTCGGTAGATTTTTTTCTTAAAAAATAAAAATCAAAAAATATTTTACACATTTGTTTTAGAGCCAGAGAGTGAGAGTGAGAGGCAATCTCCAATCTGTTGGTTCACTCCTCAAATCCCTGTGAAGCCTGAGCTAGGAACACAATCCAAGTAAACTCTACAACTTGAGCCATAACTGAGGAGTTGGGAGCTGGTTTTAGGATCAAATCCAGGTACCACAATGCAGGACATGGGCAATCTGTGTAGACTCTTACTTGCTAGGCTAAATGCCTCCTCACCCCCACACATTCAATTTCTTGAGTTTACTTTAGTTATTTGTGTCAATCACAGTATTTTTTCCAATAGGTAACATTCAATGATAATGTATTTTCCAGGAAGTTGAACTGTAGAAACTGGGAACCTTAATAAAACATGAGGCTATATCCGACTAAAGAGTGACTCAAAATTTTCTGTGGCAGGATAGAGACTATGCCTATAACTGAGGTTCTTAATATCCATATTTATTGTGCAAGCCAAGTGAGTTGTTGAAAATAAATTGAAGTGCCACAGCTGCTACTTGCATTTGTACTTAATATAGAGGCTACTATGTTTATATTCTGTTTTCAATGATATTTAAATAAGACATAAAAGGTACTCAAATGGCAGGAAATACAAAATACTAGTGTACGTGAATACTATTATGAAGGAAATATGATGAATCAGTGTGTTTATCAGACAGCACACATAATGTGTTCAACACAGCTCCATGCCATGACACAGTAATCAACATAATTTCTAAGTGTTTAAAGAACCCAACGATTCACTGAAAGTAAGTTGACACATTTTTAATCATAACATGTGTCATTACATGGCAATAACATAAGCATTTTTGACACACAGTAAATAAATGGATATAGGAAACACATTCTGTTTCATGGAGTGAAGACATATCCATTTCTAGAATCATAAAACAGAGTAAATTAATTATTTTTAAATGAGCATAAGGAATGATATATATCATTATCATAAAGGTTGGATAATTAGTTATAGAAATGAATGAGGGGGCAGCACTGTGGAATAGTAGGCTAAACCTTAGTCTGTGGCGTTCAGCATCCCACATGGGCACTGTTTTCTGTCTCAGCTGCTTCTGTTATGATCCAACTCTCTGCTATGGCCTGGGGAAGCAGGGTGATGGCCCAGTCCTTGGACCCCTGCACCCGTGCTGAAGACCTGGAAAAGTCTCCTGCATCCTGGCTTTGGATCTGCCCAGCTCTGGCCATTGTGGCCATTTGGGACATGAACCAGAGGATGGAAGATATTCTCTTTCTCTCTCTCTCTCTCTCTCTCTCTCTCTCTCCCTCTCTCTTCCCCTCTGTTTCTCTCTCTCTCTCTCTCTCTCTCTCTCCCTCTCCCTCTTTCCCCCTGTCTTGATCTGAAATTCTATTTCTAAAATAAATAAATAAATAAATACTTTAAGAAAACAATTAATGAGTAGTACTTTTGGTGACACGATGCAGATTTTTTAAAAAAATAACGACAAGAATAGTGTGAATGGAAAGATGTGCCCTTGAATGCAGGATAACAGAAATTCAACAGAACATATTTGTCTATGCCTCCAAAATAACAACAGAAACCATAAATAAGTAACCAGCAAGTGCTGTGTAGACACTACTATGGGCAAACTGAATTGAAGGCTCACTTAATTACCTTCTGAGTTATATGAAAAAATCCAAATTCAGATAATTTTTACTGTCAGAGTTTGCTGATAATGAACCATGGTAAACACAGATGAAAGACTTGACTCAGGTATATAATTCTGCCAATTTTAGAAAAAAATTATCTAGGCTACATATAGTTACTATTTTCTGCATAGGGTATTATCATTTGAAAGATCTGAGCAAATATAAAATGAAATTCAAATAACAATAAATAAGCACTTCCTAAATTGTTTTATAAAACAGAATATTGGGGTATTTCAAATAAAGAATATGAGATTTTTAACAAGATTTTTATCTATGTGAAAAATAAACACATAGAATGTTTTACTAACAAGTGTGTTGTTATTTGTGCTTTTTGAATAAAAAATATTATCCAGTATAAATCTTCAAGGCAAACAAATACAATGCTCAGATAGATATAAGAGAACTTAAAATGGCAAATAAACTTGGAAGGAGCTCATGAAGAAATCACAGATATGGGAATGAACCAAGGGAATGAAACAGAAGAGCAATCAACCAAGAAACTAGTGCTCCATTCAGATTTGCAGGACTGCAAGGACATCAAACCCATGCGCCTTATGTAATATTGCCACAGGTAAGTGAAATAAACAATAGAAATAAGGTGACTGAAGAATCTCAGTTGTGACATACCCATGCATCAGAACAAAAACATAGTTTATTTTGCACTCAGGAAAAAAGATACTAGAATCCGTATCTAAAGAGTTTCCAGTCACATAACTCTACATATAGGAATTATCCATAAAATATTCAAGCAAATAACAATAGGAAAAATAGGAAATAATGTGAAAAGATAATGTGGAAAGAGCAAGAATCTATAAGATTGATAAGTCATATTTGGGAAAGTTCTAAAGAAAAAAGAGGTGAAATATTATGAATAAAAAAACATAAAACATGGGAGAAACTGCACAGGGATGGTGAGAGAGCTGGTGAATTGAGATATTAAAAACAATGAATACAGTGCAGGGATACAAAATCATAGAAAATATGTCACAATTACATAAATATGAAGGTTAGCATGAGAAAGATTGAACATCCAATTGTTTCTCTAGAACATTAAAAAAACACACACAAAAGCAATAATCAAAGAAAGGGTGATTTAGACTATATTTGAAAATCATATCCAAATCCTTCTATTATAAAATGCAGTATGCCAAAAAGCGAAAAAAAGTAGAAATGCACATAAAGAAATAAGTACATTACATAACATCAAAGAAGATGAAAATATTTAAGGCCGGCACTGAGGCTCACTAGGTTAATCCTCCGCCTGCGGCGCCGGCACCCTGGGTTCAGGTCCCAGTTGGGGTGCTGGAATCTGTCCCGGGTGCTCCTTTTCCAGTCCAGTTCTCTGCTGTGGCCCAGGAAGGCAGTGGAGGATGGCCAAGGTCCTTGGGCCTTGCACCTTTATGGGAGACCAGGAGGAAGCACCTGGCTCCTGGCTTCAGATTGGTGCAGTGCTCTGGCCCCAACGTGCCGGCCTTAACAGCCACTTGGGGGTGAACCAATGGAAAAAGGAAGACCTTTCTCTCTGCCTCTCTCTCTCTCACTGTCTAACTCTTCATGCCAAAAAAATTTTTTTTTAAATAATAAGGTAAAAATAGACATCACCATATGATTGAGACAAAAAAAATCAACAACTAGTATGGCAAAATAAAACAGAAACATCAAATTAACCATGCCAAGAGCAATTATTCAAGCAAGAGTTGGATCCTTAACTAAAACATGTTTATTAACCCACGGTGAGTAAAACACTTTCAAAAATACACACTGAGTTATGATTACCAATAGGAGCTTTTTAAGCATACATGTCAAGAAGAAATAAATATTTTCTTACATTAAAGAAAATAAAATAAGAAGAGATATTATATATGTCAAACCCTGGTTCACAGTGAAGTAAAGAAAAAACATAACCCTTGAAGCATCAAATTTTAAAGAATTTATATACAATAAGATAATTACACATTATATTTTAATCTGACAAAGTATCATTAGGCTTTTAAAACTGTGTATATGATATATATGAAACTTTTTGCCCTATATAAGTAAAAAAGAAAATATTACGACATTGAATCACTTAACTACTGTTTGAAGAACTTTTTTTTCATTTATTAAACTTTTATTTAATGAATATAAATTTCCAAAATACAGTTTATAGATTACAATAGCTTTTCCCCTCCCATAACTTCCCTCCCACCCGCAACCCTCCCCTTTCCCGCTCCCTCTTCCCTTCCATTCACATCATGATTCATTTTCAATTCTCTTTATATACAGAAGATCAGTTTAGTATATATTAAGTAAAGATTTCAACAGTTTGCCCCCATATAGCAACACAAAGTGAAAAAAATAAATAAATGTATCCCATTAATAAATCAGTAGAAATTAATGGCTCCTACATTGCATATTTTTCAAAATATTGGTTATTATTTCACCAGAACAGAAAAAGGTGCCCTAATCCACTGTTTGTTGTAATGCAAACTGCTAAAAACACTATAGAAGACAGTTTGGAGATACCTCAGAAACCTGAATATAGTCCCACCATTTGACCCAACCATCCCACTCAGAATATTGAGCTAATAGAATAAATTACCAAAGGGAAATGAAATAAAAAATGAAACAAAATGAAAAACATGTTTTTGTAAAGCTTGAAAAAATGAAAAAAATGAAATAAAAAAATAAAAGAATTGTCTGCACCCCCATGCTTATTGCACCTCAATTCATAGCAGCTAAGACATAGAATCAACCTAAATGCTATTAATGGAAGACTGGAGAAAAAATTATGAGATATGTACTGTATGAAATACTACACAGTAGTTAAAAATGAAATCCGGTCATTTGCCTCAAAATGGATGAATCTGGAAAACCTTATACTTAGTGAAATAAGCCAGTCCAAAAGGGACCAATACCATATGTTCTCCCTGATCTGTGATAACTAACAGATCACCTAAAAGGAAACCTGTAGAAGTGAAATAGACACTATGAGAAGCAATGACTTGAACAGCCCTTGACGTGGCTATTGAGGAACAGTTCATTATTTTATTTTTTATTATTGTTTGTTACTTAATTCCACTGGTTGAAATCTTTACTTAACATAGAATTAAGCATAGGTGCATAAAGTAATTGAAAATAAATCTCATTAAAATGAGAGTGGGAATAAGAGAGGGAGGAGTTGTACAGTTCATCACACATTTGTAAGGACTTACCTCTAAGGGTAAAGTTAAAAATTTGTCATGGGACTCCAAATCCCATTAAGCTGGGTGGTACTAATGCCATCTTGCATGCTAAAGTGATCATATTAAGTTTGTAATTGATCATATAGATAGGATTAAGTGTCAAAAGGATCACATAAATAAGAACAATGTCTGGTAATAATAATAGATAGAATTAAAAAAGAGAGAATGTTCCACCATGGTAAGCAGTCCACACAACAGACCTATAGAATGACAAATGCCCTAAACAGCACTCTGACCTCAGAATCAGCCCTTAAAGCATTTGGATCTGGCTAAAAAGACCCTGAGAGAACTTCAAGCAGTGGAAGCCAAGACACAGTGCAAAAAAAATGTTCTACATATAAAATATCTGTGAGTGAGACCCCAATGGAACAAAGGGGCCATCAAAGACGTATGTACTTTTATCTGAAGGGAAGAGAGAATTTCTACTTTGCTTATGGCCTTATCTAAATAGTGACAGAATTTGTGAACTCAAAAGACTTCCATAACCTTGGCAGCTCATGTCAAGAGCCTCAGGTGATCACTGACATCATAAATAAGAGTGTTAAATGTTACATCAACAACAGAAGTCACTGTGCACTTACTCCTCAAACAGAACTTCTGTCTTTAATGAGTTATACGATGAAAATTGATTGTAAAACCTTTTCACAAACAGTAACTTATATTTCGTATATGTGTTTGTGGGTGCAAATTGTTGAAAATTTTACTTAGTATAGTTTTCATATTCTGTATATAAAGTTATTTAAATGAATCTTAATGATGAATGGGATAGAAGAGGAAGTAGGAGGTGGGATTGGAGTAGGTTGGGAGAGCAGATGTGGGGGGAAGAACCATTAAATTCATAAAGCTGTATCTATGAAATTTGTATTCATTAAATAAAAGCCTTTAAAAAAGAAAGAAAATATCCCATTGCTAAATCAGTATAAATTAATGGCTCTTACATTGCATATTTTTCAGAACATTGATTATTCTTTTATCAGAACTGAGAAACACCAGTGGATTGACTGTGGCATAAACATTAAGTACAATCTTCTGGATACTTAAAAAGACTTGATCATATGTCCACAACACATGGACTGAGATAGTCATGATGATGAGATTCAGGCAGTAGGTGACCACAAAGGCACTCACCAGCAACAGGATAGTCTGGGTGGCCCTTTTCTCTAGGGAGGATCTTGGAGAGAGGCTGGTGTTGTGAAGATATTGACACCTCTTCTGATGCCTAGACAAGAGAATCACCATGTACACACTTGAGAGCAGCATGACTCCTACAAGTAGGACATCTCTGGATGTTGTCATAATGAAAAATACCCTCTCAAAGATGGAATTCATTGGAGATAGTGAGCAGTGTTTACCAATTCGGAGAAGATCATTTGGGGTCACATTAGGAGGAGACACAACACGGAAGATTATGGTACTACTGACGGACAAATTGAGACACCAAAAGAAGATTAAAACATAAACAATATAATTTGTCAATTTATGTTTACATCTCACAAAATAGAAAGTGCTGGGGCTGATGGTGACAGCCTGGATGACACTCAGAATGCAGGTGAAACAGATGGAGAGATTCCTCATCACCCGGTTTGTGAAGAATAAGGCTTTACATATGAGTTCATTCCAAAAATTCACTGACACAGCCAGGTCCATAAAAATAAAAGACAGTGCTGTGAAGAGCATCACTTCATGGACAAGGGCCAAATTACAGGTGATCAATTTGATGGGATGAGACTTGTGATCCTTGTGGAGTGTGAATATGTGAAAGAGAAGGAGGAAAGAGTTGGCTACTATCCCAATGCCAAGTTGGAATAAAAAACATCTATTTATGATAGCATAAGTGGAATGAGAATTCATTTCAATGACATACAGGAAATAGTTTTATACCTGTAAGAAAGAATCATTTTCACATCACCAGTGTTCTTTATCATCTTTATGTTAACCACTTGTATATAATATTCCATTTTGATTTAGAATCTTACTGATTAAGCCCCTGTATTTTCTTCTTCAACAAATAACTTATACATGTAAAACCCCAGCACATCCACACTAGTGGCCCACTGTCTATATTCCTATTTTCTCTGATTTCCATTTTGAGAATTCATATCTTTTTATTCTGTGTACACTCACTTCTAGGTAGCAGTCAAATAGTGATAAGAATATAACATTTCTCAGTGATATTTGTATGGTGAAATATTTGTAATTTTTGCAAGCAAGAAAAGAATCACCAAAACAAAATTTGAACAAATGTATCTGGCTGTAGCTGTCACATGCAATCACCCTGGCAACTTCTGGCCTCATTCATTCTTTCACATGTTTTGGACCCTTGGATTTGTATTGCTTCTACTCCAGTTAACATCCCAGTTTCTAATAAGTATTTTAACAATTTTGATGCCTTATGCAACCATATTTTTTGTTTATCACGAAGTTGTATATACTCACAATATATGGTACATCACCAGGTACATGGCTCTCACAATTGTTATTGTCTCAGACATTTCTTGTTTGAATGCTTATAATCTCAGTTGAAAATTCAGCACTACTGTAATGGAACAAATAAAATTAGTTTAGGAACAAATGTTTAAAATGACTGTTATTTATGAATATAGCTCATGTTTGACAATGTCCTGGGTTGAAACACTATTAGAGAACTATAAAATATTTTACAAGTACCTGTAATTTTTAAAGGACAAACAAGCATGTCTATCATATTGTGAATTAGTTCAGTGTTTATGTTTTACTAGACCCTGAAATGAAGTAAAATTTCAACTTGGGTAAATGAGCAAATTTCATAAACCAATAAATATATGGCCTTACACATCTAAGATTAGTCACGATACAGTGAGTTCTAACACTAAAATCCTGACCTGAGAATTCTTGTAATATGTCATTTACAACAATCCTGCTTCACCATTGCCTTACCCTCCCCATGCGATGAGCCATAGAAACAGACATGCAGGTGAATCTCCAGTGTGAGTCCATGTGAGGTGAGGCTCCCAAACTGTGCTTATAGGGTAGTGGCATCAGCTCTTCTCCCACCAGACCCATAAATTTCACATCATTTACAGAGACAGGACAGCCCTGTGCTTGGAATGATTAGCACCAAGAGCCACCAAAGGGAAAAGTGAACTTTCCTGGTTCTGGAGACAACAGATTAGTAGCACCTGGGTTCCACAATTCACCACATGCAGCCCCATTTCCCTGAGCTATATGTGTCTAGTTTGCCTGCCCACTGTTCTCGTCAACAGACTGAAGGAAAACAATAACATTCCCTGTGAAACAAGGAGAAACTGCATCGGATTACTCAAGATATCCCCACTTCTTTGAAAGACCCCAGGCTGGCTCCACACTTGTTTCTTCTCTCTTATGCCAGGGTCTCAGCAAGAGGATGCAACACACACGTGTGAATTAGGAAAATGTTTCCTCCTCAAAACATACTCTGGAAAAGTAATCATTCATCATGGTTCAAGATCCTGAGCCAGCGACCAGCACTGGATCCAGAATGCAGGCTGCATTTCCTATTACCCCCCTAACTGAGCAGGTTCATTTCTGAGGACTGAGCGTGTATCTCCATTTTCAGCAGTAAGGAGAGCGTGGGGGACCTGCTCCTGGTAACTATTCAGATGTGGTGGTCAGGCTTCCATGGCAGTGCACGCTACGTCCTCCCACAGTCATATCCACCAATTCCACACACAGGTTGTTCATTTCACACACTCAGATACAGATGCACAGAAGCATACCAACTAAAAAATCCCTTGTTTCTCTAACACCCACAGCCTCCCCTGTTTTATTATTCACACTAAGTGAACCTTTACCCCAATTAGGGCTGCAACATTTTGCCTCAGTTTATTAATTCCTATTGTGGACCAGTTTATTAATTCCATATCTTCTGATTTTCAAGTGATAACATTTGTTTTCTTATGTTTTTAAAGAACTTACTTATTTTTGAGAGGAATAACGATAGAGAGATTTGGATATATATATATATATATATATATATATATATATATATATATATATAAAGATACACTGAGACACAGTGAAAGATCCAACCTGCTCTTAAAAAACCTGTTATAACTCCAGCTCTTAAAAAAACTGTTATAACAGGAGTTACATTGCCCCAAAGATAGGAAGCAGAAACTCACTCCAATTATCCTATGTGAGTAGCAGAAACCCCATAACTTCAGCTATCACCTTGCCTCCCAGGGTATGCATTTTTAAGAATCTGCAGTCAGGAGCTGGGGCAAGTAATTAAACCCATGGCAATCAAGTTTCAGAACTAGAAAAATTCACTCATTTTAATGGTATAATTATGCATTCATTTTATTAATTTGAGAGACAGTGAGACGGAGATAGAGCAACCACTGATTCATTTCCCAAATGCCTGCCACAGCTGGGGTTTGGCAAGACCTGAGTCAGGAAAGATGGACACAATCGAGGTTTACCATGTGGGTGGTGGGACTCAAATACTTTAGTCATCACCTACTGCCTCTCACAATGCACATTAATGGGAAGATGGATTCAGGAGCAGAACTGGAACTCAAGATCAGGCATTCAGAAATGGGAGCATGTAGAGGGGAGAGAGAGAGAGAGAGAGAGAGAGAGAGAGATTGGGATAGAGATAGTCATGATTTATATCTGGTATTAAAGGAATATGGCAGGAAACAGTGGTGGAATAGACACAGACATGACATGAGTGATGTTAAGTCTGCAAAGACTGCAGAAGACTTCCAGCAGTAGAAATGCACATAAATTAAAGTTTAATTTGACCTGAAGGAAGTAATTGATATTATCATATAGAACTATCACTACTGTAACTCACAGATAGTTAGGTAGAAGAAATATGTAAAGATAATATCAAGGTAAGAACATCCTTTCTCAAAAGAACTTCACAGAAACAATGTTGCATAAATGTTTTAGAAGCACCTCTTTGCATAATTGCAAAGACTTTTGCAGTGCTCTCTTTCCCAGTGCTAATTTTACCATCTAGAACTGATAATAAATACCAAATTCCATTACTGCAACATGAAAGAACTTATTTTCAAGTTTTCATTATAGAGTTGGCTACTGTGCTATACACTAAAAATTTTTATAGTACTATGTATTTGCTTTACTTAAATATAATTAGGAAAATAAAAAATCATAATAATATGGATAATCAAATAATTAAAAAAATGGCTGGTACTCAAGAAATGGCTTCAGTAACTTTATTTTGCCTTAATTTTCAGCTACCAATTCCAGTTCTCTAGAGATATTTTAATGCAAACATTACACACTATATCATTGAATTTGTAAACTATATTTTAGTGCCTACTTCTAAAGGCTGAATAAGTCTAATAAAATACAGTAATCATACTTAAAACACAATTGCCAGCCGGTGCCGCAGTTCAATAGGCTAATCCTCCACCTGCGGCGCCAGCACACCGGGTTCTAGTCCCGGTCAGGGCATTGGATTCTGTCCCGGTTAACCCTCTTCCAGGCCAGCTCTCTACTGTGGCCCTGGAGTGCAGTGGAGGATGACCCAAGTGCTTGGGCCCTGCACCCCATGGGAGACCAGGAGAAACACCTGGCTCCTGGTTTCGGATCAGCGCAGTGCGCCGGCCGCAACAAGCCGGCCACAGCGGCCATTGTGGGGCGAACCAATGGTAAAGGAAGACCTTTCTCTCTGTCTCTCTCTCTCTCTCACTGTCCACTCTGCCTGTCAGGAAAAAAAAAAAAAAAACCACCACCATTTCCTAATATCCTATAGTAAATTAGTCCCAGGGACAAATGTTCGACCTACTGGATAAAACCAACTGTGATCTCTGAATCCCGTATCATAGTGCCTAGACATAAATATCAGCTTCATTTCTGATGCAAGTTACCTGTTAATTAACACCCTGGGAGGCAGCAGTGATGGCACAAGTACTTTGCTCCCTATAACTCGTGTTTAGATCTAGATTGAGTTCCCAGCTCCTGAATCCAGGCCTGTTAAAGCCACAGTCACTGTGGGCATATGGAAAGTAAGCCAGTCAATGGAAGTACTCAGTCTCTCTCTCTTTCTCTCTTTCTCAGTTCAATAAAATAATGTTTCTAAACGTTCAGTTTCAGTCACTTTTATCATTAATATTGTAGAAATCCCAAACTTCCAGGGATTTGAGGTGACACATATTAATATTTTGCATAACATATTTTTGCTGAGTTTTTAATTTTTTATTTATATAGGGTGAGCAAATTTCATGTTTTTCATATATACAGATTTGACCATAATGGTATTTCACACCATACTGTCTTCCCTCTCATGCTCTCTTCCCCCTCCTCCTTCTTTTATTGCTTTTTCTTTTAGTTTTTACAATGACACACTTTCAATTTATTTTGTAAAATCAAGTTTAACCCCGTACTAAATAAACAATTGAACATGTAAGAAGTGGAACAATCACTGTTCCTCAGAGTACAGCCAAAAGCTATAAAAAAAATCAAATCTCAAAATGCCAATTTAACCCAGTACCAGGCTGTTTCTTACTTCCATGTAGTATGCCTTCTTTGTTGTTGTTGTTTAATTGATGTACCTATTCAGAGTCTTTTGTGTTTCAGTATAAATTTTAGCAACATTTTTCTAGATCTGAAAAAAATGTTGTTGGGATTGCTTTGAATCTGAATTTATTTGGGTATTATGGATATTTTAATTATATTAATTCTTCCAATCTATAAGCATGGAAGATTCTTCCAGTTTTTATAGCTTATATTTCCTTCTTTCATATTTTGTAATTTTCATCATAGAGATTTTTCACCTGGTTGGTTAAATTTATTCCATGGTATTTAAATGTTTTGTAGCTATTGTGAATGGGACTGATCTTACAAATTTTTTCTCAGCCATGGCATTGTCTGGGTAACCAAAGTCTGTTAATTATTATGGGTTAGTTTTATATCCTGTAACTTTACCAAACTCTCTTGTGAGTTCTGATAGTTTCTTTATTTTATTTTTTAATTTTTTTGACAGGCAGAGTGGATAGTGAGAGAGAGAGACAGAGAGAAAGGTCTTCCTTTTTGCCGTTGGTTCACCCTCCAATGGCCACTGCGGCTGGTGCATCTCACTGATCTGAAGCCAGGAGCCAGGTGCTTCTCCTGGTCTCCCATGTGGGTGCAGGGCCCAAGCACTTGGGCCATCCTCCACTGCCTTCCCGAGCCATAGCAGAGAGCTGGCTTGGAAGAGGGGCAACCGGGATAGAATCTGGTGGCCCAACCGGGACTAGAACCCGGTGTGCTGGTGCCGCAAGGTGGAGGATTAGCCTGTTAAGCCACAGCGCTGGCCCTGATAGTTTTTTAGTGTAATCTTTTGTTTTTGTTTCCACTATACATAGGATCATGTCATCTGCAAATAGGGATAATCTGACTTCCTCTTTTCCAATTTGTATCCTTTTGAATCCCGTTTCTTGCCTAATAGCTCTGGCTAAAGCTTTCAGAACTGCACTGAATAGCAATGGTGAAAGTGGACATCCTTTTGTGGTTCTGTATATTAGTGGAAATGCTTCCAACTTTTTCTCACATTCAAGAGGATGCCAGCAGTGGGTTTGTCATATATTGCCTTGAGTGTGTTAATAAATGTTTCTTCTATTTTCCATTTGCTTATGGCTTTTAACATGAAATGTTTTGGGCATTGCCTAAAATCTCCACTACAGTATGGTGCTTGATGGATGTCTGATGGGCGTGTCTGCGGCCCCTGCGGTTAAGCTACATATGATCAGACCACCAGCAGGGATAGGTCCGCTTTAGTTCCAGACACGTGGACAGTGTGTGATCCCTATACTTTACTTAAGATGCCCCTCTGCGTGCTCCACCCACGCCTGCATGACCTTTTCGCTGATTGGCTCTCCTACTGTGCATATCTTTTGTAAGCTTTATAAGCCCGCATACTTCTTCAATAAAGCGGTTCCTGCTTCGACAGAACTCACAGGTGCTTGTGGTGTGTTCATGACCCGTCGAACCTTATCTATCCCGTTTGCCTTGTTGGGGAGTGTCTGTACTGGCCCCTAATGGTCAGGGGCCAGTCTCAGACTTAAGATTCTGACAGAAATGTTTTATTTTATTAGCTCCTTTCTCTGTATCTATTGAAGTAGTTGGCTTTTAGTCTTCAATTTGTTAATGTGATGTATCATGGATTACTGATTTGTGTATGTTGAACCATTTCAGCATACCAGAGATAAATAACACTTGATCCAAATGAATATTTTTCTGATGTATTGGTGGATTTGATTAGCTAGCATTTTCTCAAGTTGTTTCTTCTTTAATAGTTTAGAAGAATTCAGAATTGAAACCTTTGAGATCTGCTCTTTTCCGTGTTGGAATGGTGTTTATTACATTCATTCTCCATCTTGGTTATTGGTCTATTTTATGATTTATTTTGGTGATTAAATGTGTCCTGAAAGCTATTTATTTCTTCTTGATTTTCCAATTCATTGGCATCTAGCTGTTTGTAGTAATTCCTTATGGTTATTTATATTTCTGTGATATATTCTGCAACATCTCTCTTTTCATCTCTGATTTTATTAATTGGTGTCTTCCCCATTTTTGTTGCTATTTGGGCCAATGGTATTTCAATATTGCTAATTTTTGAAACAACATCTTTATTTCATTGATTTTTGTATCCCTTTTTGTTACAGTTTTGATAAGTTACTCTCTAGTTTTAATTATTTTTCCTCCAAATACTTTTGAGATGGTTTTGTTCTTATTTTTCTAGGTCCTTGAGATACATTGTTAGGTCATTTACGGCTTTCCAACCTCTTGATGTAGACACTAACTGGTATAAAATTCCCTGCATCCACTGAATTTGTTGTAATTCATAAGTTTTGACATGTCTTTTCTCATCTTAATTTGTTTCCATTAATTTTTTACTTTCTTTTGATTTCTTCTAAGACACATTGTTCATCCAGGAGCATGTTTTTCAATCTCCATGTGTTTGTGTATTTTCTATTTTCTCAAGTTGTTAACTTTTAGCTTCATTGCTTTGTTGTCAGAAAAGATACATGGTATGATTTCCAAGTTTAATGTGTTTAGACTTGCTTTATGATCCAGCAATTGGTCTACCCTAGATTAAGTTCCATGCACTGATAAAAAGAAGGTATATTCTGCAGGCATGAGATTAAATGTTCTGTAGATATCAATTAAATTCATTTGGTCTGTCATGTAAAATACCTCTACTGTTTCTTTCTTGATTTTTTTTTTTTTTGACAGGCAGAGTGGACAGTGAGAGAGAGAGAGACAGGGAGAAAGGTCTTCCTTTGCCGTTGGTTCACCCTCCAATGGCCGCCACGGCTGGCGCGCTGCGGCCGGCACATCTCTCTGATCCGAAGCCAGGATCCAGGTGCTTCTCCTGGTCTCCCATGGGGTGCAGGGCCCAAGGACTTGAGCCATCCTCCACTGCACTCCAGGGCCACAGCAGAGAGCTGGCCTGGAAGAGGGACAAGCGGGACAGAATTCGGAACCCTGACCAGGACTAGAACCCGGTGTGCCGGCACTGCAGATGGAGGATTAGCCTAGTAAGCTGTGGCGCCGGCCCTCTTTCTTGATTTTTTATCTAGTTGATATGTTCATTTATCAAAGTATGTTGTTGAAATCCCCATTATTAGGGCATAGAAGTCTATTTCTCCCTTTTGATGTATTAATTTTTGTTTTAAATAGTTGGTAATGGATGCATATGTATTTAATATAGGTACATATTCTTGTTGGATTCATTTTTCATTTTTATTACATAATGCCCTGCATTGTCTCTTTCAATAATTTTTTGTGTTAAAGCTTATTTTGTCTGATATTAAGATGGATATCCTGCTGTTTTTTGCTTTCTGTTAGCACGAAATGGAAAAAAATATAATCCATACATAAGATATTTAGCATGGATATCAAAATGAAAACATTGGGTACACATACTGACATTAGAGGCACATAGACTATGATTGGAAAGCAAGGCTTCAAATGAATAGATGGATTTTGGCAAGCAACTTTATTCTTAAAACATCACACTAGAAGAGAGAATACTCAATCTTGTAAGTATGGAAAGATAGACAATCAACATCATTTTCAGTTTTCACATTTGTTATCTTTTTCACACTTCAACGGATTGAGGTTGACCTGGAGACTATCAGAGTAAAAAGCTGGGCTATCCATGCTTTGGGGGAAAAGTGTGATCCTGCTGCCTCCTGGAGCAAAGGACCTCAATTGGAGCCCACAGGGACACACTAGGATCCTGGGAAAGAAACACAGCCTACTGAGATGCTTTGGAGAATAAGAAAGGGCTTTGGAATGTCTCCTCATATCTCCAGAAATCTAGAATGCTCTGGATGGGGCACATGTTCAACAAAGGCTATGCAAAGGTTATGCTTCTACATCTGACTGATTTTTATTACATATAAACTGAAACAGAATAGAAAAAAAACAGCATTACAAACTGATTGGATCAGTGGCATAGGGATTACTTGTCACAAAGACAGATTACAGCTGTGATATAGCAGTGGTTTTCTCCAGACATTTAAGGTTTCAAGTCAAGAGAAAGCAACGAAACTAATGTAACCAGAGAATCAGTGCTCCCATCACAAAGAATAGAGCCCTATAAAATGGAATAGGATAATCACTAAACTAGCATTTGCAACTTAAGTGAACAGCAACAACAAACACAAGATTGGGGGGAGAATATGATTTCCAGTCGCCATATTGTAAAGATCTGAGCATTCAAACTCCAACAAAAAAATTCTGATCTATGCTAAGAAATAAGAAAAATAAGTGCCACTCAGAGAAAATAAAAATTAATCAGATGAAACTGCCTTTCATGTAATACAGAATTCATACTTATAAAGAGTTAAAGGAAGCTATGGACGAAAAGAAAACAAGTAGAAAAAGTTAACCTAATAGATTATACAAATAGTAAAACTATTTTAAAATGAATTGCATGGAAATTCTGGAGCATCACAGTATAATAACTGAAATTTTAAAAATTAGTACATAGGCTTAAAAGCACATCTGAGGGGCTGGAACCGTGGTGTGAGAGATAAAGCCACTGCATGCGGTGCTGGCATCCATGTGGATACTGGTTGAAGTGCTGGCTGTTCCAATTGCAATCTGGCTTCCTGCAGTGTGCCTGGGAAAGGGGAAGATGGCTTTAGTGGCTGGGCCTCAGATCCATTGTGGGAGACGTAGGAGAAGCTCCTGGCTCTGGTTTTGGATAAGCCCATCTCTGGCTACTGAGGCCAGTTTTTTAATGAATAAGCAGGTGGAAGATTCTCTCTCTCTCTTTCTCTCTTTCTCTCTCTCTCCTTGTTTAACTCTGCCTTTCAAATTAATAAACAAATATGTTTTAAAAAGAAAGCACATTTGGGAAGGCAGAAGAAATAGTGAATTTAAATAGGTAATGAATTAAGTTATGGAAGAAATGAGAAATGAAATTCTAGACTCCCTAGAAAAGTCATGTTATCGTGAATGTTTTAAAAGTTCGAGGCACTGGATGCTTATTTGAAGCGCAAAGTCAGCCCATGGATTAATTGTTACCTTAACATCTGTAACCAGAAGGCATCCAAAGATCTAATATCAAGTCTCTCTGTAAGAATTTGAAGTTTTTCCAACATGATGGGACTGCATTCACACCTCTGTTTTTCATGGAGTAGGAAGGGGACTAAACACTTATTCTCTCCTAGGTTCTAGATCATAATGCAATGACAAGAACCAGACACTTGACTTTTGGAGTAGCAGGAATCCAGACAAAAATCCAATAAAAACATGGTTGTAGTTGAAATGTAGAATTAAAAATAAGTCATGAGCATCCAAACTAACACAATTGAATCAAAGAACTGATGAAATAACAAAATATGCCACAATGGATATTGGAAGATAATCAAAATGACACTGTACAAAAATCAAATGCAAATAATAAAGGAGGAAGTAAGGAATAAAGCCAATATAAGACATCAAACCAATCATACAAAAAGTAAAATAACATGAGTTATCTATATTGCAGTAGTAACTTTATTTTTTTATTTTATTTATTTGAAAGACAGAGTTGCAGAGAGAAGTAGAGACAGAGAGAGTGGTCTTCCATCCACTGGTTCACTCCTCAATTGGAGCTACGCCTATCCAAAGCTAGGAGCCAGAAGCTTCTTCTAGGTCTCCCACATGGGTGCAGGGGCCCAAGGACTTGGACCATCTTCTACTGGTATCCCAAGCCATATCAGAGAGCTGGATCTGAAGAGGAGCAACAGGGACTAGAACTGGCGCCCATATGGAATGCTGGCGCTTCAGGCCAGTAGTAACTATGAATATAGATAGATTAAAAGTTAAGCTTAAAAGGGCAGACTGCCAGAATGGGTTAAAACAATATCCAAGTATACGCTGTCTAAACTCCTCTCCTTGATTCTAAAGGCAGAGTATGTGTACACTAGCTCCACAGACAGCACTACATGGGTTTCTAACATTGAACTAAACCTAACACTGTGTACATCTTTCATGTAGAAAAATCTAGTGCTCCCAATTAGGGTGTGGGTAAGACAGTGATAATACTTGTTTCATGCCTGTAGGGTCAATAGTGTATTGTGGGCACTCAACTCACACTGTAGACACATGGCTTAGAAAGGTGGTGGTGGACAGAGGAAGCACATTTGCCTCCATACACAGAGAATGATATTCGTCTATGATGACAGTGGTGAGAGCTCACTCTTTCTGATTATCCCAAGCCTAGGCTGTGTCATCTGGTTCTAGAGGCTGAGAGAGTGATTAAGGTAGTCTTAATGCCATAGCTGTTTACTCTGACTTCTATTATGCTCAGGATCTCTGATTATATCCCCTGAACTTCAATTTTTATTTTTACAGTTGTCAGAAATGATCTAATTGGTTACAAACAGTTTGCCAACGTTTCCTCACAAATCTAGATGTTCAGGCCCAAGGCTACCAGGTGTGCTCTACTCTGGAACTGCCTGGAAAGTCTGGCTTAGCTATTCCACACCTGGCACACACAGCTCTTTCTGAAGGGAGGATCTATCTCCCCAGGCTCACAGGTGGGATACAGAGCTTGTGTTTCAGGAAAAGCACAAGCTTCAGTGTAAGTCTTGAAGAACCTGAATTTTTCTGGGCAGTTCCTCTCCAAGATGCTAATGGTTTCCAGTCATCATGACAAGAAATATCTCCTCTTTGCTAAACTGGAAAACACTGGGGGTATTCCATCTGCCTTTGCCATACTCAAAAAAGGTGGAATCTAAGATCACTTATCTGTAGAAGAATGGCCCTTCCTAGCACTTCTGCATGATACTGGCTGCTTGAGACCCCAGAACCAAGGGTGCTGGTGTAAGATAGGTAAGCTCCTGAGTGATTCTAATATGACACCTGCCTGGAACCTGAAGTGATGACTCCCTACCCACCTACACCCAAAGAGTGCAGAGTGAGCTGGGGGCTTGGACCCATCATTCTACTGCGTGACCTACTCATTAGAGGGGATCTAGTTCCTGATCTTATAGATTTTCCATGGCTCTGGATCTCATGGCCTGCAAGGGCCACCCACACTCACATATTGACAGTGTTGTCAGCTATAGCACTGAAAAAGTGAAAGGAGAAAGAGAACGGGCAGATTCCCTCACTATTCTGTTATTCTGGGAAGTAATTTTCCCCAGAATGCTGTAATGAAAAGGTTTACAGATCTCAATGATAATCTCTTGAATGGAATTGCTGTTTTATGTTTCCCCTAATTATTATCCATCTGCTGAATCAGTTTATTCTAATATGGAAAAATAGATGTCATTACCTACAATAGTTGGATCTTCTATTTTACTTTCCAGTCTTTTGTTGTTTGGCAGATATTTTATATAACTGTACTTTATTTTTTGCAATTTGTAGCAATGCAGAATAATTCTTCTTAAGGCACATACAAGTGTAATCAGTGTATGACCAGTTGATTTTCTTCCCTCAATATAGAAGACAGCACTTTGACTCTTTGTTTCACTTAGTTACATATGTGTCCATCCTTTAGGATTCTCCTTGAAACTACCAGTAATATATTCATGGTTCCTTCATTAATAACCAGTAATCAAAATAGATAAGACTTAGTTATTTTAAATTTATATAAGATTCATAATTTAAACTTCTTAACATCTATCCTTGAAAGAAATGTACCATGGGAGAGAAGGGTTATTGGCACTCACATACTGGAAAAATACCTTTGGTAGTCCCTGGGATGAACTGGTGTTTGTGTAGTCAGATGATCATGAAGATGATGATGGTGATGATGATGATGATAATGATGATGATGATCATAGACAGATAACAATGATATGATAGACAGATATAGACAGAGATAAATATTTTAATTCATAGTTTTCTTATATAACCTTTGCCACAGTGAATGAATAAAGGACCAACCAGGAATGTAAACAATATTTTTTTTGAATTGACTTTGTTTAATCATATATCCATGTTTCATAATTATGTTTGTTAAATGGGGTAAGCTAGAGTTTCTGTTTACTTTTTTGGCCACTTCCTGCCATGTGAGCTAAATTCTAACCATACTCATATATGAAGTGAGGTAAAAAGGCATTAAGCTACCATGGCACACTTATTACCATGATGGTTTCTGGGCATATTTATCTCCCTTGTGGAACATAATCCTGGTGATCAGGTTACCTATTAGTCTTGTCTGTGTACCCACCACATACTTAGGACTTGGGGGGTAAACCCTGCAGAGGTGTTCTCTGTACTCACCAACATGCTGACTTGAGCCATTCTCCTTGGGCAATAAGAAAGCATTGGGCTCCATTTTGAGCTATTAGGAAAATGCAGAGATCATATGTATGAGTACATCATGAATACTTTAAACAATTACCACTCTCTTACAGGCTTTAAGCAAGCACACATTTTGTTGCACAAGTCAAGATTTCACTTTTTTTACCACTGATTTTGGAGAATTCTTTGTATATTATATATACCAATCTTCTGATGTATAGGTGATTTTTAAATATCATCTCAAGTTGAATATATTATTTTTCATTCTATATCAAACTTATTTCACATAATAAAAATGCTCATTTTTTATGAAATACAGAAAAAAAGAAAGCACACTTTTTTTTTTCTCTTCAAGTTCTGAAGATCACAAATCCAAAATGAGTCTTACTGGGCTAAAGCAAGATATTGGTAGAACCAGTTCCATTTTGTGGTTCCTCAGAAGGAGCAGCCACGTGGTGCCAGGGTTACAGAGATCATCAAGATGAAAAAAACCCTGTCAGAATCTAAAATATCTGAAATTGAAAATCTGTACCTGCCTGGAACTGGACTCCACTAAGAGACTACTGGGTATATATTTACTACAGCAACATCTTCCTGTTGAATTGATTCCTTAATCATTACATACTGACCTCCTTTGTCTCTTTTAACAGGTTATGTGTTAAATTCTATTTTGTCTGTTATGGAATGGCTACACCAGCTTGATTTTGCTTTCCAATAACATAGAATATATTTTTTCTATCCTTTCACTTTAAGTCTGTATGTATATTTGTTGGTGAAATGTGTTTCTTGCAGGCAACAAATAGATAGGTCTTGATTTTTTAATCCATTCAGCCAATCTGTTTCTTGTTTCTTTTTTAGTGGTTTTATTTATTTTTTGAGAGGTGGAGTTACAGACAGAGAGAGGGAGAATCAGAGAGAAAGGTCTTCCATCCTCTGGTTCACTCCCCATATGGGTGCAATGGCTCGAGCTGAGCCAATCTGAAGCCAGAAGCCAGAAGCTTCTTCTGGGCCTCCTAAATGGATGCAAGGGCCCAAGCACTTGGGCCATCTTCTCCTGATTCCCCATACCATAATGGAGAACTGGATTGGAAGAGGAGCAGCTGGGACTAGAACCAATGGCCATATGGGAAGTCAGCGCTACAGGAGGAGGCTTAGCCCACTACACCACGGCACCAGCCCCCAATCTGTATCTTTACAGATACAGAATTAGAATTAGGCAATTTACAATCACAATTATTATTAAGTAATGACTAGCTCTTACCATTTTCCATAAATATACCAATTATTTGTTTTGGATTTTCTTTTCACTTTTACTAGGAGGTTTTATGCCTTCACATTCTTTCATAATGATGACTATAATTCTCTGTTTCTCTGTGTAGCACATCCTTAAGAATCATTCGTAAAGCACTTGTAAGGACAAGTGGTGACAAATTCATTTGATTTCTGTTTGTTTTGGAGGGCTTTATTTCACTTTCATTTATAAATGAGAAATTTGCCGGGTATAGTATTCTGGGTTGACAGTTTCTTTCTTTTAGAAGTTGCACTGCATCTCTCCATTCTCTCCTACCCTGTAGGGGTCCTGATGAGAAATCAGCTGTTAGTCTTATTGGGGATCCTCTGAAAGTAACCTGAAATTTCTCTCATGGACATTTTAGAATCTTTTCTTCAAGTTTTGAAATTTCACTCTGTTTCATGATGAGATAATTCTGACCATGTCTATTAGTAGTTCTATGTGCTTCCTATACTTGGATGCCTCATCTTTCTCTAAATTAGAGATGTTTTCTATTACTTTACTGAATAGGCCTTCTAAATTATTCTCCCTTTCAATGCCTTCAGGAAGTCTCTACATGTATGTTTGTTCATTTAATACTTTTCCATAAATGTCAAACAATATTTTCAGTTCTATTTTTTCTATTTTTTTCTCTGACTGAATTGTTTTAACAGATTTGTGTTCTAGCACAGATATTCTCTCTTCTACTTCATGAAGTCTTGTGTTGAGGCTTCTTCAATACTTTCTAGTTGTCATATTGAATTAATTATTTCTAACATTTCAGTTTAATTTGTCTTCAATATATCCCTTGGCAAATTTTTCAACCATATTGTGTATGGATTTATTTATCTCAAAATTTTGTTTCTACATGTTCTGAGTAATCTTACAATCATTATTTTGAATTCATTTTTCTGGCATTTCATCAATCTCTTTGTGAAGTGTTGTTGAATTCTTCTGAAAAGTCACATTATCTTCTTGTTCTTGTTTCTTGAGTTTCTGTGTAGACATTTATGGAACTACTTAATTGGTTTTCTCTTCTGATGGCTTTTCTCTTTGAACTATGTCTCTTTACTGAGTGGGTAATTTGCTCCTTCCATGGATATCCAGAGGCATGTGCTGTGTGGGGCCACAGATCTCTGGTCAGTGCTCAAGTGTGGAGTGAGATTACAGGGTGACACCCAAGTCAGGAAGGCTAGATCTCCTCTATTGTCAGCTGAGTGGGAGGGTATGATAATCTCTTATGGCATAAGCACAGTGTCTCCTCCTCTGTTCCATGGTGATTAATGCCTGTGGTTAGCCCATCGTGGCTACAACCCTCAGCTATGCAGGTGCATGAACTGCACAAAAGATCTATGGTGTCCTCAGTGTGAGCATGGAACCCTTGGCAAAGACCCTCTCCAGGCAGTTAAGGAGTTCTGAGTCTCTGAGGCAAGGTGCAATGATGGCCAGAGACTCAGATACACCCCATGCCCTATCATGTAGTAACAGAATTCTCACAGTCTTAACATGCAATCTCCCATGGTCACAGGGTGCTAGGGATTTACTTTCAGTCCCATGTGCCATCCTGTCCATGGAGAAAATAAAGACATTCCCAAAGCCAGATGCATTTGACTGCTCCTCCTTGAAAATCTGAACACCACAGCCTGTGATAGCAAGGTGGGGTGTGAGTGCCTTACTACCCTAAGTGGGTGCACCACCCACTGCTAAACCTCTAGACCAGACTCAGCATCAATGGGGAACACAGATTTATCCCTCAGATAAAATCCCCTAGTCCATGTGCCGGATCTGCTAAAGTCTCTTCTGGATTTGTGACGTGCTTTCTCCCTTCTGGTCATAGGAAATCCTCGTGAAGGGAGGCTTTTCTTTCACAAGATCACTAGCTCCCAGCTGCAAGAGTTGTGTGTGGTGTTCCTGTTCACTGCTGCCTGTTTTTGCTGTCCACAATGCTCCATGGCATCTCTCTCCTTTCTGCAAAATTTCCACTGAAAACTTCTTTCAACCTCTCCCGGAGAATGCATGTCCTTTGCTTTACTTCTGTCATTTTCTCCTTGTCAAAGTCAGCACATTTCCCTATTCAGCCATATTGGAATCTCCTTGTTTTCCTTGAACAAAATAAATGTCAGACTGCATTGGATTTGATTCAGATGATGAAAGTAGGTCTTCTATACATTCAATAGATTATTTTCACCTGAACAGTTTTCCAGGGCTCTCATTTAGATGATGGATGGAAAGCATTCAGGGATTCACTATTTTGTAACCAGCTCACTTGTGAAAAATCCGTGTTCTCATGTAAATGTGGTGATTCCCCTCAGATTTGTTGGTCCTCCAGTATATTTTTCAAAACTTGAAAGTCAGAGTTTTACACACACACACACACACACAGAGAGAGAGAGAGAGAGAGAGAAAGGTCTTGGGCCCGGCACTGTGGCTTACTTGGTTGGTCCTCTGCCTGTGGCACCAGCATCCCATAGGGGCACTGGGTTCTAGTCCCAGTTGCCCCTCTTCCAGTCCAGCTCTCTGCTGTGGCCCAGGAGTGCAGTGGAGGATGGCCCGAGTGCTTAGGTCCCTGCACCCACATGGGAGACCAGGAAGAGGCACCTGGCTCCAGGCTCCTGGCTTCAGATCAGCGCAGCACCGGCCATGGTGGCCATTTGGGGAGTGAACCAACAGAAGGAAGACCTTTCTCTCTCTCTCTCTTTTTATTTGACAGGTAGAGTTAGTGAGTTAGAGAGAGAGAGAGAGAGAGAGAGAGAGAGAAAGGTCTTCCATCTGTACGTTCACTCCCAAATTGGCTGCAATGGCTGGAGCTGCACCAATCCGAAGCCAGGAGCCAAAAGCTTCTTCCAGGTCTCCCACTTGGGTGCAGGGGCTCAAGGACTTGGTCCATGTTCTACTGATTTCCCAGGCCACAGCAGAGAGCTGGATCAGAAGTGGAGCAGCTGGCACTCAAACCGGCACCCATATGGGAGGCTGGCACAGAAGGCAGCAGCTTTACCCATTATGCCACAGTACCAGCCCCCCTCCAGTATATTTTTTACATTTTTTAACTTATGTCATGTGCTATTAAAGCCAGTTCTTTTTTTGCAGTGTGAATTTAACTTAATTTTCTTGAGTAGTTCCCTCAGTAAATATCTCAGAAGAAAATTGAGTAGACTAGAAAAAATGGAAATTGTTTTCTTATTCCTAAACTTACAGATAAAGTCTAGAATCTTTCACTATCCCATATGATTTTGACTGTAGGTTTTCCTATTAGATTTTCATATTAGATCTCATGAGTTTCTTGGAATGTTATCACTAATGTGTATGAATATGTCTGATGATTTTCTTTGACTCATAAAATTATCATTTTGCTCCTTAATTTAAGTGATATTTTTCATTACTTTGTCTTTGATAGTCTGAAACATGAAATTTGAAAAACAAAACAAAATACTTGATCATCATAGTGTATAATAATTTTTATATTTTACTGGATCCAGTATGTCAACATCTGTAAGGTTCTTATGTGTGTTCATGTGGAATATTGGTCCAATATCTTCTTGACTTGTAATACTTTGTAAAATGTATTTACTTATTTGAAAGGTGGGAGAGAGAGAAAGAGAGAGAGAGAGAGAGAGAGAGAGAGAGAGAGAGAGAGTCTTCTATCTACTCGTTCACTCCCCAGATGGCTACAATGGACTGTTCTGGGTCAAGCCAAGATGAGGAGTCTGGAATTCCATCTGTGTCTCTCATGTAGATTTCAGAAGCCCAAGTTCTTTAGACATCATCCACTACATTCTAGGTACACTAGCAAGGAGCTGAATCAGAATCAGAAAAGCTATAACATGAACTTGCACTCTGATATGAAATGCTAGCCTCACACACAGCACCTTGACTGGCTGCACAATAAAGTGACTTGTGATGCTTTTGTCCAGCTTTGCTATCTTGGTAATATTGGCCAAATACAATGAATTAGGGAGTCTAAGCTATTCTATTTTTGGATACTTTTTTTTGCACAGAAATGGCTATTAAATTTTTTCATTAAATGTTAAAATTCACCATTTAAATATTTGACTTTGAAATTTTGGGGAGAAATACTTTAATATTTAATTGTTTATTAACTATAAATTTTTCCTATGTGTATTTGCTTCTCCATGCACTCTATTTCTTTTTTTAAATCAATTAATTTATTTGAAAGTCAGAGTTACACAGAGAGAGAAGGAAAGGCAGAGAGAGAAGTCTTCCATCCTCTGGTTCACAATGGCCAGAGCTGTGCTGAGCCGAAGCCAGGAGCCAGGAGCTTCTTCTGGGTCTCCGACATGGGTGCAGGGGCCCAAGGACTTGAGCCATCTTCTGCTGCTTTGCTAGGCCATAGCAGAGAACTGAATTGAAAGTGGAGCAGCCAGGACTTGAACTGGTGCCCATATGGGATGCCAGGGCTGCAGATCAGGGCTTTAATCCACTATGCCACAGCACCGGCTCATACTCTATTTCTTTAAAAATAAAAACACCTGTTTAATCATGTATTTTATATCATAGTTTCTAATTATCTTATTAGCAATTCTGACTTCATAGGCAACCATATTTTTCTTCTGCAATGTACTCCCATATATTCCCAGTATGTGGAACATCCTTGGGGGAATCATTATGGTTACAAAATCCTTATTACACTTACTACCTAAAATGATCCAGGTTCTCACAGTTTAGTTACTGTTTCAGAAATTCCTTGTGTATTTACAATGATTATAGCAGAAGAACTGTCACTACTGTAATAGAAAAAAATTTATTTAGGAACACTATATGGTTTAGGGATTACTAAATACTACTGTATTTAGGAATCACTAATGTAATAGAAAAAAAGCAGAAATTTATTTAGGAACACATGTAAAAATTTCTTGTTGTTAAAAACAACTCATGTTTTACAATAACTTGGGTTAAAATTCTCAGAGAAATATGAAATATTTCACAGGGAGCTATACATTTTAAAGAACAAACAAATAGTTCTATCACATTGTGAATTAGTTCAGAATTGATGTGTTACTTGGTGAATAAAATTAAATTAATAAAAATAAGTAAAATTCCAACCCAGATACACCAAAAATTTCATAATCCAATACATTTTAAATTAATGGTTGACACAACTAATGAATCTTATATGTATATTTCTGAATACATCTACTGTGAATAGTTATGATATAGTAAGAACTAAGATTGAAAGTTTGAGCTGAGGATTCTTCTAATAAATGAATCCTGCTTCTTCCCACCACTGCCTGGTGCTCTCCTTGTGAGAAATCATAGAAACAGACACTCACCCAGGTGAGTATCCCAAGTGAGTCCATGTGAGATGAGGCCACAAGCTGTGGTTATAGAGAAGGGGTGACATCAGCTCTTTTCCCATCAGGCTCATAACAGTTGCATCACTTATAGAAGCAAGGTAGCCTGATCTTTGGGATCACTGGGAGTAAGATTCACACAAGGAAAACTAAAATTCCCTCTAAAACTCCCTCATTAGGAGCAGCTGGTTTCCACAATTTCCCATGTGTGGACTCCTTTCCCTAAGCTATGTGTTTCTAGGATTGCCTTGCTCAAAGTCCTTACTGACAGATAGAAGCAAAACAGTAACCCTCCCTTTGAAATAAGGAGAAACCAAAACAGATCACTCAAGGTATTCCCACTGCTTCAGGAGACACCAGCTGGGCTGCACACTTGTTTTCCAGTTGTGTTAGGAGCTCAGTAAAATGCAGCAGTACTCCTGTATGAATTAAGAAAATGTTTCATTCACAAAGCTTACTCAGGAAAAGTGATATTTCCTCCATGGGACAATATCCAGCCCCTGCACTGGGACCTGAATGATGTTTTCATTTCCCTTGTCAACCACCTAATTGAGCAGATTCATTTCTGGAGGACTGAATGTATACATCCAATTTTAGCAGCATAATGAGCTGAGAAATTCACTGACCTGCTCATGGTCACTTCCTCAGATTTGACCTTCTAGGCTTCCAAGGCAGTGCATCCTACATACTCACATAGTCATCTCCAATGCACTCACAGCATTGCTCATTTCACACACTGGGTTGTAGAGAAATTGAATCTTATGAACTAACAAATTCTGTTTCTGTAACACCCACAAATCTCTTTGCCATAATTCCACCTCTGGCAAATCTTTACTCCACTGAACACAGTCAAATCTCTGCCTTGGGTTAGTAATCCCTAACCTTTTGATTTAAAGTGGTAATATTTTTTATTTTAAAATTCTATTTTTGAGAGCGATAATTACAGAGAAATGTGAGTGTAGGTAGAGCAGGGGAGAGAGCGAGAAAGAGAGTAGGAAAGAGAGACAGTAAAAGAGCTCCCATTGGCTGATTCACTCTCAAAATTCTAGTAACAACAAAGCTAACGTTGACCCAAAGCTGGGGAGCAGAACTCAATCCAGTTCTCACATGTGGGTAGCAGAAAACAAGTAACGTCAGCAATCACTGTGCCCCATAGGGTGTGCATTTTCGGGAATCTGGTGTCAGGATCTGGGGTAAGGAATTAATGACACGGCATGCAAGCATCTTATTTGCTAAGTTAAGTGCATGATACATAGAGCTGTTGCTTTTTAGCCTAGAGAGGAGAGCTACCATGCATAATTTGGGTGTCACTCTGGACTTTTGCCCCACCTACAATTCTTAAGAGAGCTCTCTGACCCCATCCAGCACACATCTCTGGATATCCTCTGAAGGTGGCGAAAACCTCCCTTTATACCTAGAAGTGCATTCCCAAGAGCAAACACTTCAGAACAAATATCAACACACGTTTCTCCTGCTGTGTAAAATAAGCACAGAAACACAGGAAACATGCACAAGGAAGAAAATATGACTCCCAAAAAAGAACATGATACATGATGAGGTTGAGGAAATGCCTGAAAAGGAATTCAAAAGATTAATTGTAAGATTACTCAAAACATAGAGAAGCTGTTAATGTCATCAAAATATTGATACCACAAAAAGTAATTTACAGATTTAATGTAGTCCTCATCAAAATACCAAATATATCCTTTTCAGATCTGAAAAACAATACTAAAATTCATATGGAAACAGAAGAGACCCTGAAGAGTTAAAGCAATCATAAACCACAAAAGCTTTGGGCATCACAATACCAGAATTCAAGATATACTACAGGACAGATATAATCGAAACAAAAGTTATAGTCAGAACAGCTTCATACTGGCATGGAAATAAACATGTAGACCAATGTAACAGAATAGAAACCTCATAAATTAATCTATACACCCACAAATAACTAATCTTTGACAAATGAATTGAAATCAATTCCTTGAAAAAGGACTGTTTTTTCAACAAATGTTGCAAGAAAAACTGATCTCCTCATGAAGAAGTATGTAGCACCTACCTTACACCTTTTGCAATAATCAACACACAAAAGAAATGTATAGGAATGAAACAGAATGTTGTGATAAGTTTGTTGATTTTAGCCCTTATTGATATTCCTGTGGAACTGTGCTCTTGTTACTTTTTATTTGCTGAATATTATGGCTAATGGTGAATTAAGCATGTGATTTTTACAGTGGATTTAAATTATGACTTTTGAATTAAAAAAATGGAAGTAAGTGGGGGATAAATAGAGGGAGAGATGAAGGGGGATGTACTGTTATCTTCTTAGAAATGTACCTATGAAATACATGGGACCTGATTTCTTCATACTAGGAAAAATTTAGAATAAATGAAAGGAAAAGGAAAAAAAAACCACAGCATTAGCCTGGTAGATACAAAATGGAAACTACAGCATTTGCTTTTGTTTACACATTTTCCCTCCTTCTCCCTCCCAAAATCTAAAGGTGTGCTTGATGTGATTCTTCTCTTCTTGAACCAAATCTTTAACATTTACACTCCCTGCTTCTAACTGACCATCATACCCTGGCTCCTTTATAAACTCTGCCTTCTTCCAGAAAAATCTTACCTGTTGCTTTGTAATGGAAGGCATCTCTGGGTTTTTGCCTATAAGAATCAAATAATAAATGAGTATGAGGACTTACAGCTTTCCTAGGGGTGAAGAAGATGTAGTTTAGTGTCCAGACATGAAAATAGTCTCTTAGTGTTTTATTGATGTTTTTGGTTATTTGTAAATAATTTTACAGCATTCTTTAGTTCCAAGTCCTGAAAGATAAACAGGTAACAAGAATAGAGAACTAACATTCCTGAGTATTTTGTAAAACCCATGTTAAGGAATTAAATGCCTTGCCTCATATCATTTTATCTCTTAGATTAATTTTGGAGAAAATGCTATCACTAGTTTAAAAACAGGAAACTGAGGCAGAAAAGGTTTATCTAATTTTCCTATGCCAATATGTTTAAACATTCTATAAGAAATGACAATCAAAATGTAAAGAATCATTCTTTTGTCTTCTGGCTCAGTTTCTAAAATCTCAGATTTCTTATCAGCAAAAATTAGTGAGAGAATGGGAGAGTACAGATATTGATAATCTACACTGCAGAGAACCATAGGATTACAAATTGTCTAAAAACAGAATGAGACTCAAGTATCATTACTGCTTTATTTATTTATTTATTTATTTATTTATTTATTTTTAAGGTAAGCAAATTTCATGTATTTCACATATAAGATTTAGGAACAATGTGATATTTCCCACTGTACTTTCTCTTCCATCCATGATCCCACAATTTATCCTCCTTCCTCTCTTATTCCTTCAATTTTTTAAAAAAAGATTTATTTATTTTACTTTAAAAGCAGAGTTATAGAGAGGGAGAGGCAAAGAGAGAGAGAGAGAGAGAGAGAGAGAAAGAAAGAGAGAGAGAGAGGTCTTCCAGCAGATGGCTCACTCCCAAGATGGCCACAACAGAGATGTATTGATCCAAACCCTGGAGCCAGGAGCTTCCTTGGGATCGCCCATGTGGCTGTAGGGGCCTAGTACTTGGGCCGTCTCCCACTGCTTTCCCAGGCCATAGTAGAGAGCTGGATCTGAAGTGGAGCAGCTGGGACTCAAACAATTGCCCATATGGGATGCTGGCACTGCAGGCAGAAGCTTTACCCACAATGCCACAGTACCAGTTCCATTGCTTTCTTAATTTTTACCATGATATACTTTCAATTTACTTAATAGTCATAAGATTAACTCCACACTAAGTCAAGAGTTCAACAAATATAAGAAGAAAAAACACTGTTCCTTAACAGTAGAGATAAGGGCTGAAACACTCATTCAATCTCAAAATGTCAATTTCACTCCTATACATTACATTTTTTGTACTCTATTATTTACCACAGATCAAGGAAACCATATAGTATTTTTCTCTTTGGGACTGGGTTATTTCACTGAGTATAATGGTTTCCAGTTGCATTCATTTTGTTAAAAAAGACAGGATTTCATTCTTTTATGCTGAGTAGCATTCCATTTAGTATATTTATAAAGTATTATATATTATATATGTAAAGTAGTATATATACATACATATATATATATATCTCACTTTATTTATCCAGTCATCATTGTTTGATGGATATCTAGGTTGATTCTATTTCTTAGCTATTTGGAATTGAGATGCAATAAATATGGGGATATAGATAACACTTTCATATTCTGATTTCATTTCCCTTGGTTAAATTCCCAGGTGTGGGATTGCTGGGTCATGTGATATATCCATTTTCAGCTTTCTGAGGAATTTCCTATTGTCTTCCACAAGTCTTTACTAGTTTACATTCCCACCAACAGTGAATTAGGATTCCTTTTCCCTCCACATCCTTGCCAACGATTATTACTTGTTGGTTTTTGTATGAGAGATCTTTATATATTCTGGATATTAATCGTGTATCAGTTTCATAGTTCGCAAATATTTTCTGCAGTCTATCATTTATCTCTTCACTTTGCTCAGTGTTTTCTATGCAATGTAGAAGCTTCTGAGCTTTTAAGTAATCACACTTGTCTGTTTTAGATTTCATTGTCTGTGCTTCTGGGGTCTTTTGCAAGAACTCTTTGTCCATGCCAACATCTTGGAGAGTTTCACTGATGTTCTCATCGAGTAATTTCATGGTATCTGTTGTAGATGTGCTCCATTTTGAGTTGATTTTTACCTAAGGTGTAAGGTAGTGGTTTTGTTTCATGCTTCTGCATGTGGAGATCCAATTTTTCCAGCACCAACTATTGAAGAGACTGTCCTTGCTTACTTCAGGGATTGGTTTTTGCTCCTATATCCAAGATTAGTTGGTTGTTGATGTGTGGATTGAGTTCTGGAGTTCCTATTCTGTTCCACTGGTGTACATGTCTATTTTTATGCCAGTATAAGGCTGTTTTAATTTTAATTGCCCTAAAGTATTCCTTGAAATCTTGTATTGCGATTCCTCTGGCTTTGTTTTGTTGTTTAAAGTTGATTTAGCTATTCTTGTTCCTTATGTTTACTATATAGGTGCAATATAAAAATGATGCATTCTTAGGCTTATGCATGTCCTGTATACTTTACCTTTTTATTTAGAACTAAATAAAACTTAAAAGAGGTGGTGCACAACAAATGAAACAGTGCACAGAGGCAAAAAGAGACCTATTGAATGGGCACAAATATTTGACCAGTATGTCTGATAAGTGGATAACAAACAAAATATAAGGAATATCTACAACTCATTAGCACAAAGCCTAATGAGCCAATTTAAAGATGAACACAGGACTTAACTAGACAATTTGTCTTAAGAGGACATACAAATAGCCAACAGGTAAATAAAATAATCTCAATATCAATAGCAAATATGAAAATAATCAAAGCTGCTCAAGCCTAAATGGACCATCTGAGGAAGACTGGAGGCACAGAGGTGGCGGCCCCCTGTGCCTTGAGGGTGGTGCAAACTTCGCAGGGTTCCAGGCCTGGGAAGGAGAGCAAAGGCCCCAGGTCGCTATCGCAGGGCTGGATGCACCTCCTTCAACAACTACAGCATCCTGAAAGGGGTGAGGGGTTAGGGTACAGGGAGGGTGCCCATTCTGCCGATGACCCCGTGGAATTATTGTCACCTGCTGCAGTGCCAGTTGTGCCTGGTGCACGCCCAGGCCGCTGTCCCCTTGTTGCACGTGCCGGCAGCCAACGCGGCCGCGTGGACCTTTCAGCAGCAGCGGGAGGAAGAGAACAGTGCCGCCTGCTCAGTTCCCAGCGACAACGCACTGCTGGGCCAGCACTTGTCCGCAGCCACGGGGCTGCTGGACTGTCAGCGCGCGGAGGAGGCTCTGATCTCCTTCCAGCGGAGAAGGGGCCTCCCAGGCCTTCTGAGTAGGATCAAGCCGCTGCCCCCTTGCAGACCCCGCAGGGCGCACCTGGAGACTGCGGGGAGCTGACTCACAGATCAGCTCTCATTGCCCTCAGACAGGGCGCACACCACTCAGCATAGCCAGGACCGGATGTGCGTGTCTGGATCCCACAGCGGGGGCAAACGCTGTGTTTGTTCTTTGCAAAAATCACAGGAGCATCAGCTGCAGACCCTTTAAAGACAACGTGAGGGCAATGTTTGAAGGATGTATGTCTCGCCTTTTCTTTTCCCACCTTCAGTCGCAGCTTCCATAGCCTTTTGATTTGCACATTTCCCGCGGAATTATGAACGCCAGTGCAGTATTTCGTTCCGGCGTTAAAACCAAGCAGTCTCCAGTGCAAAACACCTTGCCCTGTCTCCATTTCCCACGGCTGCAAGTACTTCTTTGGAGCCAAGTGCAAAATGCTTACGCCCTCTATGCCACTTAACACAAAGTCCAATTTTAATTTTGGGATGTTTATTTCTTGTCGGTGTGTCTGATTGCCATCTTTCATGGAGACGTGTTGACAATATGCCTAGCTACATAGAAGAAATAAAATGCTACACTAAAAAAATTATGCAATATATGCCCAATGGAATACTACTCAGCCATAGAAATTAATGAAATCCTCTTTTGTAGCAAGATGGATGCAACTGGAGGCCATTATGTTCACTATTTTAAAATAAGACAGTCCTAAAAAGACAAATATATGTTTTCCTGATTTGTTTTAAATAATATACAAAAGTACAAAAAAGAGTACAAAAGAGTACAAAAGAGTACAAAAAAGTAAGGTATATGTATGAAACTGGACATTTTGAAATTTGATTAGTCCTTGTTTATCGCCCTCTTTAGGAACAGTGTTTTTCAATTTACTAGTTATTGAAATCTCTATTTGGATGGGGATTAAGCTTGTGATTCTAAGGAAAATTGAAAGCATGTCATTGTAAAAACATATATATATATATGTAAATATATATATATATAAACACACACACATATATATGTGTATATATATATATATATGAAGAGTGGGCAGGAATTAAGGAGGAAGGGAGATTATGGTAGGAATTATCGTTAAGTCTTAAAACTGTTTTTATGAAGTATATGAAGTACATTTCCATCTCAAAATAAAGAAAGAACATTTAAAATGATAATGCAATATGTCAAATCTTTTGGGGTAAAACAAAATCAAAAATATGCAGGAAATTTATAGCAATAAGCACCAAGACATAAGGAAAAAAATTTTCAAAAAAAAAAAAATCCCAAAAAACTAACAAATCATCTCAAGAACCCAGAAAAGTAAGAACTATCTGAAACCTAAATTCCTAAAATAAATATTTATTACCCAAAAAATTAATGAAAGAAATAGAATCCAGTGATCACCCCTTGACCCTCAAGCCTACTGCCCACCCTCCTAAGCACCTAGCTCCTCACCTGAGGGTCAAGGTCATGCTGGTTCTCCCAGGGGGACTGCATTATCACTACAACCTCTGCATGTGTCCCTGGGCACATGGAGCAGTACCACCAAAGCAAAGAAATAAAGATTTCAACACATTTGCTATGGAAGCAGGCACTGTCCTGAGCACACTGGTGCCACTCAGTACACATCTCTGGACTCAGCAGACAGTTGACTAAGACACAGAAGCATATTTCAATGATTAAAGCCCTCAGAGAAGACCAACAATTATTTCTACAAGTGCCTAAAAATAAATGAATAAAAGAAATAAGAACAAGAAGGAAAATATGACTCAACAAAAGGAAAACAGCACACCGATATTAGAATGTGAAGGCAAAGAGATTGAGGCAATTTCTGAAAAGGAATTCAAAAGAATGACCATAACATTACTCAAAGACACAGAGAAGTCATTACAGGAGCTAAAGAAATCCCTACATGACGTGGGTGAGAAATTCTGCTTGTACAAGTGCCTTGTTGGTTGATGAGTTTATAATTTTAAACATGACAACTTAAAGTCTTTTGTCATCCACAGTTATATGTGATTTGCTGCTCATAAAACTAAGATGTTTTTGGTTCTGTGTTTAGCTGTCCTCCTATAGGTTCCTATGGACTTTTTCCAGCCACTTCTATTGTATTCAGTACTTTGGGATGGCTCTGTAAAAAGATGAAGCCAATAATGTATTAACAGTACCAACTGAGAGAAAGTATGGTTAACTGAGGTTACTAAAAACAAAAAGCAATTCAAATCAATTGGCAATTTACAAAAAGAGTTAAAGATTTTAAAAGCTATTATTGAAATTGCTATATTGGTCTATTATGCTATGTTATATGTGTGTACATATTGTATGTCCACATGGGAAAATTTTATTAAGAATTTTATTTTAATTGGCTTATAGATCAGATCGTCCATAAGTTTAAACTGCTAAATTTAATCAAAGATACATTTTAATTCATGTGACCTGAATCTCTGCATCATATGTTTTATACTTGTTGGTGGAAAGAAACTAAAAACATTTTATATGTTTGTGCTTAACTTTACTGGTTAAACAAACTACACCATGTTAGATATTTAAGAGGTGTTTTCAAATACATGATTCTTAAAATTTATAGAAGGCATTGGACCTTCTGGTAGATGTTTTTTTTTTAAGTTGTTATCGAATGGTTGAAACTGTTTGCTAAGTATTCATGTGATGTTGCTATTGTCAGCAAGCGATCTAGGACTTGCTCCCTCATTTCTCTATTCTAAGCCCAACTTGTTCTTTCGTTTCTCTATTCTCTTCAAGGTAGGTAACTAATTCTATTATGAAGGAATCTGTAGGACACACAATTTAATCTTTAGACCTTATAAAAGAGATGGCTAACATTTTTCTGTAATAGCATAGCCAAAATAAGAGCTTAAATTATAATCTCATAGCTAGATTTACTTCGCCATCAGTGAAGTAAACAGTAAGTAGAAAAAACCTCCCTTTCAGACCAAAGGGAAAGAAAGTTTTAAAGTGAGAATATAATTTCCCTCATGGGCATTGTCTACCTTAGGAAAACTACTACAGAACATGCCTGTGACTATAGACTTGTAGTTCAGGCCACCGAAGATTAGAGATGGGACATGGGCACTCCCTTGACTTGCACTCTCTGGTCTGCTTTAACACAAACCAGGAGGAAAAGAAAGCTCGGCATCAGAAGCAGTGGGTGGCAGGCCTATTAATAGCTGTTCTGTACAGTGATCTGCCCTCAAGGAGACCCAACAGGCCAGTCCACTTCAGTGGCTTTCAACGTGGTAAGCCTGGGCTTCAGCAGAGGTCAGCTTGTGAAGAGCCCTGGCAGCTCTGCCAAGAGTTGGATCACTGGAAATGGACCTGCCCTGGAGTCGAAGGATGCCCAGGTCAGAGCCACAGATCGTATTGGCTCTAAGCTGAAAAGCCCTTCACTCAGCCCAGCTTCCAAAGTGACCCCTGCAGCTGAGGGGACGGCCAAGTAGGGTGAGCAACATTGCAGGCAGAACTGTAAATTTCTTGTTAGAGATGCCACCTGCCTTTACCTAGCCAGCTCTCCTCCCAGGCCAGCTAGGTAAAGTCAACAGGGTGCTTTCCCTCAGGTGGTTCACACCTCCCTTAGGATGTACCCCATGTGAAGAGATAGGTCTGGGCCTATTAACTTACAAGGCCTAAAGCCCAACAGATTATTACCAAGCCCCTTCTGTCAGGTTCTATTTGCCTCTCAATCAGAAAACTTAATTGTAGCTTAGACAGCACCTTTCTTAGCTCCTCTAATAATGACTCTGTCCTTTATTCTAGACCCTGTCTAGCGCACTTGGGCCTCATTCCTTTGTAATCATAACCTCTACTCTACCACCAATGGCTCTACTCCCAACCTGTGTGTACTGATGGTCCTCTTCCCCACTTAATGCTGTATAATTGTTCAGACCTGGTTAATGCCACTCACCCTGTCTTTTATGACCTTGTCTAAATATGATAAGAGTTGGCAAACTTGGAAGCCTTGGCAACTCATGACGAGAGCCTAGGGTGGTTACTGGTGCCATAAACTAGAGTGTCAATTTGTTGGGTCAACAACAGGAGTCACTGTGCACTAGCTCTTCATGTGGGATCTCTGTCCTTAATGTGCTGTACATTGTGATTTAATGCTATAACTAGTACTCAAACAGTATGTTTCACTTTGTATTTCTATGTGGGTGCAAACTGTTGAAATCTTTACTTAATATATACTAAATTGATCTTCTGTATATAAAGAGAATTGAAAATGAATCTTGATGTGAATGGAAGGGGAGAGGGAGCGGGAGAGGGGAGGGTTGTGGGTGGGAGGGAAGTTATGGGAGGGGGAAGCCATTGTAATCCATAAGCTGTACATTGGAAATTTATGTTCATTAAATAAAAGTTTTAAAAAAAGAAATTCTGCTTGTAGGTGGATTTATTGAGGGGAAATCAAAATGAAATATTGGAAAGGAATTGTTCAATACGTCAAATAATATATGTACTAGAAAACTTTATTGTCAGACTAAATGAGGCAGAAAAAATTACCAGATACAGAAGAGAGATCCTTGGAAATATCTGAGAAATATAAGAAGTAAAAGAAGAAGAAAATTAGAAAAAAATGAAAATAGTGATTGAGGTTGATGAGATAGTATCAAGTAACCAAACATATGTGTCTAAGGATTTCCTGAAGGTGTGGATATAGACAGTGTATTAGAAGACCCATTCAGTGAAATACCAGCAGAAAACTTGCCTGATTTGGAGAAACATAGGGACATCCAAACACAGGAAGTACATAAAACTTCCAATCATTAACAGAAATGAACTCAACTACAACTTTTGAAATTAAAACATAAACAAAAGATCCTAAAACATACATGAGAGAAACACCAGATTACCATCAAAGGATCTCCAACGTGATTGACAGCTGACTTCTCATCAGAAACTATACAGTGTAGGAGACAATAAAAAGATATAGTTCAGGGACTGGCGCTGTGGTGTAGCAGGTAAAGCTGCTGCCTGCAGTGCCAACATCCCATAAGGGTGCCGGTTCAAGTCCCGGCTGCTCCACTTCTGATCCAGCTCTCTGCTGTGGCCTGGGAAAGCAGTAGAAGATGGCCCAATTCCTTGAGCCCCTGCACCCACATGGGAGAGTCAGAAGAAGTGTCTGGCTCCTGGCTTTAGATTGGTGCAGTGCCAGCTGTTGCAGCCAATTGGAGAGTGAATCAGGAAATGGAAGACCTCTCTCTCTCACACTCTCTCTCTCTTTTTCTTTCTCCCTCTCCTTCTCTCTGTGTAACTCCAACCTTCAAATAAATAAATAAATATTAAAAAAAGAAAGACATAGTTCAAATTCTAAAAGAAATTTAAAAAAACCTATCAACACGAAACACTGTGCCCAGTGAAGCTCTCATTGAAAATGAAGGTTAAATAAAAACCTTCCAAAATAAATAGAAATTGAAAGACTTTGTCACCACTCATCCAGTTCTACAAATAATACTTGTGGATGTGCTGCACACATCAACAGAAATAATGTGAAGGCAGAAAATCTCCTAGTAAATGTACAAAGGAAATCCAAAACAAATAATCAGGATATTTATGAAAAATGGCAGTACCAAAGTGATAATTACCTATGGAATGCATGGAATCTGTTCTCTTTATATTGATAAAAAGAAATAGGAAAGAGAAAAATATGAATCTTGATTACAAATGACATGATTCGCTTAGCACATTAAAAAAGAAGATCCATCTATTTGTTGCATACAAAAAAATACACTTCATCAACAAATATACAGAAAGAATGGAAGTAAAAAAAATGGAAAAAATCCAATAGTAATGGAAAGCAAAAATGAGCAGAAGCAATGATCCTAATACCAGACAAAATATAATTTTAAGATAAACTCTGTTATAAGACACAAAAAAGGGCATTATGTAATGATTACAGGATCAATTCAATGGGAAGATGTGACTTTAATTAATGGACATGCACACAAGGTCAGGGTGCCTGGATATTTCAAACAAATATTATTGTTTCTAAAAGGAGACATGATTCCAACCAACCAAAAAAAAAAAGTCAGGCCGGTGCCGCGGCTCACTAGGCTAATCCTCCGCCTTGCGGCGCCGGCACACCGGGTTCTAGTCCCGGTCGGGGCACCGATCCTGTCCCGGTTGCCCCTCTTCCAGGCCAGCTCTCTGCTGTGGCCCGGGAGTGCAGTGGAGGATGGCCCAAGTTCTTGGGCCCTGCACCCCATGGGAGACCAGGAGAAGCACCTGGCTCCTGCCATCGGATCAGCGCGGTGCGCCGGCCGCAGCGCGCTACCGCGGCGGCCATTGGAGGGTGAACCAACGGCAAAAGGAAGACCTTTCTCTCTGTCTCTCTCTCACTATCCACTCTGCCTGTCAAAAAATAAAAAAAAAAAAATAAATAAATAAAAAATAAAAAAAATAAAAAAAAAGTCAAAGTCAATAAAATCAGAGTTGCAAATGGAATGTTACAACTGATACCACAGACATAAAAGAATCATCAGGAATCATTACAAACAATTTTATATTAACAAATTGGAAAATATAGAGGAAGTAGTTTTCTGGACACATACAATCTATCAAAATTGAATTATGAAGACATAGAAAATATGACAGACCAATAATCAAGAAGGCAATTGAGTCAATAATAAAAATCCTCCTAACAAAGAAAAGCATGGGACAAGAAAGCTTTTCTACTGAATTCTACAAAACTTGTAAAGAACTTATCCCAATTCATCTCATACTATTCAAAACAATTGAAAAGAAAATCTCCCCAAATACTTTATGAGGCCCCAATACCTTAATTCCAGACTAGATAAAGATAAAATAAAGAGAAGAGAACTCTGAAAGATATTGGCATAGGCCAAGACTTCTTGGATAAGACCCAAAAGCACAGACAATAAAAGAGAAAAAAATGGACAAATGGGATTACATAAAGCTAAGAAGCTTATGTAGGGCAAAGATAACATTCAACAAAGTGCAGAGGCAACCCAAAGAATGGGAAAACATATTTGCAAACTCTTCAGCTAATAAAAGATTAATATCCAGTATCTATAAAGAGCTGAAGAAAGTCAACAAAACAAACAATTCTGCAAAGAAATGAGCTAATGATATGACCATGCATTTTTTAAAGGATAAAATACAAATGGCCAATAGACACATGAAAAGATGCTCAGGACCACTAGCCATTAACGAAATGCAAATAAAAACTAAATGAGGTGCTTTTGTTTTGTTTTGTTTTGTGTTTTCGTCACCTTGCAAAGTTGAGGTGATTGCTGCTGCTCTCAGCACCTCGCCATGCTGCCCAAGGACAAAAAGAAAAAAAGGTTGCCGAAAGTCAGCCAAGAAAGTTATGACCCCATGAACAAGAATGGAGGCCAAGGCCAAAAGGAAGTGGTACAAAGATAAAGTTCAGGACAAGCTCAATAACCTAATTTTGTTTGACATAGCTACTTAAAACAAGCTCTGTTAAGAAGTTCCCAACTACAAGCTCATAAACCCTGCTGTGGTCTCAGAGACTGAAGATCCAGGGGTCTCTGGCCAGGGCAGCGCTGTAGGAGCTTCTGAGTAAAGGGCTTATCAAACTGGTTTCAAAGCACAGAGCTCAGTTAATTTACACCAGTAATGCCAAGGGTGGAGATGCACCTGCAGGTCCAATGAACTGGAAAAATTGGAAAAATAAAACTTTATTAAATTAAAAAAATGAGGTTTCACTTCACTCCAGTTAGAATGGCTCTCATACAGAAATCAAAAAATTACAAATGGTGGAGAGGATGTGCATGTTGGTGGGAATATAACTCAAATAAACATTATGGAAGTCAGTATGGAGATTTCTCAAAAACCTGCTAATAGATCTATCCCATTACTGGTAATTTATCAAAAGAAAATGGAATCTGCATATGAAAGTCATTTTTACCACCATGGTTATAGCAGCTCAATTCACAATAGGTAAGATATTAAATCAACTCAGATGTCCTTCAATCGATGAGTGGATAAAGAATTTATGGTGTATACATACAACCCAACAGAATACTACACAGCCATACAAAGAACGAAATCCTGCTTTTTCCCAACAAAAGTGATGCAGTTGGAACTCATTATGCTTAGTGAAATAAGCCAGCTTTAAAGACAAATACATCTTTTCCCTGATGTGTATAAAAATTAATTTATATGGGCAGCATTGCTCATGAGATATGATTATTGTTTATAGTCCTTGCTACACTCATGAGGAACAATGTTTTCTCTAAATACTTGTTGAATTTTGTACTTAGTAGAGGGTTGAGCTTGTGATTTAGAGAAAAGTGAAAATATGTCATTGTAACAATTAAAAGAAAAATAAGAAAAGAAGGATGGAGGGTCGGAGAGAGGGCGGGCAGGGTGGCAGGTATCATTACGCTGTTAAAACAGTGTATAAAATTTAAACACCTAAGAATAATTGTGTGTTAATTACTGAGTTCAACCAATAGTACTAGAACAACAACAATAACAACAAATACTAAAATGGATAAAGTATTACATTGTACATCTAAAGTCAGGACAGGAGCTGATCAGTTCATTGTTGCTTATAGTGTCCATTTCACTTAACAGGTTTCCCCTTTGGTGCTCAGTTGTCACCGATCAGGGAAAACAAATGATATTTTTCTCTTTGGGTCTGGCTTAATTCACTCAGCATGATGTTTTCCAGATTGCTCCATCTTGTTGCAAATGACTGGGTTTCGTTGTTTCTTACTGCTGTATAGTATTCTATGGAGTACATGTCCCATAATTTCTTTTTTTTTTTTTAATTAAACTTTTATTTAATGAATATAAATTTCCAAAGTATAGCTTGTGGGTTACAATGGCTTCCCCCCTCCCATAACCTCCCTCCCGCCCGCAACCCTCCCCCCTCCTGCTCCCTTTCCCCCTCCATTCGTGTAAAGATTCATTTTCAATTCTTTTTGTATACAGAAGATCAGTTTAGTATATATTAGGTAAAGATTTCAACATTTTGCCCATATAGCAACATCAAGTGAAAAAACTACCATTGGATTACTAATTATAGCATAAAATAGCAATGTACAGCACATTAAAGACAGAGATCCTACATAATTTTTTTTCAAAATAATTAATTTTCTATGCCATTTCCATTTTAACTCCAGGTTGTTTTTTTTTTTCATTTCCAATTCTCTTTATATACAGAAGATCACTTCAGTATATAATTAGCAAAGACCTCATCAGTCTGCGCCCACACAGAAACGCAAAGTATAAAAATACTGTTTCAGTACCAGTCGTAGCATCACTTGGCTTTAGACGACACATTGGGGACAGATCCCGCATGGGGTGTAAGTACACAGTGACTCCTGTTGCTGACTTAACAATTTGACACTCCTGTTCATGGCGTCAGTAATCTCCCTGGGCTCTAGTCATGAGTTGCAAGGGCTATGGAAGCCTTTAGGGTTCGCTGACTTTGATCTTATTCCGATAGGGTCATAGTCAAAGTGGATGTTCTCTCCTCCCTTCGGAGAAGGGTACCTCCTTCTTTGATGGCCCCGTTCTTTCCACTGGGATCTCACTCACAGAGATCATTCACTTAGGTCTTTTTTTTTTTTCCCATGGTATCTTGGCTTTCCATGCCTGCTATACTCTCATGGGCTCTTCAGCCAGATCTGAATGCCTTGAGGGCTGATTCTGAGGCCGGAGTGTTGTTTAGGACATCTGCCATCCTATGAGTCTGCTGTGTATCCCACTTCCCATGTTGGATCTTTCTCTCCCTTTTTGATTCTATCAGTATTAGCAGATACTTATCTTGTTTGTGTGATCTCTTTGACTCTTAGACCTATCAGAGCTATCAATTGTGAGCTGAAATTGATCACTTGGACTAGTGCGATGGCATTGGTACATGCCATCTTGATGGAATTGTGTTGGAATCCCCTGCACATTTCTAACTCCCCCATTTGCAGCCAGTCCGATTGAGCATGTTCCTAATTGTTTACCTCCTCCCTCTCTTTTTCCACTCTTAGATTTAACAGGGATCACTTTTCAGTTAAAATTTAAACACCTGAGAATAATTGTGTGTTAATTACTGAGTTCAACCAATAGTACTAGAACAACAACAACAACAACGAATACTAAAAAGGATAGAGTATTACATTGTACATCTAAAGTCAGGACAGGAGCTGATCAGTTCATTGTTGCTTATAGTGTCTATTTCACTTAACAGGTTTTCTCTTTGGCGCTCAGTTGTCACCGATCAGGGAAAACAAATGAAATTTGTCTCTTTGGGACTGGCTTAATTCACTCAGCATGATGTTTTCCAGATTGCTCCATCTTGTTGCAAATGACTGGGTTTCATTGTTTCTTACTGCTGTATAGTATTCTATGGAGTACATGTCCCATAATTTCTTTATCCAGTCTACTGTTGATGGGCATTTGGGTTGGTTCCAGGTCTTAGCTATTGTGAATTGAGCTGCAATAAACATTAATGTGCAGATGGCTTTTTTATTTGCCAAATTAAATTCCTTTGGGTAAATTCCAAGGAGTGGGATGGCTGGGTTGTATGGTAGGGTTATATTCAGGTTTCTGAGGAATCTCCAGACAGACTTCCATAGTGGCTTAACCAGTTTGCATTCCCACCAACAGTGGGTTAGTGTCCCTTTTTCCCCACATCCTCTCCAGCATCTGTTGTTGGTAGATTTCTGAATGTGAGCTATTCTCACCGGGGTGAGATGGAACCTCATTGTGGTTTTGATTTGCATTTCTCTGATTGCTAGTGATCTTGAACATTTTTTCATGTGTCTGTTGGCCATTTGGATTTCCTCTTTCGAAAAATGTCTATTGAGGTCCTTGGCCCATCTCTTAAGTGGGTTGTTTGTTTTGTTGTTGTGGTTTTTCTTGATTTCTTTGTAGATTCTGGTTATCAATCCTTTATCTGTAGTATAATTTGCAAATATTTTTTCCCATTCTGTTGGTTGCCTCTTCACTTTCCTGACTGTTTCTTTCGAGGTACAGAAGCTTCTCAATTTGATGCAATCCCAAATGTTAATTTTGGTTTTGACTGCCTGTGCTTTTGGAGTATTTTCCAGGAAGTCTTTGCCTGTGCCTATATCTTGCAGGGTTTCTCCAATGCTCTCTAATAATTTGATGGTTTCGGGTCGTAGATTTAAGTCTTTAATCCATGTTGAGTGAATTTTTGTGTAAGGTGATAGGTATGGGTCTTGCTTCAAGCTTCTGCACGTGGAAATCCAATTTTCCCAGCACCATTTATTGAATAGACTGTCCTTATTCCAGGGATTAGATTTGGATCTTTGGTCAAATATAAGTTGGCTGTAGATGTTTGGATTGATTTCTGGTGTTTCTATTCTGTTCCATTGGTCTATCCATCTGTTTCTGTACCAGTACCATGCTGTTTTGATAACAACTGCCCTGTAGTATGTCCTAAAATCGGGTATTGTGATGCCTCCGGCTTTGTTTTTGTTGTACAGGATTGCTTTGGCTATTCGAGGTCTTCTGTGTCTCCATATGAATTTCAGCATCATTTTTTCTAGATCTGTGAAGAAGGTCTTCGGGATCTTGATGGGTATTGCATTGAATGTATAAATTGCTTTTGGGAGGATAGACATTTTGATGATGTTGATTCTTCCAATCCATGAGCATGGAAGATTTCTCCATTTTTTGGTATCCTCTTCTATTTCTTTCTGTAAGGTTTTGTAGTTTTCATCGTAGAGATCTTTAACGTCTTTGGTTAAGTTTATTCCAAGGTATTTGATTGTTTTTGTAGCTATTGTGAATGGGATTGATTTTAGAAGTTCTTCCTCAGCCGTGGCATTGCCTGTGTATACAAAGGCTGTTGATTTTTGTGCATTGATTTTATATCCTGCTACTTTGCCAAACTCTTCGATGAGTTCCAGCAGTCTCTTAGTAGAGTTCTTTGGGTCCCCTAAATAAAGAATCATATCATCTGCAAATAGGGATAGTTTGAGTTCGTCCTTCCCGATTTGTATCCCTTTAATTTCTTTTTCTTGCCTAATAGCTCTGGCCAAAACTTCCAGAACTATATTGAATAGCAGTGGTGAGAGAGGGCATCCCTGTCTGGTACCAGATTTCAGTGGAAATGCTTCCAACCTTTCCCCATTCAATAGGATGTTGGCCGTGGGTTTTTCATATATTGCTTTGATTGTATTAAGGAATGTTCCTTCCATACCCAGTTTGCTTAGAGTTTTCATCATGAAAGGGTGTTGTATTTTATCAAATGCTTTCTCTGCATCTATTGAGAGAATCATATGGTTTTTCTTCTGCAGTCTGTTAATGTAGTGTATTACGTTGATTGTTTTGCGAATGTTGAACCATCCCTGCATACCGGGGATGAATCCCACTTGGTCTGGGTGGATGATCTTTCTGATGTGTTGTTGCATTCTATTGGCCAGAATTTTATTGAGAATTTTTGCATCTATGTTCATCAGGGATATTGGTCTGTAATTCTCTTTCAGTGTTGCGTCTCTTTCTGGCTTAGGAATTAAGGTGATGGTGGCTTCATAGAAGGAATTTGGGAGGATTCCCTCTTTTTCGATTGCTCTGAATAGTTTGAGAAGAATTGGAGTTAGTTCTTCTCTAAATGTCTGGTAGAACTCAGCAGTGAATCCATCTGGCCCTGGGCTTTTCTTTGTTGGGAGGGCCTTTATTACTGTTTCAATTTCTGTGTCAGTTATTGGTCTGTTTAGGTTTTCTATGTCTTCCTGGCTCAATTTAGGGAGGTTGTATGTGTCCAAGAATCTGTCCATTTCTGATAGATTTTCTTGTTTGCTGGCATACAAGTCCTTGTAGTAATTTCTGATGATTCTTTTTATTTCTGTGGCGTCTGTTGTTACGTTTCCCATTTCATCTCTGATCCTATTGATTTGGGTCTTTTCTCTTCTTTTTTTAGTTAGTTGGGCCAATGGGGTGTCAATTTTGTTTATTTTTTCAAAAAACCAGCTCCTCGTTTGGCTGATTTTTTGTAATGTTTTTTTGGATTCAATCTTGTTGATTTCTTCTCGGATTTTAATTATTTCTCTTCTCCTACTGGGTTTGGGTTTGGTTTGCTGCAGATTTTCTAGATCCTTGAGGTGACTTGAAAGCTCATCTATTTGGTGCCTTTCCAATTTCTTGATGTAGGCACCTATTGATATAAACTTTCCTCTTAACACTGCTTTTGTTGTATCCCATAGGTTTTGGTATGTTGTGCTGTTATTCTCATTTACTTCCAGAAAATTTTTGATTTCTCTTTTAATTTCTTCTATGACCCATTGTTCATTCAGGAGCATGTTGTTCAATCTCCATGTGTTTGCACGTGCTCTAGGGATTCCTGAGTTGCCAATTTCCAATTTCATTCCTTTGTGGTCTGAGAAGCTGCATGGTATGATTCTAATTCTTTTGAATTTGCTGAGACTTGCTTTATGGCCTAGTATGTGGTCAATCCTAGAGAGGGTTCCATGTACTGCTGAGAAGAATGTAAAGTCCTTAGATGTAGGATGAAATGTTCTGTAGATGTCTGTTAGATCCATTTGGGCTATAGTGTCATTTAAATCTACTGTCTCCTTGTTGATCTTCTGTCCTGTTGATCTGTCTATCTCTGAGAGTGGAGTATTGAAGTCCCCCAGTACTATTGTATTAGGGTCTAAGTCTCCCTTTAAGTCCCTTAACAAGTCTTTTAAATAGGCTGGTGCCCTGTAATTAGGTGCATATACGTTGATAATCGTTATATCTTCCTGTTGAATGGATCCCTTAATCATTATATAGTGCCCCTCTTTGTCTCTCCTGACAGTTTTTGTGGTAAAGTTTATGTTGTCCGATATTAAGATGGCTACGCCCGCTCTCTTTTCATTTCTGTTGGCGTGGTATATCTTTTTCCAGCCTTTCACTCTCAGCTTGTATGGATCATTGTTGGATAGATGGGTTTCTTGTAAGCAGCAAAAGGATGGGTTTTGGTCCTTAACCCAATCGGCCAATCGGTGTCTTTTAACTGGACAGTTCAAGCCATTAACATTCAATGTGACTATTGAGAAGGAGTAACTTTGCCCTGCCATTTGCCAAAGATATTTTCTAATATCTGGTTTGAGCTTCTTGTGATCTTTTGCTCTGAGGTTTCCTTCCTTTACCTTCTTTCATATTGGTGACCGTGTTTCTGTGTTTCTGTATGTAACACATCTTTAAGCATCTTTTGCAGGGCTGGACGAGTGGCGACAAATTCTTTCAATTTCTGTTTGCTGTGAAAGGTCTTAATTTCACCTTCATTCACAAATGAGAGCTTTGCAGGATATAATATTCTGGGCTGGCAGTTTTTCTCTCTTAGTACCTGGGCTATATCTCGCCATTCTCTCCTGGCTTGTAGGGTTTCTGATGAGAAATCAGCTGTAAGTCTAATTGGAGATCCTCTGAGAGTAATCTGGCGTTTCTCTCTTGCACATTTTAGGATCTTTTCTTTGTGTTTCACTGTGGTGAGTTTGATTACGACGTGTCTTGGTGAGGATCTCTTTTGATCATATTTATTAGGGGTTCTCTGAGCTTCCTGTACTAGGATGTCTCTGTCCTTCTCCAAACCTGGGAAATTTTCTGCTAGTATCTCACTAAAAAGGCCTTCTAATCCTTTCTCCCTTTCCATGCCTTCAGGAACTCCTAGAACCCGAATGTTGGGTTTTTTAATAGTATCCTGTAGATTCCTAACAGTATTTTTTAGATTACTGATTTCTTCTTCTTTTTTTTTATTTGACTGTTTCCTTTCCTGTTCTCTGTCTTCTAATTCCGATATTCTCTCTTCTGCTTCATCCATTCTGTTTTTAAGGCTCTCTAATGTGTTTGCCATTTGATCTATTGAGTTCTTCATTTCATTGAGATTTTTTGCCAGTACTGCAGTTTCCTGTTCCACTAATTTTTTCATTTCATTTTGATTCCTCCTTAATATTTCATTTTCACGGGAGAGATTTTCTATCTTGTCCATTAAGGATTTCTGTAGTTCAAGAATTTGTTTTTGAGAACTTCTTAATGTTCTTATGAAATTTTTGCCATCTGCTTCGTGCATTTGCTCTAACTGTTCCTCTTCATAATCTTGCATTGGCGTGTCTTGTTCACTTGGGGGCGTCATAGTGCTATCCTTATCTTTGGTACCTCCGCTTCTATGTTTCTTGCTTGGCATGTTAGAGATAGTTTGTGGTGTTTTTGTTTTTGTTTTTGTTTTTGTTTTTTTCTCTCGTTATACTGTGCCTCTGAGTGAGCTGTCTGTTTTGTTGGAGCCTTAGGGGCTGTGATGGGTGTGGCTAGAGAGCTATGCTTGTTTCTTGAGGTTTAAGGCTGTGTAAAGAGCGACTCTCCCGGATTACTTGCTTCTTGCTGGGACGCTCTCTCTCTCTCTCTCTCTCTTTTTTTTTTTTTTTTCTTTTGACTCAGTTGGGAGTGGAGTTGAGGGTAGTTGAAATCTAGCCTCTGTGGGTATTCGTTTGATATATGCCTGGGAACATACACAGGGTTTATGCAGCCCTCAATGTGTTCTCCAGTTTCGCTAATGATACTGAGTTTGGCTGAGCTTTACATATGTAAAATCGCGGTGCTCTTTGTTTTGCTTGGTGAGTGAAGGGAGAGGCCTCTGTTCCTCCTCCCCCCAGTGTCTCGGACTTCTCAGGTCTTTGTCTTACCGACCTCCGTTCCCGCGCTGGCGAGATTCTGTGGCTCTGGCTCCTCTCCCGCTCGGCTCGTCTCGGTTGGTTTTCCACGCGGTGGGTTCCCTGTAAGTCCTCCGTGTCTCATCCACAAGGTCCGGAAGCGTCTCCTCTGCAGTTTTTTTTTTTTTGAGTCTTTTCCTGAGGCTACAGTAATTCCACTTTTATGAGAGTTTATTTTCCCAAACTAAGGCACACGTCCTCACTATCCGCCATCTTGGCTCCGCCTTGATCATGTCCCATAATTTCTTTATCCAGTCTACTGTTGATGGGCATTTGGGTTGGTTCCAGGTCTTAGCTATTGTGAATTGAGCTGCAATAAACATTAACGTGCAGATGGCTTTTTTATTAGCCAAATTAATTTCCTTTGGGTAAATTCCAAGGAGTGGGATGGCTGGGTTGATCCCTGTTAAATCTAAGAGTGGAAAAAGAGAGGGAGGAGATGAACAATTTGGAACATGCTCAATCGGTCTGGCCGCAAATGGTGGAGTTAGAAACGTGCCAGGGGATTCCAACACAATTCCATCAAGATGGCATGTACCAATGCCATCGCACTAGTCCAAGTGACCAATTTCAGCTCACAATTGATAGCTCTGATAGGTCTAAGACTCAAAGAGATCACACAAACAAGACAAGTATCTGCTAATACTAACTGATAGAATCAAAAAGGGAGAGAAAGATCCAACATGGGAAGTGGGATACACAGCAGACTCATAGGATGGCAGATGTCCTAAACAACACTCTGGCCTCAGAATCAGCCCTGGCTGAAGAGCCCATGGGAGTATAGCAGGCATGGAAAGCCAAGATATCATGGAAAAAAAAAAAGACCTAAATGAATGATCTCTGTGAGTGAGATCCCAGTGGAAAGAACGGGGCCATCAAAGAAGGAGGTACCCTTCTCCGAAGGGAGGAGAGAACCTCCACTTTGACTATGACCCTATCGGAATAAGATCAAAGTCAGCGAACTCTAAAGGCTTCCATAGCCCTGGCAACTCATGACTAGAGCCTAGGGAGATTACTGACGCCATGAACAGGAGTGTCAAATTGTTAAATCAGCAACAGGAGTCACTGTGTACTTACACCCCATGTGGGATCTGTCCCTAATGTGTCGTCTAAAGCCAAGTGATGCTATGACTGGTACTGAAACGGTATTTTTATACTTTGCGTTTCTGTGTGGGCGCAGACTGATGAGGTCTTTGCTAATTATATACTGAGGTGATCTTCTGTATATAAAGAGAATTGGAAATGAAAAAAAAAAATAACCTGGTGTTAAAATGGAAATGGCATAGAAAATTAATTAATTTGAAAAAAAAATTATGTAGGATCTCTGTCTTTAATGTGTTGTACATTGCTATTTAATGCTATAATTAGTAATCCAATGGTAGTTTTTTCACTTGATGTTGCTATATGGGCAAAAAGTTGAAATCTTTACCTAATATATACTAAACTGATCTTCTGTATACAAAGAGAATTGAAAATAAATCTTTGCATGAATGGAAGGGGAAAGGGAGCGGGAAAGGGGAGGATGGCGGGCGGGAGGGAGGTTGTGGGAGGGGGGAAGCCATTGTAACCCATAAGCTATACTTTGGAAATTTATATTCATTAAATAAAAAAAAAAAAAAGAAAAAGAAGAAAAAAATAAACCTCTTAAAATGACAAAGAAAAAAAAAATAAATCTACTACAGCCAAGACTGTGGAAAAAAAAAAAAAAAAACAGTGTATAAAATATAGGAAATGTGACTGTGCCAGACCTGGGAGGGGGTGGCCTAGGCCTCCCGTGCTTGCACAGCCGCAGGTTGTGGGAGAGGGCGAGCAAGGCTGTGTGGTTGCAGACCCTGTGCCCTCTCTGTGGCTTCAGCACTCTGGTCCCCTCTGCCTTCTCTCCAGAGAGCTTAAGAGCGCCTGTAGAGGAAGCGATTCGCAAGCAGGGGCTGACACTGAAGTAGTTTTATCCCGGGGTGTCCTGGGCTGACAGGCCGCTCCCTCTCCGCCAGCGCCGACCTCCCCCTATTTCTCCTCCTTTTCCTTCTCCTTCCTGCCGCCTCAGCCTGTGCCAAGCCAGACTATGGGTCCCAGGCGGGGCACAGCAAGGCGAGTGGCTGGGCTTAGCGCTCTCCGCTGCGCGCACGGAGTGGCCCAGTTGGCTGCCGGTGTTCTCCTGAGGGCTCCAGTCTGAGCTGCCAGCAGCGCTCCACTTTGCCGCCGCCGCTGCTCTGCCCCTGGGCTGTGCCTAGAGGCTGGAGAGTCAGGCCTGCCGCCCTTGGGAGACAGACCAGAGCACCCTGGAGTACAGGAACTGAGTTTTTTGTTTGTTTGGGGAGGCAGTGGGGATGGTGGGCGGGCTTACTTTTAAAAGTAATTGCTATTAGCATGGTTATTTTCTTGTCTTCTCACTGGTCCTTCCCATCTACTCTGTCCTGCCTCCCACCCTGGCAGGAGTTGTGTTCACAATGAAATGAGTAGGGACCCGAGTGAGTGATCCTGTGTCTCCCATAGTAAGAGTGAGTCACTGCCACCTAAGGGGAGGGTGGGGGTGCAGCCTGGGCGTTGGAAGCCAGGGGTCCCCGGGGCCACCTGGGACTTGGGCGACAAATCCACCACCTTTGCTCAGGTGATGCTCAAGCAAAGGTGCACCGCAGTCCCCACCACCTGGAACAGGGATGCACTCTCAGGGAAGGCTCCCCCTGGGGAAAGCAAGGCTCACTGCAGGGCTGGGGTGTCAGGATCCAGGCCTTAATCTGCTCTGACCACCGCCAGAATAAATGTTCACACCACATCACTTATCCCCTTTCCCTCTGCCATCTTGATTCTCTTTAGTAGCAGCACTAGCAGCCCCTGAGGGTGAAAACCAGGGTGACGGGGAAGCTGGTAGTGACTCCGCTGTTTTTTTCTCATGGCTCTTTGAGTGCACAGGCTGTCTGCGCCTGGTATACACTATAGTTGATTGCAGGGAAATTCTGGGCCTCAGCACTCCCTTCTCTGATTTTGCACTTCGTCTTTGTTCATCACCACGTGTATAATAACAAGCACTGGCAACACATAGCAATAGTGAAATCTGAAATAACTGAGAATTAATTAGGCACTAGAGCAATGAATCTGGCTGTGTAAACTCCAATTGGATATTTCAGTTTCATTTCCAACCCCTGTTGTGATGTTTGTTTTTACTTTTGTTTGTATTTGGAAAGCAAAGATCACTTTTCTCCCTCTCCACTCCTTTTCTTCAATCCCTTTTCATAAAAAGTGGGGGGCACTGGGCAGTAAGGTGGTGGTGGTGGTGGTGGTTGTAAAGGTGGATTTTAAGGATTGGGCTTGTGTCAGCTGCGTTTTATCACATACCTAAATCCTGGTAATAGACTTATTTCCCCCAAAGCCTTTATTTTTGCAGTTGTGCCAAATGTAGAAATTGAATCAGTAAGAAAAATCACTTAATCACGACAAACCTAGCACCAGATGGATTTGCTAGTGAATTCCACTAGGCTTATAAGGGAGATTCTCTCTGATTGCAAAAAGCTCTCTAAAAAGCTAGCATTAGACTAATACCAAAAACTAGAACAAAAAGAAAACTATAAACCAATTAATATAGGTTCAGAAATTCTCAACAAAGTACTAGCAAATAAAATAAAACATTACATCAAAAGATAATTTGCCATGATCATGGTAGATTTCTCCCAGGGAATCAAAGGTAATTCAACATATGAAATCAATAAATGCAATACATCACAACAAAATAATAAAAGATAAAAATCTTATGCTCAACTGAATATATGCATAAAAAGCATTTGACAATGCTCAACCTTCATTCATGATTAAAATCTGTTAAACATTGTGTATAGTAGTAATATCGACCAACATAATAATACTATACTAGTATTTGACAGTACCACAGTGGATATCCTGATAAATTAGGAAACATCAAAAGTATTTCTTTGACTGCTTAGCACAAAACAAGAATTTATACTCTCGGTGCTCTTTAAATATAGGAAAAATTTTAGAAATTTGGCAACAAAAATAATAAAAGACCTATGCACAGGATTGGAGAAAGCCAACATATCCCTATTTGAGATGACATGATTCTCTCTATAGAAATACTTAAATACTCCACCATGAGTCCATTAGAACCCATAAATAAAGGTACAAGATAAAAATTCAAGATGTATAAATCATTAGCATTCTATATGCAAATAAAAACAAGCACTCTGATGAAATCAGAAAGTAGTATTATTCAAAGTATCTACCAATAAACCCCAAAGTGTATAGTAATAAACTTAAACAAGGATGTGCTATATATCTATGAGACTATTTTAAAATGTTGATAAAAGAAATGTAAAGAAAAAATATGAAGATCCCCAATGTTCATGAATTGGAAGAATTTGTATTATTGAAATGTTAACACTATCCACAGTAATATACAGATGCAAACCAGTCTCCATCAAAACACCAATGAAACTTTTTCATAACTAGAAAAAAATCCCAACATTCATATGTAAACACAAAAGACCTTGCATATACAAAGCAAATGAAAAAAGTATGCAGTTATATGTTGAAAAGAATATATTGTTCCATAAAAACAAACACATAAAACAACAAGATGTGCTAGAGGTCTCGGAAATGAATCCATGAATCAATGGCCATGTAGTTCTTGACAGAGGCACCAAAACAAACACTGGGAAAAGAACAGTTTCCTCAAGAATGGTGATGGGATAACTGGATCTCCATTTGCAGAAAACTGAACTTTGAATCCTATTATTCATCTCATACAAAAATCCAGTCAAAATGAATTGAAAACCTGAAGGCATGACCTGCTGCTATAAAACAACTGGACAAAAACAAGAAAAAGAGTTCAAGAATGTAAAAAAAAACTTTCCTACAGAAAAGAGAAAAATGGACAGAATAAATTGGCAATCTACACAATGGAAAAAATTTACACTACTAATCTGAGAAAAGATTAACAGTCAACATTCATATTAAAAAAAACTCAGAAAAGTGAATCTTGTTTACCTTAGTGTTTAAGACATCCATGATCCACATCAGAATGCCTGGGTTTAGTTTCTGGCTCTGCCCCCTGATTCCAACTTTGTACCAATAAACAGTTTGAGAGATATTGGTGATGGCTCAAGTAATTAAGTTGTTGGCTTCCACAAAGCAGAGCTGGTTCATGTTCGTGGTTCATGCCATGGGGCCATTATGGCTGTTGTGGACACCTGAGGAGTAAAAAAGTAGATAAAGCTTCTCTTTCATTCTCAGACTCTAAGATAATACTAAAAGCTTAAATGACTGAATAATCAAAAATAAACAATCCAATTAAAATAATGAAGGGGCATGAAATATATTTATTTAAAGAAAAAATTAAAATGGCTAAAATCTGCATGAAAATTTGCTTAATATCACTCTCCTCTAAGGAAGTGAACATCCAAACCACAATGAGTTGCCATCTCACCTTAGTAAGATTGTTGATTTTCAAAAAGCGGAAAAGTAACAAATGCTGCTGAGGATATGGAGACATAGGAACTTTTACACTGTTCTTGGGAATGTAAATACACTTAGTGATTATGGGATTTGCAATGCTCAAGTTCACTCTCTGCTGAGGCTTTGTTTCCAGTGGGGCCCCACCATGGAATCTCCCCTCAGAGCGGATTGGGAGCTAACAGTCTTGGTGGCTTCTCCTACCACTTCTCCAAAAGTCCAGAAGCAGAAATGGGGAAAAGATGTAGATATGTTGGTGGTTTCATTATGTCTTTTTCATTAAAATTTGGCTTCTGAAATGCTACCTGTTTTTTTTATTTATTCCTGAAGATTAAATAGCCACTTTCTATTACACAGCAAAGAAACATCACTCTGCACCTTTACTGCACCCTTTTTTACTCCATCTTTCCCAACTAATTTATTTGCCTGTTTTATATGCAATATAAACATCAATGTAGTGAAAGTTAGGAAATAGAAAGGTGGATATTTCCTAACTTTACAATCTTCAAGGTAATTAAAGTATTCTTAGTATGCAATTCCCAGTACATTATGAAACATATCTCACATGATGTGTGTGGTCCTCAGCAAGTGCTACTCAATACACGTGTAGTCTATGATTAATAAGCATTGCATGGATGAATATAAGTATGTGGGTTCCTAAATAAAGACTTACCAGACATCTCTGCCTTTTCCAGTCTTTTAAAAATATTTATGTATTTATTTATTTATTTATTTGAATGGCAGAGTTACAGAGAAAGAGGGAGAGACGGAGAGGTAGAACTTCGATCTTCTGGTTCACTCCCTAAATGGCTACAATGTCCGGAGCTGGGCCAGTCAGAAGCCAGGAACTCAAGCTCCTTCTGGGTCTCCCACATAGGTGCAGGGGCCAAGGACTTATGTATCCTCTGATGCTTTCCCAGACACTTTCTCAAGGACTTGAATTAGCTCCCATTTGGGGTGCTGGCACTACAGGCAGAGGCATTCCCCACTATGTCAGAGAATCGGCCCCCTTTTCCAGTATTTAAAACACCAGCAAAGAATATGACTTTCAAAAAATGATTGGAGATTTTCACTGGGAACCCATGGTACTCATGTTGACAGAGCTGTGTGCACAGTCTCTGTGCTCAGCTTGATTCCCTAGCTCACTGCTCCTAATAATGGTCTAGGAACACCAGCATTAATGGGGGAAATGCTAAATAACAATTCATGGACTACACTCCAAATCTGCAGGATCACAATTTCTTAGAGTCGGAATATGAATAACAACTGAACATTGAAGTCTGAGTGATATGACAGGCTCAGCTAAGTGTTTTTCAGCCCAGGCTTCCAATGAAAGTCATGGGGCCAGATTTACAAACTATCTCACATGTACTCTGTCCCGTGTATTTTATTTAATCAGCTAGGAGGAAGAAAATACTTTTTGTTTTAATTTGTAAAAGGTTGCATTTTATGTTTTCATTGCGTACAACATGATGTATAATGGAGGCTACTCCATTAATGATAGAGCCACTGGGAACTTACCAGACTCTGCAGGAGACATTGGCAATCTGCTGTGGATTTGAGTTATTCTGAACCAGAGAATAATCAAATCACTTTTGTTGTTGACAAGGGATGACATTATACAGCATATCATACATGGGGAAATGTGGAACCCAGCTGTCCCTGCCTGAAATTTCCCACTTTTCCCACACACTGTCTCCTGTTTGTTCCAGTCTCAAAGCCAGAGACTCCTGTGTTTCACAGGTGACATGGCAATTGCAGGCCAGGTGGGAGATGAGCTGATTGCATTTTGTTTCTTTTTTTTTTAACTTTTATTTAATGAATATAAATTTCCAGTGTACAGCTTATGGAGTACAATGGCTTCCCCCTCCCATAACTTCCCTCCCACCCGCAACCCTCCCCTCTCCTGCTCCCTCTCCCCTTCCATTTGCATCAAGATTCATTTTCAATTCTCTTTATATACAGAAGATCAATTAAGTATAAAGATTTCAACAGTTTGCACCCACATAGAAACACAAAGTGAAACATACTGTTGGAGTACTAGTTATAGCATTAAATCACAATGTACAGCACATTCAGGACAGAGATCCCACATGAGGAGCAAGTGCACAGTGGCTCCTGTTGTTGACCCAACAAATTGACACTCTAGTTTATGGCGCCAGTAACCATCCTACGCTGTCGTCATGAGTTGCCAAGGCTACGGAAGCCTTCCAAGTTTGCCGACTCTGATCATATTTAGACAAGGTCAGAAAAGACAGAGTGAGGATAGTAACCAATGATCCTAAGAGTGTAATTTACCAGGTTTGAACAATTATACAGCATTAAGTGGGGAAGAGGACCATCAGTACACACAGGTTGGGAGTAGAGCCATTGGTGGTAGAGTAGAGGTTATGATTACAAAGGAATGAGGCCCAAGTGCACTAGACAGGGTCTAGAACAAAGGACAGAGTCATTATTAGAGGAGCTAAGAAAGGTGCTGTCTAAGCTACAATTAAGTTTTCTGATTGAGAGGCAAATAGAAACTGATAGAAGGGGCTTGATAATAATCTGGTGGGCTTTAGGCCTTGTAAATTCAGAGGCCCAGACCTATCTATCTCTTCACTTGGGGTATATCCTAAGGGAGGTGTGAACCTCCTAGGGGAAGGCACTCTGTTGACTTTCATTACTTGGCTGGCCTGGGAGGAGAGCTGGCCAGGTAAAGGCAGGGGGCATCTCCAACAAGAAATTTACAGTTCTGCCTGCAATGTTGCTGACCCTACTTGACCATCCCCTCAGCTGCAGTGGTCACTTTGGAAGTTGGGCTGAGTGAAGGGCTTTTCAGCTTAGAGCCAATACGATCTGTGGCTCTGACCTGGGCATCCTTCGACTCCAGGGCAGGTCCATTTCCAGTGACCCAACTCTTGGCAGAGCTGCCAGGGCTCTTCACAAGCTGACTTCTGCTGAAGCCCAGGCTTACCACATTGAAAGCCACTGCAGTGGACTGGCCTGTTGGGTCTCCTTGAGGGCAGATCACTGTACAGATCAGCCATTAATAGGCCTGCCACCCATTGCTTCTGATGCCGAGCTTTCTTTTCCTCCTGGTTTGTGTTAAAGCAGACCAGAGGATGCAAGTCAAGGGAGTGCCCAAGTCCCATCTCTAATCTTCAGTGGCCTGAACTACAAGTCTATAGTCACAGGCATGTTCTGTAGTAGTTTTTCTAAGGTAGACAATGCCCATGAGGAAAATTATATTCTCACTTTAAAACTTTCTTTCCCTTTGGTCTGAAAGGGAGGTTTTTTTCTACTTACTGTATACTTCGCTGATGGCGAAGTGAATCTAGCTATGAGATTACAGAGGGAGCCTCATATCATCTCTATGGGCTCTGTATAGAGACTCAGTTGGATGAATGGGTGAGTACATACTTCTCAGCTCTATCAGTGTTGGTGAGTGCTCCACAGGAAAGTGGGCTGGTAGATATAGGAAGATCTCAATGACATGGGAATAAAGGACTGTTCTCATAAGTTTACCCATGTTTCTTACAAAATCAAGAGTGAAATTTGTACATGGTTTCAGACATGAATTAGTTTCTTGTCCTTTGAGGCTATGATGTAGCCAAGAGATCCAAGAGGACATTAATAGTTACATAATTTTATATTAAATTAAAATTGATTTTATCATATTCATCTTTTTTCCTTTTTTGAGAATTATTCATTTATTTAAAAGGTATGGTTACAGAGAGATGAGACAAGTGACAGAGAGGGAGGAAAGAAGAGAGGGAGGGAGGGAGAGGGGGAGAGAGAGAGAAGGATCCTCCACCCACTGGTTCAAACCCCAAGTGACTGCAACAGCCAGGGATGAGCCAGAAAAAATCCAGGAGTCAGGAGCTTCTTATAGGTCACCCACGTGTGCAGAGGGGCCTGTGCACTTGGGCCCTATTACAGTGAATTCCCAGGTACATTAGCAGGGAGTAGGATCAGAAGCACAGCAGTGGGGACTCCAACTGGCACCCATATGTGTTGCTGGTGTTTCAGGCATATTAACCTGCTGTACCACAAATTCAGCCCCATTTTGCTTCATTTTGATGGTACTTTCATCTTGTTTAATTGATTTCAATTGTTTTGTTGCATTTGATATGTATTTATTTTGTTGACATTTTCATTTTTATAATATTTATTTCACTTCAGTTGTTTTGATCACCTTTCAATAGCTTTTCTCACTTTCACTTACTATATGCAGAATGTGAAATTTTATGTTTTGAAAAATGTCAAGTCTGAGCTAGTTCATATGCTTCACTTCTGCTTTTAGTTTTTTTTTTTTAAACTTAGGATTATGTTTAGATTTTAAAGTGTTTCAGAGCTGTTTAAAATTTTTTAATTATAGTATTAGATTTTAAAACTTAAAAATAATTAAATATAGCAAGTCAACAAGAAGTTTATTTTTCCTCCATTATAATCATTGTCAGTGCAGGAATTTTTGTTTTCTGTATACCACAGTACTCTCTGGAAATGAAACCTATTGTTTATCACATACATGTAAAGCTAATCATTATCTAAGCGCATTCACCATGAGTTAAGAATTGTCCTGAGTTGCATTCATATTAACACTTTAAGTTTTCTATATAAACTCAAATTTATAACAATTTACTAATTTATAAAATTATACTAATTTGTATGATATTTGTTTTATGATCAAAGAAAAAATATAAAATGTAAAAAAATGTAAAAAAAGTCTTTATTTAGGTCATTTTTTCCCACAATGTCTTGGCTTTCCATGCCTGTGAAACTCTCATGGGCTTTTTAGCCAGATCCGAATGTCTTAAGGGCTGATTCTGAGGCCAGAGTGCTGTTTAGGGCATTTTCCATTCTATAAGTCTGCTGTGTATCCTGCTTCCCATGTAGGATCATTCTCTCCTTTTTAATTCTATCAATTATTTGCAGACTCTGGTCTTATTTATGTAATCCCTTTGACAATCCTATCTTTTTGATCAATTATGAATTTAAACTGATACCTTTAACAAGTAAGATGGCATTGGTACATGCCACCTTGATGGGATTGAATTGGAATCCCCTGGCATGTATCTAGCACTACCATTAGGGGTAAGTCCGAGTGAGCATGTGCCGAACTGTATATCTCCTCCATCTCTCATTCCCACTCTTATATTTAACAGGGATCACTTTTCAGTTAAATTTAAACAACTAAAAATAATTATGTGTTAATTAAAGAGTTCAGCCAATGGTATTAAGTAGAACAAAAAACACGAAAAGAAATAAAATAGTAAGTTGTTCCTCGACAGTCAGGGCAAGAGCTGATCAAGTCATTGTTTCTCGTAGTGTCCATTTCACTTCAACAGTTTTCCTTTTAGGTGCTCAGTTAGTTGTCACCGATCAGGGAGAACATATGATATTTGTCCCTTTGGGACTGGCTTGTTTCACTCAGCATGATGTTTCCCAGATTCCTCCATTTTTGTTGCAAATGACCGGATTTCATTGTTTTTTACTGCTGTATAGTATTCTATGGAGTACATATCCCATAATTGCTTTATCCAGTCTTCTGTTGATGGGCATTTAGGTTGATTCTATGCCTTAGCTATTGTGAATTGAGCTAAAATAAACATTGAGGTGCAGACAGCTCTTTTATTTGCCAATGTTATTTTTTCTGGGTAAATTTCCAAGGAGTGGGATGGTTGGGTTGTATGGTAGGGCTATATTCAGGTTTCTTAGCAATCTGTAACACTTTAGTTAGTAGTTCTACTATCATTTCAAAATTAATAGGATATAGGATTTGTAGATTTATGCTTTCATTATATTATTGGATACAGAACCTTGAAATTGTCAAAATTATTTGATTGCATTTGGAAATTATATTTGCTCTCTGTTTACTAATTAAAATGCTGTTCATGTGTGCATTTTACTAACTTGTCCATATTTCTTATAAAATATTTAACATTCATTACAATCATATTTATTACACCCAAATTTATTGATTTTTCATAGTTTAATATTGCCGATTGTGATTTAAATAATTTATCTTTTTTCCATGAATCTTCATCTTAGATATTTTTAAATGTTAATACTTCTATGCTCATTTATTTAGTTGAAAGGCAGAGTGTCACAAAGAATGAGAGAGTAGAAGACAAAAACCCAGAGAGAGAGAGAGAGAGAGAGAGAGAAAGAAAGAGGGAGGGAGAGATCTCCAACCACTGTTTCATTTCCACTGCTTTTCCCAGGATGAAGCTAGCCATTACCATGTCATGTAGCCATAACCTACTGTCTTCCAGGAAGCACAGTAACAGAAGCTGGAATCAAAAGCAGAGCAGGGACTCAAATCCAGGTATTGTGAAATACGGTATGAGTTTCAAGTGGCATCTTAAATGCTTCACCAAATATACCAAATATATTTATTGTATATTTGAGGAGACAGATTAGAGAGAGAGAGATTCTCATCTGGTAATGAAGGGATATAAGAGGAAAGTTGTGGAAAAGGCACAGACATGACATAAATGTTATTTCAGTGGTTCAGTATGCAGAGAGAGCAGAAGCCCTTAAGAATTACAAGTGTACAAGAACTGTGTGGCTAATCTGACCAGCCAATAAAAATGGAAGTAAATGATATTAACAATATGAACATATCAAGACTACACTGCTGGGCCGGCACTGTGGTGTAGTGCGTGAAGCTGCCACTTGCATTGCTGGCATCCCATAGGGGTGCTGGTTTGAGTTGCTGCTGGCTTCTCTACTTCCAATCCAGCTCCCTGCTAATGTGCCTGGAAAATTGGCAGAGGATGGCCCAAGTCCTTGGGCCACTGCTCCCACCTGGGGGACCTGGAAGAAACTCCAGACTTCTGGCTTAATATTGGCTCAGCTGCAGCTGTTCAGGCCATTTGGGGAGTGAACCAATGGATGGAAGACCTCTCTCTCTTATTCTGCCTCTCTGTAATGCTGCCTTTTAAATAAATAAATACATCTTTCAAAAAAAGAATAGATAAGATGACATAAATATTGATGTGAATCAGGTAAACTCATAAATATTTTTTTTTAAAAAAGGAAAACATTGCTGTAACTCACAAACTTTTAGTGAAGTGGAGGAAACATATAATGAGATCATCCAGGGAAGAATATCCCTTCTCAAATAAACTTTACAGAACAATGCTGCATAAAGTTTTTGACAGCACCTCGGTCTATATAAAAAAAAAGAACTTTTACAGTGCTTTTTTCCTGTGCTAATGCTTCATTGTCATACAGTTTTCCTCCAGAAATTGTGCCACCTAGAACTGGGACTAAATATCAAAATTCATGACTGAAACATTAAAGAACATGTTTTCATTATGGAATTGGCTTGTGTGTCGTGCATTACATATTTTATAAAATTGTATACATTCATTATCTAAATATAATTAGGCAAATGAAAAATTAATAATAGTATGGATAATCAAATTACAAAATATGACTAGTACTCAACAAAAGACTTCAATAATTTTCATTATTTTGCAATAATTTTCAACTACCAAGTCCAATGATCCTAACATCTATACTAAGTGAAATAAGTCAGTTCAAAAAAAAAAAAACAAATGCTATATGTTTCTCCTGATCTGTGGTAACTAAAAGAATATCTATAATGTAATGTACAGGAGTGAAATTGACTTTTTGAGATTTAATGATTCTTTATATCCTATGTCTCTACTGCTGAAGAACTGTGTTTTCCCCTCATACCATTTGTTGAATTCTTTACTTAGTGCACTGCTAATCCTATGAGTGTACAGTGAAATGAAAATAGATACTTGTAAATATTAAGAGTGGGAATAGGAGAGAAAGAGAAGGAAGAAAGGTGACAGCATAGATTGGAAGGAGGGTATAGTTGGAAGAATCACTATATTACTAAATCTACAGATTTATGTACAGATTTACAGATATATGGAATGCATGAAATTTGTAAAACTTAAATAAAATGTAAAAAAATGAAATAAAAAAGCAGATGTGACATACTATATGATTTAATTTAAGGTGTTTTATTGTGTTTTTCTAATGATAGAATAAGCCTAATAACACTTAAAACACAATTCCCTTGCGGCCGCTGTAGTGCAGCGGGTTAATGCCCTGGCCTGAAGTGCTAGCATCCCATATGGGCACTGGTTCGAGACTCGGCTGCTCCACTTCCAATCTAGCTCTCTGCTATGGCCTGGGAAAGCATTAGGGGATGGCCCAAGTCCTAAGGCCTCTGCACCCAACTGGGAGACCCAGAAGAAGCTCCTGGCTCCTGGCTTTGGATAGGCGCAGCTCCAATTGAGGAGTGAACCAGCGGATAGAAGACCACTCTCTCTTTCTCTTTCTGCCTCTCCTTTCTCTGTGTAACTCTGACTTTCAAATAAATAAATAAATCTTTTAAAAAAGGTTAGTATTGATAGATAACAACTAAAACCTGTCATGTTCTTGATTGGATAATGATTCAACCTGCTCTGTTAGGAATTTTGTGGCATCATGTGTTTTCATAATGTTTATTTCTAATGCAGGATGTCCTACAAAATTTCTTGTAAGGCTGGTCTCAGTTCTTGCTTGTTTGAAAACACTTCATTTCTCCTTCACTTTTAAAAGATAGCTTTGTTGGATATAATATGCTTGGTTTGATTATTTTTTCTTTTAAGACCTTGAATATGTCACCCCACTCTTTTCTAGTGTGTAGGGTTTCCACAGAGAAGTCTGATATTAATCTAGTTTTCATATATATATATATATATATATGTACACTTTTCTATTTCTGTCATTAGGATTCTTTCTTTGAGTTTAACTTTGACAATTTAATGAACATATGCCTTTTTGGTTGAGTCTACCTGGGTTTCTTTAAATATCTTGTATCTGGATATCAAAGTCTCTTTCAAGTCCTAGGGAATTTTCAAGTATTATTTCGTTTAAGCAGGTTATAAACATCTTTTTACTTCTCTTCTCCTTCAGGAATGCCTATAATCTGTATATTTAGTCATTTAATGAATCAGAAGAGGGACAGCCAGGACTAGAACCGGCACCCATATGGGATGCCAGCACTTCCGGCCAGGGCTTTAACCTGTTGCACCAAAGTGTGGCCCATATTAGTCTGTTTAGATTTTTCTGTTTTTCTGAATCAAATTTGCTGGACTGTATGTGTCCAAGAATCTATCCACTTCCTCTAGGTTTTCCAATCTATTGTCAAACAGCTCTTTGTAGAAATTTGAGGGTCCTTTTAGTGCTGTGGTATCCATTGTTGCATTTTTTTCCATCTCTGAATCTATTGATTTTTGGTCTTCTCCCTCTCCTTTTGGTTAGCTGAGCTGAAGGAGTATCAATTTTGTTTATTTTTGGAAAAAAAAAATCAGCTCTTCCTTTCACAGGATTCTGTCTTTGGCCTGGTCCAGACCAAACCATTGTGGCCATTTTTCTGTAGCTCTGTCTTTCATATAAAATAGATCCATTTTTAAAAAAAGAGAAATTCATTGTAGTACATTTTTAAATCATGTGTAGGTTTTTTGTAATATGCATTTACCAATAACTTTCTGAAGACTCCTTATATATGTGATTCCACAGTCTTTCCATGAAGATTTGGAAATTAATTAATTTTTTCCATGTTATAGGTCAATTAATATGTTTCTTTATGAATTAATTCTGATAACTTTATAGATTTTCTTATAATTTCTAATGTTTGCTCTTCTAAATTTTCTTGCAGGTTGATACAATAAACATACAGTAAAAGAAGGAAGAATTATGTCTTCTATGAATAACTTGTTTCTTTTTATCCTGCCATAGGATGGAGAACGTAACTATAACTGCTCCATGTGCTTCTGAAATTTCCTGGATGAGACAAACAAATTATTGTGTATAATGTAAACTGATAAATTGTGCCTTTTTGACTTTGTACCTTAAAGAAGGCAAATTGATGTAACATCCTTTTTGTGTCAAAAGTTAGATAGTGAAACAAGTAAGAAAAAAATGTAAAAAAATTTGTAGATGAAGAACAGTTTGAATATGTGACAATTTAACAAATCATAGTGAATAGTACTAATATGTCACATAGAACATATCCTTTACACACAGATTCACATAGATATATAGACATAGATCTAGATAGTTATATACTACTGTTTTATGTTTAACAAGAAGCACTACAGCAAATTTTGCTGCAGTAGGGATACCTGCATCCCATATTGGAATGCCTCATATCAGGTTTTGCCTCTGGTTCTGATGCAAATTCCTGTTAACACCCAACCTATTAAGCAGCAGAGGTGCACACAGGTGTGACTTTTTGTAACAATTGTGTGGGCAGTGCAATAGTACTAAAATATCTGATTAAAAGTTCTATAACTGAATATGTATTAGGAGACTTATCGTTGTTTGTGCTAGGGTATATAAGACAAAGCTCTGCTTAGTTCTGGGCCCAGAAGTTTGGAGACCAAACTCTCCTCTAAGCCAACTGGCAGAAGAATAAAGCTGTTTTTTCTTAACAGCTTTAGTGTGTCATGCCTCTTTGTATGAGTTCCTGCTACAAACCGAGAGTGAATGTTACTTCCACAAACTAGGAATACATTCCTAAAATTTCAAGGCTTAGGAGGCAATAATGTCATATACAATACATCTACAAATCCTATTTTCTATCAACTATGAAATAACAGAACTGCAAACCAAAGAGCCACTGACAAGTCTTTTAGACACAAGCAGATTTTATTTAAGATTATCATATTTAACAGTTGTGTCAAATGAAACATCCACACAAATTATTTTTTTATTAAACTTTTATTTAATGAATATAAATTTCCAAAGTATAGCTTATGGGTTACAATGGCTTCCCCCCTCCCATAACTTCCCTCCCGCCCGCAACCCTCCCCTTTCCCGCTCCCTTTCCCCTTCCATTCATGTAAAGATTCAGGAATAAGAAAAAGTGCTATGTGGGAATTAGCATTATTGGACTCTACACCTCAATTCATTAACAAATTCTGGTCAGTAACTTTATAAAATAATGGAATGCTTTTAAGTATTAAATGTGACTATATTATAGTGATAACTAATATAGAGAATTACAAATCTATTAGTGCAAATTCAATTCACAAAACATTTAAAATACACTTCAACCTACAAATAATTCATGTATGTATTGTAGTCATGAAATATTCCTTAATAAGTAAGCTGATATTTCCTTTTTAAATATTTATATATTTGAAAGAGTATAGAAAGAGAAAGAGATTGTGGGAGAGAGTGAGATTTTCCATCTACTGGTTCACTTTATTTTTTTAAGATTTATTTATTTATTTGAGAGCCAGAGATACAGGAAAAGCTATGGAGAAGAAGTGAAAGAGGTCTTCCATCTACTGGTTTATTCTCCCACATGTCTGCAATGGCTAGAGCTGAGCCAATATAAAACCAGGAGCCAGTAGCTGCTTCTAGGTCTGCCATGTGGGTTCAGGGACTCAAACACTTGGACCATCCTCCACTGCTTTCCTAGTCCATTAGCAGAGAGCTGGTTCAGAAGTGGAGCAGCTGTGACACAAACCAGCAGTAATATGGGATTCTAGCTCTGCAGGCAGAGGTTTAACTAATTATCCCACAGCATTGGCCCCAACTGGATTAGTTTCAAATGGCTGTACCAGCCAGGGATGGGCCAGGCTGAAGCTGGGACCCAGGAGCATCATACAAGTCTCTCACATGAGTTACAGGGTCCCAAGTACCTTGGCCTTCTACTGCCTTCTCAGGAGCATTAGCAGGTAGCTGGATGAAAAGCACAGAAGCCGGGGGCGGGGGTGGGGGGCAGTGCTGTGACGTAGTAGGTTAAGCCATTGTCTACAGTGTTGGCATTGAGTATGGGAGCCAATTCCAATCCTGCCTTGTTGTTCCACCTCGGCTCCCTGCTAGCATGACTGGGAAAGCAATGTAAGATGGCCCAAGCCCTTGTGCTGAGGAGACCTCAAAGAGAACCCTGGCTCCTGGATTTGGCCTGGCCCAGCCCCAGCCATTGTGGCCATTTAGGTAGTGAATAAGTAGATGGGAGATCTCTCTTCTCTCTTTCTAACTCTGACTTTCAAATAAATCCTAAAAAAAAGTGGAGCAGCCCAGTTGTGACACTGATGTAACAAGTAGCACCTTTACCTGCTGTGCCACAGCATCAGCCCAAAACCTGTTGTTTCTCATATGATCCTATTGTCTGCCACAATCCATTTAAAATATTATACTCACATGTGTGTGCATTTGGTGTGCAAGTGCATATGCTAAAACATCTACCTCATTGTTTCCAAAACTCTTCCAATACAACTAAATGCTCTCAGGAAGTTATAAAAATCTTTAAAATGTTCAAGAGAACCCAAAGAAAAAATACAACATTTCCTAGGATCAAACAAAAATCAACAGCAGAACTGAGAAAAATCAAATTTTGAGGCAAGTACTGCCCTCTGGATACTGGCTGCTCATTTGATACTAAAACCTGTGTGTGTCACGTAAACTGCCTTCTCATCAACAGGAATAAATAAGGACTTATGATATCAAAGAGGAAAATCAAATTGGAAAAAATGAAGGCCAGCGCTGCAGCTCACTTGGCTAATCCTCCGCCTACGGCACTGGCACCCAGGGTTCTAGTCCTGGTTGGGGTGCCCGATTCTGTCCCAGTTGCTCCTCTTCCAGTCCAGCTCTCTGCTGTGGCCCAGGAGGGCAGTGGAGGATGGCCCAAGTGCTTGGACCCTGCACCTGCGTGGGAGACCAGGAGGAAGCAGCTGGCCCCTGGCTACGGTTTGGCACAGCGCCGGCCGTAGTGGCCATTTGGGGGGTGAACCAAGGAGAGGAATATCTTTCTCTCTGTCTCTCTCTCTCACTAACTCTGCCTGTCAAAAAAAGAAAAAGTGAAGCACTCAAATAAATAAGCATTGGATGAATGCTCAAAGAGATTAGTTATTGGAATTTCTTTTCAAATATCTGAATAAATATCAACTGAAAAATGAAAGAATTAAAATAATAAAAATAATGTAAAGTAATAGCTAGGAAAGATAAATTTGATCAGCTGTGTTTGGAAAGTACAAAATGTAACAAAGTAAGCAAGTACACAATGCACACTTAAAACAGTGACTTAAACTCAGGTACCTAGAGGATTAATGAACTGAAAGAGTGAGCTGCCAAACTACAGTACTGAACAACAATGTTTTACTATGTTCCTAATGTGTATTTATGACATGCATGCAAACAAAAATAAATAAATAAAAAGAAAAGAAAATACAATTATAGGTCCACTGAGAACAAAAACAGCAGAGTAAGGAGCAACACTACGTGGGTGAAGGCCAGGTGACAACTGGTCAGGTCAATGGGCTTATGCCTGTGATCCCACAGGAGTGTGAAGATGTGAGAGAGGAGGAGGAAGGTGTTGGCTGAGATTCCAATGCCAGCTTGAAAAAGAAGATATTTATCAACAGCAACAGGAACATCAAGAATGCTCATCTTAATATCATGCATATCTGAAAAGTAAACACACAAAATTATAGGTCTCATGTCATCAGAAAGAATTATTTTGCCTACCAGAAGTTTGCTTTCTAACTTCCTATCTTCACAATGGTCCTGGAGCTCTCTTGGTTTCAGTTTCCATCCCAGAAATCCCTTCTTTGAATTTTCTTCTATTCAAGAAGGTATTGTCAAAGTCTAGCTTTCAATCATCAATAGGAAAACATCATAAATTCTTCACTGTGAATTATACATGAAATTGCATCAAAACTATCACATGGTGCATTATTATTGCTAATCTAACTACTACAGGGAATTTAATTAATATACAGATACTCTATCTTCTAAAATTTCTTGGATCCACAATACTTAAATTAATTCCTTTCTCATTTTTTATTTTTATTTTTATTTTTATTTTTTTAAATTTTTTTGACAGGCATAGTGGACAGTGAGAGAGAGAGACAGAGAGAAAGGTCTTCCTTTACCGTTGATTCACCCTCCAATGGCCGCCGCGGCTGGCGTGCTACGGCCGGCGCACTGCGCTGATCCGAAGGCAGGAGCCCGGTGCTTCTCCTGGTCTCCCATGGGGTGCAGGGCCCAAGCACTTGGGCCATCCTCCACTGCACTCCCTGGCCACAGCAGAGAGCTGGCCTGGAAGAGGGGCAACCGGGACAGAATCCGGCACCCCAACCGGGACTAGAACCCGGCGTGCTGGCGCCGCAGGCGGAGGATTAGCCTAGTGAGCCACGGCGCCGGCCATCCTTTCTGGTTTTATTTAAGCAGCTGCAATGTTACAATTTCACAGTTACTTTAGCATGTTCTTGCCTTGGTTACGGGAATAATTATGTTAACTAAATAATTTATTCTAGGAGATGTCATTTGATTTTATGGTGCTACAAGATAATAATTTACAAACAGCAGAAAAGTGTTCCCTCAGCATTCCATAGGTTGAAAAACCTAAGATGGAGGGACTACCAAATGATGATGGCCTTGTTGTTTGTTCCATGGAAAAAAGTGTAGGTACAGAGTGAGGGGCAATACATTTAAACTTAACTCAGGTTAAATTTCAACATGAGTTTCAGAGGGGGCATTTAAATCATACTGAGGATTTAGAAAAATTTAGCATATGATAAGGAGGATGAATGTGCAATTATGTTTTAGGGCCACTTTAAGCACTGTAGACCCATCAGTATAAATATGTAAATTAAAATAGAAATGGCTCATATTTAGACATTTGTAGCTGTGTTCAAACAGATCTATAATGAAAAGTCCATGGATTTGGTTATCTGTTACTCTACCATCACAAAGCTTTTTCTCCTAAATAGACATATGCAACTTTTAAATTTATTTATTTATTAATTTGGAAAGGAGAGGGAAAGAATCTTCTCTTTACTGGTTCACTCTACAAATGGCCCCAACAGACAGTAGTTTTTTGAACTGAATACAGAAGCCAGGAACTCCTTCCAGTCTTCCACAGGGATATGGGGTGGGAGGTCATGAACTTTTGTCATCATATGCTGCCTTTCCAGATAAAATGGCAGAGAGCTGGATTAGAAGTGAAGCATGCAGGAATCAAATTGGCATTCTGATCTGGGATGTCAGCATTGTAACTGGGCAGTTTATCTCCCTGAACCACAATGTTGGCCTCAGACATGCATATCTGAATTGTCAGTTAATCAACATTTTGATACTTCCAACAAATTACCATCAGCAAACATGGTTCTGCTCCCAGGTTGAATCCAGGAGAAGCATAGAAATCATATTAACTTAATGATACAAACACTATGGTTTCCAAGTTTTAAAGGTCCCTCTTCAGTAGCAGTACAAAAATAGTAACGCACAGGTCACTAATATTTGAAGTATTGTTTTAAAAATATATACCTGAATTATTTTATTAAGGTAATTCGTGTATAATGACCACAAAATAAAGAGATCATAAATGATATTAGGAAAATATTATAGGCAACAATTTTGGCATTTGTTCTCTGACCCAACATTATATCTGCCTGATTGTTTCTGATGCATGCCTACCACTGCTTGCAAGCATTCCTCTACAGAAGTGCATGTACTCTATTTCAGTCAAACTATAAGGGCATTGGTGCTGATGCTAGACTTCAGAGAACCATGGTTCCTTGGAGTAGAGATTGCCAGACAAAATTCAGGGTACCCATTAACTATGAATTTCAGACATATTTTATCAAATGTACATCCCAATTCCCTCCTATCACAATAAAGAGATACACATTGTATGGTTTTCCTAAAATATCAGTCATTAGTTACTTGAAATTTAAATTTATTTGGGTTTTCTTTAATTTAATTTGTTGAATTTGCAAACACTAACCTGCAAACTATTATGGGTTTTGGAATAACTTGGTGTATACAATAGAAGAAAGGAAATAAGTCAACGCACAGACCAAATCCAAAGAGAACAAATATAGGTTGCTTTACGTGTAAAGGAGAGTGGGTTCCAACCTCATTAAATTATATAAGTGTGAATGCACGGCTTAGCCTTTACTTTGAGAAGCAATCACTAGTTTGTTCTGGGGCTGAGGATGATCTCTAAGAAAATTTTTAGAAAACAGATAATGTACGTCATGTCCATTGCCATTGTATTGTTTCTTTCTTTATTCTTAACATTTGAATTCCCCAAGATTATACATAGTTGAGGATTACAGTGGAGAAAATAGCACAATTAGTCATACCAGGAACAAAGATTGACCACTACATCTGTGAGCTTAGATCGGACGCAGAGAGAGTGCAATAAAATAAAGAAACCTTTTATAAGAATAAATGGGTTACCTTTAAATACAACATTTTGTCATTTTTAAGATCTCTATAATATCTAATTTTCAAAGAAATGTTACTTTAGAGAGGAGGCGGCAAGATGGCGGAATAGGCAGGAAGCACACTTAGTCCAGGGGGAGAGAAAGTTTAATATAAGTGGAGATACTGCAGGGTCAAGGAAGAGTAGGGGATGAAACAGCAGAGGAAACTCTTCCGGAACTAGTGATTCACAGTGGACCTGCGTGGAGAGCGTGGGAGCCCAGATTCGGGACACCAGTGGCAGACTCAACGCACCAGCGCTGGAACGCGAGGTGAGCCGAACCTCCATAGCCCGAGATACCAGCAGGCAAGCGGAAAGAGGAGGCTAGAGGGAACGAGGCTTGAAACTCCGTGGGGAAAAGTTCACCAGGCTAACTAGAAGAGAGAGAAAAAAAAATAAAAAAAGTGACTGATACGGACACAAGTTTCTCTCTCTCCGCTCACCTCTCACAGGCGAGCAAGACAGAGCAGGCGCCATTTTGGACATACGTCATAAGCAGGGTGACCTCAGGTCTGCACCAGCCCTGAGCCTAGCAGAAAAACCTGACTCTGGGGGGAGGGATGAAATAACAGGAGATTAGCATCTAACTTGGCAACCCAGTGGGAGACTGCAGGAGAATTGGAGCCCACACTGAGGACAGCAGAGATTCCCTGTGTGGTCCTTGGGAAAGAGCTTCCGATCTCTGGCTCCTGTGGGTATATCATTTGCCTGCTAACTACCTCCAATTACGTTCAGCTGTGCGGAAATACTTCCCTTTTAAATCAAAAAAAGAAAGAGATTTACCACACCTAACCTGGGAGTGTCATCCTTGACACACCCTCAACCCTGAGGAACCAAACACAGCTCTCAGTCCACACTCATCTCAAGCCTCTAAGGCTCCACTGAAAGCAGACAGTCCACTTAATATAGAGCCATAGTGTAACAAGAAAAAACACCACAGTGAAGAAACCAAATATCTCCAACATGCCAAACAACAAACGCAAAAACCAAGCTAACAAGAACAAGGAAGAAACTATGACGCCCCCAAATGAAAAAGACACCCCAATTCAAGATTATGAAGATGATGAGATCAGAGAAATGCAAGAAGCGGATCTCAAAAAATTGATAAGAACATTAAGAAGTTCTCAAAAACAAATTCTTGAACTACAGAAATCCTTAATGGACAAGATAGAAAATCTCTCTCGTGAAAGTGAAATATTAAGGAGGAATCAAAATGAAATGAAACAACTAGTGGAACAAGAAACTCTGATAGTGACTAGAAATCATAATGAAATGAAGAGTTCAATAGATCAAATGACAAACACATTAGAGAGCCTTAAAAACAGAATGGGCGAAGCAGAAGAGAGAATATCAGACTTAGAAGACAGAGAACAGGAAAGGAAACAGGCAAACCAAAGAAAAGAAGAAGAAATTAGAAATCTAAAAAATATTGTCGGGAATCTACAGGATACTATTAAAAAACCCAACATTCGGGTTCTAGGAGTTCCTGAAGGCATGGAGAGGGAGAAAGGATTAGAAGGCATTTTCAGTGAGATACTAGCAGAAAATTTCCCAGGTTTGGAGAAGGACAGAGGCATCTTAGTACAGGAAGCTTATAGAACCCCTAATAAACATGACCAAAAGAGATCCTCACCACGACATGTTGTAATCAAACTCACCACAGTGAAACACAAAGAAAAGATCCTAAAATGTGCAAGAGAGAAACGTCAGATTACTCTTAAAGGATCTCCAATTAGACTCACAGCAGACTTCTCATCAGAAACCCTACAAGCTAGAAGGGAATGGCGAGACATAGCCCAGGTACTAAGAGAGAAAAACTGCCAGCCCAGAATATTATATCCTGCAAAGCTCTCATTTGTGAATGAAGGTGAAATTAAGACTTTTCATAGCAAACAGAAACTGAAAGAATTTGTTGCCACTCATCCTGCCCTGCAAAAGATGCTTAAAGATGTCTTACACACAGAAACACAGAAACATGGTCACCAATATGAAAGAAGGTAAAGGAAGGAAACCTCACAGCAAAAGATCACAGGAAGCTCAATTTCTCTTTGACATAGAATTAAACTCTGATGCTCTGTTAAAGCAATGTGTTAAAGTAATCTATTATGTTCTCTTGATGTCTGTTAAATTCTAATTGTTCAAAAACAGCTGAATTTTTATTAAGAGCTATGGGTTATTTAAATATGTGCTTTTTTCAAAAATTTGAATAATCACCTTGTAACAATGATCAGATTTGGTCTATGTTATGTCATGATTTTAAGAAATCTTATTTCAACCAGATATTTTGGATTTTGAGCCTTCTTGGCATTCTTGACAGGCATTCAAAAAATCAAAGTTTCAAACAATCTGGTCTCTAAAATTTCCAGTAAATCCTGGACTTTGGTTTTTCCAGTTTGGGCCCAACTGAAAAAATCGAAGGACCTATGTCTCTCATCTTATAGAGACACCAACTAATCAGTCTATTTGGAGTATATTAGAAGTACTGTCAAGATGTGATGTGGTACCAGACTTTAAGTTTCTGTAATGGAAAATGCTATTAATACAAATGTTTGAGAATTAAAAAATCTAATGATCTTGTGTTACTAGACATGATAGTTATCTTAATGAGAAAGCCCCAGAGGCCTAAAGGGTTAAATACTTGTAAAATCCTACAGGTGCCTTCAAAAATACTGTGAAGTAAGCAAGTGCCTCTTGTTGGTTGATGAGTTTATAATTTTAAACATGGCGACTTAAAGTCTTTTGTCATCCACAGTTATATATGATCTGCTGCTCATAAAACTAAAGCATTGTTGGTTCTGTGTTTAGCTGTCCTCCTATAGGTTCCTATGGACTTTTTCCAGCCACTTTTATTGTATTCAGTACTTTGGGATGGCTCTGTAAACAGATGAAGCCAATAATGTATTAACAGTACCATCTGAGAGAAAGTATGGTTAACTGAGGTTACTAAAAAGAAAAAGCAATTCAAATCAATTGGCAATCTACAAAAAGAGTTAAAGATTTTAAAAGCTATTATTAAAATTGATATATTGGTCTATTATGCTATATTATATGTGTGTACATATTGTATGTCCACATGGGGAAATTTTATTAAGAGTTTTATTTTAAATGGCTTATAGATAAGATTGTCCATAAATTTAAGCTGCTAAAATCAATCATAGATACATTTTAATTTGTGGGACCTGAATCTGTGTATCATATGTTTTAGACTTGTTGGTTGAAAGAAACTAGAAACATTTTATATGGTTGTGCTTAAGTTTACTGGTTAAACAAACTACACCATGTTAGATATTTAAGAGGTGTTTTCAAATACATGATTCTTAAAATTTATAGAAGGCATTGGACCTTCTGGTAAATGTTTTCTTAAGTTGTTATCTAATGGTTGAAACGGTTTGCTAAGTATTCATGTGATATTGCTATTGTCAGCAAGCGATCTAGGACTTGCTCCCTCATTTCTCTATTCTAAGCCCAACTTGTTCTTTCATTTCTCTATTCTCTTCAAGGTAGGAAACTAATTCTATTATGAAGGAATCTGTAGGATGCACAATTTAATCTTTAGACCTTATAAAAGAGATGGCTAACATTTTTCTGCAATAGCATAGCCAAAATAAGAACTCAAATAATAATCTCATAGCTAGATTCACTTCGCCATCAGCGAAGTATACAGTAAGTAGAAAAAACCTCCCTTTCAGACCAAAGGGAAAGAAAGTTTTAAAGTGAGAATATAATTTTCCTCATGGGCATTGTCTACCTTAGAAAAACTACTACAGAACATGCCTGTGACTATAGACTTGTAGTTCAGGCCACTGAAGATTAGAGATGGGACACGGGCACTCCCTTGACTTGCATCCTCTGGTCTGCTTTAACACAAACCAGGAGGAAAAGAAAGCTCGGCATCAGAAGCAATGGGTGGCAGGCCTATTAATGGCTGATCTGTACAGTGATCTGCCCTCAAGGAGACCCAACAGGCCAGTCCACTGCAGTGGCTTTCAATGTGGTAAGCCTGGGCTTCAGCAGAAGTCAGCTTGTGAAGAGCCCTGGCAGCTCTGCCAAGAGTTGGATCACTGGAAATGGACCTGCCCTGGAGTCGAAGGATGCCCAGGTCAGAGCCACAGATCTTATTGGCTCTAAGCTGAAAAGCCCTTCACTCAGCCCAACTTCCAAAGTGACCACTGCAGCTGAGGGGATGGTCAAGTAGGGTCAGCAACATTGTAGGCAGAACTGTAAATTGCTTGTTAGAGATGCCACCTGCCTTTACCTGGCCAGCTCTCCTCCCAGGCCAGCCAAGTAATGAGAGTCAACAGAGTGCCTTCCCCTAGGAGGTTCACACCTCCCTTAGGATATACCCCATGTGAAGAGATAGATAGGTCTGGGCCTCTTAACTTACAAGGCCTAAAGCCCACCAGATTATTATCAAGCCCCTTCTATCAGGTTCTATTTGCCTCTCAATCAGAAAACTTAATTGTAGCTTAGACAGCACCTTTCTTAGCTCCTCTAATAATGACTCTGTCCTTTGTTCCAGGCCCTGTCTAGTGCACTTGGGCCTCATTGCTTTGTAATCATAACCTCTACTCTACCACCAATGGCTCTACTCCCAACATGTGTGTACTGATGGTCCTCTTCCCCACTTAATGCTGTATAATTGTTCAAACCTGGTAAATGCCACTCTTAGGATCATTGGTTACTATCCTCACTCTGTCTTTTATGACCTTGTCTAAATATGATCAGAGTCGGCAAACGTGGAAGGCTTCCATAGCCTTGGCAACTCAGGACGACAGCCTAGGATGGTTACTGGCGCCATAAACTAGAGTGTCAATTTGTTGGGTCAACAACAGGAGCCACTGTGCACTTGCTCCTCATGTGGGATCTCTGTCCTTAATGTGCTGTACATTGTGATTTAATGCTATAACTAGTACTCAAACAGTATGTTTCACTTTGTGTTTCTATGTGGGTGCAAACTGTTGAAATCTTTATACTAAATTGATCTTCTGTATATAAAGAGAATTGAAAATGAATCTTGATGCAAATGGAAGGGGAGAGGGAGCGGGAGGGGGGAGGGTTGCGGGTGGGAGGGAAGTTATGGGGGGGGAAGCCATTGTAATCCATAAGCTGTACACTGGAAATTTATATTCATTAAATAAAAGTTAAAAAAAAAAGAAATGTTACTTTAGATATGATATCATTTCTATAGAAATTATTAAACTCTGCCTGGGTTAGATATAACCTATGAAAATATAGCATATATTACAAATAGTATTTTGCTTCATTGTTAAATTATACAAATAAAAAACATTTGTCTCAAGAATCTGCCCATATTCTATGAATAGCATTGTTCACAATTCAAAGAAATTTTGAGAATTTGGTAGGAAATGTGCAAAGTATAACACTTTTTCCGAAGGCTTCAAAGTATTTCACCGAGGCTTCCCTGTGCATCACAATCAGGAGAGGGTGAAAGGGAACAGGGAACCTGTTCTCCCTGCTGCGGGTGCCCCATCTATTATTCCCCTGCCAAAATGCAGGGACTACACGAAGGCTGCTGAGACACTGAGCCACCCCTAGTGTCTACACACACAGTCTCCGTGCTATGCAGCAGATCACTACAGTGCTTTTCTCCTCTCTGAGACTCTGCACTTTATGCTGCGACATTTAAAGACACACAGGAGAACTGCTGAATTCAGACATTAGCATAAAACTTAGAATGTTTCAATAACAAGACTGGAATCAACTGATCATTTTAAAGCATATTTCAAAGATCAATCCAAATTTGAAACTTTAAAAATGAACACCACATGTACAAAAGTTACTTTTTTAAATAGAAAACTGTGTTCTTAAAATTGTTATTTTTCTCTCATCACAAAGGACTTCACCCAAATTAATATACATAGCATTGTTAGAAATCAGAGTTTATTTGAAAACCTAAAATAATAACAGTGAATATAATTTATGGTACTCATTTAACTCGTGGTACATGCACTGAGTTTGTTATTAGCTTTACCAAAATTTGATAATGAGCAGGCTGTTATATTTCTAAATAGTTTTGTGGTAATGAAAATAAAATCTCTCTACTGATAATTATTTTAATGGCAGAAAAATAATCTCTTGGGTGACTTCCTAAAATTTAATTATTTTCAAGTTAAAAATCTAATATTTTATGAAATAAAGACTTAAATTATTTCAAAATACCTAAAGTATCTTAAAGTATTCTAATTGTAAAAGGACTGATGGCTAAAGTCAAGCATTCTGAATTAAGCCAGACTTGATGTTTTGTGAAATATAAAATTTCACATTATCCATATAGTAAATGAAAGCGAGAAAAAGTATTAAAGTGTAATAAAAATAAATTCCAGTTCAAACATTGAATCAGTTAATTATAAATGTTCTTTATTGCAAAATGTATAACCTTATAAAATTGATGTTCGTGTTTGAAGCTATCTTCTGGTTTCACTTGTGAACCTCTAAGAATCAAGGCTGATATAATGAGAGCAGTACTTTCCTTACATGTCATCGAGATTTTCCTACAACATCCATGCAACCTACTTCCCTGTGGAGCACTCACCACCACTGACAGAGCTGACAAGCATGCACTCACTTAGCTGAAGCTGCAGAGAGCCTATGGTTGTGAGATGAGACTTGCTCCATGTGGCTGTATGCAAAGGATTCAATGAGCTCATCTCCCAGCTGGCCCACAATTGCCATGTCACCTGACTTTGGGATTGACACACACAGGAGACACTACAGGGAAAAGTGTAAAATCAGGAAGCAAGAACACATGGGATGCAAACTTGCTCATGTGTGAACACATTTTCCTAGCCTTCAATGTCCTGAAGGGGCTGTATAGTCATAGCCCTTTGTCAACAACACAGGAGTTTTGCGATAACCTCAGTTTCAAAATAAGTCAATGCTACCTTCATGCGAATGTTACCTGGATCATTCAGGAGATGCCAGGTGGAATCTCAGGGAGAAATGTTCTTAATCATCAACACCTGTAGGTCTCAGTGCACGAAACCTTAAACTTTCCCTGCATGCTCTTGGTAGCCTCTGGGAGCATAAGTTCATTACAGTTTTATGACATTATTCACCCCCTCGGAGTGATACTCTTAAAGTGAGAGTTTCCTGTTTAGCCAATGATTCCCTTGAAAAACAAAGATCTTAGGCCCCTAACTTGGTATTGTGATACATTTATATCACAAATCAGATACTTTAATTCATTTTTAATCTCTTTTATATCTAATTCTTTAAAGATTTTATTTATTTGAGAGGTAGAGAGGCAGAGAGTTCAGAAAGAGAGAGAGAGAGAGAGAGAGAGAGAGAGAGAGAGAGAGAAAGTCTTCCATCTACTGGTTCACTCCCCAAATGCCTACAAGGGCCAGAGCTGGGCTGATCCCAAGCAAGCAGCCAAGAACTTCTGTGTCTCCCACACAGGTGCAGTGGCTCCAGCACATGGGCCATCTTCTACTGCTTTCCCAGGTCATAGCAGAGAGCTGGACCAGAAGAGGCAAAGCTGGGGCTAGATCTGGAGCCCATATGGGATGCCAGTGTTCCCAGCAGAGACTTAACCCACTACACTACAGCATTAGCCCCCTTGTATCTAAATTAAATGTGTAATATTACAAATACATAGAAAGTGATCTTTACTCACCTGTAGGTTATTACTAAGGCATGTAATAATTTTTTAAAATGTAATATAAAAATAAGCAAAATTGGCACCAGTGATGTAGCATAAGCAGGATAAGCTGCCATTCAATATGGATGCCAGTTCCAGACCTGGCTGCTCACTTTTGATCCAGTTTCCTGCTAATGCACCTGGAAAAGCAGTAGAAAATGGCCCAAGTGCTTGTGTCACTGTGCCCACATGGGAGATCCAGAAGAGGACGCAAGTTCCTGCTTTTTTCTGGTACAGCCCCAATGTTGCAGCCATTTGGGGAGTGAACCAGCATATAGTGGATCTCAGTCCCTCTCTCCCTTTCTCTCTGTAACTCTCTTTCAAATAAATTTTTAAAAATCTTTAAAAATAAATTAGTGTAAATCTAAATGTTTTATATTTAATCTTTAGACAGTATAAATAGGGTAAGGAGAAATTACTTCAATAGCACTTTTCTTTTTAAGTGTTTATTTATTTATTTGAAAGTCAGAGTTACACAGAGAGAGAAGAGGCAGAGAGAGAGAGAGAGAGAGAGAGAGAGAGAGAGAGAGATAGGTCTTCCATCTTCTGATTCACCCCTCAATTGGCCACAAAGGCCAGAGCTGCACCAATCTGAAGCTAGGAGTCAGAAGTCTCCTCTGGGTCTACTGTGTGGGTGCAGGGACCCAAGGACTTTGGCCATCCTCTACTACTTTCCCAGGCCAGAGAGACGGATCAGAAGTGGGGCAGCCAGGGCTTGAACTGGTGCCTATATGGGATGCTGGCACTGCAGGTGGCTGTTTTACCTGCTATGCCACAGAACTGGCCACTTGAATAGCTTTTGAAAGCCTTTAAGAGCAATTCCTAATCTAAAATGTGTTTTTGTTTGGACAAAGAGAAGAAAGGAGGATATTAGGGCTCATCCACTGCCATTGTATTCAGGAATAGACTCACATATCACTTAAATCAGCTTCAATTTTGTAAGAAATGTATGGGAAGATTGAGTTGAATTAGATTACAGTGACTTTAAAATGTGCTCTGCTAATGAAAGTGAGGCTTATCTTGAATAAAATGGATGATAAAAAGGATAGAAGTGTGAAATAATTGGAAAATATTCCTACAAACAACTCAGTTGTGAGTAAAGATTGAACTTACAGGGGAAAAGAGACAATTAATTAAATGGGAGTCTATTTATCAGATAATGTGAATGGCTGATACCTTGGCCACGGGAACAATGGGATGAATTCATTCTCACATTATTTCATTTTTGAAGATATCTCTTTATGGTTTATTCAGAACCTTCTTTTGTTTCCATAGTATAAGAGGTCTGATGTTCTTGTACAATCACTCACTTAGTCCAATGTCTGTCCTATCACTGGTGCTCCATCAATGGATTGTTTTAATGAATGCATTATCATAGAATCAGAAAATTTATATTTAAATATGATTTCATGGAGCTTCATGGCAATATCTTAGCTGGACCATTTTTTTCCCTTTTAATCTATAAAAAGTAGAGAATAAAAATGTTGATATCATTGATGGTTTTATAAAATAAAAAATAACTTTCTAAACTATAAATCAGTGTAGAATATTTACATTATTCATATAATTACAAAATATTTTTATTTAATGTTATCCTTGATGTTATCAGTTTTGTTTTTTAATTTTATTTCTTAACTTTGTTTTTAATTTGATACATTTCAAGTCTACTTTTTCTTATTTCACATACTTATTTATAAAAAACATATATGTCAAACAGTGAATAGTAGAAAATAACCTTCAGAAATTACTGCAAAATTATTAAATGTTTGTCAAATTTAAAATGTTACTTAAATTTAAAACATTATCAAGAAATTGGATTTGAATCGGACATGAGACTCAAATCCAAGGAACTTTAAAATGGGATGTGGATGTTCCAAGCAGTATTTAATATTACTCCTAATTTTTAAAAAATAGAAACATTTGTGAAAATGACTATAGATTAACAAAAACACAGAAAGATTTGACCACATGGATTTTATAATTTTTGCAGATATCAGTATAATGTAAACAACAAAAATTCATTTTAATGAAGACTGGTGATATATTTCTTTCATAGTTTTGTCACAGAAAACACTCAAACATGACTATTAAGAAGCTCTATTAGAGCTTTTCATGAAACAGCTAATTACTTCTTAAGTGAAACTTAGGAGGAGCTCTCTAGTTTTCTCTGGGTATTGATGTAACATTTAAAAAGTTTTTAATTCATTAGAAGAAGCACAAGATATTTGAAGAAACATGGGTCAGATTTAAAAGTCACTAAATTTACTACTTCTCAGGAACATAATAGACGAAATATTCAGATTTTGTCTAACTGAAAATAAAATAGCCATGTTTTATACTTGAAATCTTTATTATTTGACTCCATCTTATGGGGAATGACTGAATCTCAGGGTTGGAATGAGCATTAGGGTCATCTGTCCCAGTGCCACCTCCAATGATGTAATCCCTTCTATTGTATTTCCGTTAACTGTTGACTGATTTCCTCTCTGCTTTTTAACACAAATTAATTTGAAATGGAAGACCTCTCTCTACTGGATAGCATTGCTTCCATTCCCCAAACTTCCTTTCTATAGATGTTTTAGATTTAGGAGTGATATAAAGCAAAAATCAAAAGAAGGAGAAAATGTAGCTGCACAGCATAATGCTATAGAGTGGACCTTGACCCTTATGCCTTGCAAAGGAAAGAACAAAATGAGAAAACAGGAAATGGAGACACCAGAGGGGTAATTACTCTTGGTAGTTTGTAAATGTAACATTAAACATCAGTTGTAACTTAAACAAAACTGCCAACAAGGAGACAGTCATGCATTTAAATTACTATTCAAGTCCATGTGTAAAGAAGTAGAAAGAAAGCACCTACCCCTAATGTAACCCCATGCTGTACATTTTGGAAAAAACACCAAGAAATGTGAGTTATTGATTTCCTAGACAACTTATACAACCTAAACTGGGTTATGCTTTTCATATGTACAACAAATTGCGAAGAAAAGAGCATGCCTACTAGTGTCCTATATTATTTAATCATTATTTATATCTAAGTCTTCATTTCCTGTCACTGCCCTTTAGTTCACACTACTCTAACAGAGGGTCTGTAAACTAGTCATTGAACGTAATGCACCCCTTCTATTTTCAGGGTTGCTATTCCCTCCAAGTGGGATGCTATTCCAACACATTTGTACTGTGTCCCTACCTCACATCCTTTTGTGCTCTGCTCAAATCATTCATAGAAGCCTTCTCTGACCGTACATTTCAAATACTTTCATTTTCATTTGCATTTCTTTATTAATTTCATATTACCAAGTACCACCTGACAATGAACCATCTTTTTTTCACTACTTATTATAATTGTACCCACTGATGTGAAAGAGTGTTGTGCACCTCTACATAAAGAAGAAAACGCTCATCAAGGAAGGGCCTCATGAGGTTGAATGACAAGGAGCTTTGGTGTGTTGTTCAGTCCATCTCATTTATTTGTTCATTCGTTGAATAATAATTAAAACTAAGCAACCTGTGAAGACATTGTTTCCTTCAGCAGCACTCAGTCTCAGTGGAGCTCAGATGGATGGTGAAGTGGCAGCCAAACACCCCAGGACCTCCTGGAGGAGCTTTGGAAACACCTTTCACTGGCTGGATCTGGAGCCTGACATTGCTTTCAGAGTTTCCTATTGCTCACAGAAATTGTCAAGCTGGATTCACACGTCTCGATTTGCTAACACAGACCAAAAACAGAGCCAGATTACTGCCTCTCACAGGCAGATTACATTTTACCATTCACATTATAACAGTGAAGAGAGAAAGATGAGAGGAAATATCTCATTGACCATTCCTCTAAGAACAAAAATAGAAATCCCCAACCCTTCAGAATGTTACTGTAGCTATTTACTATGTTCTGCTTCAGAGCTTCAAAGTAAAGAATGAGTGAAAGGGGCCGGCTCTGTGGCATAGTGGGTAAAGCCGCTGCCTGCTGTGCAAGCACCCCATACGGGCGCTGGTTTGAGACCCGGCTGCTCTACTTATCCAGCTCTCTGCTGTGGCCTGGGAACGCAGTGGAAGATGCAGCCAATTGGGGAGTGAACCGGCAGATGGAAGATTCTCTCTCTCTCTCTCTCTCTCTGCCTCTCCTTCTCTCTCTGTTTAACTCTTTCAAATAAATAAATAAATCTTTTTTAAAAATTACTTAATTTTAAAGAAGCACCCAAGAACGATACATCTTTTGTGAACACTTGGATATGATTCATTCTTTAGTAATGTTTCAGAATGTAATTGAAATATAATTGTTTGATATATGTTGATCTCATTACTGCAACTTTGGGAACATATTAATTGGAGTGGACTTGTGGTGAATTCTTCAGTACTTCCCTTATGAGCAGTATTGTATAGTTGGAATGAAAATTAAGTTTTATTCTTTACTTTGCAGCTCAGATTCCTTTTACTCGTTTTTTGTTTTGTTTTGTTTTTTGTTTTGTTTTGTTTCATTTTTTGACAGGCAGAGTTAGACAGTGAGAGAGAGAGACAGAGAAAATGGTCTTCCTTTTTCCGTTGATTCACACCCCCCCCCCCCCAAGTGGTTGATCCGAAGCCAGGAGCCAGGTGCTTCCTCCTTGTCTCCCATGTGGTTGCAGGGCCCAAGGACCTGGGCCATCCTCCACTGCACTCCTGGACCACAGCAGAGAGCTGGAATGGAAGAGGAGCAACCAGGACAGAATCTGGTGCCCCGACTGGGACTAGAACCCGGGGTACTGGTGCCGCAGGTGGAGGATTAGCCTAGTGAGCAGTGGCGCCGGCCATTTTACTCATTTTTATCATCTGATAAAAACCTCCAGTATGATGTTTGAAAGAAATCTACAAGAAAATATTTATGTTTTATGCCCTTCCATTTTTGGAAAACATTTAGTCATTCATCATTAAGTGTGGTGTTTACTGTAGGATTCTTATACGTCCTGTTTTTCATTGTTTTAAATTTGAGAGTCAAAGAAAGTGACACAAGGAGGTACAGAGGGACAGACTAAAAAGGACTTACATCAGCATTGTCCCCCAAAAGCTGGTTTATGTGACAAATGCTTGCAACAGCTGGGGTTGGTCAGAGTTAGAGCCAATGAGTTGAGAACTTAATTCAGATCTCCCAGATAGGTAGCAGGAACTCAGCTACTGGAGCCATTACCACTGCTTAAAGGAAGGAGTCAGGAGATAGAATCAGAAATTGAACCCAGGCCCTGTGATATGGGACCTGGAAATCTCAATCTATGTGTTAACCACTAGGATTAATTCCTACTCCCAACAGGTGCTGTTTATCAAAATTTAGAACTTCCTTTGAATTCTTAGTTTATCTAGAATTTTAATCATATTTGGGGGATGGATTTCAACAGGTATGTTTTCTGATAAGATGATTATGTTAGTTTTCATAGTGTTCATAACATAATATTGTATGATCATTGTTTTCCAGAAGTCAAACAAGCTGTGTTCAAGAGCACTTCAAACAGTTTATGGAAAATATAATTAGCATTTTGCTGCAAGTTTTTTGAGTTTCAGATCTAATTATTTTAATAATATGCATTATCCTTTAGTTTTTTGAAGTCCCCTCATAAGTGCCATTTTATATTATATTATTTTGTCTGAACTTTATCTTAATTAATAACGTATTTTTGTTATGTGCCAATTAATTTTTTGCAACAAGTTTGATTATTTTATCATTATAGACTTTTTATAATTTGTAGTATTCCCATTCCTTAATTTTCATGGAAGTTGATGCAATAAAAATAAAAAAGAAGGAAGCATTAGGCAATCTATGAATACCCTCTGTACAATTTACTCTGATGTAGGAAGGACAAAATAAATAATTTCTCTGAATCCCACTCAGATGTATATTATGAGAACAAAGGAAAATTGTGCATAACATAAACTAACAAATTTTGTCATTTGACTTTTTTTTTGTCATTATGACACTAACTGTAGCCATTTATTTCACTGGGATGGAGCACAGGGGTGTGAACAGAGAAAAAATACTCAAAGAGATAGAATGGCAGTTTACAAGAGTAGATAATTTTAAATACAATAGTTCAAATTTACTCCCAAGGGTTATATTCTAATAGTCCAGGTTAATGTCTGAAAAAGAGGAAACTGACACATGATGGTATGTTTTTCTTATACATAAATACATATCTATGATAAAATTTAACTTATAAATGAGACACAGTACAACATGAACAAAGAACAAAATATAGCAATTCTAACAATGCTTTATAATAAAAGGTATACCAGTGAAGTCTGTTTGTCTCTGTCTCTCTCTTAAAATAATGTATTGTACTTTTACATTTTCAACTAAAAGAAGCATTTTATGACTTCCCTTTGTCATATCTGACTTTGGGTTTTATCAAGATAACAAGTTAAGCCTATATTCTTTTTTATATCGAAGTTCAGATAATGAATCTTGAATTAGAAAAGCACACACATATTTGTGTGTATATATAGATGTATAATTGGAGATTAAGAACAGTATAAACACACAACAGTTTGATGAATCAGAGTTCCTAATACTAATATGTCAAATGCGTAATATCCATTTATGTTTATATCCATAAGCCATAATATGTTTAAAGGTGCAGCTACTTCTTGGGCACTTGCATTCCATATTGGAATACCTCAGATCATATTCCATTTCTGCTTCTCATCCAGTTTGTTGCTAATGTACACCCTGTTAGGCTGAATATGACTGAGGCATGTGGACCCTTCTGTCCCACGTGGTGGACATCTATGTAGTTGCTAGGTTCTGGCTTCTACCTTGCCAGTACTAGCTGTTGTGGATATTTGGGTAATGTACCAGGAGATGTAAGATCTCAATCTCTCTCTCACACCCTCCATCCTATGGGAGTGTGTCTTCCATGTTCTAATCCTCTGTGTTGTTCTATTTTCTATTAAATAAATAATCTAAGAAAATGTTAACAGTATTTTATATATGATAAAAATTCATTGAAAAAAGATAAATTAATACATTTAAAATTATAATAGGTGACATTAAAACAATTTCAGAACCAATTGCTTTGGTGTGAAAAAATATATAATTTTAATGAATGTTAAATACAACAAAAGATGACAGATTTTGAAGACACACATAGACAATATTATAAATAGTAAACAGAGAGTGAACATAGTTTCCACATACAAGCAATTTAGAAAATGTCAAGGTTTTAAGATCTAATAATATCATGAAATCATAAATCTACAAATATTATATTCTATCAATTATGAAGTAGCAGGACTACCAATTAAAGTGTTACTGTGAATTTATTCTGACATATGCATATTTTGTTAAGGATTATTTACTTAACATTTGTAACTAAATGAAATATCCAAGCAAATTACTTTTTTAAAAAGATTTATTTATTTACTTGAAAGTCAGAGTTACACAGAGAGAGAAGGAGAGGCAGAGACAGAGGTAGAGAGGTCTTCCATCTGCTGGTTCACTCCCCTGTTGGTCACATCAGCCAGATCTGGGCCAATCCGAAGTCGGGAGCCAGGAGTTTTTCCGGCTGTCCCATATGGGTGCAGGGGCCCAAGGACTTGGGCCATCCTCCACTGCCTTCCCAGGCCATCGCAGAGAGCTGGATAAAATACAGGACACCCTTTCAATATGAATTTCTAATACATTTACAGCAAAAGTATAATATAATTCCATGCTATTGGAAGAAAATAGACATACACCAAATATTTTTTCCTGAAAAATCATCTCCTGTTTATCTGGAATTTAATGGTAATTAGGTGTCTAGTATTTGAATTTAATGTATTTGCAAATTCTAACATGGATTTCAACATAAAACTTGGAAAAACATGGCGCTGATTATAATAGAAAGGATATAGAAGGCAATAATGGTCAGATTCTTAGAAGTCAAACAGAGCTTGGTCAGGTTGTAAAGAAACTCTCATTTTGACTTATTAAAAATATAAAATGTGAATGCACATTGTATCCTTTACTGTAAGAAGTGAGCCAATCTGAAGCCAGGATCCAAGAGCTTCTTCCAGGTTCCCATGTGGGTGCAGGGGCCTGAGGACTTGGGCCATTCTCCTCTGCTTTCACAGGCACATTAGCAGGCAGCTGGATTGGAAATGGAGCAGCTGGTGCCACAGTGCTGGCCACAGAAAACATCGTTAAAATCAAATAAAGAATTTAAGCTTAAAACTAAAGAGCAAAATTATTAAAATTAAAGGATTCTTTTATAAAAAAGCAAAATTATATTTTTGAAATTTGTATTTTGTCTTTGATCATAAAACAAATCTCAGCAAATTATACAGCATTGTTATAAACATGAGTTTATGTAGAAAATCTAAAATGCTAATGGTAAATGTAACTCAGGACAGTCATTAACTTTATAAGTGTATAATGATGAACAGAATGTAGTATTTCCAGATACTGGTTTCTTATCCAGAAAAGAAAAATCACTGTACTGACAATAATTATCATGAAAGAAAAATAAACCTCATGGTAACCTGATAAAATTTGATTTTATTTAAATTTACTTATTTAAATTAAATTTAACTTTATTTAAATAAAATTTATTTTAATAAATTAAAATTATTTTTATGTAAATTAAAATTAATTTTATGTAAATAAATTTAATTTTATTTAAATTTATCTATTTGATTTTTTAAAAAATTTTTGACAGGCAGAGTGGACAGTGAGAGAGAGAGATAGAGAGAAAGGTCTTCCTTTTGCCATTGGTTCACCCTCCAATGGCTGCCTTGGCCAGCGTGCTGTGGCCGGTGCACCGCGCTGATCCCAAGGCAGGAGCCAGGTGCTTATCCTGGTCTCCCATGGGGTGCAGGGCCCAAGCACTTGGGCCATCCTCCACTGCACTCCCTGGCCACAGCAGAGAGCTGGCCTGGAAGAGGGGCAACCGGGACAGGATCGGTGCCCCGACCGGGACTTATCTATTTGATTTTAAAATATTAAACATATCTTAAATTTAAAAAAGCAGAAGTGAATATTATGATTCAAATTTTCAAAACTTAAAATTTCACAAAAGGTGAATTGTAAGTGAAAGTGAGAAAAGTTATTAAAATGTGATAAAAATGATTGAAATATATACTTAAAAATGAAAACATCGACTAAATTTAAGAAGTTTAATAAAAAGTTAAATGAAATAGGTGATAAAAAATGAAAATACCAATAAAATACAAACGTATTAAATTGTTATAAAAAAAGTTAATCAGGGGAAGGAGAAATGCAACCTGCACTATGGTTCCAGTGCAGGTTCTCTGGCTCATGGTCTTTTCCCGTGAATTAAAGATCACTTTTCCTGAGTATGTCCTGAGAAGGAAGTATCTTCCCTATTCACAGAGGGGTGGTGCATCATCTTGCTGAGATCCTGATACCACTGGGAAACAAATGTGGAGCCCACCAGGAGACCCATGATTTGTTGGGGATACCTTTAGAAATCCAATTTGATTATTCTTGTTTCAAAGGGAGGTTCCTGTTTTCCTTCTGCCAGTTGATAAGGATTGTGAGCAGACAAACTTCCTAGACATGCATAGCTTAGGGAAATGAGCTCATGCAAAGGTAATTGTGGATCCCAGCTGCTCCTACTCCACTGTCTTCAAGAACCAGGGAAGTTCAGTTTTCCCTGTGGTGCTTCTCATTCCTAATGATCCCAAGCACAGAGTTGTCCTGCTTGTATAAATGTGTGACAATTATGGGCCTGGTGGGAGAGCAGCTGATGCTTTCCCTTCCCTATAACCACACTGTTGGGGCCTTGCTTCACATGGAATCACACTGGAGACTCACCCTGGTGAGTGTCCGTTTTTATGGCTCACCAGAGTGATTTAATCCAGGGCATTGTCAAACATGAACAGCTCATATAAACAACAATGAATTTTTAACATGTATTCCTAAAGAAAGTTTCGTTGTTCCATTGCAATAGTGACGAATTATCTGTGATGGTTTGAGTTCATGTAAAATATTTTGACACTAACCAAGCTATGGGAACATGAAACATTTTAGATAGTACATTAAGGAAGGTTTTTGAGAACAGAATGATTCCCCCAAGGATGTTCCACATACCATGAGTATATGAAATTTCATGACAAAGGAAAAATATGGTTGCCTATAGGGTCAAAGCTGTTAATATACTAATTACAGATTAAGCTATTAACCTGAATTAATAAGAGTGTACAGTATAATTACGAGAGTATGAAAAGGTAGAGAAAGACACTTGAAGTTGCCAAAACGATGGCATTTGACAGACAGCCAGATATTACTTTTTAAATTATTCTTTCAGTGATTATTTTTCTGTTTGTGTTAAATTACAAATATTTCCCTGGACGGATACCTTTATGACTATTTTATTGCTAATTATAAGTGAGTGCATACAGGATAAATAAATATGATTTCTCAAAATGAGCTCAGATAAAATAGGAATTTAGACAGTGTGCAACCTGTAAGATCACTAGAGTGGATATGCTAGGGTTTTACATTTATAAATTGTTTGCAGGATAATATAATTCAAGGGCTGGATTATTAAGAATCTGAATCAAAATGCTTTGTTATATAAAGTAAATACATCTCAAACAAAAATGATGAAGAATATTGGCGATGAGAATGTTGATTCTCTTTACAGGTGTAAAAATATTTCCTACATGCTGTTGAAATGAACACATCCTCCATTTGTTGTCATAAACAGATACTTTTCAGTCCAAGTTGTCATTGGAATCTCAACCAATTCCTTCCTATTTTTCTTTCACATCTTCACACTCCACTAAGATCCCAGGTCTAAGCCCTTCAAATGCACCACCTGCCACTTGGCCCTTGTCCATGAAGTGATGCTCCTCATATCATGCTCCTTTGTCTTTTATGGACCTGAATTTTTGGAATGGACTCATATGTAAAGCCCTGTTCTTCAAAAACAGGGTGATGTGGGGCTGGTTAATTTCATTAAGTTGGTAATGTGATATTTTTCCTGAAAAATGTGTTAATCTAACAACATTTACACTATTCAGTAGCGTAAGTTTTTCTATCAGATTTAAATAATGTCTAATTATGTTATTATATCTAAATACTTTTTAAAAATTTGATGCAATAAGGATTGTATTTTCTTTACTCTAATGGGTACCATGGTTTGATATTCACATATCCTGTCTCATCATATTTCATTTCATTTTTATTTTAAGAATGCATTTATTTCTTCTTGATAGATACCTCTAAAATCTGTAGGTATTAACATCTCTGTGCATATTTTTGAAAAAAAGTTTTGCTCACTTTATGCAATTAATATATCTTAACTCGGTAGCCAACTGTGGGTTGAATAATGGCTCTCAACGTGACTAATTTTATATCTGTCTTTTGTGGTTTCATAGAAGTAGTGGAAGTCTTCTTTCTCTATTTCTGTGGGTGACCTCTATTTTTATCTTACTTATATTTCTCATCTTCCTGATGTAATGCCCTGTGATTATTATTTCTTTTAGTGTATATATATATATATATATACATATATAATTTGTCTTTTTGACACACTGCATTTTGTAGTCCAAAGATTTACATCTGATTTACAAATTCAGAGTTTTTTAAATCAGCCTTTAATTGCATGTCAATGTTGTTTCTTTTTGTATGTTCTAGGGACAAAATTGAATGTTTCAATTGTAAACAAAAAAGCTTCTTGTTTATGTAACTCTGCACATATTTTTTATGACTTTGTAACCCTGCACTATATTTGACCAGATTCACTGTTATCAATATCCCAGCTCACCAGCTCTGTCACCAGCTCTGTACAGCTTAGGTTTGAAACCATGTTTTATATTAATTTGATTTATCATGTTTTCATTTGTTTACATTCTCTTTGGTACTTTTCCAAATATGGCTTAATAGTCATAATTTATTGCTCATTCCACATTATTTGGGTTTCTTAAATTTCATCTTGTAATGACTTAAATACTTTAAGGATAATTCCTACATGTAGAGTTATGCAAATGGAAATCTTCTCAGCCCAAATGCTCATATCTTATTTCCAGAGGGAAAAATTAAGTATGCTTTTGTGCTGATGGGGGTGCATGCCACAACTGAGATTCTGTAATCACTTTATTTCTATTTTTTATTTCACTTACTTCCAGCAATACTGAAAAAGGCACATGGGACTGATGCCCTGTGGTCACTCATATGTGACTGCATCACTGGCTTCTTGGTTGCTTCTCTGGGTCATTCCCTTGATTCATGCCCATATCTGCAAAGTTTGCATATGTCCCTTGCATGTCTGATTGCATTTTAAGGATTCTTGTATCATCCTGAGAATTTTACCTTTCTACACTAAATTTTCAGAATGGATAATATTTTCCCAAAATACAAATATAAGCACTGTACATTGAGCAAAACATTTTATGCAGTTATTTTGGGATGTACATTAGAATATTGTTAAAAATCCCAAGTTTCTTCATTTGAAACACCACAACATTTTGTATTATGAAATAATTATAGAAAGTGCTTAGAAAATTATTGCTTGAATTTTATTTTACATTTGCTCAAAATTGGTAAGTCACAACACTCCATGCAGAGAATAGCAACAATATGTAGTGAAGATATTTCTTTTTCTAAAACACTAAGCTCTTGTTGGTAAAATTGTTTACCAGAGTTCAAGTCTTTCATCTTTGTTACCACACTTTCTTATCAGCACTTCCTTGACAGTAAAAAATATAAAATATCTGAATTTGGATTTTTTTTCTCTTAGTTCAGAACATAATTAAATGGCCTTTCAAAAATTTGACTGTGGCTACATAGTACTTGTTTGTTACACTTATTTTATGATTTCCTTTGTTATTTTGCAATACCTAGAGAAATAGAATCTGTTCATTTTCTTTTTTTTAATTTTCTTTTTTAAATTAAACTTTTATTTAATGAATATAAATTTCCAAAGTACTGCTTATGGGTTACAATGGCTTCCCCCTCCCAAAACTTCCCTCCCACCCACAACCCTCCCCTTTCCCGCTCCCTCTCCCCTTCCAATCACATCATGATTCATTTTCAATTCTCTTTATATACAGAAGATCAGTTTAGTATATATTAGGTAATGATTTCAACAGTTTGCCACCATATAGCAACACATAGTGAAAAAAAAATACTGTTTGAGTACTAGTTATAGCATTAAATAAGAGTGTACAGCACATTAAAGACAGAGATCCTACATAATATTTTTTAAACAAATTAATTAATTTTCTATGCCATTTCCAATTTAACACCAGGTTTTTTTTTTCATTTCCAATTATCTTTATATACAGAAGATCGATTCAGTATATAATCAGTAAAGATCACATCAGTTTGTAGCCACGCAGAAACACAAAGTGTAAAAATACTGTTTCAGTACTATCTGTTCATTTTCTATTGTCATCACTTCAAGGGTGCATTTTTCCACTCATTATATTTTATCTTTATTTTTAAAAAATGTTATTTTCTCTACTGACCAAAAAAGCTAGTCATTTATTTCTACAACTGACTTTGTTTTATAATTCTAGAATTAAATATGGATTCATTCCACAAAATAAAACTTGTTCCTTATGTTTATTTATTTTAATTTATTCATTGTGTATCAAAATGCTAATTTCACTATCATATATATGTCACCATTATTCAAAATGTGCCAACTGACTTTCAGTGAATATTTGGTTTCTTTATTTTGAACTCAGAAATTGGGCTGATGAATGTGTCATGGTGTGGAACAGTGCTGAACACATTATACATACTAACAACCATAGGTGCATCAAATTGTCTTTTGTTTATAGCATTCTTTAATTACACTATTATTTTGTATTTTTCTGTCATTAAAATAAACTTTCTGTCTGCCTGTCAAGAATAAAAAAAAATATAACATGGAAAAACAGTGCCCTCTGTATAAAACACAAATACAAATGACAATTTTGCCAATTTAAGTTATATTCAACAACTCACTTGTTTGCACAATAAATATCAAGGACCTTAATTGTAGGCATATTTTCTGTCCTGCAACAGAACATTTTGAGTAACTCATTAATAGGTCTACAACCTTGTTTTTTTTCTTTTTTTATTATTGTTCTCAGTTTCTACAATTCAACTTCCTAGAAAATGCATTACTATGGTATATTACAAATTAGAAAATGTATTGCGACTCGCATTGATTATTAAAGTTAACTCAAGAAATATGTTTGGGGCTGGGTGGATATTTAGCCTAGGAAATAGAATCCACTTAGAATATCCAAGTTCTCCACTAAGTTGCTTGGGTTTGATTCTAGATTCAGCCCCTGATGCCTCAGTTGTGGCTCAAGAAGTTGAGTTCTACTGGGACTGAGATCTCAGCCCAGAGCACCACAGCCATTTCAAGGATTTGAGGAGTGAAAGAGCAGAAGACTGCTTGCCTCTCACTCTCTTTACTGTGTCTATATCTCTGTCTCTAAAACATTCAGTATAGAAAGAAGAGACCTTACAACAAATTATCCTGGAAAAAACAGATATTCAATTGAAAAAGAATAACATTAGACCTCTAACATAAATTAAGAATAAAAATATCCTCAATATAGATCAGAAACTTAAAAATTTCTAAATCTAAAAAAACTCTCAGGAGAAGTAATAGAATAAGTTTCTGTAATCTTGGCATAAAAAAACAATACTTAGACACCACATCAAAAGTACAGTCGAGAACAGAAAATTTTGTAAAACATACTTCATCAAATTTAAAATGTTTGTTCTGCAAATGCTATAAAGAATGTGAAAACATAAGTCATGATGTACAAAATGTATACTTACATAACATCACACTGCATACTATGAACATATATAACCCGCATTTGCTTATTTAAAATAATAATCAATAAAAATAACTGAATGGGAAGAAATGTTTAAAATTATATTTTGAATTAGTTTCCAAAATATACAGTGTGTAACAAATATGTGAAGACATTCAGTCATTCTCACAGGCCCACTGTGGCCTCTACTCCATGGCTGGGGTCTGAGGAATAACGGAAGTCTGTTCTAGGATAGAGGGGCTTATTCCTTGACAAAGAAAAACCCCTTCTTGCTTGCTGGTCTGATGCAGTCTGGAGCCATGAGGTCCTCAGATGCATGGTCTCAGGGTCACTTGCTTACAAACACTGTCATGTGGGATTGAGTTGTCCTAATAGGGAGGCCTAAATAACAAAATGCTAATTCAGATATTAAAAATGTTCTGGTATGCAGCAGCCAGACAGGGTGAATATGAAACCTGATGATGCATATATTCCCTATAAATAACTGGAGGAGAAGACTGGTAGGCTCCAAAATCTAAGACAATATAAGGAAGTAGGAAGGCTAGGTGCCCAGTATGGTCAGTTTAAGCAATATCTATGGGTTTAAAAGTTGCATTGTACCTCTTAAAATGTGCAATTTTTACAATTTAACCACAAAATTTAAAAATAATTTTTAGATCCTGGTCATGTGTCAGAAAGTCAAGCTGAGCTCAAGCCAGTGTCTGCTATCTTTATGAAAAAAACTTTTCGTTTATTAGGAGCCCAGGTTGTGTCTCTGAATGCCTGTGTGCCATCTCCGGAGGGCCTTGTCCCACTAAACTCCCCAAACCCCACCCCTTTTATAACTTATCTTTTTTCTCTGTATATACAAAATGTCAACTCTCCCATGACAAAGCACAAGCCTGTGTACCAAGAATACAGGCATTCCAGGGGGCTGTAGGTCTAAGGGCTCCTGTCCAGCCTCCCTATCTTATGTTGAGGAACAGTGATTTTTTTATTCTATGTTAAAATCTTTTACTTAGTATAGTGATAACCTTATGTTCCTTATCTAAACTGATAAATCTACTGAAAGCAGATTTTTGGAAAAAGAGTGGGAATAAGAGATGTTGGAGGAAGAAAGTTCAGAAGATTGGTGGGAGGGATGGAAGTTACATCATGTTCCCAAATCTGTATATATGAAATACATGACTCTTTTATAACTTAAATAAAATTGAAAAAGAACAGTTCACCAACAGAAATTCCTTTCCACATGGATTGCAAATAAAGAATACTTCTCATTTCATTTAAGTGAATTCTTAAGGCCTGAACCTCACCCAACATTGCATTCCAGAATGCAATGCACCCTAGCTGCTTCTGTCTGTCTCTAGATGCCAGACCTGGACAAGGTGGGCAAAGTGCTACAGATGCAAGATGAGCACATTGTCATGAAGGCCACTGGCAACTGGAAAAAGACAATAGTGGTTTTGATTCTGACCTCAGAATCAGCCATTAAGGAATTCGGATCTGGCTAAAAACCCCATGAGAGTAATTCAGACATGGAAAGCCATCACACTGTGGCTGGGTTTTCCATCACTAGTGTGGGAGAAACAAAAGTTGAGGTTCTCATTCCTGGCCTTGACATGGCCCCAAACAGGATATTGTGGATATTTGGGGGAGTGACCCAATGAACTAGTGGACCAGCTCATTCTCTCTCTTTTTCTCCCTTGCTCATTATCAATTTTGTTCTCTCTCCATGCCTCTCAAAAGACTTTCTCATCCATGAGTCATCTTCTCATGCTCTTAACCATGAGATTTGATCTGCTTTCTCTCACCCTAGAAATCCAATTCTCTGGTGATTTCTGGTAATTACACTGACTTATTTTCAGTCTCGGTCTAACTTGGAGCAAAAGTGAGTGTACTCTACATATGTGTATCTTTAAAATATGAAATCTCCAGTATTTTTGCACTAGAGAGAAGTTGGTGGGGTCTCTGGTTACATTATTCCAGGAAGAACCATCTGGTACTTTTCTACCTTTGTAGGCTCTTGTGGTGACTTCACCACCCCTATTTTCTGTATCAGCCATCCAGATATGTATCTGTCCACTCCATGGAATGATGGTGACTGCCCTCACTACCTATGATTTGGGAATGTCACTATAGCCCTCTGAGCATTACTGTGATCCTCTGAGCAGTGGGATGGTGCAAAAATAAACTCCCCTTGATTTTGTAGAAAATAAGTGGTATAAAATATGACAAGCAGGTCCCAGGTACTTTGATCTGTGTACAACGTGGCTGGATGTAGCTGCTTATCATTTTTCTCTGTGTCTTCAACAAAGACACTCTCTCTTTGTGTCCCAATAGCCCACATCCTCTTAGATTTGGAAAAGGTCACAGAATGCAACCAATTTCTCCATTTATAAAGCAGATTTCACATTCAACCAGATTGGTTGAAGGATCTGTGGGAGCTCTAGCCATTTCAGATATCTGAGAAAGCTCTCATATTAAGTTTTGAAAATTAAGTCCTTTGCACAGTCCTTTGTAAGATAGTTGGCAAAAAATCATCAGAAAAAATTCTGAACTTCAATCCTTGTGGTAATACACTCTCTCTTAGCTGAGCTCCAATGCAAGTTGCATCTACAGTGTCAAATGAGAAGCACTCCTGTCCTCCTCTAGGTATGGATGTCACTACCCATATGATGTCCAAGGTGAAAAATACCAGGGCCCACACAAACTCATCTGAGTAAATTATGCACTGAAAGAGGTAATTGCTAAATTCATTGACTTTAGGGATTTGGGCCAGATCTTGTCTTGGATGGATATTTCCATTATCATTGCTTTAAAGATTTATTTATTTGAAAGGCAGAGTTACAGAGAGGCAGGGTGAGAGACAGAAACAGAGCAGGGGGTGGGGTCTTCCCTCCACTGGTCACTCCCCAGATGGCTGCACCAGCTGGAGCTGTGCTGAACTGAAGCCAGGAGCCAGGAGCCAGGAGCTTCTTCTGGGTATCCCACATGGGTGTAGGGGCCCAAGGACTTGGGCCATCTTCCACTGATTTTCCAGGCCTTAGCAGAGAGCTGGATCAGAAATGAAGCAACTGTGACTTGAGCCAGCATCCATATGGGGTGCTGGCACTGCAGGAGGTGGCTTTAGCAAATACACCACCAACACCAGCCCCTCCATTTTCTTAATGGCAGCAAAAAGTTGTGCAATATAAATAGAGGGGCATAGAGCTTGTTAGCATGGAGCTGCTCACCTGGGGTCTCCTCCAGTTGTGGGAAGTCAAAACCATGCAGGTCAAAGTAGTAAACAAACAGCACCAATGCTCAGGCACTCCAATGTTGCTTAAATCATTTCCAAGAAATTGTACCAGACCAGCTGGAGGACTCTCTCCCTTCTGATGACCCTGGGTTTACTTTCCTACTCAATATAATAAAAATCTTGATGCTGTCAAAATAGCACCTTCTTGATATTTTGGGCTAATAGATCATCATTATGGCTGAACTGTGAGCAGGACAAAAAACTGAGAAAGCTATAGCAGATGCTACTGTCTCAGGATAAGTATCTGGAAGGAAATCCGACGGACTTGACATTACAGTGTTGGAGGCCTTCTGGTTTCAGATGTCAACACAGCAATTAGTGCAAGGCCTGAATTTGTGTCACAAATAAGTACTCAATGCCTGGAATAATTAAAATAATTGTGGCATGAGGATTGTAAGGATTCTATAAGTTTCATTATTCATCCCTTCCATTGCTTCCTTTATTACCTAATTTCAAGTTCATTATTTCTTCTTCCTACTCAAATGTGCTTTTAAACTTCTGTATAGATTTATAAAATTTCAGTTCTTATACATTTTAACTCCACAATTTCTATTAATTTCATTTTAAAATACAATTTTATTATTTATTGATGTGCTGGGGTTGGTTGCTGAACCATTTTCTTCTCATTTTAATTTTGTCTATGCTTTCCTTTAGCTCCTTATGGGTACAAGGTCTGTATTTCCTCAGACAACTTCTTCTGAATTTTTGTTATTATCTGAGTGTCATAAATTTTCTTATTTTTCATATAAACCAGAATTTTCATTGTTAAAAATTAGATATCCAGAACATTACAATGTGGTAACTCTGCTAATCTTATTCTCTCCCCAATGTAGGACTTATTATTGCTGTTTGTTTGTGTAGGAAATATTAGATTAGTGATGACTATATTGCATTTTCAAGGTTATAGTCTTTGTTAAGGCATCACTGATATTCCTGTTATATTAGTTTGGTCGATATCTCTTAATTTGAAACCTTAATGACTGAAGAAAATAATTGCAATTTCACAGCTGTTATCAGTCTTTGTGATGAGTCATGCCTGTGACACTGAGTCAACCAATTTGTAATTCAGTTTTTTTTCCCTTTATTTCCAGTTTATATGAAATGGAGCTCAGCCAGATTTAGGAGCTTAGTCTTTTTCAGGACGTCGATGAACATGTACCCCTTCCTGAGAATGAGTGTGGCTTTCTAGATTTCCAGGGACATGTGGGAACTTTCAAAGTCCTTTATTATTTTCCAAAACATCTCACTATGATGTGTTTCCTTCTCTGCCTTCTACTGTGTTATTTTTTGGTACAATTAATGTCTCTTTCCTCCATAGCATGGATTTCCTCTCAAGCCAGTGTAGCCCTTTAGTTTCAGTTGATGTTCTCTGGACCAGACTCAATTATTTGAGTACAGAAAATATAATGAATATGAATATCTACTAAATAGCTGGTTACTTCTATCTTATTTCCTCCCCCAAAGGAATTTATATTTTCTATTTTTTCCTCAAAAACTCTTGTATACTGATTGGAACAATGGGATAAACCACCAGCTGCTATGCCAGTATCCCATATCAGCACTGATTCAATTCCTGGTTGCTACAGTTCCAATCCAGCTCCTTGCTAATGCACATCAGAAAGCAGCAGGTGGTGCCCTAAATGCTTGGGTCCCTGTCTCTCATCTGGGAGGTACTTATGGATTTCTTGGCTCCTTGTTTCAGCCTAACCCATCTCAAGACATTTTGATCATTTGGAGAGTGAACTGCCAGAGAAAAGGCACATTTTGACACCAGTAGTGGTTACAGCATCTCCTGTGTGACCCAGGGATTTTACCACAGCGGGGAATATTACCTACTAACTTTGAATCTGGCTGGGATAACCATGGAGGATTGTGAAGTGTCCCAAGACTCTCAACATAGCACAGTCTCTAGAGCTCAAACAGCAAGGTGGGGCACTCACAAGCAGCTGGCTCTCAGAATTTTTTGTCTCTCTCCATGGACAGGACAGGCTAGTAGGCAGATCAGATCTTCCACACACCATGACTGTGGTACTGGTATTGTGTACTGGTATTGTGGGAACTCTGTTACTGAAGGCTTTAGCTGGGTCTCTGGGCAATCACCCTGTGCAGCACCAGAGGGTGAAAGCTCCCTGATTGCTCAGGGAGGGTCATTGCATTAGGATCTGTGCTCACACTGAGAACTGCACAGATCTTTTGTGGGATTGATGAGCCATCATGGGTAAGTTTTGCACCCAATAGGGCTAACCCTGGGCATTGATCACCATGGAAGACAGGAGGTGAGGGTGTGATTATGCCAACAGAGGTGATAATAACCTCCCTCTGCTGACAATAGAGATCTGCCATGCCCACCTTGGGTGTTAGCCTGAAAATTGCCCCACTCTGGAGCACTGATCATAGCTCCCTGGTCACACCCAGCACATGCCTCTGGGTATTCACTGAAAGGGCAGACATAGACGCAGAAGCATATTTCAAAGATAAGTGCCATCAGAGGAGAAAACCAACAGTATTTCCAGAAATGCCTAAAAATTAATGTGTAAATTCAAGACACAAGAATAATGAAGACAACATGAGTCCTCCAAAGGAGCATAGCAACCCTTCAATATTAGAAAGTGAAGATGAAGAGACTGATTAAATCTCTGAATAGGAATCAAAGATTGATCATAGGATTACTCAGTATCATTGAGGAACAAATTTACTAGTTAAAAAATACATACATGACACGGATAAAATATTTCCTCATGGGACTGAGATTTTGAAGAGAAATCACACTGAAATAATAGAAATGAATTCAATATATCAAATAAATACATTGGAAAGTCTTAGTCACAGGTTTGGTAAGGCATAAGGAAGCATAACTGAGCTAGAAGACAAATCTTTGGAAATGGCTCAATGAGACCGACCCCCCCCCCCAAAAAAAAGAAAAAGAAAAAAATAGAAAAATTAAAAACAAGTGGAGATTGTTGGAGATTCATAAGAAAATATCAAACATCCCAACATGTGAGACTTAGGAGTTCCTGAAAGTATAGAAAGAGAGACCTATTCAATGAAACATTAGAAGACCTATTCAATGAAATAATTACAGAAGACATCACTAATGTGGAGATAAAAGAATGCACAAGTTCATGAGACACATAGAAATCCTAAAAGACATGACCAGATAAGATTTTCACCATGACACATTGTAGTCAAACTCTCTATGCTGAAACCTAAAAAAAGATTAAAAAATATTCATGAGAAAAACCCCAGAAAAATTTCAAGTATCTCCAATAAGTCTCACAGATGATTTATCATCAGAAACCTTATAGGCTAGGAGAAAATGGAGATATGTACTCCAAGGCTTAAAAAAACTGTAAATCTAGAATACTTTACCCTGCAAAGCTTTCATTTATTATTGAAAATGACATGAAGACATTCATTCAAAAAAAAGTTGAAAGAATTTGTTGCCACTCATCCACCATTACAAAAGATGCTTAAGAATGTGTTATACACAGAAACTCGGAAAGATAGTCATCATTATGAAACAATGTGAAGGCAGAACTCTCCCAGTAAAAGTATAGATGAGGGGGCTGGTGCTGTGGCATAGTAGGTCAAGCATCTTCATGCAGTGCCAGCATCCCATCGGGGCACAAGTTTACATCCCAGTTGCTTCTCATTCAGTCCAACCCTCTGTTAATGACCTTGGAAGGCACTGGAAAATGGACCAAGTGTTTGGCCTCTGCACCCATGTGGGAGATCCAGAAGTTCTCTACTCCTGGCTCTGGATGGGCCCTGCTCTAGCCAATGTGGTCATTTAGGGATTGAATCGGTGCTTGGGAGACCTCTGTGTGTGTGTGTGTGTGTGTCTCCTCTACATCTCTAACACTGGCTCTCAAGTAAATTAATAAATATTTTAGAAAGTACAAAGGAAATTCAAAGCAAACAATAGGGATACTAATGGGAAATAGTAGGACCAAATAGCTACTTATCAATAATAATCTTGAATGTAAATGGTCTGAATTATCCAATTAATATATAGAAACTGGATGAATGGATTAAAAAACAAGATCCATCTATTGGCTGCCTAATAGAAGCATACCTGACCAACAAAGATACATGCATATTGAAAGTGAAAGGGTGGAAAAAGATATTCTATGCTAATGGTAAGCAAAAAGGAGCAGCTATAGCCCCATGCTAATATGAGACAAAATAGACTTAAACACGAAAACTGTTAAGAGACAAAGAGGGGATTATGTGAAGATTAAGGGGTCAATTCAACAAGAAGATGTGGCTATAATAATATGGATGCACCGAATGCTGGGGTAACACACCATTTAAAAACAAATGTTAATGTATCTAAAAGTAGACATAGATGCCAGTACAACAGTGATGGGGAACTTCACCTCCCCACTATAATCAATGTATAGAACAACCAGAAAGAAAATAAAAATGAAACAATAGAGCTAATCTACAATATGATCCAGATGAACCAAACTGACATCTACATAAACTTACATCCCACAGTTGCAGAATACACATTTTTTCCCCAATGCATTTAACTTTCTCTAGGATAGACCATAAAACAAATCTCAACAAACTAAAAAAAATGAAATTATATCATACACCTTTTCTGACCACAATGCAATGAAGCTTCAAATTAACTACTCAAAATCTCTACAAAATATGCAGACACATATTTTATTTCCTGTTAGTGTATTAAGTGGAGTATATCCTTATATCTCATAAGTTATAGTTATGTCTAAGTGCTCACAAGAGATGTATCATTCTTGAGTTCTTCTTTAAAGATAATTGCATTTCTAAAGGGGAAGAAATAGGAAAAAGAAGGACAAAAAAGAAGAAAGAGGGTAAAAGAAGTGAAAAGAGAGATTACCTTAGAGATACAGTAACTGTGAACAGCCCTTGACTGGACTGTTGAAGAACAGTTTTTTGTTTTGTTTTCATTTTTGTTTTTCATTTTTTCTATTTTTCCTCATACAAATCATTAAACTTTTTACCTAGAAGAGAGTTAAAATTTTGTATATGGGGCTGATGCTGTGGTGCAGTAGGTTAAAGCCCTGGCCTGAAGCACCAACATCCCATATGGGTGCCGGTTCTAGTCCTGGCTGACCCTCTCCTGATCCAGCTCTCTGTTGTAGCCTGGAAAATCGGTAGAAGATGGCCCAAGTCCTTGGGCCCCTGCACCAGTATGGGAGATCTGGAAGAAGCTCCTGGCTGCTGGCTTTTTACCTCTCTCTGTAACTCTGTTTTTCCAATAAATAAAATAATTCTTTAAAAGATTTTATATATAAAGTTGTATGAAAATAAATCTTTAAAAAAAAAAGCAGGAACAAGAGAGGGATGAGGAAGCAGTGTGGGAGAGTAGGTGGGAGGGTAGATACAGTGGGAAGAATTACTGTGTCCCTATGATGAACTTCATAGAAAATATTGCAGAGTATGCACAATTTTTGACCACTTCCAATTCTTCAACTGGGATCAGTTGTCTGATTAACTGTGTGTCTTACTGAGATGCCCACACTATCCTCCTCCTTAGGCTACATTGAATTCTCTGTATATTCAGTCCTATGAAATAATAATACCCCAAATTAGAAGAAATATTTGTTATCTAAATTGAGGAAAATAAAGTCTTATCAATGTGATATGCAGAGGAAAAGAGCATGGCTCTAGTTTTCAGGCAAGGAGGAAATGTAGCTACGTGGTCCTGTGAAGGCCAGTTTGTGTAAAATGACCATTGTTCAAGTTCTGAATTCACAGTTTAATCCTTTGCTACTCAATGTTTGCTCCATTACGGGGACTGGCTATAACATATTTTCTCTACATTTTTTTCCATGATATTTGAGCCACATGCAGAGTCTACTTCCTAATGCCGTGTGTCTTTTCATTCAGTGTGTTTTATTCTCATCATCCTAAGAATCCTCCACTACAGGATACACTTACATTGATCATCAACTCCTGGAACACTGTTTTTGACTTTTTGCTAAAATTTTCAAATTAAAGTTTATTCTCACAACTTGAGGGAATGCCATTCTTCATGTAACTTTTCCTCATTCATTTTTGGAATATTTTCCTAAACATCAGATTTATGCCACTTTTGTTAAATGCTATCTCCTCTTCATGTGAAAACTGAAAAATACATTAATCTTCCAATACTACCAAGATTGAATATGTTCTATTCTGTAGCAGCTATAAAGTTCTCTGGAAAACCCATCTATTCATTTGAAACTTTCATAGCCTATGTGCCACCAACTCCAGTATGTACATTCAGTGCTTTCATTTTGAAAAGCCATGAAAAATAACTTATACACAATGCTAAGGTGTGCCATATCAAATCTCAAAAAGTTTTAACTTTCTACAATTTTAATAATAAAAACAACTGGAGCTAAATTTTATATTAGGGTTTTATTACTAAAAAGAAAACAGATTTTATGCAATTTATAGTTACCATTCTAAGAAGATAACCATTATTCCCTACCTCCCTTGCCCCTCCCTCAATCCCTGTCCTTTCTTTGTTTAAATCTTGCATCAACAGACTTTTAATCCACTCTAAAATTACCACTAACCATAATACTCAACAAGCAGGAAGTAGACAGAAATTCCTCAGGTATATGTATAACCAAGAGCTAAAGACAACAATCATATCACAATATATCTGTTTCACTTTTATATATTTTTGTATTCTGTATTAATTGCCACATATCAGAGAAACCATTATATTTGACTTTAGGGGAATGGCACATGTCACAAAGGATAATTATTTCCAGTTGCATCCATTTTGTTGTACAAGATTGGATTTCATTCATTTTATGGCTGAATTGTATTCCATACTGTATATAAGCCATAATTTTTATTCAGTCATCAGTTCATGTGCATCTGGTTGATTCCATAACTTAGCTATTGCAAATTGAGCTTCAATAAGCATGGGGATTCAGATAACATTTTCGTATGCTTATTTCTTATTTTAATAAATTGTTTGATTTAATTGAGAGTTTGAGAGAGAGACCAAATATTTGCACCTGGAATTCAGTTACAATAAGATATTAGAGAAATGTGATTTTTTAAAGATTTATTTATTTATTTGAAAGAGATACAGACCAAGGGAAAGTGAGAGTGAGAGAGTAAGAGCAGCACGCACATCCAAGAGAGCATTTTCCATCCACTGGTTCACTTCCCAAATGGCCATAACAGCCAGAACTAGGTTCATCCAAAGCCAGGAGTTGGGAGCTTCCTCTGGTTCTCCTACATGGCTGCAGGGACCCTGGTAGTTTTGCCACCTTCCATTGCTTTCCTAGATGCATTAAGAGGGAGCTGGATCAGAAATGGGGCCACTGGGACTTGAACCAGTGCCCACATGGGATGCTGACACTGCAGACGGTGGCTTGACCCACTACACCATAGTGTCAGCCTTAAGAAACATTGTTTTGTGTATGAATGTGGAATTCTGTTAGGAGTCTTCCTACATTAGAAGTAAGTATTAAAAACTTATATAATAAATGATATAGTATGTCATATCTGCTTTAAACTACCTCTAAGACTGACAGTTAAAAATTATGGCAAAACTATCAAAATTATTGAAGCCTTTCGACAAGTGCTAGTTACATTTTTTTGCTAGTTTATATATACAATTATGGATTTTTCCTAATTATTTTTAAATAAAATATTTTATAAAAATATGTAATGTATGACAGAGCAGCCAATTGCATACTGAAGACATGACAATATATGTCTACATGTAGCAGTAATGAATTTTTATATTAGCACTTTTAGGTGGCACAATTGTTGGGGAATGTGTGTTTACCAGAGCAGCATCAGCACTGGGAAGAGAGCAGTATAAAAGATACTCCTTGTATGGACAGGGGTGTGGTCAAAAACATTTATGTAACTTTTTTTCTCTGAGCTCTATTTGTTAAGGGGTATTGTTACCCTGAAAATATCATTATATTTTCCTCCACTTCACTAACATTCTGAATTACAGCAGCATGTACTTTATGTGTTGATACCATTTACTTCCAATTCCATTTGGCTGGTCAAATTAACCACATGATTCCTATTCACTCATACTCCTTACAGTATTCTGCTCACTTTACATATTTCACCACTGAAAAATCTCTCATGGCATGTCTCTGCCTTTTCAACCACCCTTTCCTCTCATATTTATTTAAAACCAGTCATGATATTAATATCTCTCTCATATATATAGAAATACAAATATATATAGAAACACACACCAATAAAGCAAACAACTTAGAAACAGCAGATAGTTTGTGCAGCAGTTAAGATGTCTTTTGAGACACTCACATCCCCTTTCAGAGTGCCTGGGTTTGTGTACCAGTTCTACTTCTGATCACAGATTCTTGCTAATGTGCAATCTGGAAGGCAATATGCGATGGCTAACACACCTCAACCCTCCCACTTACATGGAAAACATGAATTGAGCTCTTGGCTCCTGGCTTCAACCTGGCCAAATCCCTGTCAGGGGCAGTCATTTGGTAAGTGAACCAGTGGTTGGGAGATATCTCTATCGCTAGTCCTCTTAATAACTTAAATATATTAAAATGAAAACAGTTTTCTAGTTTTGAAATTTGAGTATTAAAGTAATTGAATCACTTTTGCATTTTGACATATTTATTTTAAAAACCATAACAGCATAACAACAGTCATACATTGTAAGTGAACGCTTCATGCATTTTTAAATTAATGCATGTTGATATAAATGGATTATGTGATTGTAATCACAGTATAACAACTTGTACTAGAAGTGAAACATTTTTATTTTTAAGGATATATTTATTTGGGAGGCAGATTTACACAGAGAGTGAGGCAGAGATCTTCCACCTAGTTCTATTAGTTCTTTCCCTAAATGGCCACAAGGGGCAGGACTGAGACCGGCCAAAGCCAGGAGCTGGGAGCTTACTCCCAACCACCCCCATGGGAAAGTGGCCCAAATATTTCATCCATCTTTCTCTGCTTTTCCATGACATTAAGAGGGAGTAGGATCTGAAGTGCAGCAGCCAAGACACAAACATTGATGTGATGCTGCCATCCTAGGTTGGGGCTTAGTGCACTACACTATAACACCAGATCCAGAAAAGAAAGTTTTGAGAAATTGAAATTAATTGTGTTTTTGAACAAAGAATGACTCATGACTTGGACAATTTTCAGGGCCCAGAATGTTCACAGAGCTTAGCTCCACCAGTTTGGCAGTGAGTGCTTAAATATGGGATATGGAAGCACAGTACAGAAATACCTCATTTGGTGAGCATCTGCCTTATTTTTACAACATCTTAGTGGTTGAAATATGGATACTAGTTTGCTGAAATCAAGCTGTTGCCTAAAATTAATCCCTAAATCGGATTTTCAGCTTATGGACTAAGTTTGATTGAAGTTCCTTATGCATTCAATGAAGGTCTGGAGACAGCCTCAGGTCTATTTTCAGTGGTGGTCATGGTTTCTTTAATTCTAGCTGGGTCATATGTTCATTATATTTTCAATTTTTATTCTTTTATTTGAAAGGTAGAGAAAAGACAAAGAGAACAAAGTCAGTGACAGTTATAGAGACAGAGGGACAGACATAGAATTCCCATCCTCTGGTTTATTGCTCAAATGCCTACAATAGCATGACTGGGTTAGAGTGAACTCAATCAAAGTGTCCCAACTGGGTGGCAGGAAAGTAACTAACTAAGCCATCATCTGTCTCCTCTCAGGAGTGCACTAGAAGGAAACCAGAATTAAGAACAGAGACTGAGCTATAATCCAGGTGCACCAATACGTGTTGCTTAAAGCAACACATTGACTGCTGCATTAAATACCAGGGATCCAAAGTGGTAGTTCTATTATAACATTTGGGAAAGTTATTGGGTTGTTTTTTTTAAAAAACTTTTATTTAATGAATATAAATTTCCAAAGTACATCTTATGGATTACAATGGCTTCCCTCCCCCCATAACTTCCCTCCCACCCACAAGCCTCCCCTTTCCCGCTCCCTCTCCCCTTCCATTCACATCAAGATTCATTTTGAATTCTCTTTATATACAGAAGATCAGTTTAGTATATATTAAGTAAAGATTTCAACAGTTTGCACCCACATAGCAACATAAAGTGAAAAATACTGTTGGAGTACTAGTTATAGCATTAAATCACAATGTACAGCACACTAAGGACAGAGGTCCTACATGATATTTTTTAAAAATTGATTAATTTTGTATGCAATTTCCAATTTAAAACCAAGTTTTTTTTTCATTTTCAATTATCTTTATATACAGAAGATTGATTCAGTATATACTAAGTAAGGATTTCATCAGTAAAGCGGCTGTACTGTTTTATGTTCCCAGGAGAAATATTTGATGATTTTATATTCTGCATATCCCTGAAAACACTTGCCTTTCACTATCGTTGGATTAGAGCTATTATGAAGCAGGGGAAGCCTGTTTTTTTTTTTCAAATTTTTATTTACTGTTCTCAAATAATTCATGCTACTGAGGACTTATTGCACAATTATTGAAATTTTCTGTATTTTGTGGCAATATGTCAATTGAAACCACTGTTTTTTAAAAACCAGGTCTTTCATTTTATTTGGTAGAGCTCATTATATAATTAGGATTAATTTTCTTAAAATATGTGAAGTCATACATTAAATTTGTTGCTTTTTGAATGCTATATATTTATTTATTTGAAACATACACTGACAAATGGAGAAAGAGAGAGAGAGGAAGAGAAGGAGTGAAAGAGATCTTTCAGCTGTTAGCTTACTCCCTAATTACTCTCAACTGGTAATGATTGGCCAGACCGAAGCCAGGAGCTAGACTCCATCCACATCTCCTATGTGGCTAATGGGAACCCACTACGTGGACCTTCATCTGCTTCCTGCCAGGCACATTACTGTAAGCTTGATCAGAAGCATGGTAGCTCTCTCTCCAAGGCCCTTCCCTATGGGATGTTCACATCCCAAACAGCAGACTGCTCTCCTGTACAATGTCCAACTCAGAATGGCACCACATTCTTAAGTACTGTCTCATAATGTTCACTATTGTTTTTCAGAAATGCAATTGATTCTCATATACTTATTTCACATACTGCAACTTTGTTGAACTTCTCAGAGTGTGTTCTTAATGAATTCTTAAATATTTTATACACAGTATTATCTTTTACTGTAGGCATGAAAAACAAGTTTTACTTTTCTTTTTACCATCCAGATTCCCTAACCTCAATTTTATAACCGGATATTTTTAGCAAAAACCTCCAATATGATATTTAATAGAAGTACAAAATAGAATATGTATGTTTTGTGCCAGTTCATCTGTGAAAAACATTTAGTCCCTTCATTAAGTGTGGTGTTTACTCTAGGACTCTTTTGGGTGCCATTTTTGCATTTTTATTATATGTTTGGGAAGGAAAAAAAGAGGCATGGGAAGAGACAAAGGGACAGACTAAAAACAGATATATGCACAGAAATATCTCTTAAATGCTGATTTAACTGACAAATGCTTGCAACAGCCAGAGTTGGATTAGGGTCAGATCTAGGCTCTAGGAACTCAAGCCAGATCTCTCATATATGTGCCTGGAATTCAGCTACTTGCGCCATCACCACTGCTTCCAAGTGTCTGAATTAATAAGGAGTCAGGAGACAGAACCAGAAATAAAAACCCAACATTTTGATATGGGACCTAGGTTTCCTAATGTGTGCGGTAACTACTAGGATAAATGCCTGCTCCCCATAACTGCTGTTAATCAACTTGTGGAAGTTCCATTCAATGCTTATTTTGTGTAGAATTTTAACCATAAATACGTGATGGATTCAATCAGGTGCATTTTCTGTTAAGATGATAAAATATTAATTTCTCTTAATGTTCATAACATGGTATTTATGTTCATTGTTGTTCAGATGTTAAACAAGCTATGTTCAAGTTACTTCAGAAAGTTCATAGACAATATAATTAACATTTTGGTACAAAAATTTTGAAATTTGGGCCTAGGTTGTTCATAATATACATTCTTCATGACTTTTGAAGACCTCTAATAAATGAAATTTTACATTATTATGTTATTTGCATGATGATTGCTAATTAGTAATGCATACTCAATGGTCAATTAATATATTTCTCCTTGAGTCAAGTATAATTTTATTATTATGGACTTTTTATATTTTGTAGTATCCCACATGTCTAAATTTCATGGAAGCTAATGTAATAAAGTGAAATAAGGAACCATTAGGTAATCTGTAAATACTCTCCGTTACAGTTTACTCTGTTGTAAGGAGAAAATGTTTGTAAATGCTCTATATGCTACTCAGACTTACTTTATGAGAAAAATGCAATGCTTTGCCTAATGTAAATCAATGTATTGGTTCCATTTGACCTTGGATTTTACTGAGATGACAAACTGAACCTATATCCTCTCTTACGTCAATGTTCAGAAAATGAAATAGAATAAGTGAAAAATATAATATTGTAGATGAAGAACTATTTGAGCATATGGAAACTTGAAGAATCAGAGTCTTTAATGCTAATATGTCACATGCATAACACCATCAATGTATATATCCATAAGGTATCATGTTTTTAAATATGTAAAATGAACAGATGCACCAGTTTAAGCCACTGCTTGGGACACTTATGTCTTCTGTTTCTCATCCACTTCCTTGCTAATGCACACATTTATAGATGTGCATTAGAAGATGGTGGCTCAGTTATGTATGTCCATGCCTCCCACATGGAGGACTCAGATGGAGATCCTAGTTTCTGGTTTCTGCCACGCCTAACCCCTTCTTTTGTGGACATTTAGGAACTGAACCAAGAGATACATAGAAAATTCTCTGTGTGTCTCTCTCTGTGTCTCTGTGTGTGTGTCTCACTTCCACTGTGTCAAACTGCCTTTCAACTAAATAAATAATTTTAGAAAATGTTAAAAACATTTCAAAATATACAAAATTAAAATTCAATGAAAAGAAATATGAGTTAGCAGTTAGCACATTTTAAGTTATCATAGGTGAGATCAAACTAACTCAAAACTATTGAAGATATAAAGTGATGGATCTCCATCTGGTGCTAACATGTAACAGGAACCTAATTTCTTGAGTAAGCATCTGCTATACTACTCAGAGTGTTCACTGACAATAAGATGGATCAGCAACATGGACAGGATTCAAACTCAGGCACTCTAATACAGGAGGTAGGCATCCGAAGCACTGCCTTAACTACCACACCACATGCCAAGGCAAGGCAACCACTTCTGTCATTAACTAATAAAAATCAAAATCATTTCCATAGTATACTGTGCAACATATCAACTACCCTCTTATCAGAAATGATAAGCACCAACGGACTGGCAGAAGCATAGACATTGGCCACCACACTCTGGACACCTAACATAATTGAGTCATATGTCCACAGTATCATTGAGGAGGATGAGATGATTAAGTCTGCCCAGTACATGACCACAAAGAAACTCACTAGAAGAAGGATGGTCCGGGTGGCCTTGTTCTCTGGGGAGGATCTTGGGAAGGGGCTGGTGCTATGAAGGTATTGGGACCTTTTCTGATGCCTGGACAAGAGGATCACCATGTACACACTTGAGAGCAGCATGACTCCTACAAGGAAGACATCCCTGTATGTTGTCATTGTGAACATCATACCCATGATGCCATGGCCTATGGGAGAAAGTGAACAGTACTTAGTGAGAACCATCATATTGGTCTGCGTCACATTGGAAGATGCCATAGTGTGGAAGATCACACCAATACTAAGAGACAAACAAATCAACCATACAAATGGGAAGAAGTAAAAGATGAAATGTGTGGATTTATATTTAAACTGTGCCAACCAGGATGTGCTGGGGCTGATGGTAATGGCCTGAATGATGCTCAGGAGGCAGGTGGTAGAGATGGAGAGCCCCCTCAGCACCCTACTGGTATAGAACAAACTCTTACATTTAAAGTCATTCCAAAAATTGAGTGACCCAAACAGGTCTGGAGAGAACAAAAATAATACAGTAATGAGCAATGTAATGTGAACAAAGGCCAGGTGACTGGTGATCAGGTCAGTGGGCTTAGGTCTGTGATTCAGCAGAAGTGTGAGGATGTGGAAGAGGAGGAGGAAGGTGTTGGCTGTCATTCCAATGCTAGCTTGAAAAATAAGATATTTATTCACAGCAACATAAGCAGAAAGTGTGATCATCTTAATATCATGGAGAAAACACATATAAATCTGTAAAACAAGCATAACAAAAACAAAAGATATTATATCATCAGTAACAATTATTCTACTTAACAGAAGTTTCATTCTAACATCTTTTTTTCATTTATTAAACTTTTATTTAATGAATACAAATTTCCAAAGTACAGCTTATGGGTTACAATGGCTTCCCCCCTCCCATAACTTCCCTCCCACCCGCAAACCTCCCCTTTCCCACTCCCTCTCCCCTTCCATTCACATCATGATTCATTTTCAATTCTCTTTATAGACAGAAGATCAGTTTAGTATATATTAGGTAATGATTTCAACAGTTTGCCCCCATATAGTAACACAAAGTGAAAAAAATACTGTTGGAGTACTAGATATAGCATTAAATAATAGTGTACAGCACATTAAAGACAGAAATCCTACATAATATTTTTTAAAAAAAATAATTAATTTTCTATGCCATTTCCAATTTAACACCAGGTTGTTTTTTCCATTTCCAATTCTCTTTATATACAGAAGATTGATTCAGTATATAATTAGTAAAGATTTCATCAGTTTGTACCCACACAGAAACACAAAGTGTAAAAATACTGTTTCAGTACTAGTTATAGCATCACTGCACATTAGACAACACATTAAGGACAGATCCCACATGGGATGTAAGTACACAGTGACTCCTGTTGCTGACTTAACAATTTGAACTCCTGTTCATGGCGTCAGTAATCTCCCTAGGCTCTAGTCATGAGTTGCCAGGGCTATGGAAGCCTTTAGAGTTCGCTGACTTTGATCTTATTCCACTAGGGTCATAGTCAAAGTGGAAGTTCTCTCCTCCGTTCAGAGAAAGGTACCTCCTTCTTTGATGGCCCCGTTCTTTCCACTGGGATCTCACTCACAGAGATCTTTCATTTAGGTCTTCTTTTTTTTTTCTTTTCCATGATATCTTGGCTTTCCATGCCTAAAATACTCTCATGGGCTCTTCAGCCAGATCCAAATGGCTTAAGGGCTGATTCTGAGGCCAGAGTGTTGTTTAGGACATCTGCCACTCTATGAGTCTGCTGTGTATCCCGCTTCCCATGTTGGATCATTCTCTCCCTTTTTGATTCTATCAGTTAGTATTAGCAAGAAAATCCACAACAACAAAACAAACAACCCACTTAAGAGATGGGCCAAGGACCTCAATAGACATTTTTCGAAAGAGGAAATCCAAATGGCCAACAGACACATGAAAAATGTTCAAGATCACTAGCAATCAGAGAAATGCAAATCAAAACCACAATGAGGTGTCACCTCACCCCACTGAGAATGGCTCACATTCAGAAATCTACCAACAACAGATGCTGGAGAGGATGTGGGGAAAAAGGGACACTAACCCACTGTTGGTGGGAATGCAAACTGGTTAAGCCACTATGGAAGTCAGTCTGGAGATTCCTCAGAAACCTGAACATAACCCTACCATACAATCCAGCCATCCCACTCCTTGGAATTTACCCAAAGGAAATTAATTTGGCTAATAAAAAAGCCATCTGCACATTAATGTTTATTGCAGCTCAATTCACAATAGCTAAGACCTGGAACCAACCCAAATGCCCATCAACAGTAGACTGGATAAAGAAATTATGGGACATGTACTCCATAGAATACTATACAGCAGTAAGAAGCAACGAAACCCGGTCATTTGCAACAAGATGGAGGAATCTGGAAAACATCATGCTGAGTGAATTAAGCCAGTCCCAAAGAGACAAATATCATTTGTTTTCCCTGATCGGTGACAACTGAGCACCAAAGGGGAAACCTGTTAAGTGAAATGGACACTGTAAGAAACAATGACCTAATCAGCTCTTGTCCTGACTCTAGATGTACAATGTTATACTTTATCCTTTTTAGTATTTGTTGTTGTTGTTGTTGTTGTTGTTCTAGTACTAGTGGTTGAACTCTGTAATTAACACACAATTATTCTTAGGTGTTTAAATTTTAACTGAAAAGTGATCCCTGTTAAATATAAAAGTGGAAAAAGAGAGGGAGGAGATGTACAATTTGGGACATGCTCAATCGGACTTGCCCCAAATGATGGAGTTAGAAATGTGCCAGGGGATTCCAATACAATCCCATCAAGGTGGCAGGAACCAATGTCATCTCACTAGTCCAAGTGATCAATTTCAGTTCACAATCGATGGCTCTGATAGGTCTAAGAGTCAAAGGGATCACACTCATTCTAACATCTTATATTTAGAATGATATTGAATATCTCTTAGCTTTCATCCTAGAAATCACTATGTGAACTGTCCTTAGTTCAGAGGTCATACTGTCAAAGTCCAGCTTTCAATTTCATGTGGAAAACACATAAATTCATGAGGTGGCATATATAATCTTCAACAAAATCATTGCATGGTGACACTTCTATTGCCAATTTACAAAATACAGGCACATTCACCCATGCTTTGAGAGTTTTTAGATCCTCAAATGTTAGTCTAATTTTCTTATTTAAGATAGATCCAAGGTTAGAATTTCTCCATTACTTAGGATGGTATTGCTTTGGATGTATACACAACAATGATACCAGATTAATTTATTCTAGGGTGTTTTAGTCCATTTCATATCACTCTAACAGAATACATAAATCTTTAAATAACCTTTTTCTCACAATTCCTGAGGTTCTAAAGTTCAAGAATGATGAACTTCCATGTTATTCTAGCCTTCTTGCTGCATTGTCCCATGGCAAAGAGAGAGGGGACCAGAGAGCAAGGGGGGACCAAACTGTTCTTTTATGATGGCACCAATCACATCCATGAAGCTAGAGCCCTCCTGGCCAAATCACTTCCTAAATTGGCAATTAAATTGCAACATGAATTTCAGAGGGGGACCTTTAACCTATGGCAAAAATTAGAATGATTTAGATGTGCGTTGATGAGAAAAACAGCCAACTCCAACATTCCCTCCTTTTTCTGAGGTTGATGAGGATGTGATGATGTTTCAAGGATACTTACAGCACTGTAGCTCTATCAACACAAATGTGTAAGTTAATACAGAAATGTTAGGAGGTTGTGCTGTTGGTTCTTATTATACACTTATAGCTGTCAGTGAACAAATGCATAAACTTGTTATTTAAAGTACATTAAAATCATATCATTGCAAAAACTAAGAGAACAATAAGGAAGGAAGATGGTGTGAGGGTAGGAGCAAAGAAGGGATGGAAAGTATCATTATGTTCTTGAATGATATATATGAAATACATGAAATCTGTTCCTTTTGTGTAAATACATATTAAAATTTTCAAAAATGAAGAAACAAGAGTTAATTTTGTTTGTTAATCTTTCACTAAAAGCTGCATCTACCAAAAAGCACGTTTATCTGAGCTGCCAAATTCAACCCACATGTTGCTGCCACCAACAAGCTCTAAACCCTCGGCATACTTGGATTTACTCTCTAACTGGACATAGAAGCACCAGAATCATGGTGCTTAAAGCCATCGTCACAATGACTTCCAGATTCTAACAGTCCTTCTTCAAGATTAATAAAATATTGTGTAGCACATATTAGTGTATGCATTAATTACTTTATGACTCTATACCTCAATTATTCTATAGAAGTAATTCATGCATTGTGAATAAAATAAAAAGACAATAAAATTAGTGAATAAAATACCATAGATGGTAATTTTTGTATGTGCTCTCTGAACTAGAAATACATATGGTTCACCCTCTCTGATGCATACCTAAAATCAAATGCAATTGTTCACCTGTAGGATGGTAACACACAGTTGTAGTGAAGCTCTGAAGGCATTGGGGCTGATACTGGATTACAAAGAATTATCGTTCCTAAGAGCAAAGGTTATCAGATAAAACACAGGCTAGCCATTAAATATGAATTTCAGGTTATTTTAGCAAAAATATTATACAATTTCATGCTATTGAAAGAAAATTAACACATACAAAATATTTTACTGATAATCATTTACTGTTTACCTGGAATTAAAGTTAATTAGGTGCCCAGTATTTGAATTTGCTGAATTTAGAAATCTAACATGAAATCCACAAAGGGGTTTGTAATAACTTGGTGCAAAAATAGGGGAAAGGAAATAGAAGACAATATGTGGTTAAATTTATAAAGGTCAAATACAGGTTGGTTACAATGTAAAAGAAAGTGTATTCCAATTTATTCGTTAAAAATATATAAACCTGAATGCACATAATAGTCTTTTGTAAGAAAAATGACCACTAGTGTATGCTTGGAATATGGAAACTCTCAAAAGATAGATAATGCAGATCAAGTTCACTGTCATTCTACCAATTTTCTTTTTATTCTCAATATTTTAAGCCCCAGAATATATACATAGCTGTGGATTACGGTGGAGAAAATAACATCATTGGATGTACCAGTAACAAAATACTTACCATGAAGTCTGTGGGCTGAGGTCAGAAGCAAAGAGGAATGCAAAGAAAAAAAAGGATTTTATAACAATCCGCAGGCTATTTTTAGATACACTGATTTGACATTTTAGAGAAAAGTAATTTCATAAGATCCTCCTCTTTACACTAATATCTAATATTTGGAAGATTATTGCTTAAGAAAAGTATAATTTCTAAACAGAATGTTGTACTTTTCCTGTCTTAGAGAAAATTACATAAACTACATTATGAACGTGTACTTGTGTTTATTGTTAAATTCCGCAAATCAACAATAGTTCTTTCATCAATCTGACATATTTTATGAACAGCTGCGAAAAATCTATGGTCACCCACAGCTCAAAGATATTTTGAGAATTTCATAGGAGATGCACAAAGTATAACCGCCTTTACATAAAGGCTTCAAGTAGTTTTACTACAGCCTATCAATATGTCATAATCCAGAGAGGGTGATATTCACATCAGCAGTGTAAGGTATGAGTTTAGAAGGGACTGGAGAACCTGCTCTTACTGTACTGCAGTTCCCTGCATCTGGACAGTGGAGGATCCAGCTCTCAATTGTCCCTCTGCCAAACTGTAGAAAACGAATTCAGGCTACTAAGATAGACTAAACCTTCTCCAGTGTCTGCATAGAGAAATCAAGAAAAAGATCAAGTCTCTTGAGGCGTTTTGTGCTTATCAGCAAGGAATGAACAACTCTCATGATTATTTTGTTCATTTTGTTTCCAAAATAATTTTTACTAATTCAGTCTTTACTGTCAGTATTTCATTTCATTTTTACACTTTAATTTATAAATATGGGGTACAATGTGACGTTAAGATCCAAGTAATGTCACATAGTGATTCAATTATGATAATCAATATTTTCATCCTATCTACTTATTTCTTCTTTCTGGTGAGGGCATTTAAAACCTATTCCATTAGCAATACTGGAAGGCAGAGTACATTAACAATTGCAGGGTCACCAGGCTCTGCCACAAATATCCAGAGCACATGCCTCTATTCTACTGAATCTCCACCAGCAATGCTGTCTGAAATTTAAAGTCACATAACTCATGCATGGCCATGAAAATTAGGTGATTAAATAATGAAGTTAAAATGAAGTGTGCACTTAATGTATTCACACAATTTGAAAAACAAAGACAAAGAACTTTAAAACTAAGCAGAAAATATGAATATTAAAGGTGCCTTTCACAAAAAAGAAAACTGAATATTTTAAATTCCTAAAGTTATTTTTTTTCTAATTGTAAAACAAATCTTAGCCAAATTAGTTCTTGCAGCAGCAGTTATAAATTTGAGTTATGTAGAAACTTAAAATGCTAATGGTGAATAACTCAGGACAATCATCTACTGATAGTGAATGCACTAAGCTAGTCACTGACTTTAAGTTGATGATGATGAACAGAAGTGGTATTTCCAGAGCATGGGATGGCATGAGGAAAATAAAAATCCCTGTACTGACAATTGTTACTGTGAAGGAAAAATAACCTTCATGGTGACCAGCTAAAATTTAAATGTTTATAAGTTTTAAAATCTAATACTTAATTGCATAATGATTTAAGCAGCTTCAAAATACTTAAAATAACCTAACATAATCTTAAACTTAAAAAACTGAAAACAGAAGTGAAGCATTATGAATTAGGTCAGAAGATATTTTTCAAAACATAAAATTTAATATTTTGCATATAGTAACAGAAAGTGAGAAAAAATAATAAAGTGATAAAAACAATTGAAATAAGTGTAATAAAATGAAAACATCAACCAAATAAAGCATTAAAGTATGATGAATTGAAATAAATATAAAATAAAAATACCAATAAAATAAAATATATTAATGTACAATAAAACAATTGAAATAAACAAAATGATATAAAAATAACATCAAAATGAAACAAAATGAGGCCAGCATTATGGCATAGCAGGTTAAGTCACCTCCAGTGCTGGCATCCCACTCACCACGACTGACAGAACTCAGAAGCATGCAGTCACTGAATCGAGTCTCTGTAGGATCCCAGTGCATGTGAGTTGAGGCTCTCTCTATGTGGTTATAAGGAAAAAATGCAGTGAGCTCATCTCCCACCTGGCTCACAATTGCCGTGTCACCTGTGGAATAGGACAAGCTCTGGCTTTGAGATTTGAACAAACAGGAGACACTGCAGGGAAAAAGTGGAAATCACAGGCAAGGACACCTGGGTTCCAAATCCCCACATGTGTGAAAAGATTTTCCTAATCTGTGCTGACCTGGGAGTGTTGTATGATGACAGCCCTTGACAACAGCACAAAAGTCTAGAGTATTCTCACTAGGCTAATCCTCCGCCTGTGGCGCCGGCACCCTGGGTTATAGGCCTGGTTGGGGCACCGGAATCTGTCCCGATTACTCCTCTTCCAGTCCAGCCTTCTGCTGTGGCTCGGGAAGGAGGTTGGCCCAGGTCCTTGGGCCCTGCACCCGCATGGGAGACCAGGAGGAAGCACCTGGTTCCTGGCTTTGGATCCACGCAGCATGCCAGCTGCAATGCACCAGCCATAGCGGCCACTTGAGGGGTGAACCAACAGAAAAAGGAAGACCTTTCTCTCTCTCTCTCTCTCTCTCTCTCTCTCTCTCTCTCTCTCCCTCTAACTCTGCCTGTAAAAAAAAGGAAAGAAAGGAAGAAAGGAAGGAAGGAAGGAAGGAAGAAAGGAAGAAAGGAAGAAAGAAAGAAAACTGAATGCCACAGCAGATTTCCAATGATTCCTATTGGTTTGGAAGATTCTTACTGAATTCTTCATGTGTGTCTTCCATCAGACATCATGTTGTACATGATACAAACATAAAAGTGTAATCTATAATTTAAGAAATTAAAAACATCTCTTCTGCTCCCTCCTAAACCATTAGACAAAATACATGGGACAGGGTACATGTTACGATAGTTTTTAAAACTGGCCATTGGAAGACTTCATCTCACCCAAGTTTCATTGTGCGTATATATTATATGGCTTTCAGTCTCCTGCTCTTGGAAATCCTTATCCTATAAGATTGAATGGAGCCTGTGAGTTGCTTCTTTTACAGTTCCCCCTGTTAATGCTGATGTTCCTAGACCATCACTAGGAGAATTGTGCTGGAGAAGCAAGCTGAGCAGAGATTTTATACACAACTCTTTCCATATTAACACCATGGGCCCACATTTAAGACCTTCAATCACTGCATTAAAATGTCACATCCTTTCTGGTACTAAAGACCAGACAAGGCTGGCGCCGCGGCTCAATATGCCAATCCTCCACCTGCGGAGGCCGCCACCCCGGGTTCTAGACCCAATCGGGGCGCCGGATTCTGTCCAGGTTGCTCCTCTTCCAGGCCAGCTCTCTGCTGTGGCCTGGAAAGGCAGTGGAGGATTGCCCAATTGCTTGGGCCCTGCACCCGCATGGGAGACCAGGAGAAGCACCTGGCTCCTGGCTTTGGATCAGCGCGGTGCACTGGCCGCAGCGCACCAGCCGGAGCGGCCATTGGGGGGTGAACCAACAGAAAAGGAAGACCATTCTCTCTGTCTCTTTCTCCCACTGTCCACTCTGCCTGTCAAATAAAATAAAATAAAGACCAGAGACCAGAGAAGGCAGTGATGTCTGAGTAAGCCTGTATTTAGAAAACAGCATGCCTATGTTCAGTCATGCAATGCTCATTGATCTTTTGCCATGTGATTATAGTGTGTGAGGTAATGCCATGCTGATAAGCACACACAGTATGTAAGATATCTTTCATAATACAGTGGGAATGGAGTACAATTGGTCTTATAAATTTCTTGAAGATTTAAAATCTAGGATGTATTCACCTTCCTGTTTTTTAAGTCTCACTGCATTGTTTTCAGAATGTACACATAACAGCCAAATAAACAATATGTGAAGGGCATAGGAAGAAAGGTGCAGGAGGGGTGCAGAGTGCACTTGAGCAGTGCTAGTGCCAAAATTGCTGTGCTCATTTATATTCCCACTAATGGTCTACAATTTTCTATTTCTCTGCACACTCACCCACATTTTTTACTTTTCTACTTGTTGAAAATCAACAATCTAACTCAAGTGAGAGGTATCTCATTGAGGTCTTGTTTTCCGCTTCCATAGATATTAGTGATAGTAAGCATTTCCCATACATTTTTTAATCATTTGAATTTTTAGGAAAATGTTTTTGTACCCTTTTGTCAATTTGGATTATTCATAATCTTTTTTAGGGGTTATTCAGTCATTTGAAAATTTTGGTATTATTTCAGAATCTGATGAAGGTAGACCAACACAGAAATATAGAGAATATCAATCCACTTTTTGACTCCCCAGATGCCCACAGCAGCTAGGACTGGTTCTCGGCTTGAGCCAGCAGCCAGGAACATGAACCAGCTCTGCCGTGTGGGAGGTGATAGCTCAGTTGCTTCAGTTATCACCATTTCCTCCTATGCTGTGCAAAGTAGAAAGCTGAAATCAGGAGCCACAGCTGAGAAACAAATCCAGGCATTCTGATGCAGAAAATGATGCCTTAACCACTAACTTACAAAATTCATTTTTCTGATTTCTTTATATATTCTAGATATTAATCTTTTGTTACATTAGTAGTGTATAAAATTTTCTTCCATATTGTAGTTTGCTTTTTTAATGCTTAATTAAATGTAATGATTAATGTTTAATTAATTTTAATGTTTGATTGAATTAAATTTAATTCCTTTTCTATTAGGAAAGCTTCTTACTTTATCATGAATACGTTACCTAAGTTTCCTTCTAGTTATTTCATAGTGTCAAGTCAAATAGGTTTTCAATTCATTTTGACTGGGTTTTTGTATGGAGTGAGTTGTTAGGGCTCAAGGTTCAATGTTATATATTTAGAGATCCAGTTATCCCATCACCATATATTGAGGGGGCTGTTCTTTTCCCAGTGTATGCTTTGACACTACTGTCAAGGATAATTTGGTTATAGATGTGTGAATTCCTTTATGTGATCTCTAGTACACCTTATTATTATATGGGTTTGTTTTTAAGCAAGAAACATCTGTTTAGATCATCCAAATGTGTGTGTGTGTATGGGTATGTGTTGAAATCAGGCATTGTAATGCCAATAAATTTGTTCTTTTTGTTCAAGTTTGATTTGTCTATCATGATTTTTTTTGTTTAAGTATATGAATTTGGATTTTTTCTAGTTATGGAAATAATCTCATTGGCATTTTGAGAGATATTGAACTGAGTCTATAAGTAATTATGTATGTTAGTAATATTATAATAATATAAATTTTCCAGTTTTAGAGCAGCAGAACTCTTCTCATTTTTTCTTTCATGAACATTTTATAATATTCCTTGTAGAGGTCTATCTCAACTTTAGTTGAATTTTTGACTAGACAATTTGGGACCTATTAGTAGCTATTAAGAATGGTATGGCTTTTATGATTTTATGATTTCTTTTTTAAAAAAGATGATTTATTTTAAAAATGGAGTCTGGCGCCATGGCTCACTTGGCTTATACTCTGCCTGCAGTGCCAGCACTCCAAATTCTAGTCCCAGTTGGGGCACCAGATTCTGTCCCAATTGCTCCTCTTCCAGTCTAGCTCTCTGCTGTGGCCCGGGAAGGCAGTGGAGGATGGCTCAAATGCTTGGGCCCTGCACCTGAATGGGAGACCAGGAGAAAGCACCTGGCTCCTGGCTTCAGATCGGCGCAGCGTGCCAGCTACAGTGCATTGGCAATAGCGGCCATATGGGGGTGAACCAACGGAAAAGGAAGACCTTTCTCTCTGTCTCTCTCTCACTGTCTAACTCTGCCTGTAAAAAAAAATGGAGTTGGAAAGAGAGGCAAAGACAGAGTAGAGGGTTCTTTCTCTTTTTTTAAAGATTTATTTATTTACTTGAAAATAAGGGTTACACAGAGAGAGAAGGAGAGGCAGAGAGAGAGAAGTTCCCTCCGTTGGTTCACTCCCCAGATGGCCACAATGGCCAGAGCTGCGCCAATCTGAAGCCAGGAGCCAGGAGATTCTTCCAGGTCAACCATGTAGATGCAGGGGCCCAAAGACTTAGGCCATCCTCTAGTGCCATAGCAGAGAGTTGAATCAGAAATGGAGCTGCCGGGACTCGAACCGGCACCCATATGGGATGCCAGCTCTGCAGGTGGTGGTTTTACCTGCTATATCACAGCACTGGCCCCAACATCTGATGGTTTCTTGCCCAAATGCTTGCAAGAGCCAGGGTTGGGTCAGAGCCAGGTGCCAGGAGATTCATCCAGGTCTCCCACAAGAGCACAGGGGGCCATGCACATTGGCCAAATTTGTTCCTTTTCCAGGAGTATTGGCAATGAGTACAACCAGAAGTGGAACAGCCAGTACTTGAACACATGCCATTAAGGAATGCCAGCATTGCCAATGTTGGCTTTACCCACTATTCCACAATGCCAGCTCCAGTGATTTCTTTAATAGCAAATTTATTGTTGGTGTATAAAGATGCTACTGGTTTTCCATGTTGAACTCTTATCCTGTAATTTTATTTATTTGTTGCAAACATCTCTTGGTGGAGTCTCGTCTATTGCAGAATCAGATCAACTGAAATCATATAATCTCTGTGGAGTTGGCGTCCTCATTTCCTATTTATAAGTCTTTCTCTCTCTCTCTCTCTCTCTCTCACACACACACACTGACTTTCAAATAAATGAACAAATTTTTAAAGGGAATCAAACATATTAGTGCATGAGGCAGTCTTCCTTCATTCCTAAAGATAAATAATATCTCATTGCATGTATTACTCTTTCCATTGCTCTGTCAATGTAGGTTTGTGTTGTATCCACAAGCATGGGGACATCAAATAACTTTTCCAGGTCCTGATTCTAGATAAACATCTAAAAGTGAGATTGCATGACTTTGTGACATTCTACTATTATTTTTTGAGTAATCTCCAAATTACTTCTCATAGAATCTTCACCATTATACATTCCCACTAACAGTGTAAAAGAAAGCTAACACTTTGATTAGGTCCCTTTTTAAAATCAGAATTATCATGGCCCTCCTTAAAGGTGTATAGTAGTGTCTCATTTTAGTTTTGAATATTTTCCTGATTGCTAGTGATATTGAGCATATTTTAATATACCTGTTAAATATTTGCAAGTCTTATTAAGAGAAACAGTCAATTTAACCCCTTTATTCATTATTAAATTGGTGATTAGAATTTGTACTACTGAGTTTTAGGTATCCCTTATATATCCATTGTTATCCACTTATCAGACATATTGATTGGAAACATGCATACCCATTCAATAAGTTTCTTTGTCACTCTGTGCATTGTTTCATTTACTGTGCACAAGCTTGTTTAATTTGATATACGCCAACTGCAATTTTAATATATTTGCTATTCTTCTGTGTGGATTTAGTGTCCTAAGCAAGAAATCTTTTCCAGGAGCAGTCAAGAAGCATTTCTTTTACATTTCCTTATGATTTTTCTATTTCAGCTTTAACATGTAAGGCTCAGAAATTTTAAACTGATTTTTGTATGTAATGAGACAGTCCAATATCATAGCTTTGATTATTTCAGATGTAATGTGGTTCTGAGGCATATATATGTATATTTCTATTTCTGCAATCAGAGGTTGATAGAAATTTTATCAAACCTGTAAGTTGGTTTAGGTCATACAGATTTTGGGAAAACTTCAGGTCTTCTTCAGGTCTTTCCAAGCATTAATACAAGATGTCATCTGACCTATGCAATTTTCCTCTGTTTCTTCCAATATTTATGGAAGTTTTAAGTGCACCAGACATTTTTTTTCCTGCTGATGTAATGGGGATAGTATAATTTTTATTAAACTTTTATTTAATGAATATAAATTTCCAAAGCACAGCCCATGGATTACAATGGCTTCCCCCTCCCAAAACTTCCCTCCCACCCACAACCCTCCCCCCCACTCCCTCTGCCCTTCCAATCACATTGTGATTCATTTTCAATTCTCTTTATATACAGAAGATCAGTTTAGTATATATTAGGTAACGATTTCAACAGTTTGCCCCCATATAGTAACACAAAGTGAAAAAAATACTGTTGGAGTACTAGTTATAGCATTAAATAACAATGTACAGCACATTAAAGACAGAGATCCTACATAATATTTTTTTAAAAAATTAATTAATTTTCTATGCCATTTTCAATTTAACACCAGGTTGTTTTTTCATTTCCAATTATCTTTATATACAGAAGATTGATTCAGTATATAATTAGTAAAGATTTCATCAGTTTGTACCCACACAGAAACACAAAGTGTAAAAATACTGTTTCAGTACTAGTTATAGCATTACTTCACATTGGACAACACATTAAGGACAGATCTCACATGGGATGTAAGTACACAGTGACTCCTGTTGCTGACTTAACAATTTGAACTCCTGTTCATGGCGTCAGTAATCTCCCTAGGCTCTAGTCATGAGTTGCCAGGGCTATGGAAGCCTTTAGAGTTCACTGACTTTGATCTTATTCCACTAGAGTCATAGTCAAAGCAGAAGTTCTCTCCTCTGTTCAGAGAAACGTACCTCCTTCTTTGATGGCCCCGTTCTTTCCACTGGGATCTCACTCACAGAGATCTTTCATTTAGGTCTTCTTCTTTTCTTTTTTTCTTTTCCATGATATCTTGGCTTTCCATGCCTAAAATACTCTCATGGGCTCTTCAGCCAGATCCAAATGGCTTAAGGGCTGATTCTGAGGCCAGAGTGTTGTTTAGGACATCTGGCATTCTATGAGTCTGCTGTGTATCCCGCTTCCCATGTTGGATCTTTCTCTCCCTTTTTGATTCTATCAGTTAGTATTAGCAGACACTTGTCTTGTTTGTGTGATCCCTTTGACTCTTAGACCTATCAGAGCCATCAATTGTGAGCTGAAATTGATCACTTGGACTAGTGAGATGGCATTGGTACATGCCACCTTGATGGGATTCTATTGGAATCCCCTGGCACATTTCTAACTCCATCATTTGGGGCAAGTCTGATTGTGCATGTCCCAAATTGTACATCTCCTCCCTCTCTTTTTCCACTTTTATATTTAACAGGGATCACTTTTCAGTTAAAATTTAAACACCTAAAAATAATTGTCTGTTAATTACAGAGTTCAACCACTAGTACTAGAACAACTACAACAACAACAACAAATACTAAAAAGGATAAAGTATTACATTGTACATCTAGAGTCAGGACAAGAGCTGATCAGGTCATTGACTCTTATAGTGCACATTTCACTTCAACAGGTTTCCCCTTTGGTGCTCAGTTGTCACCGATCAGGGAAAACAAATGATATTTGTCTCTTTGGGACTGGCTTAATTCACTCAGCATGATGTTTTCCAGATTCCTCCATCTTGTTGCAAATGACCGGGTTTCGTTGCTTCTTACTGCTGTATAGTATTCTATGGAGTACATGTCCCATAATTTCTTTATCCAGTCTACTGTTGATGGGCATTTGGGTTGGTTCCAGGTCTTAGCTATTGTGAATTGAGCTGCAATAAACATTAATGTGCAGATGGCTTTTTTATTAGCCAAATTAATTTCCTTTGGGTAAATTCCAAGGAGTGGGATGGCTGGATTGTATGGTAGGGTTATGTTCAGGTTTCTGAGGAATCTCCAGACTGACTTCCTTAGTGGCTTAACCAGTTTGCATTCCCACCAACAGTGGGTTAGTGTCCCTTTTTCCCCACATCCTCTCCAGCATCTATTGTTGGTAGATTTCTGAATGTGAGCCATTCTCAGTGGGGTGAGGTGAAACCTCATTGTGGTTTTGATTTGCATTTCTCTGATTGCTAGTGATCTTGAACATTTTTTCATGTGTCTGTTGGCCATTTGGATTTCTTCTTTCGAAAAATGTCTATTGAGGTCCTTGGCCCATCTCTTAAGTGGGGTGTTTGTTTTGTTGTTGTGGATTTTCTTGATTTCTTGGTGGATTCTGGTTATCAACCCTTTATCTGTAGTATAGTTTGCAAACATTTTTTCCCATTCTGTCAGTTTCCTATTCACTTTCCTGGCTGTTTCTTTTGAAGTACAGAAACTTCTCAATTTGATGCAATCCCAAATGTTAATTTTGGTTTTGACTGCCTGTGCTGCTGGAGTATTTTACAAGAAGTCTTTGCCTGTGCCTATATCTTGCAGGGTTTCTCCAATGCTCTCTAATAATTTGATGGTTTCGGGTCGTAGATTTAAGTCTTTAATCCATGTTGAGTGAATTTTTGTGTAAGGTGAAAGGTAGGGGTCTTGCTTCAAGCTTCTGCACGTGGAAATCCAAATTTTCCCAGCAACATTTATTGAATAGGCTCTCCTTATTCCAGGGATTAGTTTTGGATCTTTGATCAAATATAAGTTGGCTGTAGATGTTTGGGTTGATTTCTGGTGTTTCTATTCTGTTCCATTGGTCTATCCATCTGTTTCTGTACCAGTACCATGCTGTTATGATGACAACTGCCCTGTAGTATGTCCTGAAATCTGGTATTGTGATGCCTCCGGCTTTGTTTTTGTTGTACAAGATTGCTTTAGCTATTCGAGGTCTTCTGTGTCTCCATATGAATTTCAGCATCATTTTTTCCAGATCTGAGAAGAATGTCTTCGGTATCTTGATTGGTATTGCATTGCATATATAAATTGCTTTTGAGAGAATAGACATTTTGATGATATTGATTCTTCCAATCCATGAGCATGGAAGATTTCTCCATTTTTTGGTATCCTCTTCTATTTCTTTCTGTAAGGTTTTGTAGTTTTCATCGTAGAGATCTTTAATGTCTTTGGTTAAGTTTATTCCAAGGTATTTGATTGTTTTTGTAGCTATTGTGAATGGGATTGATCTTAGAAGTTCTTCCTCAGCCGTGGCATTGCCTGTGTATACAAAGGCTGTTGATTTTTGTGCATTGATTTTATATCCTGCTACTTTGCCAAACTCTTCGATGACTTCCAGTAGTCTCTTAGTAGAGTTCTTTGGGTCCTCTAAATAAAGAATCGTATCATCTACAAAGAGGGATAGTTTGAGTTCTTCTTTCCCAATTTGTATCCCTTTAATTTCTTTTTCTTGCCTAATAGCTCTGGTCAAAACTTCCAGAACTATATTGAACAGCAGTGGTGAGAGTGGGCATCCCTGTCTGGTACCAGATCTCAGCGGAAATGCTTCCAACTTTTCCCCATTCAATAGGATGTTGGCCGTGGGTTTTTCATATATTGCTTTGATTGTTTTGATGAATTTCCTTCCATACCCAGTTTGCTTAGAGTTTTCATCATGAAAAGGTGTTGTATTTTATCAAATGCTTTCTCTGCGTCTATTGAGAGAATCATATGGTTTTTCTTCTGCAGTCTGTTAATGTAGTGTATTACGTTGATTGTTTTGCGAACGTTGAACCATCCCTGCATACCAGGGATAAATCCCACTTGGTCTGGGCGGATGATCTTTCTGATGTGTTGTTGCATTCTATTGGACAGAATTTTATTGAGGATTTTTGCATCTATGTTCATCAGGGATATTGGTCTGTAATTCTCTTTCAATGTTGCATCTCTTTCTGGCTTAGGAATTAAGGTGATGGTGGCTTCATAGAAAGAATTTGGGAGGATTCCCTCTTTTTCGATTGTTTTGAATAGTTTGAGAAGAATTGGAGTTAGTTCTTCTCTAAATGTTTGGTAGAACTCAGCAGTGAATCCATCTGGTCCTGGGCTTTTCTTTGTTGGGAGGGCCTTTATTACTGTTTCAATTTCTGTGTCAGTTATGGGTCTGTTTAGGTTTTCTATGTCTTCCTGGCTCAATTTAGGTAGGTTGTATGTGTCCAAGAATCTGTCCATTTCTGATAGATTTCCCTGTTTGCTGGCATACAAGTCCTTGTAGTAATTTCTGATGATTCTTTTTATTTCTGTGGTGTCTGTTGTTACGTTTCCATTTTCATCTCTGATCCTATTGATTTGGGTCTTTTCTCTTCTTTTTTTAGTTAGTTGGGCCAATGGGGTGTCAATTTTGTTTATTTTTTCAAAAAACCAGCTCCTCGTTTGGCTGATTTTTTGTAATGTTTTTTTGGATTCAATCCTGTTGATTTCTTCTTTGATTTTAATTATTTCTCTTCTCCTACTGGGTTTGGGTTTGGTTTGCTGCAGATTTTCTAGATCCTTGAGATGACTTGAAAGCTCATCTATTTGGTGCCTTTCCAATTTCTTGATGTAGGCACCTATTGATATAAACTTTCCTCTTAACACTGCTTTTGTTGTATCCCATAGGTTTTGGTATGTTGTGCTGTTATTCTCATTTACTTCCAGAAAATTTTTGATTTCTCTTTTAATTTCTTCTATGACCCATTGTTCATTCAGGAGCATGTTGTTCAATCTCCATGTGTTTGCATGTGCTCTAGGGATTCCCGAGTTGCTAATTTGCAATTTCATTCCTTTGTGGTCTGAGAAGCTGCATGGTATGATTCTAATTCTTTTGAATTTGCTGAGACTTGCTTTATGGCCTAGTATGTGGTCAATCCTAGAGAAGGTTCCATGTACTGCTGAGAAGAATGTAAAGTCCTTAGATGTAGGATGAAAAGTTCTGTAGATATCTGTTAGATCCATTTGGGCTATAGTGTCATTTAAATCTACTGTCTCCTTGTTGATCTTCTGTCCTGATGATCTGTCTATCTCTGAGAGTGGAGTATTGAAGTCCCCCAGTACTATTGTATTGGGGTCTAAGTCTCCCTTTAAGTCCCTTAACAAGTCTTTTAAATAAGCTGGTGCCCTGTAATTAGGTGCATATACATTGATAATCATTATATCTTCCTGTTGAATGGATCCCTTAATCATTAAATAGTGCCCCTCTTAGTCTCTCCTAACAGTTTTTGTGGTAAAGTTTATGTTGTCCGATATTAAGATGGCTACGCCCGCTCTTTTTTCATTTCTGTTGGCATGGTATATCTTTTTCCAGCCTTTCACTTTCAGCCTGTATGGATCATTGCTGGATAGATGAGTTTCTTGTAAGCAGCAAAAAGCTGGGTTTTGTTCCTTAACCCAATCAGCCAATCGGTGTGTTTTAATTGGACAGTTCATGCCATTAACATTCAATGTTATATTTAGAAGGAGTAACTTTGCCTTGTATTTTGCCAAAGATTTTTTCTAATATATGGTTTGAGACTCCTGTGATCTTTTGGTGTGAGGTTTCCTTCCTTTATCTTCTTTCATATTGGTGACCGTGTTTCTGTGTTTCTGTGTGTAACACATCTTTAAGCATCTTTTGCAGGGCTGGATGAGTGGTGACAAATTCTTTCAATTTCTGTTTGCTGTGAAAGGTCTTTATTTCACCTTCATTCACAAATGAGAGCTTTGCAGGATATAATATTCTGGGCTGGCAGTTTTTCTCTCTTAGTACCTGGGCTATATCTCGCCATTCTCTCCTAGCTTGTAGGGTTTCTGAGGAGAAGTCAGCTGTGAGTCTAATTGGAGATCCTCTGAGAGTAATCTGGCGTTTCTCTCCTGCATATTTTAAGATCTTTTCTTTGTGCTTCATTGTGGTGAGTTTGATTACGACGTGTCGTGGTGAGGATCTCTTTTGATCATGTTTATTAGGGGTTCTATGAGCTTCCTGTACTATGATGCCTCTGTCCTTCTCCAAACCTGGGAAATTTTCTGCTAGTATCTCACTGAAAATGCCTTCTAATCCTTTCTCCCTTTCCATGCCTTCAGGAACTCCTAGAACCCGAATGTTCGGTTTTTTAATAGTATCCTGTAGATTTCCAACAATATTTTTTAGATTTCTCTTTTCCTCTTCTTTTCTTTGGTTTGCCTGTTTCCTTTCCTGTTCTCTGTCTTCTAAGTCTGATATTCTCTCTTCTGCTTCACCCATTCTGTTTTTAAGGCTCTCTAATGTGTTTGTCATTTGATCTATTGAGTTCTTCATTCATTTCATTGTGGTTTTTTGTCACTATCGCAGTTTCATGTTCTACTAGTTGTTTCATTTCATTTTGATTCCTCCTTAATACTTCATTTTCATGAGAGAGATTTTCTATCTTGTCCATTATGGATTTCTGTAGTTCAAGAATTTGTTTTTGAGAACTTCTTAATGTTCTTATCAATTTTTTTGAGATGCATTTCTTGCATTTCCTCTATCTCTTCATCTTCATAATCTTGCATTGGGGTGTCTTGTTCATTTGGGGGCATCATAGTGTCTTCCTTGCTCTTGTTACCTCGGTTTCTATGTTTGTTGTTTGGCATGTTGGAGATAATTTATGGGTTTTTTTTTTTTGGCTGTGGTGTTTTTTTTCTCGTTATACTATGCCTCTAAGTGGGCTGTCTGCTTTGATGAATCCTTAGAGGCTGTGATGGTGTGGCCAGAGAGCTCTGCTTGATTCTTCAGGTTTAAGGCTGTGCAAAAAGTGACTCACCCAGATTGTTCTGTCTTGCTCCTTGCTGGATCACTCTCTCTCTGTTTTTTTGACTCAGTTGGGAAGTAATTTGGCACAGGTGAGTGGAATTGAGGGTAGTTGAAATCTGGCCTCTGTGAGTATTCGTTTGATCTACCCCTGGGACAACACAAAGAGTTTATGCAGCCCTCAATGTGTTCTCAAGTTTCACCAAAGTTGCAAAGTTACTGAGTTTGTGTACTCCTTGGCGGCGCTTTACATATGTAAAATGGCGCCTGCTCTTTGTTTTGCTTGGTGAGTGAGGAGAGAGATTTCTGCTTTTCCCCCCCATTATCTTGGGTTTCTGACATCTTTGTCTTACCTTCCGTTTGTTCCCGCGCTCGCAAGATTCTGCTGCTCGTCTCCTGCAGTTGGGTTTCCATGCGGTGGGCTCCCTGTAGGTCCTCTGTGTCACATCCACTAGATCCGGAAGCATTTCCTCTGCAGTTTTTTTCTTGAGTCTTTTCCTGAGGCTACAGTAATTCCACTTTTATGAAACTTTATTTTCCCAAACTACGGCGCATGTCCTCACTATCTCCCATCTTGGCTCTGCCCCCCCCTATTGAGCTTTTCTAGTGCCAACAGTGGCTATTGAGGGAGACCTGCCCCATAGATGGTGACTCTTGTTCTCTGTGCTTTCCTGTTGTATGTTTGGTTGTTAACAGGAGTAGGTTGGGAATCCAAAATCTGAAACATGTCATGATCTGTGTTACATTATATTTACATTGTTTACTTACTTATTTATTTGTTTGTTTGTTTATCATAATTGCAGAGTTATAAAGACACACACACAACAGAAGTACACAAAGAGAGAGAGAGAGAAAGAGAGAGAGAGAGAGAATCTTCCATCCACTGGTTCCCTCCACAAATGGCCACAACAGTTGAGGCTGGGACAGGTCCAAGTCAGAAATGGAGAAGTGCATCCATGTCTCCAACCTGGGTGGCAGTGGGAATTCAACAACACAGGAAAAGTACATTTTGGTGCATTTGTAGAAGGTATTTTTTATTTTTTATTTATTTCTCAACTAATACAGACTTTCTCACCCATTAGTCATCTGTTCATGCTCTTAGCCATATGATCTATTGGTTCCCACCTTAGAAATCTAATCCTCTGGTGGTTTCTTTAAAAAAACATTTATTTATTTATTTGAAAGTCAGAGTTACACAGAGAGAGAAAGGAGAGGCATAGAGAGAGGTCTTCCATCTGCTGGTCACTCCCCAATTGGCTGCAACACCTGGAGCTGTGCCAATCCAAAGCCAGGAGCCAGGAGCCTCTTCTGGGTCTCACACACAGGTGCAGGGGAACAAGGACTTGGGCCATCTTCTACTATTTTCCCAGGCCACAGCAGAGAGCTGGATCGGAAGAGGAGCAGCCAGGACTAGACCGGTGCCTGTATGAGATGCTGGCACTGCAGGCCGCAGCTTTACTCCCTAAGCCACAGCACCAGCCCCTCTGGTGTTTTCTAGTGATTACACTAACTTACGTCCTTCTTGGCCTCCCTTGGAGCAAAAGTAAATCTACTCTACACTCTATGTCATGATGGTGACTGTCCTCACTAGACTTGGGAATGGCACTATAGCCCTCTGAACAATACTGTGATCTTCTGAAAAGTGGGATGGTGCAAGAATAAACTCCCCATGATTTAGCAGAAATAAGTGGCATAAGATATGATAGGTAGGCCCCAGGTAACTTACTCTGTGTACAATGCAGCTGGATGTAGGGTTTTTTTTTTATCATTTTTCTTTGTATCTTCCCCAGAGAAGCTCTCTCTTTTGCTCCAATAACCCACATCCTCCTATATTTGGAAAAGGTCACAGAATGCAAAGAGATTTCTCCATTTATAAAATTGATTTGACATTCTTCCAGGTTGTTCCTTGTCTTGATATAAAAAAAGGATCTGTGGGTGGTGAGAGAGTTTTAGCTACTTCAGATACCTGAGAAAATTCTCATATTATGTTCTGCATATTAAGATAGTTGGAAAAAGTCATCAGAAACAATTTCTGAGCCTCGATCCCTGTGGTAACACAATCTCTCACAACTGATCTCCTATGCAGGTTGCATCCACAGTGTCAGATGAGAAGCACGCCTGGCCTCCTCTAGGTATAGATGCAGCCACCCATATTATGGCCATAGTGACAAATATCAGGGCCAAAACAAACTTGGGTAGATTCTGAGTTTAGATAATGGCTCTTCTGAACAACAAAACTGTGAGGGATATGTGGACATTGATGGGGACTGACCGACAGAAACTAGATCTCCTACTTCCTGTTTTCTGTATGAACAATAAAGACTGTTTGCTCCTGTTGCAAAGGAGAAGAGTCAGCTAGAGTTGTGGGTGTGGGCCAGGTTCCCTACATAGCATAAAAATTCTGAGATTCAGGGACAATATCAAGAAATCAATCCCAGGGCAGGGGATTCCCAAGCCTGCCCATCCTCCTCCATTTCACACACATTTTCCCAATCCACAGTGCCAGGGTGTCCAGAACTGGAGCAATCTATTCCCAATATACCTGGAGCTTCTGTATTTGGGTAGCCTCTCTATTGGGAATATAACATCAGGGGAGACTGCAATCCAACTCAACCTTGCTGTTCCAGATCTTCCAGTGGCAAGATGGCCACAGAGAGTTTGTAAGCGGGATCCTGTTCTCCTCTACAGAGGAATACCAAGGTATCCAGACCACACAATAGGACGGTGGAGGGAACTAAGAAATAAAAACCAGGCCCTGAATCTGCTGCTCATTTACCTACTCCTAGCACCATATCTTCCTTCTGGGGCACCTGGCTACCCTAGTACCTGGCAGATATCACTCACTGTCCACACTTTCTAATATTCCAACATAAGGTGACCTACCCTGGGTCCCTAATTGTGGTGGTCACCTTTTAAGATAGGCTCATTCCTTAGGTTAAACTTCACCAGGGGGCTGGCATGGTGGCTCACTTGGTTAATCCTCCACCTTGCAGCGCTGGCATCCCATATGGGCGCCGAGTTCTAGTCCTGGTTGCTTCTCTTCCAGTCCAGCTCTGTGCTGTGGCCCAGGAAGACAGTGGAGGATGGCCCAGGTGCTTGGGCTCCTGCACCTGTGTGGGAGACCAGGAGGGAGCACCCGGCTCCTGGTTTTGGATCAGCACAGCACACCAGCCATAGTGGCCATTTGGGGGGTGAACCAACGGAAGGAAGACCTTTCTCTTTGCGTGTCTCTCTCTCTCAGTGTCTAACTCTACCTGTCAAATGAAAAAAAAAAACTCACCAGCTCTGGGTGGTTGTGATGGGGAGACTGGCTAGCAAGTCACTTTACAGATTTTGGCTTCTCTTTTGCCAAGTGTAAAACGGAAGGATGCTGAGCCTGTTGTAACTATTATGTATGAGACAGTTTTTACAGTGATTCAGACCTCTTCTTCCCACTGATGCCTTCTGTCCTACAGGAGCACCCCTCCTAGGTGGTTAGGAAGCAGTAGGGCTTATTTGATTGTGGTGAAGCCCATGTCCTCTATGCCCTGGGGAGAGGATCCAGAGTAACAACAGAACTGAGGTATTACTATTCATGTGCACAGATTACTATATAATATTACTCTATGCCAGTCATGAGGGAAACAAGAAAGGGAATGAGGTGCTAGACCATTCCTGTAAGAGCAGGAAAAGTAATCCCCAATCCTTGAGAAATTTACAATTGCTGTTTATTAGGTTCTGCTTCAGAGTTTTAAAGTAAAGAATTTGAGTTGGGGTAAAAATACATTTTTCTATTTGATCCTGATTCCATACATTCTTTGATTTACATTCCCATTTTGAATTTATCATGACTCTCATATCTCATATTCCTCATTTGACCCTGTCACTGGTCTCTGTGCATCCAATGTTGAGAAATTTCCAGAATTATAAAGGACAATATGGCTTATCTTCCTCCATTTTTCCCCAAATGTATCTGGAAACTTGATGTCCCAGACTCTAATTCTCTCTCAGGTTTCTGCAGATTTTCTCCACTAGATAATTTTGGCCCCACTATTCAGGCACTGTGCCTCATTTTTGTTTTGAGAAGGAAAGTATTGGATGATAATTGGGAAAACAATTTATAATTAATCAACAGATAGCAAACATATTTCTTTTAAACAAAATATTTATCATCTGAGTAAATTATGCAAATAGAAATTACTTATAACATGGAGATTCATAGAAAGTAGGACTATTATTGTATTATTTTTATGAAACAAGCAAAATAGATCAGTTAATGTAGAAAACAGACTATGAAATCACCCAGGAACAATCTATGTGGAATAATGTCCTTTCTTCACTTGGAAGACATTCTTTCAACGGTAGTGAAGGTCAGCCCCATAAAAAGAGAGTAAGAGTATGTTACACCCTGAGAACACATATGCTGAAACTCCCTTGTTGTACACCTAATCATATTACCAAACATCTGTGCCATCTTTCATTTGAGCTTTCAAAACTCTTCTGCAAGTTAACATAATCATCACCACTTGTTGTATATAGGAATTTCAAACATATCAATTAGATTTTACAAGTGAAAAATATATTTGAGTACTTCCTAAACCAAGCATAAGGATTTTAAACATTTCATAGTCAATGCAGCTCTACTGTCATATTCCATAAGTGACAAAAAACGGAAGGACTGGTGTAGCTCTTGATCAGATGCAAGGTGTCCCATCTTCTGAGAAATCTCTTCACTATACTTATCATGTTGACAAACCAAAATGGCTTCTGTAAAACTTGAAAGCATTCCCCTATTCTCACAAATCAACACAATTGAAATGTATGAATGCTAAATTCACTGACTTTAAGGATTTGAGCCAGATCTTGCTTTGGAGGCATATTTCCATTACTTTGGTTTATAAAGATTTATTTATTTATCTGAAAGGCACAGTTACAGAGAGACAGAGAGAGACAGATATAGAGAGATTTCCATCCACTGGTCATTCCCCAGATGGATGTAACAGCCAGTCTGAAGCCATTAGCCAAGAGCTTTTTCTGGGTCTCCCACGTGGGTGCAGTGGCCCAAGCACTTGGGCCATCTTCCAATGACTTATCAGGCCATAACAGAGAGCGGGATCAGAAGTGGAACAGCTGGGACTCGGATAGGCACCCATATGGGACGCTGGCACTACAGGCAGTGGCTTTACCAAATACACCACAGAACCAGCTCCTCCTTTTTTTAATGGCTGCAAAATCAGGTAATAGAAATAAAAAGGCATAGAGCTTGTGAGCAAGAAGCTATTCCCCTGGAGTCTTCTCCAGTTGAAGGAAGTCAAAACATTGCAGATCAAAGTGGGAAACAAAGAACACCAATTCTCAGGCAATCCAATATTGCTTAAATAAGCTCTAAGAAATTGTACCAAACAAGCTGAAGGACTCTGTAACGTCTGATGATCCTGGGTTTACTTTCCTCCTCAATATATAAAAAACAAAATCTTGGTTCTGATAAAATAGCACTTCCTTGATACTTGGTGCCAATAGATCACCATTACAGCTGAACTGTGAACAAGAAAAGAAGCTGAGAAATGTATAGCAAATGCAACGGTCTCAGGATAACTATCTGGAAGGAAATCAGAGGTTCCAGTTTTCCAGTTATGTTAGAGAGGTTCTGTTTCAGATATTTTGAATGTTAATAGAGAATTTTCACCTGGATGGTCTCTGGCACTAAGTGACTCCTCTTCTGTGTGGAGGCAGCAGAAGAAACCACTCCTACTGATATCTTGATTTGGCCCTATAAAACTCATTGTGGATTTCTGAACTTCAAAACATGAAGTGAAAAAACACGTGCTTTTTTAAATCCAGTAAGTGTGTAGAATTAGTCAGAGCAACCATTTTCCAAGAAAAATGGCTCAAGTCAGAATGTCAGCACAGAGAACAACTACATAGACTTTAGTTCCAAAGTCCTGTGTATGAGGCAGGTACACAGACAATCCAAGTATGTATATGTTCCATGGGGAACAAATAAGCCATTATGGTAATCACTGTACTATGGAACCTTAATGACTCTTTACCTCATTCCATATATGAGAATGGTTAGAATTTAGATCACATGACAGGAATTGGTCAAGGAAATAAATAGAAACTCTACTTACCCCATGTAACAGCACAATTCTGAAACACAGATATTTGATTAAACCAAGTGAACTCAGATATGATTGCCACATTTTTGATGAGTCCTTTTATTTGTTCACTGTGAGAAAGGCTATGTGAGGAAACTAAGAGTTAAAATAATTTCTCTGTCTATATCTATCTATATCTATTCACTATCTATATCTGTTTATCATCATCATCATCATCATCATCATCATCATCATTATGATGATCGTCATCATGACCATATATCTACACAAGCACATAGTTGCTTCCCAGTGAGTTCCAAAGCTCTTTGACCAGTTGGGCAATGCCAATAACACTCCCCTTCCATGGTATTTTTCCTCCAAGGATAAATTTTAAGAATGTTAAATTATTATTAATCTTACACAAACATAAAGTGGCTATGCTTATTTATTCCACTTACTGGCTGGAACCAAACATATATTACCACTAATTGAATGGAAATTCCTAAAGGATAGACAAACATTTAACTCACAATGAAACAAAAACAGGCAAAATATTGTTTTCTATTTTAAGAGATGGAAATTAACTGATCATGCATACATTGCATTTGTATGTCCTTTGAGAAGAATCACTTTGTCTTGCTAAAAATTGAATAAAAAACTTAGTGTTGTAAAATATCTGCCAAACAATGAAATAATGGAATAAATACAAGAACTTACTACAGTAGGTAATAACTCTAATACTTCCATATTAAGAAAACTGATATGGCAGGCAGAGAATCAGCAAGGAAATATAATAAACAGCAATTCCACTCAATAGAATGCGATTGAGACCTGTAAACTACCTTATTACAGTGAACTTCATAGAATTACTTTCCAAAATAGCAGAACAACAATGGACACACACACACTCTCTCTCTCTCCCTCTCTCCCTCTCTCCCTCTCTCTCTCCCTCCTTCTTTCTTTGTTTCAGTGTTGTGGCTGACCACATATGTCTTTAGTTGATTTTGGATGACCATGGCAGACTATGGATTACAGAGACATGTAGAAGAACCAATATCTGACCAGCACCACGGCTCAATAGGCTAATCCTCTGCCTGTGGTGCCAGCACACCAGATTCTAGACCCAGTCGGGGTGCTGGATTCTGTCCCAGTTACTCCTTTTCCAGGCCAGCTCTCTGCTGTGGCCCAGGAGTGCAGTGGAGGATGGCCCAAGTCCTTGGGCCCTGTACCCCATGGGAGACCAGGAAGAAGCACTTTGGCTCCTGGCTTCGGATCAGCGTGGTACACCAGCTGCAGCACACTGGCCACAGCGGCCACTAGAGGGTGAACCAAAGAAAAAGGAAGACCTCTCTCTCTGATTGTGAGTTTTTCAGAATAGCATGAGTGGTTCAAGCCTATCAGCACTGGCACCATCCTGTGGATGTGGGTTGAAAGGGAGGCAGCACTTCAGGTTCCAGGTAGATTTCATCTTATGATCACCAGGAATATCAGCTCTGTGACTTCACCCTCCATGTTCTGGGGTCACAAGGATCCAGTTTGATGCAGAAGTGCCAGTTAGGGTCCCTTATCTAGAGGTCAGTGGGCTTGGCTTCCACGATTATCAGTTTGGCAGATTCAGATGGAACAAAACCTGTGATTTGCCAGTTAAGCAGATAAGAGCTGTTTCTTGTCATGATAAATGGAAACCATTAGAACCTTTCAGAACAATTGCCAGGACTATGCAGATTCATCATGCCTTCAACCACAGCCTGAGCTGTTCCTGAAATACACATCATTCATCCCACCTGTAGGGATGAGGGAGCTATATCATCCCTTCAGGAGAAACTGTGTGCACCATGTGTGGAAATGCTAAGTGAGATATTCCAGACAGTTCTAAGGGAAGATCATGCCTGGGATTTGAGACCAAGATACCTAGACCTATGAAGAAACATTAACCAATATTTCCAGGCCAAATTTGGTCAATTTGGACAATAACTAGAAAATTCAAATCTGAGGAGGATGTCAACAGAGATCCTGATCATAACAGAAGTCAGAGGGTGACAGGTACAGCATCATGGTGATCTTAATTACTGTTTCTATATCCTGAAGACAGCGCTCTAGGCTTAGGGTTAAGCAGAGATAGTGTGAGCTCTCATCACTGGCTTAATAGGGGACCATTTTCCCCTGCGTTGATGCACATATGTCCTCCCTGGTCATGATACCCTTTGTAACACATTCTTGTCTACAATGTGAGTCAAGGGTCCACACTACACTGCTAACTCTGGGGACATGAAACAAGAGGCACTGCTGCCTTATTCATTAGTGGAGTTGGGGACATGAGTTTTCCCTTTTAAAATTTACCTAGAGTCAGGTTGAGTTCAATGTTACAAATCCAAGAAGTTATACATATGAAGATATAGTCCATATTCTCTCACTCTAGAGTCAAGGAGATCAGTTGTTTCTTATCCCAAAAGTAGAGCAAAGAGGAGCCAAGATGGCGGAAGAGTGAGGACGCACACAGCAGTTTGGGAAGGGAAATTTTAACAAGGGTGGAGTTACTGTACCCTTAAGAAGAGACTCAGAGGAAAAAACTGCAGAGGAGACTCTTCCGGATCTGGTGGATGTGACACGGGGGACCTGCGAGGAGCGTAAGGTGGCCCACTGCCGCGCCGCACTGCGCCGCGCTGCGCCACGCCGAGCCCTGCCGAGCCCTGCTGAGCCGCACAGAGCCGCCCTGAGCCGCACCTAGCAGCGCCCAGCTGCGCCATGTCGACCCGACCCGACCCGCACTGAGCCACGCCACGGACACGGGGGCCGCTAGAGTTGGGAAAACAGCGAACCCAGCTACATAAGCCCACCCACAGAATTTGAACCCCGGCTCTGGAAGCACAGGTAACCCGAGACATTGGCCGCGAAGGTTAGACGGTGGTCCGAGCTCACGCGGGGGGGGGGGGGGAGGGGGAACTACACCAGGCTGACTGGAAGAGAAAAAAAAAAGGGGGAGCCAGCTAGGACACTAGCCTCTCTGCACTCTCCTTGCAAACCCCAGAAAGACAAAGGGCAGGGACCACTTTACAAAAGAAAAACAAACTCTTTAGCCTAGGCAACACTGAAGAACAAAATAGCTCTTTGGCCACACCTCTAAGATGCCAAACAAACGTAGAAACCAAAGCAACAAGAGCAAGGAACTCACTCTCATGCCCCCAAATGAAAAAGGCACCCCAATCCAAGATTATGAAGATGATGAGATAGAAGAAATGCAAGAAGCGGATCTCAAAAAATTGGTAAGATCATTAAGAAGCTCTCAAAAACAAATTCTTGAACTACAGAAATCCTTAATGGACAAGATAGAAAATCTCTATCGTGAAAATGAAATATTAAGGAGGAATCAAAATGAAATGAAACAATTAGTAGAACAAGAAACAGAGAGAGTGACGAGAAACCATAATGAAATGAAGAATTCAATAGATCAAATGACAAACACATTAGAGAGCCTTAAAAACAGAATGGGTGAAGCAGAAGAGAGAATATCGGAATTAGAAGACAGAGAACAGGAAAGGAAACAGGCAAACCAAAGAAAAGAAGAGGAAAAGAGAAATCTAAAAAATATTGTCGGGAATCTACAAGATACTATTAAAAAACCCAACATTCGGGTTCTAGGAGTTCCTGAAGGCATGGAGAGGGAGAAAGGATTAGAAGGCCTTTTTAGTGAGATACTAGCAGAAAATTTCCCAGGTTTGGAGAAGGACAGAGACATCATAGTACAGGAAGCTCATAGAACCCCTAATAAACATGATCAAAAGAGATCCTCACCACGACACGTCGTAATCAAACTCACCACAATGAAACATAAAGAAAAGATCCTAAAATGTGCAAGAGAGAAACGCCAGATTACTCTCAGAGGATCTCCAATTAGACTCACAGCTGACTTCTCTTCAGAAACCCTACAAGCTAGGAGAGAATGGCGAGACATAGCCCAGGTACTAAGAGAAAAAAACTGCCAGCCCAGAATATTATATCCTGCAAAGCTCTCATTTGTGAATGAAGGTGAAATAAAGACCTTTCACAGCAAACAGAAATTGAAAGAATTTGTCGCCACTCGTCCAGCCCTGCAAAAGATGCTTAAAGATGTGTTACATACAGAAACACAGAAACACGGTCACCAATATGAAAGAAGATAAAGGAAGGAAACCTCACACCAAAAGATCACAGGAGTCTCAAACCATATATTAGAAAGTATCTTTGGCAAATGGCAGGGCAAAGTTACTCCTTCTCAATAGTCACATTGAATGTTAATGGCATGAACTGTCCAATTAAAACACACCGATTGGCTGATTGGGTTAAGGAACAAAACCCAGCTTTTTGCTGCTTACAAGAAACCCATCTATCCAGCAATGATCCATACAGGCTGAAAGTGAAAGGCTGGAAAAAGATATACCATGCCAACAGAAATGAAAAAAGAGCGGGCGTAGCCATCTTAATATCGGACAACATAAACTTTACCACAAAAACTGTCAGGAGAGACAAAGAGGGGCACTATTTAATGATTAAGGGATCCATTCAACAGGAAGATATATATGATTATCAATGTATATGCACCTAATTACAGGGCACCAGCTTATTTAAAAGACTTGTTAAGGGACTTAAAGGGAGACTTAGACCCCAATACAATAGTACTGGGGGACTTCAATACTCCACTCTCAGAGATAGACAGATCATCAGGACAGAAGATCAACAAGGAGACAGTAGATTTAAATGACACTATAGCCCAAATGGATCTAACAGATATCTACAGAACTTTTCATCCTACATCTAAGGACTTTACATTCTTCTCAGCAGTACATGGAACCTTCTCTAGGATTGACCACATACTAGGCCATAAAGCAAGTCTCAGCAAATTCAAAAGAATTAGAATCATACCATGCAGCTTCTCAGACCACAAAGGAATGAAATTGCAAATTAGCAACTCGGGAATCCCTAGAGCACATGCAAACACATGGAGATTGAACAACATGCTCCTGAATGAACAATGGGTCATAGAAGAAATTAAAAGAGAAATCAAAAATTTTCTGGAAGTAAATGAGAATAACAGCACAACATACCAAAACCTATGGGATACAACAAAAGCAGTGTTAAGAGGAAAGTTTATATCAATAGGTGCCTACATCAAGAAATTGGAAAGGCACCAAATAGATGAGCTTTCAAGTCATCTCAAGGATCTAGAAAATCTGCAGCAAACCAAACCCAAACCCAGTAGGAGAAGAGAAATAATTAAAATCAAAGAAGAAATCAACAGGATTGAATCCAAAAAAACATTACAAAAAATCAGCCAAACGAGGAGCTGGTTTTTTGAAAAAATAAACAAAATTGACACCCCATTGGCCCAACTAACTAAAAAAAGAAGAGAAAAGACCCAAATCAATAGGATCAGAGATGAAAAAGGAAACGTAACAACAGACGCCGCAGAAATAAAAAGAATCATCAGAAATTACTACAAGGACTTGTATGCCAGCAAACAGGGAAATCTATCAGAAATGGACAGATTCTTGGACACATACAACCTACCTAAATTGAGCCAGGAAGACATAGAAAACCTAAACAGACCAATAACTGACACAGAAATTGAATCAGTAATAAAGACCCTCCCAACAAAGAAAAGCCCAGGGCCAGATGGATTCACTGCTGAGTTCTACCAGACATTTAGAGAAGAACTAACTCCAATTCTTCTCAAACTATTCAGAGCAATCGAAAAAGAGGGAATCCTTCTAAATTCTTTCTATGAAGTCACCATCACCTTAATTCCTAAGCCAGAAAGAGATGCAACATTGAAAGAGAATTACAGACCAATATCCCTGATGAACATAGATGCAAAAATCCTCAATAAAATTCTGTCCAATAGAATGCAACAACACATCAGAAAGATCATCCACCCAGACCAAGTGGGATTCATCCCCGGTATGCAGGGATGGTTCAACATTCGCAAAACAATCAACGTAATACACTACATTAACAGACTGCAGAAGAAAAACCATATGATTCTCTCAATAGACGCAGAGAAAGCATTTGATAAAATACAACACCCTTTTCTGATGAAAACTCTAAGCAAACTGGGTATGGAAGGAACATTCATCAAAAAATCAATGCAATATATGAAAAACCCATGGCCAACATCCTATTGAATGGGGAAAAGTTGGAAGCATTTCCGCTGAGATCTGGTACCAGACACGGATGCCCTCTCTCACCACTGCTGTTCAATATAGTTCTGGAAGTTTTGACCAGAGCTATTAGGCAAGAAAAAGAAATTAAAGGGATACAAATCAGGAAGGAAGAACTCAAACTATCCCTCTTTGCAGATGATATGATTCTTTATTTAGGGGACCCAAAGAACTCTACTAAGAGACTGCTGGAACTCATTGAAGAGTTTGGCAAAGTAGCAGGATATAAAATCAATGCACAAAAATCAACAGCCTTTGTATACACAGGCAATGCCACGGCTGGGGAAGAACTTCTAAAATCAATCCCATTCACAATAGCTACAAAAACAATCAAATACCTTAGAATAAACTTAACTATGGACGTTAAAGATCTCTACAATGAAAACTACAAAACCTTACAGAAAGAAATAGAAGAGGATACCAAAAAATGGAGAAATCTTCCATGCTCATGGATTGGAAGAATCAATATCATCAAAATGTCTATTCTCCCAAAAGCAATTTATACATTCAATGCAATACCAATCAAGATACCAAAGACATTCTTCTCAGATCTGGAAAAAATGATGCTGAAATTCATATGGAGACACAGAAGACCTCGAATAGCCAAAGCATTCCTGTACAATAAAAACAAAGCTGGAGGCATCACACTACCTGAGTTCAGGACATACTACAGGGCAGTTGTTATCAAAACAGCATGGTACTGGTACAGAAACAGATGGATAGACCAATGGAACAGAATAGAAACACCAGAAATCAATCCAAACATCTACAGCCAACTTATATTTGACCAAAGATCCAAATCTAATCCCTGGAATAAGGACAGTCTATTCAATAAATGTTGCTGGGAAAATTGGATTTCCAAGTGAAGAAGCTTGAAGCAAGACCCATATCTATCACCTTACACAAAAATTCACTCAACATGGATTAAAGACTTAAATCTACGACCCGAAACCATCAAATTATTAGAGAGCATTGGAGAAACCCTGCAAGATATAGGCACAGGCAAAGACTTCTTGGAAAATACTCCAGCAGCACAGGCAGTCAAAACCAAAATTAACATTTGGGATTGCATCAAATTGAGAAGTTTCTGTACTGCAAAAGAAACAGCCAGGAAAGTGAAGAGGCAACCGACAGAATGGGAAAAAAATATTTGCAAACTATACTACAGATAAAGGGTTGATAACCAGAATCCACCAAGAAATCAAGAAAATCCACAACAACAAAACAAACACCCCACTTAAGAGATGGGCCAAGGACCTCAATAGACATTTTTCGAAAGAAGAAATCCAAATGGCCAACAGACACATGAAAAATGTTCAAGATCACTAGCAATCAGAGAAATGCAAATCAAAACCACAATGAGGTGTCACCTCACCCCACTGAGAATGGCTCACATTCAGAAATCTACCAACAATAGATGCTGGAGAGGATGTGGGGAAAAAGGGACACTAACCCACTGTTGGTGGGAATGCAAACTGGTTAAGCCACTATGGAAGTCAGTCTGGAGATTCCTCAGAAACCTGAACATAACCCTACCATACAACCCAGCCATCCCACTCCTTGGAATTTACCCAAAGGAAATTAATTTGGCTAATAAAAAAGCCATCTGCACATTAATGTTTATTGCAGCTCAATTCACAATAGCTAAGACCTGGAACCAACCCAAATGCCCATCAACAGTAGACTGGATAAAGAAATTATGGGACATGTACTCCATAGAATACTATACAGCAGTAAGAAGCAACGAAACCCGGTCATTTGCAACAAGATGGAGGAATCTGGAAAACATCATGCTGAGTGAATTAAGCCAGTCCCAAAGAGACAAATATCATTTGTTTTCCCTGATCGGTGACAACTAACTGAGCACCAAAGTGGAAACCTGTTAAGTGAAATGGACACTATAAGAGTCAATGACCTGATCAGCTCTTGTCCTGACTCTAGATGTACAATGTTATACTTTATCCTTTTTAGTATTTGTTGTTGTTGTTGTTGTTGTTCTAGTACTAGTGGTTGAACTCTGTAATTAACACACAATTATTCTTAGGTGTTTAAATTTTAACTGAAAAGTGATCCCTGTTAAATTTAAGAGTGGAGAAAGAGAGGGAGGATATGTACTATTTGGAACATGCTCAATCTGACTTGCCGCAAATGGTGGAGTTAGAAATGTGCCAGGGGATTCCAACACAATCCCATCAAGGTGGCAGGAACCAATGCCATCGCACTAGTCCAAGTGATCAATTTCAGCTCACAATTGATGGCTCTGATAGGTCTAAGAGTCAAAGGGATCACACAAACAAGACAAGTGTCTGCTAATACTAACTGATAGAATCAAAAAGGGAGAGAAAGATCCAACATGGGAAGCGGGATACACAGCAGACTCGTAGAATGGCAGATGTCCTAAGCAACACTCTGGCCTCAGAATCAACCCTCAAGGCATTCAGATCTGGCTGAAGAGCCCATGAGAGTATAGTAGGCATGGAAAGCCAAGATATCACGGGAAAAAAAAGACCTAAATGAAAGATCTCTGTGAGTGAGATCCCAGTGGAAAGAACGGGGGTCATCAAAGAAGGAGGTACCTTTCTCTGAACGGAGGAGAGAACTTCCACTTTGACTATGACCCTATCGGAATAAGATTAAAGTCACTGAACTCTAAAGGCTTCCATAGCCCTGGCAACTCATGACTAGAGCCTAGGGAGATTACTGACGCCATGAACAGGAGTGTCAAATTGTTAAGTCAGCAACAGGAGTCACTGTGTACTTACATCCCATGTGGGATCTGTCCTTAATGTGTAGTCTAATGTGAAGTGATGCTATAACTAGTACTGAAACAGTATTTTTATACTTTGTGTTTCTGTGTGGGTACAAACTGTTTAGGTCTTCACTAATTATATACTGAACTGATCTTCTGTATATAAAGAGAATTGGAAATGGAAAAAACAACCTGGTGTTAAATTGGAAATGGCATAGAAAATTAATTAATTTTTTTAAAAAAACTATTATGTAGTATCTCTGTCTTTAATGTGCTGTACATTGTTATTTAATGCTATAATTAGTACTCCAATGGTAGTTTTTTCACTTTGTGTTGCTATATGGGCAAACTGTTGAAATCTTTACCTAATATGTACTAAACTGATCTTCTGTATATGAGGAGAATTGAAAATGAATCTTTGTGTGAATGGAGGGGGGAAGGGAGCGGGAGAGGGGAGGGTTGCGGGTGGGAGGGAAGTTATGGGAGGGGGGAAGCCATTGTAACCCATGAGCTGTACTTTGGAAATTTATATTCATTAAATAAAAGTAAAAAAAAAAGTAGAGCAAGAAGCAAAAATCTGGAATCTATAAAGAGATAAAAAACTCAACAATAACAACAAGCAAACAATCCAATTAAGAAATGGGTGTATCACTTGCCCAGGCATTTTGCCAGAGAGGAAAATCAAATGGCCAATAGACACATGAAAAAATGCTCAGGATCCTTAGACATTGGGAAGGTGAAAATAAAAACCACAATGTGATTTCACATCACTCCAGTTAGAATGGCTGTCATACAGAGATCAACAAACAACAAATGCTGATGAGGATATGGGGAAAAGGTACCCTAATCCACAGTTAATGGGAATGTAATCTAAGACAGCCATTGTGGAAGACAGTTCACAGATACCTCAGAAAGCTAAAAATAGATGTACCATATGACCCATCAATCCCACTCCTGAAATCAGCATATGAAAGTTACCTGTATCCTCATGTTTACTGCAGCTATATTCACAATAGTTAAGATATGAAATCAACCCACATGTTCATCAACTGATAACTAGATAAAGAATTTTATACATGCACTCTGGAATACAACTCAGTGGTAATAAAAAATTAAATTCTTTCTTTTGCAACAAAATGGATACAACTGTAAATCATTATACTTAGTGAAATAAGCCAGTTTTTTTTGCTTTTCTTATCTATTCCTTTGTACTTTACTTATCTTTTTTCTTTGATATTAATCATTGAACTCTTAGCATAAATTAACCACATTTATAGAGTTAAATAAAAGCTGATCTTAGTGAAAAATAAGAGTGAGAATAAGAAAAGGAAGTGGGAGGGGGTGAGAGTGTTGGTGGGAGGGTGTGCATGGTGGGAAGAATTACTGTGATCCTAAAGCTGTAATTGAGGAATGTATGAAGTTTGTAACTCTAAAGCAGTATAGTTCTGCATGCATACCTATGGACTTACTTCTAAGTGTACAGTTGAAAAACTTCCCATGGGACTTCAAATCCCCTTAATCTTGGTGGTAAAAATAGCAGCTTAAGTGTTATAGAGATCATATAGATAGGATTAAGTGGTAAAGTGATATATAAATAGTATTTAATGTTTGGCAATAATAATAGAATTAAAAAAGGAGTGAATGCTTCAACATGGGTAGCAGTCCATACAGCAGACTCTCAGAATGTCAATCACTTTACATAGTACTCTGACTTCAGAATCATCCCCTTAAGGCATTCTTGTCTGGCTGAAAAGTCCAAGAGACCATTTCAGACATGGAAAGCCAAGACACTGGCAAAAAATGTTTTAAATGAAGGACTTATGTGAGAGAGACTCCCAGTAGAAAGAAGTGGCCATCAAAGAAGGATATACTTTTTTTCCTGCAGGGAAGAGAGAACGTCCACTTTGCTTATGGCTTTGTTGAGTTTGTCGATCCAAAAGGTTTCAGTAGCCTAGGTAGCTGATGTCAAGAGTCTTGGGTTATCACCGACGTCATATGTAAGAGTGTCATTTGTTAAATAACTGAGTCACTGTGCACTAACTTCCCATGCAGGAACTCTGTTCCCAAAGTGCTGTATCATGAGACTTAATATTAAAACTTGTTCTCAAAGATTTACTCCTTTTTATTGTATTAGATGGAGGATATCTTTATATCTCATAAGTTATAATTATGTCTGAATGCTAACAAAAGATGTATTGTTCTTGGGTTCTTCTTTAGAGATAATTAAGCTTCTAAAAGGAAAGAAAGGGGGAAAAAGGAAAACGAAGAAGAAAGAGGGAAAAAGAAGCAAAAAGTGAAATTACCTTAGAGATGCAGTAATTTGAACAGCACTTAACTGAACCTGTTTTATTAAAGGAAAAAGTTTATTAGGGGAAAGCCGACAGACCAGAGGTGAAGAAAGAAAAAGAGGAAGAAAGAGAGCCTAATGGAGAGATCAAGAAAAAGAGTGATTGAGCGAGAGAGAGAGATCAAGAGACAGAGAGGGAGAGGGAGAGAGAGAGTCATATGTTCAGGAACAGGTCCTCTTAAACCTTTTCTGGGGAGCAGGTATGGTGGGAGCAGTGAATCCCATTAGGGTGAGGGTGGATCTGATGCCAGAGGTTCGGTCATGGGGTCACTTGGCTTCCAGCCATGGCAGTGGGGGTTAGAGCCTAGGATGGTGTCCAGGGTGTAGATCATGCCATAGATAAGACTGCAGCATTTTACTAACATTCGCCCCCTTTTGTTTTTTATAATGCAAGAGTTGTATGGGATTACACTGGCCTCAAAAGTCTACGAGGGGTAGAGGGACAATGATCTTTAGAGCTACTTCCTGCTGCCATTGGGCAGCAGGTACTCTCTGCTGGCATGGGGCGATATCTCAAGCCACTGTCTCCTGAGTGGGGAGCTGAATATATCCCTGTAGCAGCATTTGGTTCACTGCCTGGCTGGTGAAGGCCTTGGTTTCTTCCATTATCAACTCCTGTAAGCAGTTAAACAGACATGGAAGTATAAAAGACATGGTGAGAATAGCAACCAATGATCCCAGTAGTGGCATTAACCAATAATGAGAAGATTTCATAGAGGAAAGGAGATGAGGTGGGGGGTCTCTGGGCCCTTATGGAGGCTATTTGATGGACATAATTTAAAACTGATCTCAACCAAGACTGGGAGAAAGGCCACTCATCTTTTGTGGGTAGAGGGGTTTGTCTGTAGAGAAATTCTGAACCATCATACAACATTATGTGGGGGAGAGAACCATCAATACACACAGGTTGGGAAGGAGAGTCATTGATGTTAGAGTAGAGGCTATAATTACAAAGGAAAGAGGCCCCAGGTGGGCTAGATATGGTCTAGAACAAAAGACAGTCATTATTGGAGAACCTAAGAGAGCTGCTGTCTAAACCACTACTAAGTTTTCTGATTGAGAGGCAGTTAGAAACTGACAGAGGGGACTGATAATAATCAGGTGGGCTTTCAGGCCTTGCCAGTTATGAGGCCCACACTTATCTATCTCTTCACATGGAGTACATCTTAATGGAGGTGTGAACCTCTTGGGAAAGGCACCCTGTTGTCTTCCATTACCTAGCTGGCCTGGACGGGGAACCGGCCAGGTGAAGGCAGGTGGCATCTCTAACAGGAAATTGCAGTTCTGCCTAAAATGTCACTGACCCTACTTGGCTATCCCCTCAGCAGTGGTGGTTACTTTGGAAGCTGGGCTTAGTCAAGGGCTTTTCAGCTTAGAGCCAGCAAGATCTGTGTCTCTGACCGGGGCAGCCTTCTACTCCAGGGCAGTTCCATTTCTAGTGATCCAACTCTTGACTGGCAGAGCTGCCAGGGCTTTTCATAAGCTGTCTTCTGCTGAAGCCCTGGCTTTCCATCTTGAAAGCCACTGCAACAGACTGGCTGTTGTGTCTGAGGGAAGATCACTGTACAGAGAAGCCTTTAGTAGACCTGCTACCGATCATTACATGGCTTCTGATGCTCAGCTTTCTCCACCCCCCCCCTTTTTTTTAAATTTATTTGACAGATAGTTAGATAGTGAGGGAGAGAGACAGAGAGAAAGGTCTTCCTTCTGTTGGTTCACCCCCCAAATGGCCGCTATGGTCAGAGCTATGCTGATCCGAAGCCAGGTGCTTCCTCCTGGTCTCCCATGCAGGTGCAGGAGCCCAAGCACTTGGGCCATCCTCCGGGAATAGAACCCGGTGCCCACATGGGATGCCAGTGCTGCAGGCGGAGGATTAACCAAGTGAGCCACAGCGCTGGCCCAGCCTCCTTTTTTTTTTTTTAAAGCAGACCAGGAGATGCAAGTCAAAGGGGTGCTCAAGCCCCATCACTAATCTGTGAAGGCCTAAGATAGAAGACTGTATTCACAGCCATGTTCTGATAGTAGTTTATTTTGAGGTAGACAATACTCATGAGGAAAGCTATGTCTTCACTTTAAACGTTTCTCTCCCTTTGTTTGGTCGGAAAGGGAGATATTGCCTGTTTACTGTGCCAATGGCAAAGTAATTTTAGCTTGAAATTATAATTTAAGCTCTCATTTTAGCTATGCAATTACAGAAAAATATTAGTCATCCCTTTTATTAGAGCTAAAAACCAAATTGTGCATCCTGGAGAGTCCTTCAGTATAGTCAGTTTCCCATCTTAAAGAGAATAGAGAAATGGAGGCATAGCAGTTTTAGTCATTAAATATCAACTTACAAAAATATTTACTAGCAGGTCCAATGCCTTCTATAAATTTTAAGAATACATGTATTTGGAAATATCTTATAAATATCTAACACAGTGTAGCTTGTTTAACCAGCAAACTTAATCACACACATTTTTAGTTTCTTTCTACCAATATTTTAAAACATCTGACAAAGAGATTTAGGTCACATTAATCAAATGTATCTGATTAATTTTAGCAGTTTATGAGCAATCTTTCATTTATAAGTCAATTAAGACAGAGCTCTTAATTGTCCTATATAGAGATACAATATGTATACACCCATAACACAACATATAAGATGGAAGAATGAAAGTTTTAGTAATAAATTTTTTTTAGAATCTTTAGCTGCTTTTATTACCATCAACCAATTAGAATTACTTTTAGCCCTTGGTAACTTCGATTAACCATCCTTTCTCCCAGTTGGAACTGCACTTCCAGGGAGTGTGGCCTTCAGGCCACCCACCTCATGCTTTCTGGCATACATGCTCCTCCAGGTGGCTGGCTCCTGATGCTCAGTATGAATCCAGATTTATCTCTCTTTCTCACTGAATAAAAGCTTAAAACATATCATTCTGCCTTGTTTATGCCAGTATTTAGAATTCTCTGAATATTAGGCAAGAACCCAAACAGCTTATTAATCACCCCATAAGCTGATATCAATGGCGCCCAATGTGGAGCCTTTGAGGGTGGGGCATATTACAATTTCATTTCTTTTAGGTTAACTACCCAGCAGTTGCAACTGATTTTTGAAGCCTTGATGGGAAAAATACATCTGACAGCTAACATTAAAATTTCTCCTCAAATTCAACAATCTCTAAAAGATATTAATCTGACCTTAAGGCAGAGTTTTTGTTAATTACATTCCCCATAAAGCCCCTTTACAGCTAGCTGTTGTTCCAAGCCTTATTAACCCCACTGGTATTGCTTGTAAGGTTTCTGAAAATATTTACATCGTTGAATGGCTTTGTTTACCAGATACCTCTCCCTTTCATATCTATCCTTACTCACAGGCTGTTGCAGATTTAATTGCTAAAGGACCTCATCAGTCTCCTACCCTAATTATGCTTGATTTGTTTAATATTTACTTGCCTTTTTCTAAACAGGAACCTGAACAATTTCAACTTACTTATCAAATTGCCTTTATTGATTATGTAAGAGATCTCTCTTATAATTTTCCTGAGAACTCTTCTTACAGTATTGCCATTTTCCTTCCATTCTGTGATTATAAAGATGTCGATAGCACAAGCTCTTACTATTTTTTCAGATGGATCTTCTACAAGAAGAGTGATTACTTAACTTCTCTTTGGATAAAAAAAGTGTACCTTGCTCCCCCCCCCACACACACACACAGGGCTCAATGCAGTGAACTGGCAAAAGATATTTTGGCCTTTCAATGGTTTAAAGATTAATCTTTTAATCTTATTGGCAACTCTCAATATGTTACTAATTTACTGTTTCATTTGTCACATGCTCAAATTAATCTTGCTGTGAGGAGTCAGATGGATTAATAGGTAGTCAGTGGAATTTGGGGTGTAAAATGCTTCCTTTCCCCAAAAAGTTATCCTTAGCAAGGTCAGAAGTGCCTGGCTGCCCAGTCTTTGGAATCTTACAAACTTACTATGAGACTAGCAAGGGAATGGTGAGCACCTGAGCTCACAGTTTATTGTGAAAACAAATTAGGTATCCCACACTTGTGATGGTTTTTTGCTTTATCATGAGAAAGCCAGATAAGTGTATATCAGGTCTTTTGATGGCTTTTGTCCCTGCCTGGTAACTGAATACCAAACTGATTGTTTTTTCCTTTAAAATTGTAGTTAAGAAACAGTACTTAAAAAAAAAAAAAACAGTGCCATAGAGTCTTTTGGATTTTGCTTCTCTTATAGCCCCTTCTATGCCATTCAGGCTGGATGTCTTTGACTCTAATAAATCTTCTTCCATGTGATACAAAGTACCATGGTAATGATAATTTCTCCTCTGCCATTGATCTAAACTTACTTAGTTTTTTTTTTTTTTTACTTTACAGACTCTGCTATGCCAATGACAACTTCCTTTGTATGTTGCTCATTTTCACAGTCACATCTGTTACCAGGTTTCTTTCAGAAGGCAACAGACATGCAGATGAAGCTTTACATATTGGTACCCTATTTACTGATCTTCAGAGTCATGAATTTTTTCATCAATAGCTAAATCTCTCCATAAACAGTTTAAAATTCCTCTTCCTGATGCTCCTGTTATTATATCTAGCTTTTCCCAATGTGCTCAAACCACTCATTATTTTCCTTTTGCTGCTGTCAACCCTTGAGGCTGTCATGCCAAGGAGCTTTGGCAAATGGATGTAACTCACAGTCCTTTAACAAATCCTTTTGTTATTTAAATGTTGTCATTGATATTCATTCAGGTTACATTTAGGCAACCATGCTTAAGAGAGAATCTACTCACTATGTCATTGTGTCCAATTTTTTTAATGAATTAGGTCTGGATATATGTTTATAAAAATCCATTTTGGAGAATGAGGATGGTATAAATCATTTACATTGATTTTACTTTTGCAAGTAAGTAAAGTAAGTAAACCATAATGTAAGATTTGTTACCTGTGTTTAAATTTGTAATGTGGCAAAAATAATATATATATATATATTTTTTTTCCTTTATCTTTGCTATAAACTATTTCTCCAAAGGAAAAATTGGACAAACTTATTTCTCCAAAGGAAAAAAATGGACAAACTTATTCAATTAAAGACAGATAATGGGCCCACCTATACGTCTTCTGCATTTTTTTTTTTTTGAATTCCCAACTTTTATTTGGTATAATAATAAATACAAAAAAAAAAAAAACCAGAGTTATTTGACACCTTTTTTCCTAAACGAGACCCTTCACCAATAGAGGATAAAAGATCAGAAGGCAAGTTCTTTCTACATGATGAGTGAATGACCTAGTTCTGATTGGCTATTACCCAGCTATCAGTACCCATCTTACTGTCCACTTATATCTGGGAGGGAAGCTGGGAGGTAGGGGAGTTAAGGCCTCAGCAGGAAAGGAAGTTATAAAGGAGAGAGCCAGCTTCTGCCCTGAAGTTATTGCTAGATCTGAACTGAGTTTCACATACATAGACCTGTTTCACAGTAGAATCGAGGAGTGGCTGAATAAATGACCCTTTGCTAAACTGGTAGGCATTGTAAACTACATGATTCACTGTCCAACATAAGGGATAGATGATACATTCATGGGAAAATATGTAAGGCTGTGGCCGAGTTAATGTATTCCAGAACTCTGTATGATGTTAAGGGAAGTAGCCTAGTGTTTGACAGCTGCTTTATGACATCATTTCATCCCCACAAAGGGGTTAGTGGTTGATGGAGGGAAGGCATGAGTATGTACCAGTGTAACAGGTCCCCATAGAGGGGTTCCACTGTCTTCCACTCTGAGTAAATTTACTCATGACATTCACCAAAACCCTACAGGTTAGGCCATTGTTGAATAAGCCTATCATAGGCTTAAAATCCTTCTTCAAAATGAAATGAAAGAAAAGGGGCTCATACCCCTGGGGAGATTAATCAGACAATGGCCATTCTTATTTACTCTTAATTATTTAATTTATTTTTCTAAATTGAATTCTACGTCTCTAGACTGTGAAACCCCAGCACAAAAGCATTTCCGTCCAGCTCATGAAGCACCACAGCTGTTAGTTATTACAAGGAGAACCCTAACTTAATTGAAAAAGCCCTAAACCACTCATCACATAGGGAAGAGGGTTTGTTTCTGTTTTATCCCCTTTCAGGTCTTGTGTGGATTCCAGCCCACTGTGTCTTTCCTGCATAACACCATGAGTTGCCACCAGCAGTCACAGCATCCAATTTCTGCTTTCCTGCTAAAGAAGACAAAGAACCAATGCCACTCTTTCACCCTCCTTGGAAGAATCAGAAAGCAAAGCCACTTCATTGCAAGTCCCCCAAGATGAATCGACCACCTGGGGAGATACGAAGTCATTGATTGCTGATTGCTTCTGCACAACAACACCTGGATCATAAACACAGTATAGAGACTCCTGAGACTTCACTTACTACTATTTTGCTCAACTTACATACAGTTCTACTTTGGTCTTGTGAATCATCATGTTATTTTTCCCCCCTCTCTTTTGACTCTTATTGCTTAATGACTATTACTCCTGAGGTTAAGACACCTATAGAAAACCCTGTGTTGTTTTCCTGTTTTTGGAATTGTTCTTGCCCATTTTCCTAGAGGAGCTTGCCTGTACTTGAGAAAAAAAAACTGCTAATTCCATCACTGCTGCCTTATCTTTTATTAATTCAGAGTTAAGTCAAATTCATGAAGATGTTTTACAAAATTGTGCTGTTATCGATTATTTACTACTTAAACATAACACTGGCTATCAACAATTTCTAGGTTGTTTCAACTTGTCAAATAATTCTAATTTAATTCAAGAGGAAATTGATATATCAAAAATGAAATTTCTCATTTAAATTTTAAACCTGAATGGTGTCAGTTGGGATCCTGGCTGCATTGGCTGTTGCTCTTTGTGGGACTTGTTATTATGATCCTCATCCTGTGTTTGTCTAGTCCAAGTCTCATCTCATGCATATCTGATCTAGTGTTCTGAAATTTAAAATCTATGCATAAAATAAAAGGGGGGGATGTAGAGGTGCTGCATAAATCCCTCTGGAACTAGAGGCATGGCAGCAGTTTTCGCTCATGCCAAATCAGGCTGGGAAGGGCACACCAGCCCCAAAGGAATGTGGCCGCAGGAGCAGCAGGGGGCTAAAGGACATTAATTGGTACCTAGAATATTTTGGGGAATCTGTATATTTGCAGGAACACCTAAATGGTTTTGTCTCTGAGGATTTACAACACAGCTCTAATCTCTATGTTAGACCACCAGACCAAACTTTTCCCAAATCCTTAAGTTGATGTATAACCTTGCCTACATGCCTGCTGGTTTGTCAACTTGTTAGTATCCTCTAAATAAAAGTGGGAGTGCATAGCTATCCAGTGGCATGCTCTTAGAATGGATGCTCCCACATCCTGTCTCCCCCTTTGAAAAGCTCCTTCAACCCTTTGCTACTCAATGTTTGCTCCAGTACATGGGCTGGCTATTATATATTTTCTCTACAATTTTTCCTTAGATATCCTGAGCCTCATGCAGAGCCTACTTTCTAATGTTGAATTACTTTTCATTCAGTAGTGTTTTCTTCTCATCATCCTAAGAATCCTCTGCCACAAAATACACTTACATAATCAGCAACTCCTGGTAAACTGTTTTTGGCTTTTTGATAAATTTCCCAATTAAAGTTTATTCTTACTGCCTGTGGGAAATGTAATTCTTCATGCAACTTTTCCTCATTCATTTTTGGAATATTTGCTTAAACATCAGGTTCATGCCACTTTTGTTAAATGCTGTATCCTCTTCAACTGAAAACTGAAAAATATTTTTATCTTCCAATACTTTAAGATTGATTATTTTCTTCTCTGTAGTGTAGGTGTTCCTGTACCTGGTTGGGAGACTGACCACTCAGGGGGTTATCCTGACTGCTGGCAGCTGATAGGAGCCCCAGGTACATTTCCCCCACACCTGCCTTCTATTGAAGAGCCAATCAGGTAAACTCTTCACAGGTGTGGCTCTAGCTAAGCGACCTTCAAGCTGATTGGAAAAGCATAGTGGAGCCAAAATCACCTCTATCCTATAGAATCAGGATAGCCCTGAATTAGCTATGCCCCTCTTCCTGCCCTTTAAAATGTGTGCTTGGCAATCCTATTAACACTTTCCAGTGAAACAGAGAAAAAGCTTTAAGGTGTATATACTTTTGTATGGTAAATAAATGTGAATACCAATCTAAGCCTCTTAACAACAAATACAAGTTTAGTGTTCAAACCACTTCACTAGAGCAAATATTAATTTTATGTATAATAGGCAAATGTATGTGGAGAGTTAGGGAACAACATCTTACCATATCCTAAGGGCTCACTTTCTATAAAAATATTTAAGTTCCTAGGGCAGAGCCAAGATGGCGGATAGTGAGGACTTGCGCTGTAGTTTGGGAAAATAGTTTCATAAAAGTGGAATTACTATAGCCTCAGGAAAAGACTCAAGAAAAAAACTGCAGAGGAAATGCTTCCGGACCTAGTGGATGTGACACAGAGGACCTACAGCGAGCCCACCGCGTGGAAACTCAACCGCGGGAGACTAGCCGCAGACTCTCACCAGCGCGGGAACGGGAGGGAGGTAAGACAAAGACAGCAGAAACCCGAGACATTGGGGGGGGGGGAAGCAGAGGCCTCTCTTGTCACTCAAGGAGCAAAACAAAGAACAGGAGCCATTTTACATATCTAAAGCGCAGCCACAAACTCAGTAACTTCAGAATTTGGTGAATCTTGAGAACACATTGAGGGCTGCATAAACTCTTTGTGTGGTCCCAGGGGTAGATCAAACGAATACTCACAGAGGCCAGATTTCAACTACCCTCAATTTCACTCAGCCATTCGCGATTACTTCCCAACTGAGAGAAAAAAAAAGAGAGAGAGAGAGAGCAATCCAGTAAGGAGCAAGGGAGTGAACAATCTGGGTGAATAGCTTTTTGCACAGCCTTAAACCTGAAGAATCAAGCAGAGCTCTCTGGCCACACCCATAACAGCCCCTAAGGATCCATAAAAGTAGACAGCCCACTTAGAGGCATAGTATAACGAGAAAAAAACACCACAGCAAAAAAAAAAAACATAAATTATCTCCAACATGCCAAACAACAAACGTAGAAGCCGAGGTAACAAGAGCAAGGAAGATGCTATGATGCCTCCAAATGAACAAGACACGCCAATGCAAGATTATGAAGATGAAGAGATAGAGGAAATGCAAGAAGCAGATCTCAAAAAATTGATAAGAACATTAAGAAGTTCTCAAAAACAAATTCTTGAGCTACAGAAATCCTTAATGGACAAGATAGAAAATCTCTCTCATGAAAATGAAATATTAAGGAGGAATCAAAATGAAATGAAACAACTAGTAGAACATGAAACTGTGATAGTGACAAAAAACCACAATGAAATGAAGAGCTCAATAGATCAAATGACAAACGCATTAGAAAGCCTTAAAAACAGAATGGGTGAAGCAGAAGAGAGAATATCGGAATTAGAAGACAGAGAACAGGAAAGGAAACAGTCAAATCAAAGAAAAGAAGAAGAAATCAGAAATCTAAAAAATACTGTCAGGAATCTACAGGATACTCTTAAAAAACCCAACATTCGGGTTCTAGGAGTTCCTGAAGGCATGGAAAAGGAGAAAGGATTAGAAGGCCTTTTTAGTGAGATACTAGCAGAAAATTTCCCAGGTTTGGAGAAGGACAGAGATATCCTAGTACAGGAAGCTCATAGAACCCCTAATAAAGATGATCAAAAGAGATCCTCACCACGACACGTCGTAATCAAACTCACCACAGTGAAACACAAAGAAAAGATCCTAAAATGTGCTAGAGAGAAACACCAGATTACTCTCAGAGGATCTCCAATTAGACTCACAGCTGACTTCTCATCAGAAACCCTACAAGCCAGGAGAGAATGGCGAGATATAGCCCAGGTACTAAGAGAAAAAAACTGCCAGCCCAGAATATTATATCCTGCAAAGCTCTCATTTGTGAATGAAGGTGAAATAAAGACCTTTCACAGCAAACAGAAATTGAAAGAATTTGTTGCCACTCGTCCAGCCCTGCAAAAGATGCTTAAAGATGTGTTACATACAGAAACACAGAAACACGGTCACCAATATGAAGGAAGGTAAAGGAAGGAAATCTCACAGCAAAAGATCACAGGAGTCTCAAACCATTTATTAGAAAAAATCTTTGGCAAATGACAGGGCAAAGTTACTCCTTCTCAATAGTCACATTGAATGTTAATGGCTTGAACTGTCCAGTTAAAAGACACCGATTGGCTGATTGGGTTAAGGAACAAAACCCATCTTTTTGCTGCTTACAAGAAACTCATCTTTCCAACAATGATCCATACAGGCTGAAAGTGAAAGGCTGGAAAAAGATATACCATGCCAACAGAAATGAAAAAAGAGTGGGCGTAGCCATCTTAATATCGGACAACATAAACTTTACCACAAAAACTGTTAGGAGAGTCAAAGAGGGGCACTATATAATGATTAAGGGATCCATTCAACAGGAATATATATATGATTATCAATGTATATGCACCTAATCACAGGGCACCAGCTTATTTAAAAGACTTGTTAAGGGACTTAAAGGGAGACTTAGACCCCAATACAATAGTACTGGGGGACTTCAATACTCCACTCTCAGAGATAGACAGATCAACAGGACAGAAGATCAACAAGGAGACAGTAGATTTAAATGACACTATAGCCCAAATGGATCTAACAGATATCTACAGAACATTTCATCCTACATCTAAGGACTTTACATTCTTCTCAACAGTACATGGGACCTTCTCTAGGATTGACCACATACTAGGCCATAAAGCAAGTCTCAGCAAATTCAAAAGAATTAGAATCATACCATGCAGCTTCTCAAACCACAAAGGAATGAAACTGGAAATTAGCAATGTGGGAATCCCTAGAGCACGTGCAAAGACATGGAGATTGAACAACATGCTCCTGAATGAACAATGGGTCATAGAAGAAATTAAAAGAGAAATCAAAAATTTTCTGGAAGTAAATGAGGATAACAGCACAACATACCAAAACCTCTGGGATACAGCAAACGCAGTGTTAAGAGGAAAATTTATATCAATAGGTGCCTACATCAAGAAATTGGAGAGGCACCAAATAGATGAGCTTTCAAGTCATCTCAAGGATCTAGAAAATCTGCAGCAAACCAAACCCAAACCCAGTAGGAGAAGGGAAATAATTAAAATCAAAGAAGAAATCAACATGATTGAATCCAAAAAAACATTACAAAAAATCAGCCAAACAAGGAGCTGGTTTTTTGAAAAAATAAACAAAATTGACACCCCATTGGCCCAACTAACTAAAAAAGAAGAGAAAAGACCCAAATCAATAGGATCAGAGATGAAAATGGAAACGTAACAACAGACACCACAGAAATAAAAAGAATCATCAGAAATTACTACAAGGACTTGTATGCCAGCAAACAGGGTAATCTATCAGAAATGGACAGATTCTTGGACACATACAACCTACCTAAATTGAGCCAGGAAGACATAGAAAACCTAAACAGACCCATAACTGACACAGAAATTGAAACAGTAATAAAGGCCCTCCCAACAAAGAAAAGCCCAGGGCCAGATGGATTCACTGCTGAGTTCTACCAGACATTTAGAGAAGAACTAACTCCAATTCTTCTCAAACTATTCAAAACAATCAAAAAAGAGGGAATCCTCCCAAATTCTTTCTATGAAGCCAGCATCACCTTAATTCCTAAACTGGAAAAAGATGCAGCATTGAAAGAGAATTACAGACCAATATCCCTGATGAACATAGATGCAAAAATACTCAATAAAATTGTGGCCAATAGAATGCAACAACACATCAGAAAGATCATCCACCCAGACCAAGTGGGATTTATCCCTGGTATGCAGGGATTGTTCAACGTTCGCAAAACAATCAACGTAATACACTACATTAACAGACTGCAGAAGAAAAACCATATGATTCTCTCAATAGATGCAGAGAAAGCATTTGATAAAATACAACACCCTTTTCTGATGAAAACTCTAAGCAAACTGGGTATGGAAGGAACATTCCTCAATACAATCAAAGCAATATATGAAAAACCCATGGCCAACATCCTATTGAATGGGGAAAAGTTGGAAGCATTTCCGCTGAGATCTGGTACCAGACAGGGATGCCCACTCTCACCACTGCTCTTCAATATAGTCCTGGAAGTTCTAGCCAGAGCTATTAGGCAAGAAAAAGAAATTAAAGGGATACAAATCGGGAAGGAAGAACTCAAACTATCCCTCTAGGCAGATGATATGATTCTTTATTTAGGGGACCCAAAGAACTCTACTAAGAGACTACTGGAACTCATCGAAGAGTTTGGCAAAGTAGCAGGATATAAAATCAATGCACAAAAATCAAGAGCCTTTGTATACACAGGCAATGCCACGGCTGCGGAAGAACTTCTAAGTTCAATCCCATTCACAATAGCTACAAAAACAATCAAATACCTTGGAATAAACTTAACCAAGGACGTTAAAGATCTCTACGATGAAAACTACAAAACCTTAAAGAAAGAAATAGAAGAGGATACCAAAAAATGGAGAAATCTTCCATGCTCATGGACTGGAAGAATCAATATCATCAAAATGTCTATTCTCCCAAAAGCAATTTATACATTCAACGCAATATCAATCAAGATACTGAAGACATTCTTCTCAGATCTGGAAAAAATGATGCTGAAATTCATATGGAGACACAGAAGACCTCGAATAGCCAAAGCAATCTTGTACAACAAAAACAAAGCCGGAGGCATCACAATACCAGATTTCAGGGCATACTACAGGGCAGTTGTTATCAAAACAGCATGGTACTGGTACAGAAACAGATGGATAGACCAATGGAACAGAATAGAAACACCAGAAATGAATCCAAACATCTACAGCCAATTTATATTTGATCAAAGATCCAAACCTAATCCCTGGAATAAGGAGAGCCTATTCAATAAATGTTGCTGGGAAAATTTGGATTTCCATGTGCAGAAGCTTGAAGCAAGACCCCTACCTTTCACCTTACACAAAAATTCACTCAACATGGATTAAAGACTTAAATCAATGACCCGAAACCATCAAATTATTAGAGAGCATTGGAGAAACTCTGCAAGATATAGGCACAGGCAAAGACTTCTTGGAAAAGACCCCAGGAGCACAGGCAGTCAAAACCAAAATTAACATTTGGGATTGCATCAAATTGAGAATTTTCTGTACTTCAAAAGAAACAGTCAGGAAAGTGAAGAGGCAACCAACAGAATGGGAAAAAATATTTGCAAACTATACTACAGATAAAGGGTTGATAGCCAGAATCTACAAAGAAATCAAGAAACTCCACAACAACAGAACAAACAACCCACTGAAGAGATGGGCCAAGGACCTCAATAGACATTTTTCAAAAGAGGAAATCCAAATGGCCAACAGACACATGAAAAAATGTTCAAGATCACTAGCGATCAGAGAAATGGAAATCAAAACCACAATGAGGTTTCACCTCACCCCTGTGAGAATGGCTCACATCCAGAAATCTAGCAACAAGAGATGTTGGAGAGGATGTGGAGAAAAAGGGACAGTAACCTACTGTTGGTGGGAATGCAAACTGGTTAAGCCACTATGGAAGTCTGTCTGGAGATTCCTCAGAAACCTGAACATAACCCTACCATACAACCCAGCCATCCCACTCCTTGGAATTTACCCAAAGGAAATTAATTTGGCTAATAAAAAAGCCATCTGCACATTAATGTTTATTGCAGCTCAATTCACAATAGCTAAGACCTGGAACCAACCCAAATGCCCATCAACAGTAGACTGGATAAAGAAATTATGGGACATGTACTCCATAGAATACTATACAGCAGTAAGAAGCAATGAAGCCCGGTCATTTGCAACAAGATGGAGGAATCTGGAAAACATCATGCTGAGTGAATTAAGCCAGTCCCAAAGAGACAAATTTCATTTGTTTTCCCTGATCGGCAACAACTGAGCACCAAAGAGGAAACCTGTGGAAGTGAATTGGACACTATAAAAAACTGTGACCTGATCAGCTCTTGTCCTGGCTCTAGATGTACAATGTAATACTTTATCCTTTTTAGTATTTGTTGTTGTTGTTGTTGTTGTTCTAGTACTAGTGGTTGAACTCTGTAAATAACACACAATTATTCTTAGGTGTTTAAATTTTAACTGAAAAGTGATCCCTGTTAAATATAAGAGTGGTAATATGAGAGGGAGGAGATGTACAATTTGGGACATGCACAATCTGACTTGCCGCAAATGATGGAGTTAGAAATGTACCAGGGGATTCCAATACAATCCCATCAAGGTGGCATGTACCAATGCCATCTCACTAGTCCAAGTGATCAATTTCAGTTCACAACCGATGGGTCTGATAGGTCTAAGAATCAAAGGGATCACACAAACAAGACAAGTGTCTGCTAATACTAACTGATAGAATCAAAAAGAGAGAAAAAGATCCAACATGGGAAATGGGATACACAGCAGACTCATAGAATGACAGATGTCCTAAACAACACTCTGGCCTCAGAATCAGCCCTTAAGGCATTCGGATATGGCGGAAGAGCCCATGAGAGTATTGTAGGCATGGAAAGTCAAGGCACCATGGAAAAGAAAAAAAAAGAAGAAGACCTAAATGAAAGATCTCTGTGAGTGAGATCCCAGTGGAAAGAACGGGGCATCAAAGAAGGAAGTACCTTTCTCTGAAGGGAGGAGAGAACTTCCACTTTGACTATGACCCTATCGGAATAAGATCAAAGTCAGCGAACTCTAAAGGCTTCCATAGCCCTGGCAACTCATGACTAGAGCCTAGGGAGATTACTGACGCCATGAACAGGAGTGTCAAATTGTTAAGTCAGCAACAGGAGTCACTGTGTACTTACATCCCATGTGGGATCTGTCCTTAATGTGTTATCTAATGTGCAGTGATGCTATAACTAGTACTGAAACAGTATTTTTACTCTTTGTGTCTCTGCGTGGGTACAAACTGCTGTGGTCTTTACTAATTATATACTGAATCGATCTTCTGTATATAAAGATAATTGGAAATGAAAAAAAAAAAAACAAAACCCTGGTGTTAAATTGGAAATGGCATGGAAAATTAATTAATTTTTTTAAAAAAAATATTATGTAGGATCTCTGTCTTTAATGTGCTGTACACTCTTATTTAATGCTATAACTAGTACTCCAACAGTATTTTTTTTCACTATGTGTTGCTATATGGGGGCAATCTGTTGAAATCGTTACCTAATATATACTAAACTGATCTTCTGTATATAAAGAGAATTGAAAATGAATCATGATGTGATTGGAAGGGGAGAGGGAGCAGGAAAGGGGAGGGTTGCGGGTGGGAGGGAAGTTTTGGGAGGGGGAAGCCATTGTAACCCATAAGCTGTACTTTGGAAATTTATATTCATTAAATAAAAGTTTAATTTAAAAATATTTAAGTTCCTTACATATGCACAACTGTTTGCTGCAATGTTTGGTAAACAATTTAAAGGGTACAAAAGCAACTCATGCATATTTCTTTCTGGTTGCCCCAGGGAAAGCAGAGACCCTCAATTTTCTTCCATTCTGTATAGGGCTGAGGCACAATTTCTAACCACATAATGAAAAACATATGTTTCTACGTCTTGACTCCCTTCCCAGGGAGATGCTGATTGCCAAAGCATAACCTCCCATTAAAGAGAGTATTCTTGAAGGTAGAATGTGTACTATTAACCAGTTATATTCATAACTCCCATTAGATGCTGAAGGGCAGTTCACTTTTCAAGAGCTCACTCAAGCAAATAACCAACAGCCAATGTAGTCACTGGATGGGATAAGCAGGCGATAAGGGCTCTAAGAGTAGAATCCTTGTCAGTACAAAGAAACTTCTAAATGTTGCTTATGCCAGCTGCTCCCCTGCAGGCAATATGAGGCTCAGGCAATTCGCATTCCATCTAAGTTCCTCACAATGGTTGCTGTCATATAGACCCTTCACTTGTCAAGAAAAATGACATGAATATATTGGACGTTTGCAGCATTTGCCTATGTCTAATCAGCTCTCTTAATTTGCACAAGTCCCTAAAATGGATGTAAATGCTGGTTATGATGTTGACAGCCAAAAGGCAAAGGACATTAAATCAACTGAGCAAACTGCTTGATGTTCCACAAGTGTTTTAGAAAACTGAGTTAGAAAAGATGCAGATGTAATCCTTTTGTTGACTGTTTTTTTTTCTTTTTCTTTTTCTTTTTTTTTCCCAAATCTGAGACTATTTGTTCTAGTAGTAATCTTCATAGTTCTTAGGGTTTAGGCAATAAGGGATGACACCCCCAAACGAAAATATAGTTGCACCCCAGGCCAGGCCATAACCCCAGTTGAACTCATGATAAATTTTCAAGCTCACAGTTTCAATGAACTTGATTGGGTAAAGGACCAGGCTGCAAACCTGTAAAACAACTGCTGCAAAAAGCATGACAGCAACAGGTCTGTAGAAGCGTCTTCGAGATCCCACGCAGATAGAAATCAAACCCACCAGGATTGCAATGAGAATGATCGCAGCACCGCCCAAGAGTAAAGCCAGAGTAGCAATCTGCCAATCGCTGCTGAGCGTGGACTCGCAGTGCCAGATGTCCAGGCTGGCGGGCTTCCGGCAGGACTCCCACAGGGACAGGTAGTACTGGTGGTAAGCCGTGACCCAGGCCGGGCTCAGCAGGGCGCCCAGGTCCAGAAACAGCGCCAGGAAGATGCACACCAGTCCGACCAGCTTCAGCGGGGTCAGCACCGACACGCGCACCTCCTCCATGCCGCTGCCCGCCGAAGCCATGCCCGGTGTTAATCTGAAAACTAATGATTCCTCTGTAAGCACGGTAGTTCAAAAGAGAGTAGCAGTTAGGATGATCATTTTGTGTAAAAGTCATTAAAGTAGAAGGCTGCTATTTTTTTGCAGGTATTCTAAATGTCTTCATTTTAAAAAAATGCAGTAGTGATAGATTTATATAAATGTCTAAATGTCTCAGTAGAGGAGTAGAATTCATCCAGGTAACACTTGGTCCTCTGAAGTTAACTGATGGGCTAAATGATTTATACATACAATTATGATGGGTTTATGTCAAAGGAATCATTTACTGACTGTTCTAATGGAAGGAAATATCAATAAAAGGGAATAAGGTTGCAACTAATCTCTTACTGCAAACTTATGTTGATTCTGTTTAGTATGCAAATTTGGATAGTTTAATTATAAACATTTTATATCAAATGCAGTTCTAATATAAAAGTTATAAATAATTATTTTTGTTAACAAAGACACTAAATATGTTCTGGTTTTGGCCCTCTTGCAGAAAGAAGCATTGGAAAAATCATTTAAAACCTACCTATATGCTATTATATTGATCTGTTAAGAGCAGGACCATATCAATAGTATTTAGTAATTCGCTTTACCTCCCAAAGCTGAATTCTGCTTTCAGCTTGTCTTAATAATGGTTGCCAAAACAGCAGCCAAAAAAGAAACTATTTTATATTCAAATGATAAAAAACACTCCCCTATCTTGTGAATCACAAAGTACATATTAAGTATCAGGTTTATTCTTACTTTAGCAATGATAGACAAATTGATTAAATTCATCCAGAGAGAAACTTTTAAAAAGTATATGATTCTATAATCATAACAAACTATGAGTAAAATTTTCCAGAAATATATTGGTGTTATAGGGTCATTTGAAGCAATTCTCTGGAGAAATAGTAAAATCTGGGGCAGAATGTCTTAGAGTTTATTGTATATTGTTAGAGAAGCATGAGAAATACAATATTTGGATAGGGATTTTGGCTATTGAACACCCTCTATTGTGAGGTGTCCCTATTCCTGAATAATGGAAGGATAGTACTTTGGTGCTGATATCAATAAGGCACTTTTCTTGGTCCTAGTAGAGGATGCAGTGTGCTCTTAAAACAGTGTCATATCTTGAGTCTCATCATGTTTTCATTCTCTGTCAGTATGACAACCTGGAAAATGACAGAATGTTATTGGTTGAGGCACACATATTTGCAGTTTACTGAAAAGTAGATTTCTTACATCACTTTTTTCCCTTCCAAGTGAACCATGCTGTTTTACTACCATCACTAATATTTGGAAGTGTTTCATTACTAATAAGCTCCATATAACATGAAGATTGTTGTTGCTCATGTTAATACTATTATGTCTATCAGAACAAACACAAGTGAAATTGTCACCTACACTAACATTATGTCTTTGCAGCTTTAGGTTTGTTTGTTTTCTTAAGCAAAATCGTTAGCCACAAAACCATTGTGTATCTTAGAGCTATATACACACATACATGTAGCATAAAGTACTCAGCAGGGCTAGTTATTTGGATTTCTTGCACAACTATTTAGCCTTTTGTAAGTTTGATGTGTAAATTTTAAAGACATAAATATAGAGAGGCCTATGTGTTTGACATATAAATGATATATTATGGATTAGCATGTACCTGTATATTATTAAACGTACAATGAACTGACTGATAAGTGATGTCTAATGTATGGCTAGCAACATAATTTATTCAGACTGTATTTTTGTACAGAGCAGCACACACTAACCTATGCCTCTGTGTCCTCTTTAATGCCTAAAACTGTGCCTAGAAATTTCATCTATCTTAAAAAAATAAAATATACTTCATGCTCTTTAAAAAAAAAGGTGTGCTTGGTCATTAATAAAGTGCACATGATGTCTGAAACTTGATTCCAGTGCTTCCTGTTGCAGAATGCCATCACCCCACCATGCCGACAGCGTGCAGGCCTTGTGGGTTGAGGCTGCACTGTAGTAGCTATAAAGTTATGTGGAAAACCCATCTATTAATTTGATACATGAACATATATAGTCTATGTTCCGCCAACTCTAGTATGCATATTCAATGCTTTCATTTTGAATATCCATGATAAATAACTTACACATAATGTAGATGTGATCACCCCAAATCTCTAGAAGTTTTAGCTTTCTACACTTTTAACAATAAAAATAATTGGAACTGAGATTATATTAATGTTTTATGTATGAGCATGGAATTCTATTAGGGCTTTTCATCCATTAGATGTAGGTACTAAGAGCATTTATCTATTAAATGATAATAGTATGTCATATCTGCTTTAAAGTACCTCTAGGACTGACAGTTGAAAATTATGACAAAGTTATCAAAAGTATTGAAGGGGCCACCACCATTGGTGCAGTAGGTTAATTCATCATTAATCATAATACTCAACAAGTGGGAAGTAGAAAGACAGAAGTTCCTCAGGTGTATAATCAAGGGCTAAAGACAACAATCATGCCTGCAGCACTGGCATCCCATATGGGCACCGGTTCTAATCCTGGCTGCTCCTCTTCCAATCCAGCTCTCTGCTGTGGCCTGGGAGAGCAGTAGAAGATGGTCCAAGTCTTTGAAAAATCACTCATGGCATGTCTCTGCCTTTTCAACCACCCTTTCATCTCATATTTCTTTAAAACCAGCCATGATATGAATCTCCTTCACACATTTGTATGTGTGTGCATGTGTGTGTGTAAAGAAAACAATTTGAAAACAGCAGATAGTTTGAGCAGGAGTTGAGATGTCTTTTGAGACACTCACATCCCATTTCAGAGTGCCTGGGTTTGTGTACCAGCTCTGCTTCTGATCACAGATTCTTGCTAATGTGCAATCTGGAAGGCAATAGGTGATGGCTAAAGTACTTCAACCCTCCCACTCATTTGGAAAACATGAATTCAGTTCTTGGTTGCTGGCTTTAACTTGGTCAAATCCCTGTCTATAGCAGTCATTTGGGAAGTGAACCAGTGATTGGGAAACCTCTATCTTTCTCTCCCTCTTAAATTAATAACATAAATATATTAAAATAAGTACATGTTTCTAGTTTTGAAACTGGAGTATTAAAGTAATTGAATTACTTTAGCATTTTGACGTGTTGATTTTAAAAACCTTAACAGCATTTATGTAGCAATAGTTATACATTATAAGTGATGCTTCATGCATTTTCAAATTAATGTATGTTGATATAAATGGATTATATAATTTTTATCATAGTATAACAAATTGTACTAGCAGAGAAACTTTTTTTATATTTAAGGATTTATTTATTTATTTGGGAAGCAGATTTACACAGAGAGGGGGAGAAATAAGGAGGGAGAGAGATCTTCCATCTACTAGTTCAGTCCCCAGATGGCCACAAGGGCAGGACTGGGAGAGGCCAGACTCAGGAGCCAGGAGCTTCTTCCAAATCACCTACATGGGAAAGGGACCAAAATATTTGAGCCAGCCATCTTTTTCTGCTTTTCCATGATATTAACAGGGAGCAGGATCTGAAGTGCAGTAGCCAGGACACGAACATTGATATGTGATGCTGGCATTAAGCATCCAAGGTGAAGCTTAATCACTACACTATAGCACTAGCCTCAGGAGATGAACTTTTGAGAAATTGAAGTTAACTCTGATTTTGAACAAAGAATTACTCATGACTTGGACAGATTTCAGAGCCCAGAAAGTACACAGAGCTGGGCTCCACCAGTTTGGCAGTGAGTGCTTAAATATGGTATGTGGATGCACAGTACAGAAATGCCCCATTTGGCTAAGATGAGCACATACCTTATTTTTACAGCATCTTGGTGGTTGAAGTATGCTGCTAGGGATTTGCTGAAATCAAGCTGTTACCAAAAATTAGTCCCTAAATTGGATTTTCTGCTTATCAACTAAGTTCGATTGAAGTTCCTTATGCATTCATTGAAGGTCTGGAGACAGCCTCAGGCCTAGTTTAAGTGGTGAATGGTCATGTTTTATTTAATCCTAGCTGGATCATATGGTCATTCTATTTTCAATTTTTATTCTTTTATTTGAAATGCAGAGAACAAAGAGAACAAAATGGCAGAGACACAGAGAGAAACAGTCAGACAGACATAGAGTTCACATCCTCTAGTTTATTGCTGAAATTCCTACAGCAGCATGACTGGGTCAGACTGAACTCAATCCAGGTTTCCCAACTGGGTGGCAGGGAAGTACTAAGCCATCATCTGCCTTCTCTCAGGAACGCACTAGCAGGAAGTCAGAATTGAGAAAAGAGACTGGGCTATAACCCACGTGTGCCACTATGGGGCGCAGGTTACTTAGAGCAACACACTGACTGCTGCATCAAATACCAAGACTCCAATGTGGTAATTCTATTATAACATTTGGGAAAGTTGCTGGGTTGTTTTTAGAGTGTCTGCACTGTTTTTGTTCTCAGGAGCAACATTTTATGATTCTATATTCTGAAAATCCCTGACAACACTTGTTTTTCACTGTTGTTGTATTGGAGCCATTGTACTGCAGGTGAGGTGTTTTTTTTTTTTTTTCTTTTTTGGAATTTTTATTTACTATTCTTAAATAACTCATGTTATTGAGGACATTTTGCACAGTTATTGAAATTTTCTGTAATTTTTGGCAGTATTTCAATTGAAATCATTACTGGTCTTTTTAAAAGTCAGGTCTTTCATTTACTTGGTAGAGCTCACCATAAAATTAGAGCTACTTTTTCTTAAAATATTTGGAGACATGTATTAAATTTGTTGTTTTTTGAATGCTATCATATTCTTTTTCCAAAAAGATATTTATTTATTTATTTTAAAGGTATACTTACAGATGGAGAAAGAAAGAAGTCAGTCTTTCTGCTGCTAGATAATGATATTGAATAAGTAAAAATTGTAAAATTGGAGATGAAGAGCAATATGAAAATGTGGTGACTTGAAGAATCTGAGTCTCTAATGCTTATATGTTACATACACAACACCATCTATGTATATATCCATAAGCTATAATGTTTTTGAATGTGTAAAATGAACAGATACATCAGGTTAACCGCTGCTTGGGACACTTGCATCTTCTGCCTCTCATCCACTGCCTTGCTAATGCAGACCTTTAGAGATGTGCATTAGAAGATGGTGACTCAATTATGTGTGTCCATGCCTCCTGCATAGGAGACTCAGATTGAGTTCCTGGCTTCTGGCTCTGCTTGGCCTGACCTCAGCTTTGGTGGGCATTTAGGAACTGAACCAAGAGATGCACAGAAGATTCTCTCTCTCTCTTTCTCTCTCTGTGTGTGTGCATGCATGTGTGTGTGTCTGTGTGTGTCTTTCTCTTCCACTCTCATTCTGTGTGCCACTCTGCCTTTTAACTAAACTTAGAAAGTGTTAACATTTTAAAATATTCAAAATTGAAATTCATTTAAATGAAAATAGGTGAGATTAAAACTATCCAAACACCAATTTTTGATACATAACAAATAAATAGGTGCTGGCATTGTGGTATAGCAGGTAAAGCTGCCCATGCAGTACTGATATCCCATATGGGCACCAATTCAAGTCCTTTTCTGATCCAGCTCTCTGCTATGGCCTGGGAAAGCAGTGGAGGCTGGTCCAGGTCCTTGGGCCCCTGCACCCTAGTGGGAGACCCAGAGGAAGCTCCTGACTCCTGGCTTCAGATCGGTGCAGCTCCAGCAGTTGCAGCCATTGGAGAGTGAACCAACGAATGAAAGACCTCTCTCTCTCTGCCTCTCCTCCTCTCTCTGTGTAACTCTGACTTTCAAATAAATAAATAAATCTTAAATAAATAAATAGGGGCCAGCGCTGTGATGTAGCATGTTAAAACCCTGGCTTGATGTGCCAGCACCCCATATGGGCACCGGTTCTAGTCCCAGCTGCCTTCTTCTGATTCAACTCTCTGCTATGGCCTCGGAAAGCAGTAGAAGATGGCCCAAGTCCTTGGGCCCCTGCACCCACGTGGAAGACCCAGAGGAAGCTTCTGGCTCCCTGCCTCTGATCGGCACAGCTCTGGCCATTGCAGCCATCTGGGAAGTAAATGAGCGAATTGAAAAACTCACTCTCTGTCTCTACATCTCTCTGTAACTCTATCTTTCAAATAAATAAACTAAATATTTAAAAATAAATAAATAAATAATTATAATGAATATTAAACATTTTATAACAAAGATTGACAGGTTACTAAATATACACATAGACAATATTTTAAACTGTAAACAAGATAGTGAGCATGATTTATAATACTAACAATTAAATTTGAAAATTTAAACTTTTAGCATCCAATAATATCATGAGACTACAAATCTACAAATCCTATATTCTATCAACTGTGAAATGACAGAAAAACTACCAATAAAAGTGTTAATGACTAGCATTAGATCCATGCATATTTTATTCAAGGCTATCTTGTTAAATAATTGTATCAAATGAAATATCTAAGCAAATTGTTTTTAAGGAATCCGAAACTACTAAATAGGAATTGTGATGATTTGCTTTGAAAAAGAAATTCAGGTAACACATATCCATAAAATTATCTTTATGTAACAGAAAAATATTAATTGTAATCATATTCTAGTGTTAATCACTAATATAAAGAATTAGAGTTCTATACATTTATATAAAGTAAAACTATAAAAATCAAATTATAATCTAGAAATAATTGTTATTGTTTAGTGTATAATTTGGTCATCAGATACCCAAAAATAAGAAATTTTTATTTCTTATGAGGGTCTATTGACCACCATAAATAATGGATGTGGAATATTCTATTCTTGTGTGCATTTGGTGTATACATGCAGGAGATAAAACATATACTACATGTCCTAACAACATTTCTAATATAGCAACAAAGTATACTAAGAAAGTTATGAAAATCCTTAAAATGTCCAAAAGCATCAAAAGGAAAATTGGAGACTTTCCCATGATTCAACATCAATCAACTTCAGGACTGAGAGAAGATATCAAACTGAAGAAAGTGCTCCCCTCAGAACACGACCTGGGCCGGCGCCATGGTTCAATAGGCTAATCATCCACCTTGCGGCACCGGCACACTGGGTTCTAGTCCCGGTCGGGGTGCCGGATTCTGTCCCAGTTGCCCCTCTTACAGGCCAGCTCTCTGTTGTGGCCTGGGAGTGCAGTGGAGGATGGCCCAAGTACTTGGGCCCTGCACCCCATGGGAGACCAGGAGAAGCACCTGGCTCCTGCCTTTGGATCAGCTTGGTGCACCGGCCACAGTGCGCTGGCTGCGGCGGCCATTGGAGGGTGAACCAACGGCAAAAGGAAGACCTTTCTCTCTGTCTCTCTCTCTCACTATCCACTCTGCCTGTCAAAAAAAGATAAAAAAGAAAAAAAAAAGAACACTAGCTGACCACTTGAGCCTCAATTTGGGGTGGGTCATTCAACTTTCCCTGTGGTCAAATGGAAGGAACAAGGAAATATGCTACTAGAGTTGTTCCAAGTAACAAAGCAGAGCAAACGTGAGAACCAAAATGGAAATTATGAAATAAGCCATGAAAATGAAGTTTCACAGATATTAGATACTTGAATTATGTATATAAATACATGCCAAATGAAAATTGAAATAAGAATGAGAATGAGAAATAATAGATAAAGTTGAGTAGCAATATTTGGATAGCAATCAAATAAACTAAATATTTGAAAAATATAATTAAATAAGCAAATACACAACACACAGTTTAAAAGTAAAGTCAAATGATGACAGTATTAATGAAATGGAAAATTGTGCTCAAAAATTACATTTCAGAGGGACCACAAAATAGTAAATACAAACACAATCATAGAAGAATGAGAATGAATAAAAATATTAATTTGAATCAATAGGTAAACATAAAATCGTCAAATTGCATTATCCAAGTTTGTGCAAAATTTAAGAGGAGAGAAAAAATACAACTCAAAAACAGTGACAACATCATCTACTAAAGTAAAACAGACATGGCAAAAAGTAATATTGCAGATAGAAATCGATATACAAGCTACACTTGAAACTTGCCTATCTTTAATTTCTTAGAGTAAAACAAAATATTTTAAAAACATGCCATGAAAGATTTGATTATTTATGGATAGTTCTAAAGTAATGAATATAAAAAAGGAAATTTCCTGTGAGAATTTCTGAAATGAAAGTGAAAGAACAAGATACTTGTAAATCTACATAAATCTTACATTCTGGTGCATTTTGAATGGAAAGGAATGTAATTTCTGAAAAACATAGATTCCTTGTATTTGGATATAATAAAAGTATAATTATGTACAATTTAATTAATACTATAGGAACTTATTCTACCAAAATAACTTGCCTCAGAAATTTCAATTGCATACAACCATATTTTCTTATCTTATTTTTAATTCACTTGAAAGGCAGATAGAAGAGAGGAAGGAAGGAAGGAAGGAAGGAAGGAAGGAAGGGAGGGAGGGAGGGAGGGAGAAGGAAAGAAGAAAGATAACATCTGCTTGTTCAATACCTAAATGATAACACATGAACATGTGAAGGCCAAGACAACCCCAGAACTGTAGATCTCCACCTGGCACTGCCATGTGACAGGAACCTAAGTACTTGAGAATGCACCTGTTGTACTGCTCAGAGTGTGCATTGAAAATAACCTGGATCAGAAACAGGGACAAGATTCAAACTCAAGCATTCCAATACAGGATGTGGGCACCCCAAGCCCTGTCTTAATTACCACACCACACACCCAATGCAAGGCACCACTTGTGTCATTAACTTGTTAAAATCCAAATCATTTCCATAGTATATTGTGCAGCATATTGACTATCCTTTTATCGGAACTGATAAGCACAAATGGACTGACAACAGCATAGACATTGACCACGACACTCTGGGCACCCAAGATAACTGAGTCGTATGTCCACAGTATCATTGAGGAGGATGAGATGATGAAGTCCACCCAGTACATGACCACAAAGAAACTAACCAGCAGCAGGATGGTCTTGGTGGCCCGTTTCTCTGGGGAGATTCTTGGGGTGCTGTGAAGGTGCTGGGACCTCCTCTGATGCCTGAGCAATAGGATGACCATGTACACACTTGATAACAACATGACTCCTATAAGAAAAATGTCCCTGGATGTTGTCATCATGAACATCAAACCCATGATGCTGTGGCTTATGGGGGAAAATGAACAATACTTAGTGAGAACCATCAGACGGGTCTGGGTCACATTGGAAGTTGCCACTGTGTGGAATAACATGTTAGTACTGAAACACAAACAGAGAAACCAAATAAAGAAGAAGAAATAAAAAATGAAATTTGTGGATTTATATTTAAACTGTGCCAACCAGGAGGTGCTGGGGCTCATGGTGATGGCCTGGATGATGCTCAGGAGGCAGGTCGTGCAGATGGAGAGGCCCCTCATCACCCTGCTCATGTAGAACAAAGTCTTACACTTGAAGTCATTCCAAAAATTGAGTGATTCAAACAGGTCTGGAGAGAACAAAAATAACACAGTGATGAGCAATCCAATGTGGACAAAGGCCAGGTGGCAGGTGGTCAGGTCAGTCAGCTTAGGCCTGTGATTCAGCAGGAATGTTAAGGTGTGGAAGAGGAGGAGGAATGTGTTGGCTGTCATTCCAATGCTAGCTTGAAAAAGAAGATATTTATTCATTGTAATGTAAGCAGAAAGTGGGATCATCTTTAGATCATGGAGGAAACACATGTATGTCTGAAAAACAAACAAAACAATAACAAATGATCTCTCATCATCAGCAAGCATTATTCTACTTAACAGAAATTTCTGTTGTAACTTTCTGTCTTCAGAATGATATTGAATATCCCTATGTGAACTGTCTGCATTTCAGAGTTTGTGCAAAGTCCAACTTTTAATTATCATGTAGTAAACACATAAATTTATGTGGTGATATACATGAGTTTCAAAAAAATCATCACATGGTGACAATTTACTGCCAGTTTACTTAATACAGGTACACTCACCCATTCTTTGAGAATTTTGTAGATACTCAAAAATTAGTCTAATTTTATTGAAGTCTTATTTAAGATATATCCAATGTTAGCATTTTTCCATTTACGATGTTATTGCTTTGAGTGTAAACAAAATGATAATACCAGATTAAATTACTCCAGAATTTATTAGTCCATTTTATATTGTTGTAACAGAATACATAAAACTTTAAATATGCTTTTTGTCTCACAATTATTGAGGGTGTGAAGTTCAATAACAAGATGGGGGTCTTGTTACATTGTCCCATGGAGAAGGGGCCAGAGAACAAAGGGGGACCAAAGTGTTTATTTATGAGGCATCAGTCACACTCATGAAAGTGGAGCCCTCAGGGCCAAATGAGTTCCTAAAATGGCAGTTAAATTTCAACATGAATTTCATAGGGGACCTTTAACCTATGGCAAAGAATTAGAACAATTTAGCTGCATGTTGATGAGAAAAACAGCCAACCCCAACATTCTCTCTCTTTTCTAAGGTTTATGGGGATGTGATGATGTTTCAAGGATACTTACAGCACTGTAGTATCACACATCAACATAAATGTGTAAGTTAATACAGAAATGTTAGGAGATTTTGTTCTTGGCTCTTATTTATAGCTGACAATGAACATATACACAAGCTTGTTATTATAAAGTAAATTCAAATCATATCATTGCAAAAACTAAAAGTAAACCAAGGAAGGAAGATGATGTGAGAGTAGGAGCAAAGGAGGGAAGGAGGGACAGTGGGAAGTATCATTATGTTCTTAAACAGTACATATGAAATGCATGACATCTGTTATTTTTATATAAATAAATCTTTAAAAAAATTAAAAACGGAGAAACCAGGAGTTGATTTTGTTTACTAATCTTTCACTAAAAGCTGCATCTACCAAAAAGACATGTTCATCTGAGCTGACGAAGTGATCCCATATGTTGCTGCCACCAACAAGCTCTACACCCTTGGCACACTTGAATTTACTTTCTGGCTGGACCCAGAAGAAGCACCAGAGTCATGGTGCTTAAAGCCACAGTCACAATGATATCCAGATTTTAAAGGTCCCACTTCAATATAAGAAAAATTTGTATAGCACAGATCATTAGTGTATGTATTAATTGCTTTATGACTCTATACCTCAATTATTTTATTAATGTAATTCATGCATTGTTTACAAAACACAAGGACAATAAGCACTAGTGGATAAAATATCACAGATGGTAATTTTCATGTTTGCTCTCTGAACTCAAGATATATACAGTTCACCCTCTCTGATGCATGGCTACCATAAAGTGCAAGTGTTCACCTGCAGGATGGTAACACACTGTTGTAGCAAGGCTCTGAAGGTATTGGTGCTGTTGCTGGATTGCAAAGAATCATTGTTCGTAAGAGAAGAGGTTACCAGATAAAATACAGAATATCCATTAAATACAAATTTCAGATGATTTTTAGCAAAAATATAATCTAAGTTCATGTTATCAAAAGAAAGTTGACACCAAATATTTTATGGAAAAACATTTATTGCCTATCTGGAATTGATGTTAATTAGGTGCCCAGTATTTAAATTTGCTTAATTTGGAAATCTAACATAAAATACACAAAGGTGTCTGTAATAATTGGGTACAAATAATAGGAGATAGGATATAGAGAAAATATAGTGGTGAAATTCATAGAGAGCAAATACAGATTTGTCACAATGTAAATGCATATGCATTCCAATTTATTTGTTAAAATTACATAAACCTGAAGGCGCATTGTAATCTTTGCTGTGAGAAGTGAAAAACAGTTTTTTCTGGGGCTGAGGGTGAAGCCTATGAAACTCTCAGAATACAGGTAATGCAGATCAAGGTTACTGTCCTTGTATCGGTTTTCTCTTTTTTCTCAATATTGTGAGCTCCAAAATAATACATAGCTGTGGATTATGGTGGAGGAAATAACACCAGTGAATGTATCAAGAACAAAAGATTGACCATAAAGTCCGCGGGCTGATATTGGCTGGCGCCGTGGCTCAATAGGCTAACCCTCCACCTTGCTGCACCTGCACACCGGGTTCTAGTCCCGGTCAGGGCACCGATTCTGTCCCGGTTGCCCCTCTTCCAGGCCAGCTCTCTGCTGTGGCCAGGGAGTGCAGTGGAGGATGGCCCAAGTGCTTGGGCTCTGCACCCCATGGGAGACCAGGATAAGCACCTGGCTCCTGCCATCGGATCAGCGCGGTGCGCCAGTTGCAGCGCACTGGCCGCGGAGGCCATTGGAGGGTGAACCAATGGCAAAGGAAGACCTTTCTCTCTGTCTCTCTCTCTCACTATCCACTCTGCCTGTAAAAAATTAAAAAAAAAAAAAACAAAGAGCAGTGCGAAGAAAGAAAGAAGGATTTTGTAGCAATCAACAGGCTATTTTTAGATACAATGATTTGACATTTTAGGAAAAAATAGCTTCATAAGATCTTCATCTTTAATCTAATATCTAACATTAGGGGATGGTTACTTTAGGAAGGGTGTCATTTCTATGCAGATTGTTGTACTTTTCCTGGCTTAGATAAAATAATATGTAATCTTCATTACAAAAGTGTACCTTGTGTTTATTTTTAAATTACACAAATCAACAGTATTTCTTTCATTAACCTGACTATACTTTATGAACAGCTGTGTCAAACCTACAACTGGTCATCCACAGCACAATGATATTTTGAGAATTTGGCAGGAGATGCACAAAGTATAACTTTATATAAAAGCTTCAAGTAGTTTTACCACTGCCTCCCAATATGTTATAATCAGGAGAAGGCAATATTCAGATCAGCAGTGTAAGGTATGTGTTTAGAAGGGACTGAAGAATTTGCTCATCCTGTACTACAGTCCCTTGGATCTGGACAGTGGAGGATCTACCAAACTGTAGAAAATTAATGGCTCCTAAGATAGACTAAACCTTCTCCAATGTCTACCTAGAGAAATCACCATTATCTACAGATCAAGTTCCTTGAGGCATTTTTTGCTCATCAGCAAAGAATGAACAATTATCATTATTTTCTTCATTTAGTTTCAAAATTTCAATTTATTAATTCTATTCTTACTTTCTTTCATTCCACATCATTTTTAAATGTTACAAATAAGAAGCAGATTTACTTATGGGGTACAGCATGATATTAAGATACAAGTAATATCAAATGATGATCGAATCATGACAAATAACATTTGCATCCTATCTACTTATTTATCTTTTCTGGTGAGGACATTTAAAATTTATTCCATTAGCAATACTGGAACACTTAGCACGTCAACAATCACAGAGTCACCAGACTCTGCAACAAATCTCTACAGCACTTGCATCTATTCTGACTGAATCTCAATTAGCTGTCGTCATTTAAAGATGCATTAACACATCTGCTCAATTTATGCATTGTCATGAAATTTAGTTGATTAAGTAATGAAATTAAAATAAGTGGGCACTTAATGTATTCACACAGTTTGAAAATCAGAAACAAAGAAATTTTAGAAGTAAACAGAAGTACCAAAAGAGAGTACTTTCATAAAAAGGAAAGCTGAAATTTTTTTTTTATTTTTTAACTTTTATTTAATAAAAATATATTTCCAAAGTACAACTTTTGGATTATAGTGGCTTTCCCCCCCATAACTTCCCTCCCACCTGCAACCATCCCATCTCCCACTCCCTCTCCCATCCCATTCTTCATCAAGACTCATTTTCAATTATCTTTACGTACAGAAGATCAACTTAGTATATCCTAAGTAAAGATTTCGATTTCAATAGACTGCATCCACAATGACACACAAAGTATAGAGTACTGTTTAGGTAGTAGTTTTACTGTTAATTCACATAGTACAACACATTAAGGACAGAGGTCCTACATGGGGAGCAGGTGCACAGTGACTCCCATTTCTTTAGATTCTTAACATTATTAGCCTCAAATAATAAAACAAATCTCAGCCAAATTAGCCTACATGGCAACAATTTTATGAATTTGAGTTATACAGAAAAGTTAAAATGCTGATGGTGAATGTAACTGAGGACAATTATTAATCAATGGTGAATGCACTAAGCTAGCCATTGACTGCACGCATATAAAGATGAACAGAAGTGGTATTTCCAAACAGCAGTGTGACATGAAGAAAACAAAAATACCTGTACTGACAATTATTATTGTGCAGGAAAAATAAGCTTCATGGTAACCAGCTAAAATTTAAATGTTTCTAAATTTTAAAGTCTAATACTTTATTTCATAAAGTATCAGTTTCAAAATACTTAAAACATCCTAACATAATCTTAAATCTTAAAAAAATAAAAGCAGAATTGAAGCATTATGAATTAGGTCAGACGATATTTTTCAAGACATAAAATTTCACATAATGTATATTATAAGAAAAAAATGAGAAAAACTATAAAATGTGATAAAAACAATTGAAATAAAATAAATATAAAAATTAAAACATCAACAAAATAAAACATTAAAGTATGATAAATTAAAATAAATATAAAATAAAAATACCAATAAAATAAAAATATACTAATGTACAATAAAACAATTGAAATAAACAAGATGATATAAAAATAACATCAAAATGAAACAAAATGAGGTCAGCATTATGGCATAGCAGGTTAAGTCACCTCCAGTGCTGGCATCCCATCACCACTACTGACGGAACTCAGAAGCATGCAGTCACTGAACCGAATCTCTGTAGGAAGCCAATGCATGTGAGTTGAGGCTCTCTCTATGTGGTTATAAGAAAAAAAAATGCAGTGAGTTCATCTCCCACCTGGCTCACAATTGCCATGTCACCTGTGGAATAGGACAAGCTCTGGCTTTGAGATTTGTATAAACAGGAGACACTATAGGGGAAAAGTGGAAATCATGGAGAGAACATCTGGGTTCCAAATTCTCCCATGTACGAACAGATTCTCCTAGCCTGTGTTGACCTGAGAGTGTTGTATGATGGCAGCCCTTGAGAACAATACAAAAGTCTTGAATATTCTCAGGTCCAAATAACTGAATTCCACAGCAGATTGCCAATGTTTTCTGGTTGGTTTGGGGGATTCCTAGTGAATTCCTCACGTGTCCTCCATCAAACATCACATTGTACATGATACAAACGTGATACAAACATCACATTGTACATGATAAAAGTGGAACCTGTCACTTAAGAAACCAAAAATATCTTTTCTTATCGCTCCCAAATCATTAGACAGAATACATGAGACAGAGCACATGTTTTGATAGTTTGTAAAACTGTCCACTTGGCCTTCATTGAAAGCCTGGGTTAAAAAACATTTAACTCAGCATTTCATCTCACCCAGGTTTCTTTGTGCATATGAATCATTTTCCATTCAGGCTCCTGCTCTAGGAAATCCTGATCCTATAGGTTTCTTTTTTTTTCTTTTTTCTTTTTTTTGACAGGCAGAGTGGATAGTGAGAGAGAGAGACAGAGAGAAAGGTCTTCCTTTTTGCCGCTGGTTCAACCTTCAATGGCCGCTGCGGCTGGCGCATCATGCTGATCCGAAGCCAGGAGCTTCTCCTGGTCTCCCATGCGGGTGCAGGGCCCAAGCACTTGGGCCATCCTCCACTGCCTTACCGGGCCATAGCAGAGAGCTGGCCTGGAAGAGGGGCAACTGGGATAGAATCTGGAGCCCCGATCGGGACTAGAATCTGGTGTGCCGGTGCTGCAAGACGGAGGATTAGCCTGTTAAGCCACGGTGCCGGCCGATCCTATAGGTTTCAAGAGAAGCCCATGAGATGCTTCTTTAACAATTCCCCCTGTTAATGCTGATGTTCTAAGCCAACACTAGGAGCATTGTGCTGGAGAAGGAACTGAGCACAGAGATTTTACCCATAACTGTTTCAACATGAATAACATAGGCCCACATTGAAGACCTTCAATCAATGTATTGAAATGCCACATCCTTTCTGGTACTAAAGATTAGACAAGGCAGTGATGTCTGAGTAAGCTTGTATTTAGAAAACAGCATGTTGGGGGCCAGCGCCATGGCTCACTTGACTAATCCTCCACCTGCGGCACCGGCATCACATATAGGCACCAGGTTCTAGTCCCGGCTACTCCTCTTCCAGTCCAGCTCTCTGCTGTGGCCCGGAAAGGCAGTGGAGGATGGCCCAAGTTCTTGGGCGCTCGCACCCTCATGAGAGACCAGGAGGAAGCACTTGGCTCCTGGCTTCGGATTGGCATAGCTCCAACTGTAGCAGCCATTTGGGGGTGAACCAACGGAAAGAAGACCTTTTCTCTGTCTCTCTCTCTCTCACTGTCTAACTCTATCTGTCAAATAAATTTAAAAAAAAGAAAACAGCATGCTTATGTTCATTCGTGTAATGCTTATTGATCATGTGTCATGTGACTACAGTGTGTGAAGTAGTGCCATGCTGATGACCATACACATGTATGTAAGATATTTTTCATAATACAGTGGGAATTGAGTACCAAGTGTCTTCTAATTGCCTCGAAGAGTTTAAAATTCAGATGTATCCACCTGCCTATTTTTTTAAATTTTACAACATTGGTGTTTTTTTTATTTTTTTAAAGATTTATTTATTTATTTATTTATTTAAAAGTCAGAGTTACACAGAGAGAAGAGGCAGAAAGAGAGAGAGAGAAAGAGAGAGAGAGAGAGACCGAGGGAGGGAGAGAGAGAGAGGTCTTCTATCCACTGGTTCATTCCCAATTGGCCACAACTGCTGGAGCTGTGCCGATCTGAAGCCAGGAAACAGGAGCTTCTTCCAGGTCTCCCACACAGGTGCAGGGTCCTGAGGACTTACGCCATCTTCTACTGCTTTCCCAGGCCATAGCAGAGAGCTGGGTTGGAAGTGGAGCAGCCAGGTCTTGAACTGGCACCCATATGGAATGCCTGCAATTCAGGCCAGGGTATTAAGACATTGTGCAAAAGTGCCGGCCCCCACTACATTTTTCTTAGAATGCACACGTAACAAGCTAATAAATGAGGTGTGAATGACAGAGGAAGAAAGATGCAGGAGGGGTGCAGAGCGATACTTCATTACTGAGTTTAATATTAGAGTGGCGATTTGATCTTCAGGAATGGAAAACAGGGTGCTGGACAGTATCTTTTTAGAAGTCAAATATTAATGAGAAAGACATAATAAAACTTCCAACATATATAAACATTTTCCCCATGTTCTGCTTTTGAGCTTGGGAGGAAATAGGAGCAGCAGCTCAGGGGAGGTGAGAGAAGTCACCAAGACTATTACAGCCCCTGCCTGCTCTGAGGGGAGATTCAGTGGTGGGGCCACACTGGGACAAAGCCTCAGCAAGGAGGGAACATGAGCAGTCCTAGTGCCATAGTTGCTGTGCTCATTTACATTCCTACTAATGATGTACAAGTTTCTGCTTCTGCTCACACTCACCCACATTTGTTACTTTTCTACTTCTTGAAAATCAACAATCTAACTCAAGTGAAAAGACATCTCATTGGGGTTTGGATTTTCAGTTTCTTTGAGACTAGTGATATTAAGAATTTCCCATGAATTTTTTTTAGCTAAATGTTTTCTCCATATTCTTTTCTCACTTTGATGGGATTATCTGGATGGGTTTTTTACATATTCAGTCATTTAAAATTTTTAGTATTATTTCAGAATCTGATGAAGACAGAGTTAGACCAACACAGAAATATAGAGAATCTCAATCCAGTTTTTGACTCTCCAGATGCCCACAGCAGCTAGAACTGGCCCATGGCTTGAGCCAGTAGCCAGGAACATGAACTAGCTCTGCCATGTGGGAGGTAATAACTCGATTACTTCAGTTACCACCACTGCCTCCCATGCTGTGCATGGTAGAAATTTGGAATCAGGAGCCATATCTGGGAACCAGTCCCAGTCACTCTGGATGTCTTAACCACTAAAGTAAACAAAATTCATTTTTCTGAATTCTTTTTTTTTAATTTTTTAAAATTTTATTTAATGAATATAAATTTCCAGTGTACAGCTTATGGATTACAATGATTTCCCCCTCCCATAACTTCCCTCCCACCCGCAACGCTTCCTTCTCCCGCTCCCTCTCCCCTTCCATTTGCATCAAGATTCATTTTCAATTCTCTTTATATACAGAAGATCAATTTAGTATAAGGATTTCAACAGTTTGCACCCACATAGAAACACAAAGTGAAACATACTGTTTGAGCACTAGTTATAGCATTAAATCAAAATGTACAGCACATTAAGGACAGAGATCCCACATGAGGAGCAAGTGCACAGTGGTTCCTGTTGTTGACCCAACAAATTGACACTCTAGTTTATGGCACCAGTAACCACCCTAAGCTGTCGTCATGAGTTGCCAAGGCTATGGAAGCCTTCCAAGTTTGCTGACTCTGATCATATTTAGACAAGGTCATAAAAGACAGAGTGAGGATAGTAACCAATGATCCTAAGAGTGGCATTTACCAGGTTTGAACAATTATACAGCATTAAGTGGGGAAGAGGACCATCAGTACACACAGGTTGGGAGTAGAGCCATTGGTGGTAGAGTAGAGGTTATGATTACAAAGGAATGAGGCCCAAGTGTGCTAGACAGGGTCTAGAACAAAGGACAGAGTCATTATTAGATGTGCTAAGAAAGGTGCTGTCTAAGCTACAATTAAGTTTTCTGATTGAGAGGCAAATAGAACCTCACAGAAGGGGCTTGATAATAATCTGGTGGGCTTTAGGCCTTGTAAATTCAGAGGCCCAGACCTATCTACCTCTTCACATGGGGTATATCCTAAGGGAGGTGTGAACCTCCTAGGGGAAGGCACTCTGTTGACTTTCATTACTTGGCTGGCCTGGGAGGAGAGCTGGCCAGGTAAAGGCAGGTGGCATCTCTAACAAGAAATTTACAGTTCTGCCTACAATGTTGCTGACCCGACTTGACCATCCCCTCAGCTGCAGTGGTCACTTTGGAAGTTGGGCTGAGTGAAGGGCTTTTCAGCTTAGAGCCAATAAGATCTGTGGCTCTGACCTGGGCATCCTTCAACTCCAGGGCAGGTCCATTTCCAGTGATCCAACTCTTGGCAGAGCTGCCAGGGCTCTTCACAAGCTGACTTCTGCTGAAGCCCAGGCTTACCACATTGAAAGCCACTGCAGTGGACTGGCCTGTTGGGTCTCCTTGAGGGCAGATCACTATACAGATCAGCCATTAATAGGCCTGCCACCCATTGCTTCTGATGCCTAGCTTTCTTTTTCTCCTGGTTTGTGTTAAAGCAGACCAGTGGATGCAAGTCAAGGGAGTGCCCAAGTCCCATCTCGAATCTTCGGTGGCCTGAACTACAAGTCTATAGTCACAGGCATGTTCTGTAGTAGTTTTTCTAAGGTAGGCAATGCCCATAAGGAAAATTACATTCTCACTTTAAAACTTTCTTTCTCTTTGGTCTGAAAGGGAGGTTTTTTCTACTTACTGTATACTTCACTGATGGCGAAGTGAATCTAGCTATGAGATTATTATTTGAGTTCTTATTTTGGCCATGCTATTACAGAAAAATGTTAGCCATCTCTTTTATAAGGTCTAAAGAATAAATTGTGTGTCCTACAGATTCCTTCATAATAGAATTAGTTTCCTATCTTGAAGAGAATAGAGAAATGAAAGAACAAGTTGGGCTTAGAATAGAGAAATGAGGGAGCAAGTCCTAGATTGCTTGCTGACAATAGCAATATCACATGAATACTTAGCAAACAGTTTCAACCATGAGATAACAACTTAAGGAAACATTTACCAGAGGGTCCAATGCCTTCTATAAATTTTAAGAATCATGTATTTGAAAACACCTCTTAAATATCTAACATGGTGTAGTTTGTTTAACCAGTAAACTAAAGCACAACCATATAAAATGTTTTTAGTTTCTTTCTACCAACACGTTTAAAACATATGATACTCAGGTTCAGGTCACACAAATTAAAATGTATCTTTGATTGATTTTAGCAGCTTAAATTTATGGACAATCTTATCTATAAGCCATTTAAAATAAAACTCTTAATAAAATTTCCCCATGTGAACATACAATATGTACACACATATAACATAGCATAGTAGACCAATTTAGCAATTTTAATAATAGCTTTTAAAATCTTTAACTCTTTTTGTAGATTGCCAATTGATTTGAATTGCTTTTTGTTTTTAGTAACCTCAGTTAACCATACTTTCTCTCAGTTGGTACTGTTAATACATTATTGGCTTCATCTGTTTACAGAATCATCGCAAAGTACTGAATACAATAGAAGTGTCTGGAAAAAGTCCATAGGAACCTATAGGAGGACAGCTAAACACAGAACCAACAACGCTTTAGTTTTATGAGCAGCAAATCATATATAACTGTGGATGACAAAAGACTTTACGTCGCCATGTTTGAAATTATAAACTCATCAACCAACAAGAGGCACTTGCTTACGTCACAGTATTTTTGAAAGCACCTGTAGGATTTTACAAGTATTTAACCCTTTAGGCCTCTGGGGCTTTCTCATTAAGATAACTATCATGTCTAGTAACACTAGATCATTAGACTTTTTAATTCTCAAACATTTGTATTAATAGCATTTTCCATTATAGAAACTTAAAGTTTGGTACCACATCACATCTTGACATTACTTCTAATACAATCCAAATAGCCTGATTAGTTGGTGTCTCTATAAGATGAGAGACATAGGTCCTTCGATTTTTTCAGTTGGGCCCAAACTGGAAAAACCAAAGTCCAAGATTTACTGGAAATTTTAGAGACCAGATTGTTTGAAACTGTGATTTTTTGAATGGCTGTCAAGAATGTCAAGAAGGCTCAAAATCCAAAATATCTGGTTGAAATAAGATTCCTTAAAATCATGACATAACATAGACCAAATTTGATCATTGTTAGAAGGTGATTATTCAAATCTTTGAAAATAAGCACATATTTAAATAACCCATAGCTCTTAATAAAAATTCAGCTGTTTTTGAACAATTAGAATTTAACAGACATCAAGAGAACATAATAGATTACATTAACACATTGCTTTAACAGAGCATCAGAGTTTAATTCTATGTCAAAGAGAAATTGAGCTTCCTGTGATCTTTTGCTGTGAGGTTTCCTTCCTTTACCTTCTTTCATATTGGTGACCATGTTTCTGTGTTTCTGTGTGTAACACATCTTTAAGCATCTTTTGCAGGGCTGGACGAGTGGCAACAAATTCTTTCAGTTTCTGTTCGCTATGAAAGGTCTTTATTTCACCTTCATTCACAAATGAGAGCTTTGCAGGATATAATATTCTGGGATGGCAGTTTTTCTCTCTTAGTACCTGGGCTATGTCTCGCTATTCCCTTCTAGCTTGTAGGGTTTCTAATGAGAAGTCTGCTGTGAGTCTAATTGTAGATTCTCTGAGAGTAATCTGACGTTTCTCTCTTGCACATTTTAGGATCTTTTCTTTATGTTTCACTGTGGTGAGTTTGATTACAACGTGTCGTGGTGAGGATCTCTTTTGATCATGTTTATTAGGGGTTCTATGAGCTTCCTGTACTAAGATCCCTCTGTCCTTCTCAAACCTGGGAAATTTTCTGCTAGTATCTCACTGAAAATGCCTTCTAATCCTTTCTCCCTTTCCATGCCTTCAGGAACTCCTAGGACCCGAATGTTGGGTTTTTTAATAGTATCCTGTAGATTCCCAACAATATTTTTTAGATTTCTAATTTCTTCTTCTTTTCTTTGGTTTGCTGTTTCCTTTCCTGTTCTCTGTCTTCTAAGTCTGATATTCTCTCTTCTGCTTCGCCCATTCTGTTTTTAAGGCTCTCTAATGTGTTTGTCATTTGATCTATTGAATTCTTCATTTCATTATGATTTCTCGTCACTATCACCGTTTCTTGTTCTACTAGTTGTTTCATTTCATTTTGATTCCTCCTTAATATTTCATTTTCAAGAGAGAGATTTTCTATCTTGTCCATTAAGGATTTCTGTAGTTCAAGACTTTGTTTTTGAGAACTTCTTAATGTTCTTATCAATTTTTTGAGATCCGCTTCTTGCATTTCTTCGATCTCATCATCTTCATAATCTTGAATTGGGGTGTCTTTTTCATTTGGGGGCGTCATAGTGTCTTCCTTGTCCTTGTTACCTCAGTTTTTGCGTTTGTTGTTTGGCATGTTGGAGATATTTGGTTTCTTCACTGTGGTGTTTTTTCTTGTTACACTATGGCTCTATATTAAGTGGACTGTCTGCTTTCGGTGGAGACTTAGAGGCTTGAGATGAGTGTGGACTGAGAGCTGTGTTTGGTTCCTCAGGGTTGAGGGTGTGTCAAAGATGACACTCCCAGGTTAGGTGTGGTAAATATTTCTTTCTTTCGTTCTTTTTTTGATTCAAAAGGGAAGTAATTCCGCACAGCTGAACGGAATTGGAGGTAGTTAACAGGCAAATGATATACCCACAGGAGCCAGAGATTGGAAGCTCTTTCCCAAAGACCACACAGGGAATCTGTGCTGCCCTCAGTGTGGGCTCCAATTCTCCTGCAGTCTCCCACTGGGTTGCCAAGTTAGATGCTAATCTCCTGTTATTTCACCCCTCCCCCCAGAGTCAGGTTTTTCTGCTAGGCTCAGGGCCGGTGCAGACCTGAGGTCGCCCTGCTTATGACGTATGTGCAAAATGGCGCCTCTCTTTGACTTGCTCGCCTTTGAGGGGCGAGCGGAGAGAGAGAAACTTGTGTCCGTATCGGTCACTTTTTTTTTTCCTCTCTCTCTTCTAGTTAGCCTGGTGAACTTTTCCCCATGGAGTTTCAAGCCTCGTTCCCTCTAGTCTCCTCTTTCCGCTTGCCCGCTGGTGTCTTGGGCTATTGTGGTTCGGCTCACCTCGCGTTCCAGCGCTGGTGTGTTGAGTCTGCAGATGGTGTCCCGAACTTGGGCTCCCACGCTCTCCATGCAGGTCCACTGTGAATCACTAGTTCCAGAAGAGTTTCCTCTGCTGTTTCTTCCCCTACTCTTCCTTGACCCTGCAGTATCTCCACTTTTATTAACCTGTCTCTCCCCCAGACTAATAGTGTGCTCCCTTCCTATTCTGCCATCTTGCCGCTCTCCCCATTTTTCTGAATTCTTTACATATTCTGGGTATTGGTATTTGTTATGGTAATAGTGTATAAAATTTTCTTCCATATTATACATTGCCTCTTTAATCTGTTCATTATTTTCTATGCTGTAGGAAAGATTCTTACTTTGTGTTGAATGCTTTTCTCAAGTTTTCTTCTAGTTATTTCATAATATCAGGTCAAATATTTAGGTTTTCAATTCATTTTGACTGGGTTTTTGTATGCAGTGAGTTGTTAGGGTTCAAGGTTCAATGTTATGTATATAGAGAACCAGTTATCACATCACCATATATTGAGGAAGCTGTTTTTTTTTTCCCAGTGTATGCTTTGACACCATTATCAAGGATCATTTGGCTATAGATGTGTGGATTTACTTATGCAATCTCTAGCACATCTCATTGTTATACATGTTTATTTTTATGCTCGAAACATGCTGTTTTAGTCATACAAATATGTGTGTGTGTATTGAAATCAGGCATTGCAATGCCTATAAATTTGTTCTTTTTGCACAAGTTTGCTTTGTCTTTCAGGGTTTTTTGTGTATGAATTTTAGGGCCTTTATCTAGTTATGTAAACAATCCCATTGGCATTTTGATAAAGATTGAATTGATATTATAAATAATTGTGCATAGTATTAACATTGTAATAATATAAATGTTTTCAGTTCAAGAGCAGAGAAACACTTCTCATTTTTACTTGAAATTGTTTCATTCATTAACATTTTATGATATTGTAGAAGTCTATCACACCTTTGGTTAAATTTGCTACTAGACAATTTGGGACTTACTGGTAGCTACTACAAATGATACTGCTTTTATGATTTCTTTTTTAAAAAAATATTTTATTTTAAAAATGGAATTTGAAAGAGATTGAAAGCGGCTGGCGCTGTGGTACAGTAGGTTAACGCTGTGTTCTGAAGCGCCAGCATCCCATATGGGAGCCAGTTCTAGTCCTGGCTACTCCTCTTCCAATCCTGTTCTCTGCTATGGCCTGGGAAAGCAGTAGAAGATGGCCCAAGTCCTTGGGCCCCTGCACCCGTGTGGGAGACCTGGATGAAGCTCCTGGCTCCTGGCTTCAGATGGGCGCAGCTCCAGCCATTGTGGCCAATTGGGGAGTGAACCATTGGATGGAAGAGCTCTCTCACTCTGCCTCTCCTCACCCTGTGTAACTCTGACTTTCAAATAAATAAATAAATCTTTAAAAAAGATGGAGAGTATGAGGGAGAGAGAGAGAGAGAGAGAGAGAAAGAGAAAGAGAGAGAGAATCTTCCATCTGCTGGTTTACTGCCCAAACGTCTGCAAGAACCAGTAATGGGCCAGACTAAAGCAAGGAGCCATGAGATTCATCCAGGTCTTCCACAAGGAGCAGGGGCCCAAGCACAAGGGCCAATTTTGTTCCTTTTCCAGGAGTATTAGCAATGAGTAGAACCAGAAGTGGAACATCCAGTACTTGAACACGTGCCATTAAGGAATGCCAGTATTGCCGATGGTGGCTTTACCCACTATTCCAATTAATAGCAAATTCATTATTGATATATAAAAATGCTACTGGTTTTTACAAGTTGAACTTTTATCCTGTAACTGTACTCTATTTGTTTATTGGTTGCAAAAGTCTCTTGGTGGAGTCTAGATGTTTTTGTGTACAGAACCAGATAATCTGAAATCACATCTCTGTGGAGTTGGCTTTCTCCTTTACTATTTATAAGCCCCACCCCCTCTCTCTAGCTCACTCTCTCTCAGAAACACTGACTTTCACATAAATGGATATATTTTTAAAGGAATCAAACATATTAGTGCATGAGCCAGACTTCCTTCATTCTTAAGGATAAATAATATCTCATTGCATGTATTATTTTTTCCATTTTTCTGTCAGTGGAGGTTTGTGTTGTATCCACCTCTTAACTATTATAAATGAAACAGCAAGCATGGGAACATCAAATATCTTTTCCAGGTCCTGATTTTAGATAAATATCTAAAAGTGATTTTGCATGACTCTTTGACCATTCTACTATTATTTTTGAGTAATCTTCAAATAACTTCCCATAGAATCTTCACCATGATACATTCCTACCAGCAGTGTCTAAGGAAGCTAATACTTTCATTAGGTCCTTTTTTATCCTAATGACCATGGCCATCCTTACAGGTATATGGTGTTGTCTCATTGTAGTTTTGAATATTTTCATGATTGCTAGTGATATTGAGCATATTTTAATATACTTCTTGAATATTTTCATGTGTTTTTAAGAGAAATGGTCTATGTAAGCCCTTTATCCATTATTAAATTGGCTGATTAGGCTTTGTACTGAGTTTTAGGCATCCCTTATATATCCTTTGTTATCCACTTACCAGATATATTGGTTGGAAACACTTGTATCCACACACTAAGTCTCTTTTTCACTCTGTGCATTGTTTCATTTATTATGCACAAGCTTATTTAATTTGATATGACCCAATTGGTGTGCTAATATATTTCATATTCTTCTGTGTGGATTTGGAGTCCTATGCAAGAAATCTTTGCCAGGAGCAGTCAAGAAGCATTGCTTTTATGTTTCCTTATAATTTTTGTACTTCAGCTTTAACATGTAAGTCTCAGAAACTTTAAACTGATTTTTGTATGTAGTGAGACAGTCCAATATCATAGCTTTATTTCAGATGTAATGTGGTTTCTGAGGCATATTATACATATTTTTTATTTCAGCAATCAGAGGTTGATATAAACTGCATCAAACCTGTAAGTTGATTTAGGTTATATGGATTTTGAGAAAACTTCAGTCCTTCCAAAGCATTGACACAAGATGTCTTCTGACTTATGTAAGTTTTCCTCAGTTTCTTCCAGTATTCATGAAACTTTTAAGTGCACCCAACTTTTAATTTCTCAATTAAATTTATCTCTAATTATTGCATTGTCTTTGACATTAGATTATATCACTTCATCAATGTAGAACTAGAATATATTTATCCAGAATTTCCCTTTTTTAAAATATTTGGGTATTTATTTGAAAGATAGAGTTATAGAGAGGCAGAAGCAGAGAGAGAGAGAGAGAGAGAGAGAGAGAGAGAGAGAGAGGTCTTCCATCTGCTGGTTCATTCCCCAGATGGCCACAATGGCTGGAACTGGGCTGATCTGAAACCAGGATCCAGGAGTTTCTGGTCTCCCATGTGGGTGCAGGGGCCCAAGTGGTTGGGCCATCTTCTACTGCTTTCCCAGGCCATAGCAGAGAGCTGGATCAGAAATGGAGCAGCCAGGACTCGAACCGGTGCACATATGGGATGCTGGCAATACAGGTGGCAGCTTTATCTCTATTCCACTGTGCCGACCCCAGCAATGAGGTTTTTCTTTTTTTAATTAATGAATTTATTAATTTTTAATCATAGTCATACACATTTATTGGGTACAACATACTATTTTGATACATACATACATTTTAATGATCATAAAGAAAAATTATCATCTATCACTTCATATATTCAAGGTTTCTCTGTAATGTGAATATTTAGAAGTCTTTCTTCTAGCTAGTTAGAAAAGTACAGCATGTTATTTTTAAACTATTGTTACTCTACTGTGCAATAGAACACTAATGGGATTGTTTTTACAATAACGAAAGAAATCACTTTTTAGTCCAATAAAAAGTAAGCATTTCTGAGATTTGGCTTATGTATCTTTATATATTTTTTGAGGGATTTAACTTCAGAAAAGAATCCAAGGATAGGGCATCATATAGACATTACTATAGCTTATGCTTTATAGATGTCCTCCACTTACTACATTAAAATGAGATAATTCCTTGTGATCAAGTTTTACTATTAACTCTCATAATCCAACTCTTTGAGGTGAGAGGTCCTGCACAGGAAGTTACTGCACAGTGACTCCTGTTGTTTGTTTAACAATTAACACTCATGTATAACATCAGTGATTGAGTCTCTTGCCATGAGCTGCCTAGGCTATGGAAGTCTTTTGAATCCACAAACTCCTTCAGTATTTAGACAAGCCCATAAGCAATATGGAAGCCCTATCCTCCCATCAGAGGAAAGTACATCCTTTGATTACCACTTCTTTCTGTTGGTGTCTCACCTACAGAAGTCCTTCCTGTGGGACATTTTTTGCCACAGTGTTTTGGCTTTCTATGAATGACGTGCTCTCATGGGTTTTTCAGCCAGACCAGAATGCCTTGAGGCTGATTATGAGTTCAGAGTGTTATTTGAAGTGATTGTCATTCTATAGTCTGCTGTATGCACTTCTTCCCATGTTGGAACATTTACTCTTTTGTGATTCTATTACCATTATTAAGCACTTAGTCTTATTTATATGATCATTTTAATACCTAATCCTATCTATATGATCACTTTATCACGTAATCTTAACCCCATGCTCACGCTAACATTCAAGATGTTATTTTTTTCCAACCTAGCTTAAGAGCATTTGGGGTACCATAGTAAGTTTTTAAACTGTACCCTTAGAGGTAGATCCATATGAATGTATGAATAACCATACAGTTTTGCAGTTGCAAACTTCATAAGTTTCACATATACATCTTTAGGAACATGGTGATTCTTCCCACCATATCTACCCTCTCACCCATGCTCCCACTCCCTCTCCTCTTCCTTATTTCCACTCTTTTTTTTTTACTAATATCTATTTTCAGTTAACTTTTTACACATATGATTTTCTCTATTTTGGGTAAAAGTTCAACAGAAGGTATGAGAAAAAAGTAAAAAAGAGAAAGAAAAGAAAGAAAAAAGGCAAATTTTCTCAACAGTCAAGACAAGAGCTGTTAAAAGTGATTGTTTCTCAAAGTGTCAATTTCACTCTACAGAATGCCTTTCAGGTACTCTATTAGTTATCAAAGGTCAGGCAGAACATATTATATTTGTCCCTTGGGGACTGTCTTATTTCACTAAGTATGATGTTTTCAAGTTTCATCCATTTTGTTGTGAATGTTCAGATTTTAATTTTTTGCCACTGTGTAGTATTCCATGGTATACATACATCATCATATATCATAATTTATTTATCCAGTCTTCAATTGACAGGCATCTGGGTTGCTTTCATGTCTTAGCTACTGTGAAATGAGCTGCAGTTTTAAAGAAGGGTGTACAGATTGCTCTTTCACACACTGACTTCATTTCATTTGGATAGACTCCCAGAAGTGGGAAGGCTGGGTCATATGCTAGATCTATATTTAGATTTCTGAAGTACCTCCATACTGTCTTCCATAATGGTTTTACCAGTTCACATTCCCACCAAGAGTGGGTTAGTGTACCTTTTCCCCTGCATCTTTGCCAGTATTTGTTGTTTGTTGATTTCTGTATGAAAGCCATTCTAATGGGGGTGAGGTGGGACCTTAATAGGGTTTTGAGTGGCATTTCCTGATGGATAGTGAGGCTAAGCAATTTTTCATATGCCTGTTGGCCATTCAGATTTTCTCCTTTGAAAAGTGCCTGTTTAGGCAAACCAAAGAAAAGAAGAAGAAATCAGAAATCTAAAAAATATTGTCGGGAATCTACAGGATACTATTAAAAAACCCAACATTCGGGTCCTAGGAGTTCCTGAAGGCATGGAAAGGGAGAAAGGATTAGAAGGCCTTTTTAGTGAGATACTAGCAGAAAATTTCCCAGGTTTGGAGAAGGACAGAGGCATCTTAGTACAGGAAGCTCATAGAACCCCTAATAAACATGATCAAAAGAGATCCTCACCATGACACGTTGTAATCAAACTCACCACAGTGAAACATAAAGAAAAGATTCTAAAATGTGCAAGAGAGAAAAGTCAGACCACCCTCAGAGGATCCCCAATTAGACTCACAGCTGACTTCTCATCAGAAACCCTACAAGCGAGGAGGGAATGGCGAGATATAGCCCAGGTACTAAGAGAGAAAAACTGCCATCCCAGAATATTATATCCTGCAAAGCTCTCATTTGTGAATGAAGGTGAAATAAAGACCTTTAACAGCAAACATAAATTGAAAGAATTTGTTGCCACTCGTCCAGCCCTGCAAAAGATGCTAAAAGATGTGATACACGCAGAAACACAGAAACATGGTCACCAATATGAAAGAAGGTAAAGGAAGGAAACCTCACAGCAAAAGATCACAGGAAACCCAAAAATGGTAGGGCAAAGTTACTACTTATCGATAGTCACATTAAACGTTAAAGGCCTGAACAATCCAGTTAAAAGACACCGATTGGCTGATTGGGTTAAGGAAAAACCCATCTATTTGCTGCTTACAAGAATCACATCTTTCTAACAAAGATGCATACAGACTGAAAGTGAAAGGCTGGAAAAATATATACCATGCCAACAGAAATGAAAAAAGAGCATAAATTTTACCACAAAAACTATTAGGAGAGACAAAGACGGGCACTATGTAATGATTAAGGGATCCATTCAACAGGAATATATATATGATTATCAATGTATATGCACCTAATTACAGGGCACCGGTTTATTTAAAAGACTTGTTAAGGGACTTAAAGGGAGACTTAGACCCCAATACAATAGTACTGGGGGACTTCAATACTCCACTCTCAGAGATAGACAGATCAACAGGACAGAAGATCAACAAGGAGACAGTAGATTTAAACGACACTATAGCTCAAATGGATCTAACAGATATCTACAGAACTTTTCATCCTACACATAAAGCATTTACATTCTTCTCAGCAGTACATGGGACCTTCTCTAGGATTGACCGCATACTAGGCCATAAAGCAAATCTCAGCAAATTCAAAAGAATTAGAATCATACCATGCAGCTTCTCAGACCATAAAGGAATGAAGTTGGAAATTAGCAACTCAGGAATCCCTAGAGCACGTGCAAACACATGGAGACTGAATAACATGCTCCTGAAAAACAATGGGTCATAGAAGAAATTAAAAGAGAAATCAAAATTTTCTGGAAGTAAATGAGGATAGTAGCACATCATACCAAAACCTATGGGATACAGCAAAAGCAGTGTTAAGAGGAAATTTATATCAATAGGTGCCTACATCAAGAAATTGGAAAGGCACCAAATAGATGAGCTTTCAAGTCATCTCAAGGATCTAGAAAATCTGCAGCAAACCAAACACAAACCCATTAGGAGAAGAGAAATAATTAAAATCAGAGAGGAAAATCAACAGATTGAATCCAAAAAAAAAACATTACAAAAAATCAGTCAAACGAGGAGCTGTTTTTTTGAAAAAATAAACAAAATTGACACCCCATTGGCCCAACTAACTAAAAAAAGAAGAGAAAAGACTCAAATCAATAGGATCAGAGATGAAAAAGGAAACGTAACAACAGACACCACAGAAATAAAAAGAATCATCAGAAATTACTACAGGGACTTGTATGCCAGCAAACAGGGAAATCTATTAGAAATGGATAGAATCCTGGACACATACAACCTACCTAAATTGAGCCAGGAAAACATAGAAAACCTAAACAGACCCATAACTGACACAGAAATTGAAACAGTAATAAAGGCCCTCCCAACAAAGAAAAGCCCAGGACCAGATGGATTCACTGCTGAGTTCTACCAGACATTTAGAGAAGAACTAACTCCAATTCTTCTCAAACTATTCAAAACAATCGAAAAAGAGGGAATCCTCCCAAATTCTTTCTATGAAGCCAGCATCACCTTAATTCCTAAGCCGGAAAAAGATGCAGCATTGAAAGAGAATTACAGACCAATATCCCTGATGAACATAGATGCAAAAATCCTCAATAAAATTCTGGCCAATAGAATGCAACATCACATTAGAAAGATCATCCGCCCAGACCAAGTGGGATTTATCCCTGGTATGCAGGGATGGTTCAATGTTCGCAAAACAATAAACGTGATACACCACATTAACAGGCTGCAGAAGAAAAGCCGTATGATTCTCTCAATAGAGGCAGAGAAAGCATTTGATAAAATACAACACCCTTTCATGATGAAAACCCTAAGCAAACTGGGTATGGAAGGAACATTCCTCAATACAATCAAAGCAATATATGAAAAACCCATGGCCAACATCCTATTGAATGGGGAAAAGTTGGAAGCATTTCCGCTGAGATCTGGTACCAGACAGGGATGCCCACTCTCACCACTGCTCTTCAATATAGTTCTGGAAGTTCTAGCCAGAGCTATTAGGCAAGAAAAATAAATTAAAGGGATACAAATTGGGAAAGAAGAACTCAAACTATCCCTCTTTGCAGATGATACGATTCTTTATTTAGAGGACCCAAAGAACTCCCCTAAGAGACTATTGGAACTCATAGAAGAGTTTGGCAAAGTAGCAGGATATAAAATCAATGCACAAAAATCAACAGCCTTTGTATACACAGACAATGCCACGGCTGAGGAAGAACTTCTAAGTTCAATCCCATTCACAATAGCTACAAAAACAATCAAATACCTTGGAATAAACTTAACCAAAGACATTAAAGATCTCTATGATGAAAATTACAAAACCTTAAAGAAAGAAATAGAAGAGGATACCAAAAAATGGAAAAATCTTCCTTGCTCATGGATTGGAAGAATCAACATCATCAAAATGTCCATTCTCCCAAAAGCAATTTACAGATTCAATGCAATACCAATCAAAAATACCAAAGGCATTCTTCTCAGATCTGGAAAAAATGATGCAGAAATTCATATGAAGACACAGAAGACCTCGAATAGCTAAAGCAATCTTGTACAACAAAAACAAAGCCGGAGGCATTACAATACCAGATTTCAGGACATACTACAGGGCAGTTGTTATCAAAACAGCATGGTACTGGTACAGAAACAGATGGATAGACCAATAGGACAGAATAGAAACACCAGAAATGAACCCAAACATCTACAGCCAACTTATATTTGATCAAAGATCCAAAACCAATCCCTGGAGCAAGGATAGTCTATTCAATAAATGGTGCTGGGAAAACTGGATTTCCATGTGCAGAATCATGAAGCAAGATCCCTATGTTTCACCTTACACAAAAATTCACTCAACATGGATTAAAGACTTAAATCTATGACCAGACACCATCAAATTATTAGAGAGCATTGGAGAAACCCTGCAAGATATAGGCCCAGGTAAAGACTTCTTGGAAAATACCCCAGGAGCACAGGCAGTCAAAACCAAAATTAACTATTGGAATTACATCAAACTGAGAAGTTTCTGTACTGCAAAAGAAAAGTTTCTGTACTGCAAAAAGTCAGGAAAGTGAATAGGAAACCAACAGAATGGGAAAAAATATTTGCAAACTATGCAACAGATAAAGGGTTGATAACCAGAATCTACAAAGAAATCAAGAAACTCCACAACATCAAAACAAACAACCCACTTAAGAGATGAGCCAAAGACCTCAACAGACATCTTTCCAAAGAAGAAATCCAAATGGCCAACAGACACATGAAAAAATGTTCAAGATCACTAGCAATCAGAGAAATGCAAATCAAAACCACAATGAGGTTCCACCTCACCCTGGTGAGAATAGCTCACATTCAGAAATCTACCAACAACAGATGCTGGAGAGGATGTGGAGAAAAGGAACACTAAACCACTGTTGGTGGGAATGCAAACTCGTTAAGCCACTATGGAAGTCAGTCTGGAGATTCCTCAGAAACCTGAATATAACCCTACCATTCAACCCAGCCATCCCACTCCTTGGAATTTACCCAAAGGAACTTAATTTGGCTAATAAAAAAGCCATCTGCACATTAATGTTTATTGCAGCTCAATTCACAATAGCTAAGTTCTGGAACCAACCCAATTGCCCATCAACAGTAGACTGGATAAAGAAACTATGGGACATGTACTCTATGGAATACTATACAGTAGTAAGAAAAAATGAAACCCGGTCATTTGCAATAAGATGGAGGAATCTGGAAAACATCATGCTGAGTGAATTAAGCCAGTCCCAAGAGACAAATATCATTTGTTTTCCCTGATTGGTGACAACTAACTGGGCACCAAAGGGAAACCTGTGGAAGTGAAATGGACACTATGAGAAATAGTGACTTGATCAGCTCTTGTGCTGACTGTTGATGTACAATGGAATACTTTACTCATTTTAGTATTTTTTTGTTCTAGTACTAGTGGTTAAAATCTGTAAGTAATACACAATTATTCTTAGGTGTCTAAATCTTAACTGAAAAGTAATCCCGGTAAAATATAAGAATGACAAAAAAAACCTGGTGTTAAATTGGAAACGGCATAGAAAATTAATTAATTTTTAAAAAGTATTATGTAGGATCTCTGTCTTTAATGTGCTGTGCACTCTTATTTAATGCTATAACTAGTATTCCAACAGTATTTTTTTTCACTTTGTGTTGCTATATGGGGGCAAACTGTTGAAATCGTTACCTAATATATACTAAACTGATCTTTTGTATATAAAGAGAATTGAAAATGAATCATGATGTGATTGGAAGGGGAGAGGGAGTGGGAAAGGGGAGGGTTGTGGGTGGGAGGGAAGTTTTGGGAGGGGGAAGCCATTGTAACCCATAAGCTGTACTTTGGAAATTTATATTCATTAAATAAAAGTTTAATTAAAAAAAAGAATGAAAAAAAGAGAGGGAGGAGATGTACAATTTGGGACATGCTCAATCGGACTTGCCCCAAATGATGGAGTTAGAAACGTGCCAGGGGATTCCAATACAATACCATCAAGTTGGCATGTACCAATGCCATCTCACTAGTTCAGGTGATCAATTTCAGTTCACAATTGATCACACTGATAGATCTAAGAGTCAAAGGGATCACAGAAACAAGACTAATGTCTGCTAATACTAACTGATAAAACCAAAAAAGGGAGAGAAGGATCCAACATGGAAAGGCGGAGACACAGCAGACTCATAGAATGGCAGATGTCCTAAACAGCACTCTAGCCTCAGAATCAGCCCTTAAGGCATTCGGATCTGGCTGAAAAGCCCATGAGAGTATTTCAGGCATGGAAAGCCAAGACACTCTGGAAAGAAGAAGAAAGAAGAAAAAAAGAAGAAAGAAGAAGGAGAAGGAGAAGGAGGAGGAGGAGGAGGAGAAAGAGAAGGAGAAGGAGAAGGAGAAGAAGAAGACCTAAATGAAGGATCTCAGCGAGTGTGATCCCAGTGAAATAACGGGGCCATCAAGGTAGGAGGTGCCTTTCTCTGAAGGGAGGAGAGAATTTCCACTTTGACTATGACCCTGTCGGAATAAGATCGAAGTCAGCGTACCCTAAAGTTTTCCATAGCCTCGGCAACTTATGACTAGAGCCTAGGGAGATTACTGACGCCATAAACAAGAGTGTTAAATTGTTAAATCAACATCAAGAGTCACTGTGTACTTACATCCCATGTGGGATTTGTCCTTAATGGGTTGTCCAATGTGAAGTAATGATATAGCTAGTACTGAAACAGTATTTTTATACTTTGTGGTTAGGTGTGGGTGCAAACTGATGAAATCTTTACTTAGTATATACTGAAGCGATCTTCTGTATATAAAGATAATTGAAAATGAAAAAAAGAACCTTGGTGTTAAATTGGAAATTACATAGAAAATTAATCAATCTTTTTAAAAAATATCATGCAGGATCTCTGTCATTAATGTGCTGTACACTGTTATTTAATGCTATAACTAGTACTCCAACAGTATTTTTTTCACTTTGTGTTTCTTTATATATACTAAACTGATTTTCTGTATATAAAGAGAATTGAAAATGAAAATTGATGTGGAAGGGGAGAGCGAGTGGGAAAGGGGAGGGTTGCGGGGGGGAGGGAAGTTATGGGGGGAAGCCATTGTAATCCATAACCTGTACTTTGGAAATTTATATTCATTAAATAAAAATAAATAAATAAATAAATTAATTAATTAAATAAAAAGTGCCTGTTTAGGCAACTTGCCCATTTATAAACTGGGTTGTTTGCTTTGTTGTTGTTGAGTTTCTTGATCTCTTTATATATTCTGTTATTAATTCTTTATCAGTTGTATGGTTTGTGAATATTTTCTCCCATTCTGTTGGTTGCCTCTTCACTTTGCTGATTGTTTCTTTTGCAAAACAAGAGTTTCTCAATTTAATGTAATGAAATTTGTTAATTTTGGCTTTGATTGCCTGTGCCTCTGGGGTCTTTTCCAGGAACTCTTTGTTTATGTAGGGTTTTCTCAATGTTTCCTAATAATTTGATGATATCAGGTTGCAGATTTAGGTCTGTAATGCATTTTGAGTGGATTTTAGTGAAAGATATAAGGTAGAGATCTTGCTTCGTTTTTCTGCATGTGGCACTCTAAATCAAAATGTGTATATGAAATAAAATTGGTTATCATAAATATAGTAACAAACATTGGTGAACGAAGGTTGATTCATTTTACTGGTAAATATATGTCCTGTGCATGATTGAAATGAACACACTTTTCACTTAGTTATCATTAATAGATTCTTTTTGTTACAACTTGGCATTGGAATCTCAGGCAATTCCTCTTTCCCATATTTACACTCCACCAGGACCCCACGTCAAAGCCCACCAAAATGATCAACCGCCACTTGACCCTTGACCATGAATCGAAGCTCCTTACTGAAGTGTCTTCGTCTTTTATAGATTTGGTAGAGTAAGTGAATTTCTGTAATGAACTCATATGTAAGGCCTTGTTCTACATGAGCAGGGTGATGGGGTGGGATCTCCCCATCTATATCACCTGCCTCCTGAGCGTCATCCAGTCTGTCACCACCAGCTCCACCACCTTCTATTTAGTGAGACAGAAACATAAATTGACAATTACATTATCTACATTTTAATATTTATTTTGTATTTCAAATTTTCTTTTTTAAGATTAATTTTATTTACTTGATAGAGTTACAGAAAGAGGTAGGCACACACACACACACACATACCAGACACATATACACAGAAAGAGAGAGACAGCGAGACACAGAGAGAGGACTTCCATCCACTGGTTCATTCCCCAAATGGCCACAACAGCTGGAGTTGAGCCGATCCAAAGCCAGGAGCGAGGAGCCTCCTCCAGGTCTCTCACACAGATATAGAGAACCAAGGACTTGGGCCATCTTCTATTGCTTTCCCAGACCACAGCAGAGAGCCAGATTAGAAGTAGAGCACCAGGACTCAAACCTGTTCCCACATGGGATCCTGGCACAGCAGACTGGGAAAACCTGCTGCATCACAGCATAGGCCCCTCAATTTGTCTTTAAATAGTAACATAATGCTTCACATCGTGACCAATTCCAATGTGACTGAGAATGATCTTCTCCAAATCAGTCAATACTGCTTATTATTTCCCTTTGATTCCATCATTGGGAGGCTGTATTTCGCTATGACAACGTCCAGGGATGTCTTCCTTGTAGGAGTCACCCTATTCTCTAATGTGTACCTGGTGATATTTTGTCCAGGCATCAGAGGAGGTACCAACACCATTGCAGCACCAGTCTCTGCGCAACAACCTCCCCAGAGAAAAGGCCACCTAGACAAGCTTGTTGCTGCTGAGTGTCTATGTGGTCACCCAATGCCTTAACTTCAGTCCTGTCTCAGTCCATGTGTGATACACATACAACAAAATCTTTGAGTATTCAGAAATTTGTACTTTGTGTCACAACTAGTTCATTATTTTTTTGCTTCTCAATTATGATAAAACAATAATCAATATTCTGAAAAATATGCACAGAAGAGCCACTCATATTTGCTAATAATGCGGTGGGATACTTTTCCTGAAAAATATGCTGTTCTAATAGCAGTTAAATTATTCTATAGTATAAGATTACATATTTATTTATATAAGGGGAACAAATTTCACATATTTCATATTTACAGTTTTAAAAGCAAAATGATAATTTATATCAGGTTAAAATAAAATGTGTGATTATTTTATTGTATCAAAATTCTAAAGCTGATGCTTCAAGGATTATGTAGTTTTTTACTTCAGTGTGAATCATGGTTTGATGCATATCATGTATCCTCTTATTTCATTTTCTTTATTGTAGGAAAACATTTATTTCTTCTTGACATATATGCTTAAAAAGTTCCTATTGATAATCACATCTCTGTATTTTTGAAAATGTTTTATTTACATTTGTGCATTAACTATATTTTAGCTAAGGACCCAACTCTAGCTCAGATAATTACCTTTGGCATCATTAAGTTTATGTCTCTGATTTATGAATCCATACAAGTTGTTGAGGATTTTCTTTTACTCACCTCTGTGGGAGATCTCTATTTTTATCTTACTGTTTTAAATGTTTTTGTCTCCCTTGATGTTATAAAATGTGATTATAATTTCTTTAAATATACATAAACATTTTTCTTGTTGAAACAATGCATTTTTAATTCAAGAATTTGTAAACTCAGAGTCTTTTAAATCACCCATTATTTATTAATTGTGCCTGTGTGTTTTTCTAATGTTCTAAGGAAGTAATTGGATATTTCAGTCTTTGTCATATTAACATTCATGTTTGTGTAATTGTACATACATTTGCTATGGCTTTGTATCCCTGCTCTGTATTTTAACAGATTCATTATTCTCAATATCCTGGCTCACAAGCCCTCTCAGCATCCCTGTGCAGTTTTCACCTATGTTTTACATTAACTTTATTCATAATATTTTCACTTGTTCCAATTCCCATGGATACCTTTCTATTTGTGTCTAACAACTGCATAGTTTATTGCTCTTTCTATGTTATTTTGGTTTTCTGTTTTCCAATTGTATTGACTTAAATTATCCTATTAAGGGTAATTCCTATTTTACATTTATGTGAAAGGAAACTCTTAAGGCACAAAATCTGGTATCTTATTTCCTTAGTATAAAATACAATATATATTTTGTTCTGGTGCATGGATATGTCACAATTGAGATTCTTTAGTCACTTCCATTCTATTGTTTATTTCACTTACCTGTGGCAATATTGCACAATGCATGTGGGTTTGACATCCCCAGGTCACCCACGTCTGGATGGGGCATTGACTTCTTGGTTGACCACTTCTCTAGGTCATTGCCTTGGTTCACACCCATATCCTGGAAGTTATCATTTGCTCTTTCCAAGTCTATTTGCCATTTTGAGGATTTTTGTAATTTTCTGGAGCATTTTACCTGTCCACATTAAATTTTTAGAATGGATTTTTTTTTCAAAAAGCACAAATATCAACACTGCACATGTGAGTAAAATAGCTGACATGGTTATTTTGGCACATATATGAGAATCTTGTAAAATTGTTTCTTCACTTGAGACACCTAAATATTCTATATCATAAAATAATTTGCATAAAGTGATTATTTATTATTATTTGAATCTCATTTTGTATTTGCTCAAATTTTTGAAATGACAACATGAAGAAAATTCCAAATTTGAATGTTTTAAGTATTGAATTTTAACAACAATTAATGAATAACTAATAGACATTTTATTTATTTATTTGAAAGTCAGAGTTACACAGAGAGGCAGAGAAGGGGAGAGAGCCAGAATGAGAGTGAGAGTGAGAATGAGAGAGAGAGGGAGAGAGAGAGAGAAAGTCTTTTATCTTGCTAGTTCACTCTCCTATTGGTCACAATGGCTGGAGCTGTGCTGATCTGAAGCCAGGATCCAGGAGCTTCTTCTGGGTCTCCCAAATGGGATGCCAGCACTGCAGGTAGCGGCTTTACCCACTACACGATGGCACCAGCTGCCTAATTGCCATTTTTACAAAAAAAGGTTTTTTAAAATAGAAAAGCTTAGGCATCCAAATTCATTTTATTAGCTCAATATTACCATTATACCAAAGCAGGATGAAACATCAAATGTCACCTTATTGTGCCACCAATTAAGCTGCTGCTGCTGATGCCAGCATCCTATATCAGAGTGTTGGTTCAAGTTCTAGCTGATTGAATTCTGATTTAGGTTCTTGCACATGTACCCAGGAAAGTAATGAATGATGTCCTAAAGACCTGGGTTCATTCAACCGACATGGTAGACATCAATGGAAATCCAGGCTCTTTAACTTGGTCTGTTGTCACAACACAGAACAATGCAGCTATTTGGGGAGTGAACAAGATGATGAAGATCTCTCTCCCTCGCTCTCTCTCTCTCCCTCCCTCTCTCCCTTCTTCCATCCTTCCCTCCCTCTCTAACTTGCCTTTAAAATAAATAGTTTTTTGAAGAATATTATAAGTCAAGAAGGACATAGACCAATATCCCACATGAACACAGACACAGGAATTTTCAAAACACTGCAAGCTTGATCCCATAAAAGTAAAAATGATTATACACCATAATGATAAAATGTTTCCCCCAAATTTTGTGTATAAAGGATATTATAAAACCAATTGAGTTAATACACAATGTTACTTAAATGAAAGAGCAAATGATAATTTTAATAGTCAAAGAAAACCATTAGAAAAACTCAATAGCTATTAGTGATAATGCTCCAAGAAACTACTAATAGAAGGAAACTTGTGTGATCTCCTGAAGTCTTTCATGAAAATCTACAGTCAACATCATATTCAATATTGAAAGACTGAAGGCTTAATATAAAAGTTAAGGAACACAAATATAATTTCCACTTTTACCAATCTAGTCAGTAGTGTACTGAGATATGAACTGGAGAAATTACTCAAGAAAATGAAATCAAATTCTTCTGATTAGAAAATAACTGGTTTTGGAGCCGGTGCTGTGGCGTAATGGGTAAAGCCACTGCCTGCAGTGCCGGCATTCCCTATGGGTGCCAGTTCAGGTCCCAGCTGCTCCACTTCTGATCCAGCTCTCTGCTATGGCCTGGGAGAGCAGTAGAAGTTGGCCCAAATCCTTGGGCCCCTGCACCTGTGTGTGGGAGACCCGGAAGAAGCTCCTGGCTCCTGGCTTTGGATCGGCGCAGCTCCAGCCACTGCGGCCAATTGGAGAGTGAACCAGTAGATGGAAGACCTTTCTCTCTCTCTCTCTCTCTCTCTCTCTGCTTCTCCTTCTCTCTCTGTGTAACTCCAACTTTCAAATAAATAAATATTAAAAAAAAGATAAGGAAAGAACTGGTTGTAATTGCACATGACATATATTAAAGAATATACTAAAAACTCAATAAATGTAATAATTCATCAGAATCATAAAATATCAAATGAACACACTGAATATAATTCTACTTTTGTATACCAGTAACTAACAATATGAAATTTAAATAAGGACATAATTACATTCATAAAAGCATCAAAATATAAATAAATAAATTCAGCAAAAACTTTAGATTGAAGCTATATTAAATGTGATAGAAGAAATCAAACAATAAATGAATAAATAAATTGAAAGCCATCTGATGTTTCAGGACAGCAATATTTACTATTGTTAAGGATACAACGTCCCACAAAAATTCAATGAAACCCTTTCAAATTGCATATTTAGTTTAGAACTTGAAGGACTTTCTCTAAACTCTAATGGGTATGCAAAGAAACAAAAAACACAAAGTTACACTTAAAGGGTATAATAAAACCTTGTGATTTAAATGGAGAGATATAAATTTTTATTGCAAAATAACACCAAACATGAGTTATTGGCATTTGGACAAAATTCATGTGGACCGATAGAATAGATTTTAATATTCAATAGAAACATTTATGATAAATTGATTTTGGCAATCTATGAAATATTTAAATGTGATAAGAATAGTGTTTACAACAAATGATCCTGGGAGAAAAGTAGATATCCAATTGCAAATGGATGATATTAGACCCTTAACACCTATCACACATGACAAAATTAATTCACAATATAGATCACAAACTTATAAATAATTGTTAAAACAAAAAACGAAAACAAAAAATCCTTAGGGGAAGCCATGGAATAAGTGTTAGTGATCATTAAAGTGTACTCCATCAAATTTAAAAACTTTAGTTCTCCAAGTGCTGTGAAGAATGTGAAAATATGTCACTATTTCATATGTTCAAAATGTACACATACATTAACATCACATTGCTGCTATGTGAGGGCAAACTGCTGAAATCTTTACTTAATATATACTAAACTGATCATCTGTATATAAAGATAATTGAAAATGAATCTCGATGTGAATGGAAGGGGAGAGGGAGCGGGAAAGGGGAGGGTTGTGGGTGGGAGGGAAGTTTTGGGGGGTGGAAAGCCATTGTAATCCATAAGCTGTACTTTGGAAATTTATATTCATTAAATAAAACTTTTAAAAAATCACATTGCACACTATGAGCATTTATAACTTCATTTGCTAATTTAAAAATAAAAGAAGGAAAATACTACTGCCTGAATGGGAATAAATTTTCAAAATGAAATTTTGATTTAATGTCTGATATGTACATTATGTAAGGAATTCTGAATGGTCAATAATAAAATGAAAATTCAGCTATTTAAATGGCTCTAGTGAGCAGCGCTCTGGCAGGGTGAATATGACTCTTGATGATACAACTGACACTGCTTGAGGACCTCTCCCAGCAGACCAGGAACAACATCAAGGCCAAGAAGAACAAGCTAACAAGAACCTTCTGTTACTGAGTACCTGGGTTGAGGCTGACCATGCTTGGGTAGGGGGCTGGGTTTCTGTGGGACCCTCCTGCTTTGGCTGGCTGTCTTGTGCTATCAGGCTATATGCTGGGACTCAGAGGTCTGCTGAGCTTGCCTGCACCTCTCCACACTCTAACTTCCTGTTCTGTGTATGAGCCTGTGGTTCTGATGACAGCTTCAAGGTAGTCACAATCTCCCACCCAGAACTAGAAGAAGGGGAGCTGGGTCCACCAAAGAGGGAGCTAGCTCTTAGTAACTCCCACTCAGGCTGTCACCAAAACAAAAACAACAACAATAACAAAAATCACTATCACCCTGGGCCTTGAGCCAATAAGCATACATTATGTCAAATGTTATTACAATAGGCACCCCCATAGGAAGACCTCAGAAAAGATCAGCAAGACCTTAAAACTCGGTGCACTTCCTGAAAACCAGTGTCCTGCTCAGGGCACTAAGTCTTGCCTTTGTCTCAGACAAGACACTTGCTTTCGCTTTGCAAAACAAAAATAGTTTGTGTTGGCAAATTGTTTTCTGGCTTCCTATTTCTACACTAAGCCAAGGAAAAGAACCCATCAAACTCACTCCAATAACCATCCTCCCCTCTGTAACTGGAAACATCTTTGGTGCCCAATGTGGCATTCAATAGAAGGCATCACTAAGATGTGTACTCCTTCCCTCAAACAGGACCAGATCTGTGAAAGTGACCATTGACCATCCAGTCCCTCACAATCTCTGAGAACACAGAGTCCCCAAGATATGACTTAGCTATGCAGAAACTCCAAAGAGTTTGTAAAGGGGGTGGGCAACTAGGAAGAGCAGCTGTCTAAGAGCCTGGAGACCTCCATCCCCACCCTGAGCTCACTTTGGCTTCATGTTGGCCAGTCTGTGACATGAGGACCTGGCTGCTCTCTGGGAGAGCTGCCTTGTGGTGCTGTGCTGTTATATGAGTGGGGCTTAGCCTGGACCTAGGCTAATATTGTTCCCACAGGTAAGCTCAGACAACCAGATAGTGGGCAGTCATGAGCAATAGGAGATTTTGCCCCCACCAGAATTAGGATTCCTTCTTAACAAGCCTTTAAATGTTTGTCATGCCCATCAAAAAAAAAATCAAGTAGCCATTGAGACAATTGGTTTTCAGAAAACTGTTTTTTTCTTGTATCCCCTGCCTCATGTGACATGCCTGCCATTGGGTAGATCATTTCTGGGCAAAGAAGCAGATCCTCGAGTGGCTTTGGACTCTCAAATGTTATGTGTCCCAACCAGCCATCCACACTCTGGAGTTGCCTGGAATTCACAGCCCTGCATGACGCCTGGCAGCTACAATGGCTCTGACCTATAGACCTCCTCTTAGAAGTTTTGGTGCTAATCACTGTCTTGGGTCCTTGGCCACAGAGAACCTTGTGGGAATTAGATTGTTTTGAGAGCTGAGGGATCAGCAATATATAGTCAATATAGGCCCTTCTATCAAGTTCCCAATCCTGAAATCAGAGAGAAGAGGGGCAGATGAACTGAAGCAGGAGGTACAAAATTTTAGCTCAGTACAACTCATTTATAAGACAAGAGCTCCAAGAGTTAATACCGGACCCAGATATGTCCACCTTGACCAATAATTCAGGAGGCTAATACCATCTAGTATAACAGAGTCCTGGAGAGGGAAGAGCAGAAAAACAAGCACCATAGGGGAAATCCCGGCTGCAATGAGGGATACCCGTTAGGAGTAAAAGAAAAGCTGAGAATTTGCTTCAATGATGGGAACATGGTGTTAAATTGGAAATTGCATAGAAAATTAATCAATTTTTTAAAAATATCATGTAGGATCTCTGTCTTTAATGTGCTGTACACTGTTATTTAATGCTATAACTAGTACTCCAACAGTATTTTTCACTTTGTGTTGCTATGTGGGGGCAAACTGTTGAAATCTTTACTTAATATATACTAAACAGCTCTTCTGTATATAAAGAGAATTGAAAATGAATCTCGATGTGAATGGAAGGGGAGAGGGAGCGGGAAAGGGGAGGGTTGCGGGTGGGAGGGAAGTTTTGGGAGGGGGAAGCCATGGTAATCCATAAGCTGTACTTTGGAAATTTATATTCATTAAATAAAAGTTAAAAAAAGATACCATAAATATAAAAAAAAGAGTGCCCTGGGAGAAGACCACCTGTGAGACACTGTCTGATCTGTTAGGGAGAACCCTGGAAAGCCTTGTGCCCCAAGATCTGAAGGGAGCAAGGGCCACCAGACCAGATTTCCCAATGAGGGGCCCCAGGGCCTCCTATCTATGCTCCCATGACTTATGTTCACACTGAGGAGCCCTGGGCCTCATTGATGGTGAGTTCACAAGGGGTCAGGTTTCCGCTCAACATCAGTGCTAGAATTTCAGCTTTACCCTTTTCTCTTGGATGAAGGTCCACAAAAAAGTTAGCCATTCAGGTATATCAGGCCAGCATCTCGAACAGTACTTTAAGCAGCCTCTGGCTTGCTCTTGGGGTGACTTCCTTCCTGATAATCCCTGAGACTCCATCCTCTCTTTTGGGGAGGGATATTCTGGCCAAGGCACATGTGGTCCTAGTCTTTACCCCTAATGTTCATGGCTGTTTTCCTTTAACTGAGGTAGACTGTGATCCTGCAGTGTGAACAGATGTAAAACAGTGGGTTGGACTCTTTCAGCTAAACCCATAGTCATCCACCTTAAAGACACCTACATTTACCACAAAGACAATACTCCCTAAGGCTGGATGCCCAAGATGGACTAAAGCCCACTACCAACCAGCTAGTGGAAATGGGGTTATCATTGGAGTGTGTGCATCCATAAAACATGCCAATTCTGGAGGTCCAAAAGGAGGCTGACAGGTGGCGAGTAGTACAAGATTCAAGACTGACACTTCAATCCAATGAGCCTCCAGAACCCAGCTACACCTGTGAACTCCTGGAGGACTTAAAACTAATCCTCAGGAAGACATCTGAGTGATAAGTATCTCAAATGAGGGCTCATCTCCCAGGTGTTCCAGGTCATGATGTCATCTTATCCCACTGGGGCTAATTATATTATATTCCTTAGCTTCTTCCTCCTTCTCCTATGCTTAGAGTCCTCTCATGAGTCCAGGAATGATCTTGCCTGGGACAATAAGCTACTCTTATATAATGTATCTGTAGACATAATAAATAAAAAGCAATATCATCATCAGCTGTATCTAGGAGCTAAGAAACTGGTGCTGGCGCCAATCAGTTCAACCTGTTTGGGCCCCTGGTGGCTGTTCTCCTAAAGCTAATATTTGGCCCATGTTTTTCTAATTGCCTTATAAAATGTGTCTGTCAGGGAACAGGATCCAGATGAAACTGCAAAGGGAGGTTACCTTCTACCAAAGCCATCTGGATGGTCACGACTACCACCCTTGACCTTCCATACACTAAGGGGCTCCTAAGACAATGACCCCTTGTAAGCAGGAAGTAGCCAGGACAAGATTGATGCCCTGGGTCCCTACAGTAGTAAGGTGTGGGTTAAAAAGTGGGGGAGGCGGGCTGAGGCTCTCTGGTCAGGTTACTTAACTTTAACTTAATCTGTGGGCCTCAGATTTTCTGAATGCCTTGTGTAATCAGGCTGCATGCTGTGACTGGAGGGTTTGCTCTGAGACCTGTTTGCACCTCTCCCCACTGTTAACATCCTCTTTGTTCTGTGAATGAGCCTGCGGTTTTGACATTATCTTCAGGCTAGTCACAATCTTCCACTCAGAACCAACAGAAGGGGAGCTGGGTCCACCAAAGAGGAAGCTACCTCTCAGCAACTCCCATTCAGTCTGTCACCCAAAAGACCCCAACCGTCACCATGGGCCCTGAGCCAATGAGCATACATTATGTGAAACCCCAATCCAATAGGCGCCCCCACAGGAGGATCTCATACGAAATCAGCAGTATCTTAAAACCCAGGTACACTTCCTGAAAACCAGTGTTCCATTCAGGACACTCTGTCTCTGCTCATTTCAGACTTTTACCTGGCTTGCATACAGACAAGAAAATAAAGCTTCTTCTTTTTAACTTTTATTTAATAAATATAAAATTTCCAAAGTACAGTTTATGGATTACAATGGCTTTTCCGCCCCATAACTTCCCTCCCACCCACAACCCTCCCATCTCCCGCTCCCTCTCCCATTCCATTCATATCGATTCATTTTCAATTATCTTTATGTAGAGAAGATCAATTTAGTATATACTAAGTAAAGATTTCAACAGTTTGCACCCACACAAAAACACAAAGCTTTTCACGCTCTATTCATGTATACTGGGTTTAAAATGCTTGCCTTCCTTGACACCAGATTATAAACTCTTCAATGGACAGGACTTAAACAACTAATGTTCTAGGCCACATGTCATAAATAGACCCTAATCAGTACTGAATGGTCTGTAGCTCCCAGATTTGTGATGAGATGAAAGGAAATGCCTTCCCCAGACATGGAAGGGTGCCCACTCCTCACTGGTCTCTGGTTCTCCATCTTTGTGGAATCTAAACACAGCCCCCTTCTTTTCTTGAGTTTTTCCCCAACTGAAGGAGCCTAGAGAAGACTCCTTGTTTGGATTGATCTGGCCCCATTAAAGTCTCTAAAAAGTCTTAGCACCCCGAGACTCCAAACAAGGGAGCTCTTTGCAAGATCGCACAAGGCAAACCTGACTCTTTGTTTTCCTTCAAAAATTGCATAGATGTCATCTGCTTCACTTCTTTGTAGGTTAAGAACACAGGCAAGGCTTGCCCCTCCAGTATTTGTGGAGAAAGAAGGGACACATGAGGAGGGAAGGTTTCTGGGAGCAAGGTGAGACCAGCTGGTACACTGTGACTTTGATGGCACAGGTTAGCATTCAGAGCGGTGCACAGAGCCTGGTTCCCTGTCCCTCCTCACTGACCAAGCACAGAACCTGTGTCCCATCACTGAAAACCTATTCTCCTGGGGTTGGAAATCTCTTTTAGCTCATAAAGTTCTTTGTATAACTATAATCATTCCTGGGAGGACTATGGATCACCTTTGAACTGACATTTACCAAACCTGAGGGAATGTATTTATCAGTTTTCTTGAGACAGCTGGGGTGCCACAAAGGCACTGCTGGAACTGCGAGAAGGGGTGATGGAGGGGCACAAGGGCTAAGAGAGGAACCCTGAAGGCAGCAGTGAGATTCTGCCACAGACTGCTGTCACCTGCTCCCCAGCTGTGCAGAAAACCAGTCCTGCTCCCACGTGCCTATGGATACCTCCAGGGTTGCCCTGAGTCCCTGCTGGCCTCAGAGCTCACATGGCCCCCATAGCCTCCTTGGTCAACTCCTCTTTCTCCTACCCCACAGGTGCTGAGGCTGAACTGTGATCATCCATCATGTTGTTTCAAAGGAGATGGCTTCAGGTCCTGGGCATTCAGCCCACTGGTTTCGCAGCAGTGCCGTGAGCAGGCTGGCCTCATGCACCACACACTCAATGGGATATGAAGAAAGAGAGCCCCATATCCTGATCTCACAGGCCCAGCTCCCTCAGAAGCTAAGCCAGCCACAGATGCCCTTCAGAGATGCCAACCCTCCAGGAAAAATTCAATCCTCATAGAACACCCTTTAATGTTGTCCACTGGCTGTTCATGAAGGTTCTGGTATTAATGACCCTGGACACTTCTTCTGACAGTGCTGCTGCTAACTAAACCCTGGGCTATCCTCCTCCCCCACTGCCACAGCCTGAAAGCTCAAGCATCACCTCTAATCTTGTTTTCTATTTCTGGCAATATTCCTTAGCATATTTTGTTTTGTTTTATTTTTGTTTTTGTTTTTAACTTTTATTTAATGAATATAAATTTCCAAAATACAGCTTATGGATTACAATGGCTTCCCCCCCATAACTTCCCTCCCACCCGCAACCCTCCCCTTTCCTGCTCCCTCTACCCTTCCATTCACATCAAGGTTCATTTCCAATTCTCTTTATATACAGAAGATCAGCTTAGTATATATTAAGTAAAGATTTCAACAGTTTGCCCCCACATAGCAACACAAAGTGAAAAATACTGTTGGAGTACTAGTTATAGCATTAAATAACAGTGTACAGCACATTAAGGACAGAGATCCTACATGATATTTTTAAAAAATTGATTAATTTTCTATGCAATTTCCAATTTAAAACCAAGGTTTTTTTTTCATTTAGCATATTTTTATTTCTCCTGGTACGTTTGACAGTGAGTTCACACTAGTGAGAATCATCTCTTTGTACTGGCACATGGGGATTGCATTGGTTGCTTTAGAATAATGGCTTGTAGTTAAAATAATCCCCCAGATGTCATAACTACATGGTTTGCAGCTCTCTTCCTTGACAAGGTGGAGAGGGATAGCTCAGGTGGCTGATGGGGTGGAGAGGGGACACAAATGTATCCCAAGGGTACCCCTCTCCCCAGAAGCATGACCACTGGGAACAGAGGCCTAAGCCTACAAGATGCTGTCATCAGGCTGCAAAAATCTGGCTGTTTACACTACCTGCCCTGCACACATAGGCACTACATGTGGCAATAGGCAGGCCACAGCCACAGCTCCACTCAGGGCAGCATGATTTTCAGGATGCTGTCAAGACAAGATGCATCTTTGAGTAAGCAAACTGGACCATTGTTCTCTGCAGCCCTATGGGTCTTCACAGCCTCACCTAGGACAGAAAGGCCTGGGCCAGGAGCTCTCTGCTCTCTATGTCTTCACAGCCCACTGAAGAGCTGAAAGGGCACAAGGGATTGCACAAAAGGGGGTTGCGCCAAGAGCCTGCCCCCACATGCTGGACTTCAATTCTGCAGAGTCCTCTCTGAGTTCTGCAGAGTCTCTTTCCCAACCTCAGATAAGATCCACTCAGGTAGCAATGAAGGAAGGACCATAGCTGGGCAATTGGATCTTAACCCTTCAGAGCCACAGTGCTGGGGACAGGGCTACCTGTGTGCTAGACCCATTGGCTTACACACATGCTCTTTCTGATTTGTCAATTTCACCTGAACTCCATTGTTGAAACTTGAAAAAAACATGGTTTATAAGCTTTGTGCTAAGAGAATACTTACTAACTCCCATCATGTTTGCAGCACTATTTTACATTATTTATCTGCACAATCCAGAGAAAGAAAGGGATTCTGGTGGAGGCCTGGTCTAGGCCTTGCTTTCTTGATTTTTTTATGGTTCTGAAGTAAATCACATATTCCCCTAAAAAGATACAGGACTCAGTCCTTTCAGGGTTGACAGCTGGTGTCCAAGTCCTTACTTAACCTATTGCAAACTCTATGGTTTGGGAAAGGTAGTAATTGTAAATCCTTAATAGTAAATCAGTTTGCACATTTGTAAGTCAGATGATGCTTGTACCTACATTGTCATTAGGAAGACAGGATGATGCCCTTGGCCACTGGCACGCTTTCAGTGCTCAATGAATGATAGTTTAGTGAGAAAAATAGGGATTGGAATTGCATGTGCAAGTCAGACCAGGATTACCTAAAGTTTCACCCTTTTCTTGGGTTTAGATTTTTTTCTCAAATGTTTTGAGTCACTTTGTTTTAAATGAAAGAATTCTGAGAAATTTTCCTTCAGGATACAAAATTCTGATGGGTGACAAATTGGAATACAGTATTATCCAAACTTGATGCAAATCAGATGTCCCAGGCTTCTCAGGGTTCTTCTGCCACCACAAATTCCATACAAGATCTTCCCCATTTCTCCAAGGTGGGATGTTTGACCTGACTCTCCCAGGCTTCCTGTGGTGCCTCATTCCAGGTTGCACCTCCCATTCCACAGCACACCAACAGCTTGCTTGTGACTGGGAAAATGCCTTTGTGAGGCTCACAACATAGGTGTCAAATTATGAGAACCACCTGCTATCCAAGATGGATGGGCCAAACCCAGGCTTATTTTATAGCTCAGGTAAAGATTTCCAATTTCCTCCTGATGTACTCTAACACCTGTGCCAATAACCATTGAACAGTATGAACTGTCCCTTGTCCTGTGTCTCCAGTGTCCCTGTGGCTCTCCAGGAAATGTCAGGACCCAGAACCCCACATCACAGAGGAACAAAGCTACGGGGAGCTGGTGGCTCATCCAAGCTTTTGTCTGTTCTATTTTTCACTCAGCCTGCCTGAGTGCTGGAGTTACTCCCCACATGCATCCTAGTCTCTGATCAGAAAATACCAGAAGAACAAGTAATGTCAGTTGAGTGATTGGCAATCAGCCATGCACCTTCATGAGGATGAATTATTCTAATGGTCGCTACCCCCACCCTCCTTGAAGAAATCACAGAACCTCTGGAATTTCTATTTCTCATCCATTCCAGGGGTTTCATAACAGTAAGAGATCTCACTTGGGTATTGTGATAGTTGAAAGTGATAATACTTGAAAGGTATTCAAAAGGATCATGAAAAATGGAATTAAACAATTTTGTTTTTGGAGAAAAGTTTTGGAAATCCATGAATCGCTTTTTCACAGTCCACTGAAGCCCCCTTCTCTGCTGTCCTGAAAGGGAACATGGAAGACAGGAGTGTTTTCTGAACTTGACTTCCAGCCTCTGTTAAAACATGCAGCAAGGAGTGAGGTGGAATTGTTTTCTCACTACCACATCACTCACCCCATCTCAATAACAACAGATCACAGTATATTTATCACTATCTATGGTGGCAGTGGGGAACGTCTTGCACTTACAGATTTGAAAAGAAGAAGAAGGAGGAGGGGGGGAGGAGGAGGGGGAGAGGGGGAGGAGGAAGAGGAGGGAAGGAGGAGGAAAGGAAGGAAGGAACGAAGGAAGGAAGGAAGGAAGGAGAGAAAGAGAGAGAGAAAGAGAGAAAGAGAAAAAGAGAGAAAGTCTCGAGCTGTAGCCTGGGCAGGAGCTCAGGGGTGTGCAGTCTCAGTTCAGAATGCCTGGGTGTGTTTGCCCTTCGCCCTTTCCCCATTCTATGAGTAAATTCCTCACCAATTCCCTTGCATGGCAATGTGAGGCCCACAGAAGGTCCACCCTTGTGGGACCAGATGCCTCTTGCATGGCACACAGTACTTCCTTAGCCTTTTGCTAAGGCCCAAGGTGTGCCTGCTGGTATCCCAAAATTCACAGAACCACAGACCCTCAAAGTTCTGTTATCTTCCCCTGGCCAATCTAACACCAATATAGACAGTCAGGGGAGACAAAGAATGGCTCGGCTTTACTTTTCAAAATCTGGGAGAGGGTCCAGCTCCGTAGCACAGTAGGTAAAGCTGCCTCCTGCAGTGCTGGCATTCCATATGAGAGCAGGTTCTAATCCTGGCTGCTCCACTTCCCTTCCAGGTCTCTGCTATGACCTGGAAAGGCAGTGGAAGATGGCCCAAGTCCTTGGGCCCCCACACCCACATGGGAAGACCCAGGATATGATCCTGACTCCTGGCTTCAGATTAGTGCAGCTTGGCTGTTGCAGCCATTTGGGGAATGAACCAACAGATGGAAGACTCTCTCTCTCCCTCTTTCTCTCTCCTCTGCTCTGTTATTACCCTTCTGTAACTCTGCCTTTCCAATAAATAAATAGATCTTTTATAAAAAATCTGAGAGAGGCCATTTCACCTACCTGTTAAGATGCCTGCATCCTGTATCAGAAGACCTGGGTTCAATAGCTGCCTCTGTCTCCCGAGTGCAGCTTCCTACTAAAGTGGATCAGGTAAAGCAGTGGTGATGGCTCAAGTGTGATCAGCTTATCTTTTATGTTCATATTGAAATACCACAGACATATGTACAACTTCTGTGTGTTAATCAAAAAATTATAACTGTGCATAAAGAGATGGAAATTGTCAAGTCTGTGATTTGATCATTACACATGTGTCAGGCTAGCATGCTGTTCCCCACATATGTGCACAACTAAAATTAATTAGTTAAATTTACCATAGTCTTATAAATAAAGGTTATGTCACCTTGAGATGAGTAACTGGATTATTTATTTCTTCAGAGGATTCTTGTGTGACCACCTCCTATCTTCACAGGCTTTGGGACTGACAAATGATTCACTTATGAATTAGTCCTGGAGACTTCTCAGACTGTGCCGGGCCTCCCAGAAACAATGTTAGCAATCCTGTGTGCTGAGCAGGAATGTGTCCACCTGCTGATGAGAAACAGAAGAGACCTCTGTGGCTGCTCAGCAAGGCCAAGCTAAGGCTAAGCAGCAAACACTCAAGAAAATCTGCGCTCCATCCCTAGTGGAGAAAGAGAGCCAGGCAAAGGAAGATGCCTGTTTCAGGAAAGACAGTATGTTTAGAGGTTGAATTTCCTTTAAATTAGCATGAATATAGAAGATTTAGAAGGGCATTCTTCCCCAAAAAGCTTGAAATTAAAACATTATTTTCTAATGAATTGAAAAATAAATATGGGGGAAAGCAAGTAGCACAAAATAAGCTTGAGTTTTAGAAAAAGTGATCTTACCATCTCCACACGTTTTGTTTTTAAAAATTTATTTATTACAGAGTTCAACCAATAGTATTAACTAGAACAGAAAAAAAATACTGAAGGGGATAAAGTATTAAATTGTACATCAACACACAATTTATCTTAGGTGTTTAATTTTTAACTGAAAAGTGATCCTTGTTAAATATAAGAGTGAGAAAAAGAGAGGGAGGAGATGTACAATTTGGGACATGCTCAATTGGACTTGCCCCAAATGGTGGAGTTAGAAATGTGTCAGAGGATTCCAATACGATCTCATCAAGGTTGCAGGTACCATTGCCATCTCACTAGTCCAAGTGATCAATTTCAGTTCACAATGGATCAAACTGATAGGTCTAAGAGTCAAAGGGATCAGAGAAACAAGACTACTGTCTGCTAATACTAACTGATAGAATCCAAAAGGGAGAGAATGATCCAACATGGGAAGCAGGAGACACAGCAGACTCATAGAATGGCAGATGTCCTAAACAGCACTCTGGCCTTAGAATCAGCCCTTAAGGCATTAGGATCTGGCTGAAGAGCCCATGAGAGTATTTTAGGCATGGAAAGCCAAGACACTCTGGAAAAAAAGAAGACCTAAATGAAAGATCTCTGCAAGTGAGATCCCAGTGGAAAGAACGGGCCAACAAAGAAGGAGGTACCTTTCTCTGAACGGAGGAGAGAACTTCCACTTTGACTATGACCTTGTCTAAATAAGATCAAAGTCAATAAACTCAAAAGGCTTCCATAGACTAGGCGACTCATGACAAGAGCCTAGGGAGATTACTGATGCCATAAACAAGAGTGTCAAATTGTTAAGTCAACAACAGGAGTCACTGTGTACTTACTACTCATGTGGAATCTTTGTCCTTAATGTGTTGTCCAATGTGAATTAATGCTATAACTAGTACTGAAACAGTATTTTACACTTTATGTTCTGTGTGGGTGCAAACTGATGAAATCTTTACTTAATATATACTAAATATATCTTCTGTATATAAAGATAATTGAAAATGAATCTTGACGTGAATGGAATGGGAGAGGGAGCAGGAGATGGGAGGGGTTCTGGTGGGAGGGAAGTTATAGGGGGAAAAGCCATTGTAATCCATAAACTGTAATTTGGAAATTTATATTTACTAAATAAAAGCTTTTAAAAATGTATTTATTTATTTATTTGAGAGACAGAGTTACAGACAGAAAAGGGGAGAGAGAGAGAGAGAGAGAGAGAGAGAGAGAGGTCTTCCATCTACTGGTTCACTCCCCAAATGGCTGCAGTGTCAAGAACTGTGCTGATCCGAGCCAGGAGCCAGTAAATTATTCTGGGTCTCCCATGTGGGTGCAGGGGCCCAAGCACTTGGGCCATCTTTCACTGCTTTCCCAGGTCCTAAGTGGAAAGCTGGATCAGAAGAGGAGCAGATGGGGCATGAACCAGAGCCCATATGGAAAACTGGTGCCCATATGGGATACAGGTACTGCAGGCGGAAGCTTAGCTTACTGCCACAGCACCAGCCTCTACATAGATTGTTTTTTAACTGCATTCAAATTGGATGCAATTTTGTATGGAAAGGCCTGGCCACTAGCAATTATTTGAAAAACAGCCTAAAGGACCCCTAACTTGGCCTCTTCTGTATACTGACCCTAATCAGTAATCACCTATCTCGTGTATGCAAAGCACATTTCCAACCACAGAGCTGCAAGAGGAGGGAAAGATATTTTTCCTATGCATATGTTGATAAGCAAAAAAGTAAAAAGCACCACTCAGTGCAAGCTGTCCCATTGAAGACTCACTTCCTGTCAATCTTCCATTTTTTTGTTTCCATGAAGATTTAATTTTTTGCCACAGCACTTTCTACATTTTAGTTTCCTGCAAACCCCAGGAAACAGATTGAAATTAATATCATCAGATGCTTCAGAAAGTGCTGGCTTGCAGAATACTTTCAGATGCCATTTTGGGATTAAAATATACCAGTTATGCCTCATTGTTTGTAAGGGAGATCTGAGAGAGGGAGTGTGTCAGAGATTGGGCTGAATTGAAATGTAGGTTAAAGCAAATTGAGAAGCGAGACCAATAGGCAACTTTGGCAGGTAAAGAAGATGGAACAGCAAGCTAAGAAGAAAATGCTTCCAGGGGTCCTAGTGGTGTCTCAGCCCCTCATCAGTGTGGGAACCTGAGGCAGGGACATCTTGCTCTTGTTTTACATGTAGAAATTGCAGGCTCTGCAGGTAAGACATTACTGTTCTACTGCACCCAGAAATAAGAATTGGCAGAGAGAACATGGATTAGGGATTGCATTCTAGAACTATCACTGTGTTGAGGGAGGGCTCACAGGCCTGCAGGAGCCCTGGGTCAGAGCTGAGGCTGACTTAATCTCTAGTGCCAGCACAGCTCTGCTGCTGACTTCCCTTGGCACGGGGACAGGTCTCTGCTCCTTCAGATGGTGGTTCCTTGGTGGGTCTAATGGGGACAGATGACACATACCTCCCTTCTTCACTGTGCAGAGCATCACAGTGATAAACTCACAGCAACTCTATAAACATGCTTTCAGTTCTTGAGGGGGAAAGTGTGACATTAATCAAAGTCATTTTTATTATTGTTGACTTCTGCATCTATGATTTCCTAAGTGTGTTAGATAAGCCTACATACTATATCCAAAGGGTTCTTCAAAATCTTTGTAATACTGATGAATACTTGGGCTTCTTGCACTCCTTTTGCTTAACCAGCTTTTGGATCCAGAAACTACAACTTCTCTGCACAACACAGCCTCTGTTCAGTAGATCTAGGAGGCCTATTGGTACCACAATCAACTCCTCTTCCTGCATCTCTGGGGACCTGGGTCAAGTTCTCACTGCCTTCTGCCTCTCTAAGTATAACAACCTGCTCTCGATTCTCACTTCTGAAGCCAGCTCCCACCTTTCCATCTGCTGTCTTCTCAATACATTAGTCTGGTTAAGAAACCATGAAGTTGGATGATTCCCCAGGGTATCTCTAACACAACCTCTATCTTTTGCAGTCAAATGCTCTACCACTGAGCTACACCCCCTACAACTTGTCTTCTAAGTGAGGACACCATTCTCAGGAAAGCTGAGTGAGTGACCCTGAACCACCTGGCTAGCCAGGGGTTGAGCTGGACTAGGGGCATTCTGGCCACCCCTATGACAGGACTGTATTATTGCTGATGTCCACAAGTAGGTTGGACTAATGTCAGAGTCTTCTGATGCCAGGTCTGCACTGAGAGAGAGGTCTTTCATCCACTGGTTCACTCCCCAAATGGCCACAACACCTGGAGTTGATAGCCACGTCAAAACTAGGAGCCAGAAGCTTCATGTGGGTCTCTCACATGGGTGCAGAGGCCCAAGCACTTGGGCCATCTATTGCCAGGTCCATCAGCAGGGAGCTGGATTGGAAGTAAAAGCAGCCAGGATTCAAACTGGCATCCACATGGGATGTCAGTACTGCAGGCAGTGGCTTCACCAGCTACATCACAAAGCCTGCCCAATGTCACAATTCTTCATTTAGATAGTAGCAGCATAAGTATTTGGAGATACCTTATAATCATTCCCTCGTCCCCAGTCTGCTTCATTTGTTTCAATCAGCATCTCCAGTTCTTGTCCCTTCCTGTCCTGTGTCAACACAATGCTAACAGGCTGATTTCAGCATCTTCCAGAGATGATTGCATCTGAATTCTCTCTCAGATCTCATGACACATGGACAGTCATTGCTACTACAGAGTAAACCCTAATTCAAGCCATTTTGTCCACAGTGCCAGACAAACAAGGTGGGAAACTGGCAGATCATATGATCCATTTAATTGAGGTGCCTGTTGAATATACGTCTCAAGGGAAGTCTAGGACCTGAACACAGCCTTCCAAGGATCCCCAGCACTGCCATATGCAATGCTTATTAAGTTGCAACTTTGGACGGTTTGGCTTAACAGGCTAATCCTCCGCCTTGCGGCGCCAGCACACCGGGTTCAAGTCCCAGTCGGGGCACCAGATTCTATCCCGGTTGCCCCTCTTCCAGGCCAGCTCTCTGCTATGGCCCAGGAAGGCAGTGGAGGATGGCCCAAGTCCTTGGGAGAGCAGGAGAAGCACCCGGCTCCTGGCTTCGGATTAGCGAGATGCACTGGCCGCAGCGGCCAATGCAGGGTGAACCAAAGACAAAAAGGAAGACCTTTATCTCTGTCTCTCTCTCTCACTATCCACTCTGCCTGTCAAAAAAAAAAGTTGTAACTTCTAGTTCCAAGTAAAACTGGTTTCCCCTTGGTTCAGTTTGCAAAACAAAGAAAAACTGCCCCCCTCCACTCCACCATAGAAAAACTTCCTGCAGTTTTTCTTGCTTCCAGTGTGGAATGCAGCTCTAGGCTGACAGCCTCCATGCAAGCCACACACCCAGAGATGAGGACAGACAGTGAGAGCAGTCAGCTCAGGTGCCAGCAGCAACAACAGAACTTTCAGACTGGAGCCCCTCCTCCCCCACAAATTGCTGGCTGAAGGAACACCTATCTCAAGAAAGGAAGGGGCCAGGGACTTCAGAACAAAAGCAAGAAACTCAGCTTCCATCTCATTCTAAGATGGATTCTCTGTGCTCCTCATGACCCAGGAGGGGGAGTTAGCTTAATGCAGAATTTTTCTGCCCTCGCTGAAAACTCCGGTCAAGCAATGAATTATTCCAAGTAAATTAGGTGTATGGATCCCCTCCCCTTTCTGACACTTTTCAGATATTGCTATCAAATCATGGTCCATGCAAGCGTCAGCTTTGCCACAGACATCTGAAGAAGGGAGCAATTTTTTTTTGAGTTTCTTAGTCTAATAAGTACTCATCACAGCCCAACAGTAAGACTGACTGGCTTGCCGTAGAAACAAGCACACTCCATGGATGAGAACAGGGGCCTGGCTTCATTCCCTTATTCTTTGGATAATATTAGGTCAAGGTCCTGGGTTACCTCAGAATACTAGCCGATTTTCATATAAATGCAGTGGATCAGAGCACAGGTCAGGCAAAAGAGTATGGATAAAAATTGTGAAACTATCACAATTGTGGAAAAACAATTGGCTTGTAATGACCCCATAGAGAGGAGGTTGTGCAATGCTTTCATGGATGGTTAGGAGTCCATCAAGGGGAAAGTGGGCATCACTTCATCCAGGCTTCAGTGGACACCTGCTTCTTTGATATTTTTTCTTCCCCATTATTATGGAATGAATATCTGTGTCCACTCCTGAATTCATGAGTTAAAATCCCAACTCCCAAAAGGATGATATTAGCAAGTAGGGCCTCCAGGAGATAACTATGTTATAAGGATCATGAATGGCATTACTGCTCCTGCAAGAAGAGACAGGAGTGCTGGATCCCTCTACTCTCTGCCAAGATGACAAAGGAAAAGATGGCCCTCAGCAAACCAGAAAGCAGGTCATCATCAGACACCAGATCTTCCAGGGGCTTGATTATGGACTACCTACCTCCAGAACCATGAGAAATATACATCTATTGTTTAAGGCCCCCAAAGAGCCACCTGAATGATTAGACTCATCCTTACCTAAATAACAAGCTCTTAGTCCCCAAAAGGAAAAGATTGTTCTCAGCCTCATCCAGTAGAGCTGTCTTTTTTTGACCAGAAGTGACCATAGGAAGGCTGGTGAATGATTGAAGGATGAATGGTCTGGCCCACTACATAGCAAGTGTTTACTACACACCAGGATGTTACCCACATCATGAGCCCTTATCACATTTTGAAAGAATGTGATATCTGAAACTGCTTCATAATAACACAGTGAGACGAGGGGAAGCAAGGAAAAAAGATTAAACAGCTTAGCCACAGCTTGATAACTGTGGAGACTGGGTGACAGGCCCTCGGGGTTCTAGTAGCAGTAGCCACAGATGTCAGTATGCACCAGCATGATCTGGAAAGCTTTTTCAAAGTGCAGGTATGGCAGCATCATCTCAGAGATTTCGATTCTGGAGGAATGGACTGGCATTTGCATGGACAATGAGTTCTCAATAAGAATTCAAACTGAACTGGAAGTGGGAAAAATAGTGTCATTTTTCTTCATTTACTTTAAACCTGTGTCTGCATAATTGTTATGGGTGTGATAGGTTCTCAGCTGGACTGGGACTGTCTAGTGAAGCAATATGAAAACCATGGTTGTATCTTTTTAAAATTTACATAAGGGGAAAAATTTCATGTATTTCATAAATACAGATTTAAGAACATAATAATAATTCCCACTTCATGCTCCCTCCCTCACTCCCACCCCCCTACTTTTTTATTTTTCATTTAACGTTTAAAATGATATATTTTTTCAAGATTTACTTATTTATTTGAAAGGCAGATTTACAGAGAGGCAGAGACAGAGAGAGAGAAAGAGAGAGAGGTCCTCCATTTGCTGGTTCACTCCCCAAATGGCTGCAATGGCAGGAGCTGCACAGATCCAAAGCCAGGAGCCAGGAGCTTCTTCCGGTCTCCCAAGCAGGTGCAGTATCCCAAAGACTTGGGCCATCTTTCACTGATTTCCCAGGACACAACAGAGAGATGAATTGGAAGTAGAGCACCCAGACTCCAACCAGCACTCATATGGGATGCTGGCACTGCAGGCAGCAGCTTCACCCGCTTTGCCACAGTGCCAACCCCAATGATATACTATTGTTTTACTTTATAATCATAAGCTTTACCTTCCACTAAATAAAGAATACAACAAGTTAGCTCAATATCTTTTTATTTAAAACACCACTTAGGCCTCCCCTGGCTCCCGAGATCCCCAGCTCCCTTTCCCCAGAGCCAGAGCCCTGCTCCAGTGCAGCTCCCAGCCCCGGCACTAATGGTTGGACCACCTCCCGCAGCACACAGTGCACGCCAGGGCCGGGCCAGGGGACCGGGAGGGGGCGGGGGCAGGGCCGGGGGTTGGGGGTTCGGTTCGGGGCCTGGCTCATCTCCCCCAGCCCCACATAACGCTGCCGCCCGCGCCTCCCCCTCCCCCCCTCCGCTCCGCTGCCGTCTGCCAGGGCTCCTCCTCAGCACCTGTTGCCTCCATTAGCAGCTTTTCCTCCTCTTCCCTGCACTCCCCAGAACCCAAGAATGGGAAGGGGGTCCATGGAGGGCTCGTGTCCCCGCGCCCCAGGCGGCCACTGAGTGCCATCAGCAGCAGCCTTCGATGGTGAGCTGCATCTACAACGCTACTCCAAGGGGCCAACCATGAGCGGGGGCTCACCTAGGATGGGAGCGGTGGGCTGGTGTGAAAGTCGCTCTGGCGAAGTGTGTTTCCCTATCCTTGTGTGTGGAAAGCGTTTCCGCTTCAACTCCATCCTGGCTTTGCACCTGCGGGCGCACCCAGGCGCCCAGGCCTTCCAGTGCCCGCACTGCGGTCACCGGCGGGGCAGCGGGCTCTGTTGTGCTCCCATCTGCGCAGGCACCAGCCCGAGGGCCCACGCAGCCCCGCTGCACGCCTGTTGATGGAATAGGAGGAGCGAGCGCTGCTGCGCGAGGCCTGGCAGGAGAGAGCCCACAGCTCTGAAGCCATGCAGGCCACTCTTAACACTGAGGGTCTGGCGTGGCCTCAGGGCCCCTTGCCATCCGCCTTCCGTTGCCCCTTCTGCAAAGGCAAGTTTCTCACCTCTGCGGAGCAGGAAGGCCACCTGCACATCCTGCACCCGCCCTGGAAGTGTGGCCTGTGCAGTTTCGGCTCCAGCCACGAGGAGGAGCTGCTGCACCACAGTCTGACGGCCCACGGCGCTCCCGCGCGCCCCCTGGCGGCCACCTCCGCTGCACCCCAGCCTCCACCACTACCCCCGCGGAACCCAGATCTGTGCTGGGGCCAGAGCTGGAGCCTGAACGCGAGGCAACTCTGGCTCCTACTCCAGACGCTCCCGAGGAGCCACCCACGCCTCCCGAGCTCAGCTGCCAGGTGTGCGGCCAGAGCTTTACACAGTCCTGGTCTCTCAAGGGCCACATGCGCAATCACAAGGCTCCCTTCGACCATGCGTGTCCCGTGTGGCCGCTGCTTCAAGGAGCCCTGGTTCCTTAAGAAACACATGAAGGTGCACACCAGCCAGCTGGGTCCTCTGCCTGCACCCCCAGCCTCCTGACCTGGGCACTGCTCTTGGCCCTGATGCCCACCCGGGCCGGATGCTGTGAGTCCCTGAGCCTCTTGGACTACCTGAGCCTGCGCACTGGTGAGGTGAAGGTGCTGAACCTGAGGCCGGCCACAGCTTTGGAGGCTTCTACCCGCTGCCCTCTGCTCTCCCGGCCAGGGCTTGCCGGCACAGTGCAGAAGAGCAGGAAGAGGAGGAGGAGGAGTTAGTGGAGACCAAGGAGGAGACCTGGGCCTGGGACAGGTCGCTGGCCCCTCTGGGTTCCGTGCACCCGCGCGGGCAAGGGGCCCGGCCACTCTGCACCTGCCGCAGGCATGCAGGCGAGACCAGTGGACACGCAGGAGAACGGGCTGTTGGTTGGAGGGACCCGGCCTGAAGGGGGCCAGGGGGCCACCGGCAAGAATTGTCCCTTCTGCAGAAAGTCTTTCTACTAGGCGCATCACCTCAAGGTGCATCTGCGAGTGCACACAGGTGAGCGCCCCTACAAGTGTCAGCACTGTGACTACGCCGGTACCCAGTCGGGTTCGCTCAAGTATCACCTGCAGCGCCACCACCGGAGCAGAGGAGAGGGGCAGGCCCCGGGCCACCCCCGGAGCCGCCGCCCCCTTCGCAGCGGGGTTCAGCCCCGCAATCCGGAACCAAGCAGGCACAGCAGCCTACGACCTGTGTGGAGGGCACCACAAGTGCCTGCCTCCGAGCAGCGCCGGGCCCGGGTCCCTTCAGAAGCCTGCCATCCCTGGGAGGACCCTGCACAATGGGCGAGGCGGTGAGGCCCAACCCCTGGACCTGTCCTTGTGGGTGGGGCTGGGAGCAAGGCCGGGCCGGGGGCGCGCTCTCCACCGCTGCCTCTTCGGTCCCTTTGCCACTGGAGCCTCTGAGCTCATGGCCTTGCACTTGCAGGTGCATCACAGCCACCAACCTGAGGCCGTTGGCCGCCCCATGCGGACCCATCCCCACTCTATGCCTGTGCGCCCTCAGGAGAGACCCCCCCAGTCCCCCCTGGAGGGGGAGGAGGGCCCTGGGCTGTTGAGGTCAGGAGAGGCAGGCTGAGGGGGGCAAGAGTGATAGGGAGCCCTCGTAGGGGTGAGTAGTGTAGTGAGCTTACCCTGCTGGAGAGGGGGAGTGCTACAGGTAGCTGGGTAGAGCAGCCAGCAGGGGGCAGGGTGGGACCCATATCCCAGCCCCAGGCAGACCAGAGGTGGAAGGGGCAGAGGGCGGAGGAGGGTGGGCAGGCTGAACCCATCCAGCCCAGGGGAGTCACAGTGCCTTAGACGTGGCAGAGATGAGGGTCAAAGAACGGGGTCCCAGGGAAAGCAGAGAAGGGCGTGTCCGTGGCGAGGCACCACTCTGACGGTCTTTGTTGGTCCGTAGGCGTGAGAGTCTATTTTTGTACAAGGGGTGGGAGTGGGTGGGGAGGGCACTTTACTCTTTTAGCAACAGCGGGGCTGTGTAGACGTTGCTATTTTTGGTACGATTCCTGTCATCCCTGGCTCAGAGCCGTGTCCCCAATAAACAGGTGTCTTGAGACACACACACACGAGAGAGAGAGAGAGAGAGAGAGAGAGAGAGAGAGAGAGAGAGAGAGAGAAACACCATTTAGCAAATAATTATTCTCTGCTAGGTATTTATATATGTCCTCTCTGAGATATGTGAAAATAAATCACAAAGCATGAGTCTTGGCCCTGATGATCTGACGTCTAGCTTGGAAGATGGAAGTGTGAATAAGTAGTGATGTGAGCAGCTCTCTAAGAGACTGTAAGGACGCTGTGGGAACCAGATGAATGAGCTCCTCCTTCTTGACTGAGGGGAGGCAAAGGCCAGCCAAGCTTCTTCTGGACAGCATTCCAGGCAGTTCCTGAGCAAGGAGCACCCAGTTACTAGACAAAGCAAGCAGTGGAAAGTGCTCCAGGAAAAGGACGTTATGAGAAAGTGCCAAGGACTCTCTCTCACCAATAAACTCAATGCGGCAGGACCAAGTTGCTGCTTGTGAAGAAGGAGCTGGCAATGAAATGAAAAAGATGTATTGGTTTGGTATGGCAATGTGTCAGGGTAAAAGGTTTAGCTCTATCTTGGAGATTGCAATGAACTTAATTGTACCCTGGCCCCTCCCCCACAAACACACCATATTCATATGTTAAAGCCCCAACTCTGGGTGTGATCATAAGATATCTGGAAAATGGACATTTAGGAAGTGATTAATGTTCAGTGAAGTCAGAGGTTTGAGAGGACACACTGAGAACGTAGCTGACCACAAGCGAGTAAGAAAAAGTATCACTCTAACCTGGCCATGCTGGCACCCTGAACTTGGACATCCAGCCACCAAAACTGAGAAAACCAGACCTGTTGCCAAAGCCATGAGCGTATGGTATTCTGGTATGTTGACTTGAGCACACTAAGACCAGGACCACCCACAGAGCTGGATGTCAAAGAGATGGTAAGTGCTGGAGCAGTAGGTTCCTTAGTAGGGAAGGACTTTGCTAGTCTGGAGAGGAGGCAATGAGTGGAGGATGTGATGGAATGCTGGTCTAGGGCTGAGAAGTCTGGAACATCTGGTAGGAGACACATTGTTAGCATGTTAATAGATGTTAATAGAAGAGTTTTATGTGTGCCTGTGTAAAAGCTTTTTGTACACGTAAAGTTATATAAAGTTACATGTGTAATTTTTGTATCTATATATGTTTATAATGTTAATGCTGCTATATGAAATAGAATTCATACATACGTGTGTGTGTGTGTGTGTGGAATAATTAGAAAAGAGAAAGTAAAGTTTGTCATCGAAGAAGAAAGCCTAAAGGGACTTTAAGTGAAGATGTAGTTGCCTCCTTGGCTGCTGTAAACATTTACTAATTTATAGCACAGGCCTTGGGCGTGTGTGTGTGTGTATGCATGTGTGTGTATGTGTGTCTAGTGTGGGAGAATATGAAAAACAATGGAGAAAACAAATAAATATAGTGTAATCCCTAAGACTTTAAATACCACAAATGAGTCACATAATTGGGATTGCACTTTGTAGTCCAACATTTTCCATGTAATTAGCCTATTCATATACACAGAAAGAGCACAAGAACATCCCAAAATGATATCAGACCTGTCCAAGCACTGAAGAAGGAAGCTGAGGTTTGCTTCCACCACTGTCCCTGGGGGCTGGCAGGAGGTCTTGGCCTGTGCACTCAACCAGCAATGAGGCATGGCCTGGGGACATAGCCACCTCCTTTCATGGCATTCTGCTATCTCCTCTGTAAATTACACAGTCTCAGGCCTTTGCTGAGAGAAATAATACAGCTCCCATGTGAGTTGAGTAGCCAGTACCCTGCATGCATGAATGTGTCATGGCTAAAGGGGTCTATTGTTTTTTTAAAGATTTATTTATTAACTTGAAAGAGTTACACAGAGAGCGAGAAGGAGAGGCAAAGAGAGAGAAAGAGAGAGAGAGGTCTCCCACCAACTGGTTCACCCTCCAGATGGCTGCAATGGCTGGAGCTGCACTGATCTGAAGCCAGGAGCCAGGAGCTTCTTCTGAGTCTCCCACAAAGGTGCAGGGGCTCAAGGACTTAAGCCATCTTCTACTGCTTTCCCAGGCCATAGCAAAGAGTTGGATTGGAAGTGGAGCATCCAGGACTCAAGCCAATGCCCATATGGGATGTCGGCACTGCAGGCAGAGACTTTACCTGCTACACCACAGCCCTGACCCTAGGTATACTGTTCTTAAACAGTACTGCCAGATTGGGGCTGGCGATGTGGCTCAGTGGGTTAACACCCAGAGGAGGCTGCTGGATCCTGGCTTTGGATTGGTGCAGCTCCAGGTGTTGAAGCCAAATGGAGAGTGAACCATGGGATGTAAGACCTCTCTCTCTCTCTCTCTCCTCTCTCTGTGTAACTCTGACTTTCAAATAAATAAATAAATCTTTAAAAAACAGTACTGCCAGAAAGATGCTGAATAGATAAAAATATCTCATTTGTGTTGTGTCATGCATCTTTAAGTGTGCTCTACATTGGAAGCTATACATCCCTGCTCAGGATGATGGCCCCTCTCCTAAGAAAGCCACTCCCCTCCCTTCCCCTGGAAATGGTGTCTCCTGAGCACTTGGAGACAGTGCCATCCAGCTCAGCAGGTGGGGGGAAGGCAGGACTGCAGGAACACTGGGCTGGAGGCAGGGCTTAGACTGGCATATCAGACCTGCACCTTCCTGTGCACAGCCTCAGGCAAGCCCACTGAGAAAGACTAACACAGAAAGGCAGGACCCTGGTGGATGACCCTGAGGGCAATGGCAACTTATTAAGCTCATGAAATGTTTTATACAAAAAAAAAATCCCCACTAATGCACCTGTATTTCTCTCCCCAAGTGGAGGATAAAGTTTATCAAAAGAAGACTCCATGTTTTAATTCCACATATCTTTAAACATCCCCAACCGGCCTTTGCACAGCCTAGGGAATATGTTGACCTGACAGCCATGTGTGAGGAAGGTCCTTGGAAAGCAGTGATGAGCTCCGGGGCTGTAGGGTCTGCCTGACCACCAGCCTGCTCAGGGCCCTGAACAAGGGTCCCCTTACTCATGCACCAGGAGCCCAAAACCCATGCCTCACTCTCTGTCCCACATCCAAGAAAACCCTGGGGGTGTGCTTGCTACCTGGAGACCTGGATTTGGAAATTGTACTATGGAGCTTTGCTCTTTTGGAAGTTCATGGCCAGTGAGCAGCAAAATGTGAAGTCAACCCTCATTCTTTGTGGAATGCAGCCTCTGCTCAGCTCCTCCCACCCCCACTTGTGATCCTGCTCCCATCAGCCCACCTGGGTAGGGGTGCAGTAGGGGTGGGGGTGAGTGAGCAAAATGTCACCTCCTAGGCACTGAGGGGGGCTCCACTCTGCCAGCTCCACACCTGGAGGAGAAACTCTGGGGAGATGCCACCTGCTGGTGAAAAATCTGGGTGGTTTGTACAGTGTGTGCAGCAGAGACTTGCAGCCTGGACTGCAGAACACCAGAACTCAGGGGGTTTCCAAGTTGTTGGTTTTCTGCTGTCTCTTTAGGCCTGTCCCCTCTGCAGGTGAAGCCCAGAGACCTGTACTCCAGAGCACCCCTGCACACGCAGACGTTTCCGGTCCTGGTGGTGGTGGTTCCTCACCTCTCCTGGGTGCTCACCAAGAGGCCTAAGGACGCTTGGTGCTTCTCCATCAGGTGAGCAGTCCACTCCACAGCCTCCCCCCACCCTCCCTCCTCCTTTCCTGCGAGTAAGCTGTGAGCTCTCCACTTTGCAGCACCAGGAGGTTACCTGAGGAGGTGTGTTTTTTTTTTCTTTGAAACTAAATACATTTTAATAGAAAACAAAATACAAAATAACTCTTTTCAGAAAACAGAAATACTTAATCCCTTTTCCACAATTAGAACTTGCTTTATCCTCAGAGCATAGTTTGATATGTGTGCGTATGTACTTACGATTCACAAAGTGTTCATTAAACTGATATTGCGGTGCAGGAGGTGGGAGCAGATCATCACAGGACAAAAAGATGTTGAAAGAGCTACACCTCTGTAGAAATGGTTACTCGGAAATTCACCACTTTTCTAATTTAATCTTGCAGCACCATTCCAAATTATTCTTTATCATAATCTTTCTTTTCAGGGGAGAAAATTATTACTTGAAGTGCAGCCATGGAAAGAATCTCTCTTTCCCACCATCACTGCAAGAGCCCAAAATGTTCGAAGTCAAGCCCACCCACTCGCTTTCAGGAACATGTCAACCCGAAATTTCCCTTTCTCCCAATACACTGTGCTACCAAATTCTCTGAATTCCCTGAACCTCAAAATTCTAAGTATCACAGCCAGTGCCAGGAGTCAATGGATGGGGTAGTCCCTCAGTTTAGGGGGTTGCCAAGATAAGGAACCGCATCTGCGGGCTATTCCCCTGCACCTGAGCGGTGTCCATTTGGTGGGGGGGGGGGACCACAGGTACCCGCTGGCCAGGACCTCGCTGACCCTTTGCCTTGCACCCGCAGGTTTCGGCATGACCACGCCAGCGACGGTGGGCGGCAAGGCCTTCCTCATCGCCTACGGGCTGTTTGGCTGCGCAGGCACCATCCTGTTCTTCAACCTCTTCCTGGAGCGCATCATCTCGCTGCTGGCCTTCATCATGTGTGTGTGCCGCGAGCGCCAGCTACGCCGCAGCGGCCTGCTGCCCACCACCTTCCACCGCGGCTCAGCGCTGTCCTAGGCCGAGAGCCTGGCCGGCTGGAAGCCCTCGGTGTACCACGTGCTGCTCATCCTGGGCCTGTTCGCCATGCTGCTGTCGTGCTGCGCCTCGGCCATGTACACCAGCGTGGAGGGCTGGGACTACATGGACTCGCTCTACTTCTGCTTCATCACCTTCAGCACCATCGGCTTCGGCGACCTGGTGAGCCTCCAGCGCGCCACCTACTGGAACCAGGGGCTCTACCGCCTGGGCAACTTCCTCTTCATCCTGCTCGCGGTGTGCTGCATCTACTCGCTCTTCAACGTCATCTCCATCCTCATCAAGCAGGTGCTCAACTGGATGCTGCGCAAGCTGAGCTGCCGCTGCTGTGCGCGCTGCTGCCCGGCGCCCGGCGCGCCCCTGGCCCGGCGCAATGCCATCATGCCGGGCTCGCGCCTGCACCGCCACCTGGCCGCGCTGGGCGCTGACGCTTCGGCCCGCGACAGCGACGCCGACGACGGCCGCCGCCTGTCGGGTGAGCTCATCTCCATGCGCGACCTCACGGCCTCCAACAAGGTGTCGCTGGCGTTGCTGCAGAAGCAGCTGTAGGAGACGGCCAACGGCTACCCGCGCGACGTGTGCGTGCACACGCGCCAGAACGGCTTCTCGGGCGGTGTGGGCGCGCTGGGCATCATGAAAAACCGTTTGACCGAGACCAACGCCTCGCGGTAGGCGCCTGCGCCCGGGGCCCATGCCAGGCTGCGGCCGCCGCTCCCTGGGCTCACTGCACTTCTCTCAGACGCTGGCGCTTTCTTACTCTTAATCCAATAAAAATGAAACAAACAAACAAAAAAAAGCCACCTGCTGGCCCAGGTGGCGATGGCAATGCTGCCTTTGGGGCTGTCTCCAGAGCCAGACCTGCTGTGGGTCATGTAGGTACTGTTTGTGTTCTCTGCCCCACGTGGTGGCTGCTGAAGACAGCCATGGGTTTTTCCACACTCACTGTTGAAATGTCTCCTTGTCCCTTTATAGGGGGCCAATGAATCATCATCCAAGCTTTTTTTTTTTTTTTTGTTCTCTTACTAGAGACCCAAGACTGAGGGAGGTGGCCAGAGAAGGAAACCAGCTCAACAGGTGGGGGGTTGGAGGTGGGAGTTAGGGGAAGGGTCTGGAGCCAGTCTGGGGTGGGGGGTGCATTGAGGCCTGTCCCAGGAACCAGTGCGAGAGCACCACAAGGCCCTTTCAAGCGCAGACTCCCACTACCTCCTCTTCCCCTTTTCTGGAGCAAGAATGTGAGCAGCTGTGGACACACACAGAGTTTACCAGCTTAGGGACCCTGACTTTGTAAACACTTCCCTTAGGAACTGAGTTGAGCAAACCTGGGCCCTGGGACATTTGGGAATTAGCAATCAAAATTAAACAATAGCCTGAAGGATAAATCTTTAGTTAAAACATCAAATATTGGTTGATAAGATGCAATCTACAGTCTAATACTAGTTTTATTCCCTGCCAGGATAGACCTTAGGAATGGGAGCAAGACTGAAATTTCTTCCCACGCCTGTCAGTTTTGTGGAAAGCTACTATGCAGCCATCATACATAACATGCTTTCAGTCTTCATATGTTTACAGTATTATTCATCTTTGGTGAGTATGTTTTGCCTCTTCTAGCTCATTACACTGGTATTTATACCAAGCTAATGGACTAAGAATGGGATGCACTTTGCTGTTCTAACTTGTTTGTTAATTTAGCTGGTGGGGGCCTCTCCTGCATCCTCTTTCTTTCTGTGGCTCAGCATCCCCTCCGCACACACACACATCACCCCCTAGGTTGCTTACAAGTTTCCCTGTGATATGTTTAACAGCCTGTAAAGGATTCAGTTACATAAACTTTTAAGTTAAGACTAGTGAAGTCAACAAAGGAGATGCCTACTAATTTGTGGATCTTTGATGTCAACCACCAGGGGCCAGCTTCCAACAGAGCACTTTCACATTGCCCCTGTTCCCTTTCTTCTTGCTCATGAATACCAAAGGATGATTTTTAAAGTTCACATGGGCAAGGAAACTTGGAGTTGGAATGTGCCCTGTAGCAAGCCAAGTCCTCCAATACTGTGTGATGGGTAAAAGGCAAGGATATCCACAGGGTTTGGTGACTGAGGTGATGGAATGTATAATTGAATGTTGAATGGCACACATGGACAGCATCACTCATTCTCCTCTCTTCACTCTCTAGTACTCCTTTGCTCACTCTTTATAAACACTGCTTATTTGTGTGTGTTGTTTTGTAATGTCCTCACAGTATCCTTTGTATGTCCTCTACTTCCACACTAATGAGGGAGCTCCTGAAGGCATAGTCTGCTTTGTGCCTGTGACCTTTGTATACCAGGCATGTCTACGTGTCTATCAAGTGGACAGACCTAGATAAATTTGTGTTGATGTCCTGCATGAAATACAGTTGATTGCAGTGTTGATTTCATGACGGGTAAAAGACCTGAAGGTTTGTAGGAGACATTTGCTGATGCCCTTGGCCTCTCCTTCACAATCTAACTCACTCAGAATGATGGAGTGCTCATTAGAACTCCAGCTCCCAATGTAAACACAGGCTGCACCCCTATCCTTGTTAGGAAATGCACAAGCTAAGATAATAATAAATAAATAGGGATGTGTCACAAACCTTGTATCTAGCCACCAGTTCCTGCATTTTGTCTTCCAGGAGAAGTGAACAACAAAGAGACTGAGATCCTAGCACTGGGGGGCTATTACACCCCACCTCCCAGGAAAGTCTCAGAAATGCAAAGCATGCTATCTCTTCTCCAACTCCAGGCTTCCCACTGCAGACACCAGCCAAGTGCTTGCTAGGGAAGGATGCATCCCCCGCCCCACCACTTCCCCATTCCCCTCCAGCCCAGTCCCAGTCCCTTGTGCATGCGCTAATGCATGTACATGCATATGATATCCCTTAACTTCTCTTCCGTTAGACAACATTACATCGTGTGGACAGAAAGACACAGCTCTACTCTATGCTCAAGGTGTATTTTGGGGTGGCAAGATGGTGGAATAAGAAGGGAGCACACTATTAGTCCGGTGGAGAGACAGGTTAATAAAAGTGGAGATACTGCAGGGTCAAGGAAGAGTAGGGGAAGAAACAGCAGAGGAAACTATTCTGGAACTAGTGATTCACAGTGGACCTGTGTGGAGAGCGTGGGAGCCCAATTTCGGGACACCAGCGGCAGAATCAACACACCAGTGCTGGAACGCGAGGTGAGCCGAACCTCAATAGCCCAAGACACCGGCGGGAAAGCAGAAAGAGGAGACTAGAGGGAACGAGGCTTGAAACTCCGTGGGGAAAAGTTCACCAGGCTAACAAGAAGAGAGAGAGGAAAAAAAAAGTGACCGATACGGACACAAGTTTCTCTCTCTCTGCTCACCCCTCAAAGGCAAGCAAGACAAAGAACAGGCGCCATTTTGGACATACGTCATAAGCAGGGAGACCTCAGGTCTGCACCGGCCCTGAGCCTAGCAGAAAAACCTGACTCTGGGGGAGGGGTGAAATAACAGGAGATTAGCATCTAACTTGGCAACCCAGTGAGAGACTGCAGGAGAATTGGAGCCCACACAGAGGGCAGCAGAGATTCCCTGTGTGGTCCTTGGGAAAGAGCTTCCGATCTCTGGCTCCTGTGGGTATATCATTTGCCTGCTAACTACATCCAATTACGTTCAGCTGTGCGGAATTACTTCCTTTTGAATCAAAAAAAGAAAGAAAGAAAGAGAGATTTACCACACCTAACATGGGAGTGTCATCTTTGACACACCCTCAACCCTGAGGAACCAAACACAGCTCTCAGTCCACACTCATCTCAAGCCTCTAAGGCTCCACCGAAAGCAGACAGTCCACTTAATATAGAGCCATAGTGTAACAAGAAAAAACACCACAGTGAAGAAACCAAATATCTCCAACATGCCAAACAACAAACACAAAAATCGAGGTAACAAGAACAAGGAAGACACTATGATGCCCCCAAATGAACAAGACACCCCAATTCAAGATTATGAAGATGATGAGATCGAAGAAATGCAAGAAGCGGATCTCAAAAAATTGATAAGAACATTAAGAAGTTCTCAAAAACAAAGTCTTGAACTACAGAAATCCTTAATGGACAAGATAGAAAATCTCTCTCTTGAAAATGAAATATTAAGGAGGAATCAAAATGAAATGAAACAACTAGTGGAACAAGAAACTGTGATAGTGATGAGAAATCATAATGAAATGAAGAATTCAATAGATCAAATGACAAACACATTATAGAGAGCGTTAAAAACAGAATGGGCGAAGCAGAAGAGAGAATATCAGAATTAGAAGACAGAGAACAGGAAAGGAAACAGGCAAACCAAAGAAAATAAGAAGAAATTAGAAATCTAAAAAATATTGTCGGAAATCTACAGGATACTATTAAAAAACCCAACATTCGGGTTCTAGGAGTTCCTGAAGGCATGGAGAGGGAGAAAGGATTAGAAGGCCTTTTTAGTGAGATACTAGCAGAAAATTTCCCAGGTTTGGGGAAGGACAGAGGCATCTTAGTACGGGAAGCTTATAGAACCCCTAATAAACATGACCAAAAGAGATCCTCACCACGACATGTTGTAATCAAACTCACCACAGTGAAACATAAAGAAAAGATTCTAAAATGTGCAAGAGAGAAACGTCAGATTACTCTTAGAGGATCTCCAATTAGACTCACAGCAGACTTCTCATCAGAAAACCTACAAGCTAGAAGGGAATGGCGAGATATAGCCCAGGTACTAAGAGAGAAAAACTGCCAGCCCAGAATATTATATCCTGCAAAGCTCTCATTTGTGAATGAAGGTGAAATTAAGACTTTTCATAACAAACAGAAACTGAATGAATTTGTTGCCACTCATCCTGCCCTGCAAAAGATGCTTAAAGATGTGTTACACACAGAAACACAGAAACATGGTCACCAATATGAAAGAAGGTAAAGGAAGGAAACCTCACAGCAAAAGATCACAGGAAGCTCAATTTCTCTTTGACATAGAATTAAACTCTGATGCTCTGTTAAAGCAATGTGTTAAAGTAATCTATTATGTTCTCTTGATGTCTGTTAAATTCTAATTGTTCAAAAACAGCTGAATTTTTATTAAGAGCTATGGGTTATTTAAATATGTGCTTATTTTCAAAGATTTGACTAATCACCTTGTAACAAGATCAAATTTGGTCTTTGTTATGTCATGATTTTAAGGAATCTTATTTCAACCAGATATTTTGGATTTTGAGCCTTCTTGGCATTCTTGACAGGCATTCAAAAAATCAAAGTTTCAAACAATCTGGACTCTAAAATTTCCAGTAAATCTTGGACTTTGGTTTTTCCAGTTTGGGCCCAACTGAAAAAATTGAAGGACCTATGTCTCTCATCTTATAGAGACACCAACTAATCAGGCTATTTGGATTATATTAGAAGTACTGTCAAGATGTGATGTGGTACCAAACTTTAAGTTTCTATAATGGAAAATGCTATTAATACAAATGTTTGAGAATTAAAAAGTCTAATGATCTTGTGTTACTAGACATGATAGTTATCTTAATGAGAAAGGCCCAGAGGCCTAAAAGGTTAAATACTTGTAAAATCCTACAGGTGCTTTCAAAAATACTGTGAAGTAAGCAAGTACCTCTTGTTGGTTGATGAGTTTATAATTTCAAACATGGTGACTTAAAGTCTTTTGTCATCCACAGTCATATATGATTTGCTGCCCATAAAACTAAAGCGTTGTTGGTTCTGTGTTTAGCTGTCCTCCTATAGGTTCCTATGGACTTTTTCCAGCCACTTCCATTGTATTCAGTACTTTGGGATGGCTCTGTAAACAGATGAAGCCAATAATGTATTAACAGTACCAACTGAGAGAAAGTTACTAAAAACAAAAAGCAATTCAAATCAATTGGCAATCTACAAAAAGAGGTAAAGATTTTAAAAGCTATTATTAAAATTGCTATATTGGTCTATTATGCTATGTTATAAGTGTGTACATATTGTATGTCCACATGGGGGAATTTTATTAAGAGTTTTCTTTTAAATGGCTTATAGATAAGATTGTCCATAAATTTAAGCTGCTAAAATCAATCAAAGATACATTTTAATTTGTGTGACCTGAATCTGAGTATCATATGTTTTAAACTTGTTGGAAGAAAGAAACTAAAAACATTTTATATGGTTGTGCTTAAGTTTACTGGTTAAACAAACTACACCATGTTAGATATTTAAGAGGTGTTTTCAAATACATGATTCTTAAAATTTATAGAAGGCATTGGACCTTCTGGTAAATGTTTTCTTAAGTTGTTATCTAATGGTTGAAACTGTTTGCTAAGTATTCATGTGATATTGCTATTGTCAGCAAGCGATCTAGGACTTGCTCCCTCATTTCTCTATTCTAAGCCCAACTTGTTCTTTCATTTCTCTATTCTCTTCAAGGTAGGAAACTAATTCTATTATGAAGGAATCTGTAGGATGCACAATTTAATCTTTAGACCTTATAAAAGAGATGGCTAACATTTTTCTGTAATAGCATAGCCAAAATAAGAACTTAGATAATAATCTCATAGCTAGATTCTCTTCGCCATCAGTGAAGTAAATGGTAAGTAGAAAAAACCTCCCTTTCAGACCAAAGGGAAAGAAAGTTTTAAAGTGAGAATATAATTTTCCTCATGGGCATTGTCTACCTTAGAAAAACTACTACAGAACATGCCTGTGACTATAGACTTGTAGTTCAGGCCACCGAAGATTAGAGATGGGACTTGGGCACTCCCATCCTCTGGTCTGCTTTAACACAAACCAGGAGGAAAAGAAAGCTAGGCATCAGAAGCAATGGGTGGCAGGCCTATTAATGGCTGATCTGTACAGGGATCTGCCCTCAAGGAGACCCAACAGGCCAGTCCACTGCTGTGGCTTTCAATGTGGTAAGCCTGGGCTTTAGCAGAAGTCAGCTTGTGAAGAGCCCTGGCAGCTCTGCCAAGAGTTGGATCACTGGAAATGGACCTGCCCTGGAGTCGAAGGATGCCCAGGTCAGAGCCACAGATCTTATTGGCTCTAAGCTGAAAAGTCCTTCACTCAGCCCAACTTCCAAAGTGACCACTGCAGCTGAGGGGATGGCCAAGTAGGGTCAGCAACATTGCAGGCAGAACTGTAAATTTCTTGTTAGAGATGCCCCCTGCCTTTACCTGGCCAGCTCTCCTCCCAGGCCAGCCAAGTAATGAAAGTCAACAGAGTGCTTTCCCCTAGGAGGTTCACACCTCCCTTAGGATATACCCCATGTGAAGAGATAGATAGGTCTGGGCCTCTTAACTTACAAGGCCTAAAGCCCACCAGATTATTATCAAACCCCTTCTATCAGGTTCTATTTGCCTCTCAATCAGAAAACTTAATTGTATCTTAGACAGCACCTTTCTTAGCTCCTCTAAGAATGACTCTGTCCTTTGCTCTAGACCCTGTCTAGCGTACTTGGGCCTCATTCCTTTGTAATCATAACCTCTACTCTACCACCAATGGCTCTACTCCCAACCTGTGTGTACTGATGGTCCTCTTCCCCACTTAATGCTGTATAATTGTTCAAACCTGGTAAATGCCACTCTTAGGATCATTGGTTACTATCCTCACCCTGTCTATGACCTTGTCTAAATATGATCAGAGTCGGCAAACTTGGAAGGCTTCCACAGCCTTGGCAACTCATGACAACAGCCTAGGGTGGTTACTGGCGCCATAAACTAGAGTGTCAATTTGTTGGGTCAACAACAGGAGCCACTGTGCACTTGCTCCTCATGTGGGATCTCTGTCCTTAATGTGCTGTACATTTTGCTTTAATGCTATAACTAGTACTCAAACAGTATGTTTCACTTTGTGTTTCTATGTGGGTGCAAACTGTTGAAATCTTTATACTAAACTAATCTTCTGTATATAAAGAGAATTGAAAATGAATCTTGATGTGAATGGAAGGGGAGAGGGAGCAGGAGAGGGGAGGGTTGCGGGTGGGAGGGAAGTTATGGGAGGCGGAAGCCATTGTAATCCATAAGCTGTACACTGGAAATTTATATTCATTAAATAAAAGTTAAAAAAATTTAAAAATGGTGCTTTAATAATTAGCTATTCATATTTTTAAATAGATTACTTCCTCACAAATGTATAAAAATTAATATCAAGTAGATGAAAGCGTGTAAAAGCAGCAATGGGAAATGTTTAAAATGATTTAATTTTTATGATCTTGGGAAAGGAAGATACAATAAACGGTGTGACTTTTAAGTCCTGGCCGATTTCAAACCCCACTCCTCCTTCTGCTCCTATTTCCCCATGTCTGGAAAAGCTGATGGGAAACTCTGCTGCTCTCCATTCTGGTCTGGGGTGAGGATCAAACTATGGCAGCCTCTGCTGTGCCATGACTCCATCCCTAACTGCTGCCATAACCCCAGGACAGTCTCCCTGTACTGACCCCTCAAGCCTCTTGTGGAACAGCTTGGTAAGCCTGCCCTGCCCTCCCCACAAAGCCTCATTACAGAAATAATAAAAGCTTTCATAACCTCCGGTTTGTGTATTGTGTCAGCATCTCAACATCTGAGCCCAAGTTTGGGTTGGGATTGATCCTGTTTTTGTTATGTGATCACAATAGAGTAACTGCTTTAAAAGTTTCATAAACAAAAAAGAACAGGGGCCAGCACCATGGCACACTAGGTTAATCTTCTGCCTGCAGTGCCGGCATCCCATATGGATGCCGATTCTAGTCCCGGTTGCTCCTCTTCCAGTCCAGCTCTCTACTGTGGCCTGGGATAGCAGTAGAAGATGGTCCAAGCCCTTAGGCCCCTGCACCCGCATGGGAGACTGGGAAGAAGCACCTGGCTCCTGGCTTCAGATCAGCACAGCTCTGGCCATTGCGGCCATTTGGGGGTGAACCAACAAAAGGAAGACCTTTCTCTCTGTCTCTCTCTTTCACTGTCTGTAACTCTACCTGTAAAATAAATAAATCTAAAAACAGGAAAATATATACTATAAAAATCAGAAATTCTGCTAATTAGGAAGCATCCTGAAGAATGGAAAAGACAAGTTGCATCCTAGGAAAATACATGGAGTTTTCATATACCTCATGAAAATACTCAGGTCAATAAATACATTTGATGTACACATGTTTTAAAAATCACATATTGCCCACATTATAAATGGGAAAAGATTTGGGTAAGTATTTCCCAGATGAGAAAATAGGAAAGGCCATGAAAAGAAAAGGAAAATCCCATCCTCATTAGTGATGCCAGAAATGGTAAATAATCCACACTAAAATATACATTTATGCTCACCATTTTGCATAGTTAAAAATCTGGCAACAACAGATGCATTGTGGGTAAGCAGCTCCTGGACCTACTGGTGGGAGTGCAAATCAGTGAGCCATTTTGAAAATTATATCTGGGGGCCCCGTGCTGTGGCATAGCAATTAAAACCACAGCCCGCAGTGCCAGCATCTCATATGGGCACTGGTTAGAGTCCCGGCTGCTCCACTTCCAATCCAGCTCTCTGCTATGGCCTGGGAAAGCAGCATAGGATGGCCCAGGTGCTTGGGCCCCTGCACCCTAGTGGGAGACCCAGAGGAGGCTCCTACCTCCTAGCTCCTGGCTGCGGATCGGCCCAGCTCTGACTGTTGTAGGCATTTGGGGAGTGGACCAGCAAATGGAAGATATCTCTCTCTCTCTCTTTTTCCTCCCCCCCTCACTCCCTCCCTCCCTCTGCTTCTGCCTCTTTGTAACTCTGCCCTTGAAATAAATAAATAAATCTAAAAAAAAAGAAAATTGCATTTGTACCATTTGGAAAGTTAATTCTAATCCAAATCCTGGTGTAATGCCCTGTCTTTTCTCATTCCTGAGGATGCCACTTTAATGACAACTAGATGTAATTTCTAATCCAGTTGTGCTACATACTTTCACCCGTTTCTTGCTTGCTGGACTTCTACTTATTTTTGTATCTGTTATATATCTATAGCTTTGCATAGAAAATTACAAAGTTGCTCACATTCTTTTATCTAAAAACTACCTTTCTGAAAGTATTTGCACAACAAATAATTATGTTAGAATTACTGAGTCAACTCCCTTCCTTTTTTGATATTTGCTTTTATTAAATGTCATGCAACTTACCTTACTTTTCTGAAGTAGAAGGATTTACTGGGATGGTATATGCAAACTAATAGAGGGTCTAGAACAGTTTTTTCTCATTAAATAGGAACTATTTCTAAATTGAAATTTACAAGTAGCTTGAATATTTTATTTTCTCATTATGAGTGGTAACAGGCAGTAATTCGTTCTATTATTTTTATTTTGTTTCCTTATCAACCCTTTGAAACTAAGATTACTATATTAGGCTCATATTTATATAACTCTTGTGGAAGAGAAAGTATAAATAAAAATCTTTTTCTTTCACATATTTTGGTTTTTATTACAAATGTTCCTTTTTAAAAATAATTTATTGTTTGGGAGGTGGAGAGTCACACATAGAAACAGTCATAGAGAAATCCAGTTCACTCCTTAAATAGCTATAATAAATGGAGCACCCACAGCCAGGAGCTGGGGACCCCCACAAGGAGAAGAAATGCAATTGCTGCCTCCCAGGGTCTGCACCAGCAGGAAGCTGGAATCAGAGTAGAGACCAGGAATCCAACCCAGGTGTTCTGATGTAGGACATGACTTCCTGAACAGTAGGCCAGGTGCCTGCCCCAAGAATCATCAGTAATAATTAAATTGGACTTTTGGACTTTGAATTTTGTTTTTGAAAAGCATTTTGCATTGTGAAATGTAAAATAAACTGTGTTAAGTATGGATATCATAACTATACCATGAGTTGAATTGTGTCTTTAATTTTTTTAATTTTTTTTGACAGGCAGAGTGGACAGTGAGAGAGAGACAGAGAGAAAGGTCTTCCTTTTGCCGTTGGTTCACCCTCCAATGGCCGCCGCGGTAGTGCGCTGCGGCCGGCGCACCGCGCTGTTCCGATGGCAGGAGCCAGGTGCTTATCCTGGTCTCCCATGGGGTGCAGGGCCCAAGCACTTGGGCCATCCTCCACTGCACTCCCTGGCCACAGCAGAGAGCTGGCCTGGAAGAGGGGCAACCGGGACAGGATCGGTGCCCCAACCGGGATTAGAACCCGGTGTGCCGGCGCCGCAAGGCGGAGGATTAGCCTGTTGAGCCATGGCGCCGGCCGAATTGTGTCTTATATCATGCAAATCCAAGGGATATTTTTGTTTTGTCTGCTACATTTGACTATATATATTTCATAATCACCAGTCCTTCCAGAGTGCCAAGATTCTTAGTTTTACAACAAATTGAACAGTGGAGATCTACTTGTAATTAATGCAAATCATGAATCCACTGAAGACACTTCAGAAGCTATTTTCAACTTATCCATAGTTATCACCCCTTGATATGTTTTGTAAGGTAATTGTATAGGCAGAGAACTGGACAGAAGAGGAGCGACCGGGATAGAATCCAGCGCCCCGATCGGGACTAGAACCCAGTGTGCCAGTGCTGCAGGCAGAGGATTAGCCTATTGAGCTGCGGCACTGGCTGATATGTTTGATTTCAATTCTCAGTCATTGGTGGAAAATTTCTTAATTTATGAAGCTTGCACTTCCATACCAAACAGACAGTGAAATATAAAGAACAGAAAAAAGCAAGTAATGACAGAGAAATTATTGATAAGTATAACATTCTCTCCATTTTGTAGGCAAGGTGTTCATATGATCAATCAAAAATTGTGCATTCATGTGCAGAGATGGTTAGATGATAATAATATCTGTTGGAAAATGTACTAAAAGTCCTACCCAACTAAATATTGGGGGTAACAAAATTTTTATAGGAAGATATAGTCCCCTTGATTAATGTCTGTGTGATTTATCTCTCTGAACATTTGTTGAACCAAGTCCTATTGGCAGCCCATTCTTGATGAGATGAGCATGATAAGATCAGCAGTCTTGTGGATGTGCTTTATTTTCTCATCTGTTTGCAAGCACAATCCCAAGCTGGAGTTTAGAATGCCTTCATTTTTGTTAATCCAGTGTTTTGACATATAATTGAGAGAGCACAGAATATTACAATTTGGATTCATTGCTTCTACACGACTTTCTCCTTCTAGTGTGCACTCAGTCTGGAAACCTCGATAATTCAGTAAACCAGATCTGCTAGGAGCAGCATCACTGATGGATGGCACTCCCAACCACCTTTTGGGATCCACCAGTGCATTTGTGTAGAGGTCACACTTCCCAGGCAGTAACTGGCATTTGTGGGTGCACTAGTGAAGAACATTCACTGTGACAATAGACTTTTCAATTAGGCTACATTGGTTCAAACACTCCTGAGTTATCTTGCCAAAATAACGAAATGCTGTTTTTCCTCAAGTTATCTCTCCCAGCTCAAGTCTTTCTATGCTTACTTCCTCCTGTCTTAAAATTGGTCTTCACAGGATGTTTCCATTAAGGCAATTCGGCAATATTACATTTCTGGAGGATAAACCCAATTAGCTACTTGAATTACATTATGAATAAGTATATTTGAATTCCTGGAAAAAGCTATGGAAATATTATGTAGAATTTAAAACATCTAAGTGCCTAGCCTCTCAAGTCTTCTGCACCTACTTTTCATGACTACATATGTTGCTTGTATTCTTTTGTCTCTGGTTTCTTTCTAGCCACAACCACTGATACTTATCAAGTTTCTACCTTCTATGGTACTCTTCTTGGTGATAGGATTAGAAAGACTAATAAGGTATGACAATACCAATTGATTAGTGGAGTGCAGTAGAAAGCCATGTGAGATATTTGTTCATGGCTATTCTATTCCAGTAGTGGAGGTCTGTACATGATAATGCTATCGGAATCAACAGATTGTAATACAAACCTAACTTACAGTTTTTAGTAAATATTTTAAAGCCATTTTCATGAGCATCAAAATATATATCCATGAGTCCAGAATTTTTATTGTCATTCAGATTAAACACTTTGTAATGTCTATTTGGATACCTTTTTTGATGATGGATTAATGAAAGTTTTGTGTAACTTCCATACAACCATCTTTTTTTACTAGTTATCAATTTTTTAATATTTTTCCAAATAATTTATTTGCTGTGAGAGATTAGACTCTGAAATACTAGCATTTTTAAGAATTTTAAAAATAACTTTATTTTATTATCATTTTGTCAGGTAACCTCTATGCCCTGGAAAATTATGTAAGTTTACTCACTAAGATGTACAGTTATTCTTCATTTGCAAATTAGGTAAGATTTTTTTCAGTGTTATTGTTCAGATCTCCTGTATCTGTGTAACAGAGATGTACCCTTATTTTAGCAGGGGTCGAAAGACATACAAGACACTCTCTAATAGGATTTTGGATTTATTGATTTATCGTTAATTCATTAGTTAGGTTTGCACATGCTCGTTTTGTTATCATCTGTATTTACCCTTGTTCACTCATCAAATGTTCTTCCTTTTTTTGTTAAAGATTTATTTATTTATTTTAAAGGCAGAGTTACAGGAAGAGAGAAACAGTGAGGGGGTAGACAGAGAGGGAGATCAATCACCCACTAGATCACTCCCCAGATGGCGAAACCAGTACCGGGAACAAGAGATTCATTTGGGTCTGTCAGGTGGGTGACAGGGGCACAAACACTTGGGATGCCCTCTATTCTTTTCTCAGGCCATTGGCAGGGAATTGCAGTGGAAATGGAGCAGCCAGGATATTAACTGGCACTCACGTGGGATGCCAGTATTTCAGGCAGTGGCTTTACCTGCTATGCCATGATGTTGGCCCCTGTTCTTCCTTTTAAAAATGGTTAATGGGCTGGCGCTGCGGCTCAATAGACTTATCTTCCGCCTGCGGCATCAGCACGCTGGGTTCTAGTCCCGGTCAGGACACCGGCTTCTGTCCTGGTGGCCCCTCTTCCAGTCCAGCTCTCTGCTGTGCCCAGGGGTGCAGTGGAGGATGGCCCAGGCCCTTGGGCCCTGCACCCGCATGGGAGACCAGGAGGAAGCACCTGGCTCCTGGCTTCGGATCAGCGCAGTGCGCTGGTCACAGCGCGCTGTCCACGGTGCCCATTGAGGGGTGAATCAATGGAAAAGGAAGACCTTTCTGTCTCTCTCACTGTCCACTCAGTCAAAAAATAAAAAAATAAAAAAATAAAAATGTTTAATGTATTAAAGTCCACTTTTCTAATATTATAACTCTTCTTTATCTCATGCTTGCATAGTAGGCCATATCATATACAATTGTATTGACAAACATCAAATATTGATAATATACCCAATTCAAAAGTTGTGAGAACTCCACAGTGAATATTAAAAAAAAAAGTTTCGCAGGAATTCATATGTACATTCAAAGAATATATTCAAGAATACATTTATGAAAAAGATATACTATATATATTCAAGAGATATACTGTTAAAAGGAATATTCACCAGAAGTTTTAAGAGTTCCTCATTGTTCACCAACTAAGGTGATTAATAGAAAATACCATAAAAGCAACAGAATATATTCCACAAAGGGTTTGGTAAAATTTAATAGCCATTAGCATTAAATGACTATGTCATTTAGCATGTGTCCTGTGTCCTATAGCTTGTGTCCTTTAAACTGTGTCTGTTGGACCTCTCAGTTGCAGAGATGCCCACTTGCTCGGGAGGACGCCCAAGGATCCAGACTCCAGACCAGTTGATGCAAAAAGCACGAGGTTTTTATTGAACGTTTGCGCAAACGGGCCCCCACCTCAGGCGGTGAGGAGCCCTGAGCGGCAGTTTCACACAGGTTATATAGGCAACGAATTAGCATATTCCTAATGCGCATGCTTAGGATTGGTCAGTTCAGAGGGACCATTAGCATATGGAATGCAGTGGCAACACGGGATTGGCTGGTTCGGAGGGACAATTAGCATACCGGAGAATGCTGAGGAGAGTGCTGAGGAGAGTGCTGAGGAGAATGCTGAGGGAGAGTGCTGAGGAGAGTGCTGAGGAGAGTGCTGAGGAGAGTGCTGAGGAGAGTGCCTAGAGACTCTCCGAAGGGGAGTGGCAGCTCTGCTCTGGGCATGCCTAGAGGTTCTCTGAAGGGGATTGACTTTTCCTTCCCAGAGAACGTCCTGCCCGCTGGACTCTGGGGAACATCTAACCTCTTAAGAAGCCCCTGATATCTGCCCAGGCCTAGTTTCTTGTCCCTCTCCCCCATAAGGGTCCTTCATTCCCTCCTTTTCTTTTTGCAAAGATTTTAATCCTAAAATCTATTGGACCGGCCTGGGGAGAGCCTGCCTCACTGGAGGGAGGGAACTCTGTTCTTGCTGGACTGGGTTGGGTTCCACGTTAACAATTGTGGAGCATGGGGATTGGAAAAACAATGGGGAAAGGCCAGGAACATCATAAATATTAAACAGTTTTTGAAAGTCTTAGCTTGAGTGGGTTCTGAGTGCGCTGGAGCTTCCATTTGGCTGGTCTATCCGGATCCTCGGGGCCCTGGGGAGGTGGTGCTCGCTTCACGTGTGAGGCGTGGACCCAAGCAGCGATTCCGTCGACCTTGAGAGCGGTGGGCGTTGTCAACAGCACAGGGAAGGGGCCTTTCCACCGGGGCTCTAGAGTCTTAGATTGGTGCCTTCGGACATACACAGCATCACCGATTTGGAAAGGATGTGGGATGGTTGTCGTCTCGGGTTGGTAGGCTGCTGCAAGAGGTTTCCAGACCTGGTTCTGGATGATCTGGAGCGCTCTCAACCGGGCCTGTAATTTAGGGGCATCGGCAATGGAGTCACTGGCAAGGTCAAGCAAGCCTGCTACTGGTGGGGGCCCTCCATAAAGGATTTCGTATGGTGTCAGCCCGCAATGAGAGGGCGTGTTTCGGACCCGGAACAACACCATAGGGAGGAGTTGGACCCAGTCTTTAACACCAGTCTCCAACGCTAATTTGGTCAAGGTCTCTTTAATTGTTCTGTTCATTCTTTCTACCTGTCCTGAACTTTGGGGTCTATAGGCACAGTGCAATTTCCAATTTATGCCTAATGCTTTGGCCACCAACTGACTTACCTGGGAGACAAACGCTGGGCCATTGTCGGACCCGATTACCTTAGGCAAGCCGAACCGGGGGAAGATCTCCTCTATGATCTTCTTGACGACCACCCGGGCGGTTTCCCGTTTTGTGGGGAATGCCTCAGTCCATCCGGAGAAGGTGTCTACAAAAACTAGAAGATACTTATTCCCATAACTGCCCGGCCTTATCTCAGTGAAATCGACCTCCCAGTTGATTCCTGGTCGGTCTCCTCTTACCCTAGCTCCCTCCGGGAGCTTGAGGTGTCTGGCATTTACCTTGGCACACGGAACACAGGATTCAGTCACCTGCTGGACTAAAGAGTCAAGTCCGGGGATGTAATAAGACTGCCTATCTTCCTGTAAGGCTGCTTTTAGCTTTTTGTGTCCCAAATGAGTCCATTGATGGAGGCTGGTAATTATTTCTTTAGCCAATTGGTGTGGCAGGACTATTTTCTCTCCGAGCCTCCAAACCCTTATTTGTTCATCATACTCTGCACCGAGCCGCTGGATCGTATCTAAGTCTTGGTCCGAATAGAGGAAAGGTGGTTCCCTCGATACTTGGGTGGGCTCAATTGTCTTTAACGGGAGTACCTGTTGGCTCAGGGCTGCCGCCCTAGCGGCCTCGTCTGCCATCCTGTTTCCCCTTGCTACAGGGTCGTCTCCTCGTTGGTGCCCGGGGCAATGAATTATACTCAACATTTTGGGCAGGAACAGGGCCTGTAGAAGATCTAGGATTTCCTGCTTATTTTTAATGTCCTTGCCTGCTGAGGTTAAGAGGCCCCTTAGCCGGTATATCTCCCCATGTACATGGGCAGTGGCGAAAGCATACCGACTGTCTGTGTAAATGTTGACCTTTTTGTCTTGTGCCAGTTTTAAAGCTTGAGTTAAGGCTATGAGCTCGGCTTTTTGAGCAGAAGTTCCAGGCTTTAAGGCACTTGACCAGATAACAGTTTTTCCATCCACCACCGCTGCCCCAGCCCTCCGCTCACCGTTCTGTAGAAAGCTGCTCCCATCCGTGAACCAGGTCATTTCGGCATCCGGCAGAGGCTGGTCGGTTAGGTCTTTTCGGGTGCCGTGGGCCTCAGCCAGGATTTGGTGACAGTTATGGATTACCTGGGCCTGGGGCCCCAGTTCCGGGAGCAGGGTGGCCGGGTTTAAAGATGTGGCAATCCCAAACCGGACCCGCTCTGAGTTTAATAACATAGTCTGGTAATGAGTTATCCGAGCATTTGAGAGCCACCGATCTGGTGGCTGGCGGATAACTGTCTCCACAGCATGAGGTGCCACTATGGTGAGAGGTTGGCCTAGAGTCAATTTATCCGAGTCTTTCACCAGAACTGCCACGGCCGCTATCATGCGGAGGCACGGAGGCCAGCCGGCCGCTACATTGTCTAGCTTTTTTGAAAAGTATGCCACCGGCTTTTTCCAGGGTCCAAGCATTTGTGTTAGCACTCCCTTCGCCACTCCCTTATTCTCATCCACGTATAATGTGAAGGGCTTGGTCTTATCAGGGAGGCTCAGGGCTGGGGCTGACAATAGGGCCTTTTTCATGTTGTCAAACGCCCGCTGTTGCTCTTCTCTCCATTGAAAGGGAGCATTGGACTTCGTGAGGGGGTACAATGGGGCTGCCAGCTCCGCAAACCCAGGAATCCAAAGGCGGCAGAATCCCGCACTCCCGAGGAATTCCCGCATCTTTCTGGCATTGGTGGGGGGTGGAATTAGAGCAACCACCCTTTTTCGGCTCTCTGTCAGCCACCGTTGCCCTCCTTCTAGGAGGTATCCTAGGTAGGCCACCTGTTTCTGACATATTTGGGCCTTTTTCGCGGAGGCTCGATAGCCCAATTCCCCCAGTCTCTGTAGCAGGGCCCCGGTACCTTTTAGGCAGTCCTGCTCAGTTTCAGCGGCAAGGAGGAGGTCGTCCACATATTGCAGGAGGACCAGGTCCGGATGGTTGGCTCGGAAGTCGGCCAAATCTAGGTGCAGAGCTTCGTCAAACAAGGTAGGCGAGTTTTTAAATCCTTGGGGCAATCTTGTCCAGGTGAGTTGTCCTGAAAACCCGGTCTCTGGGTCTTTCCACTCAAAAGCAAAGATGGATTGGCTCTGAGGGCTCAGTCTTAAACAAAAGAATGCATCTTTTAGATCTAACACAGTGTACCATACGTGGGTCGGAGGCAAGGTACTTAGCAGATTGTAGGGGTTGGGCACTGTGGGATGCATATCCTCCGTTCTCCTATTAACCTCCCGCAAGTCCTGTACCGGGCGGTAGTCACCCGTACCAGGCTTCTTTACTGGTAGTAGGGGGGTGTTCCAAGGTGAACGACAAGGTTTTAAAATGCCTAGGTGTAACAGTCTCTGGATATGTGGCCGGATACCTTCCTTATCTTCCTTGCCCATCGGATATTGACGAACTGACACGGGAATGGCCGTGGGCTTCAGATCTATGATCAAGGGAGGCCGGTTGACGGCCAGCCCTATTCCCGCAGTCTCTGCCCAGGCCTGAGGAAAATCTGTGAGCCACTTGGGGTCCATGGGAGCCATGGTGGACGAGGGCCTCTCGAATAATCGGTGTTCGTCCTCCAAGCGTAGTGTTAATACCTGGAGGGGCCGCCCTCCTGAGTCTGTGATGGTAGCTCCTTTCTCATGGAAGTGAATTTGGGCTCCTACCTTCGAGAGTAGGTCCCTGCCCAGGAGGGGGTAGGGGCAGTCTGGCACTAGTAAGAACGAGTGTGTCACAAGTCCTGTACTTAACTGGACCTCTCGATTGGTTGTCCAGCGATATAACTTCCCTCCAGTTGCCCCCTGAACCCAGGAAGTCTTGGAGCTTAAAGGCCCTTTTTCTGAAGTCAGTACCGAGTGCTGGGCTCCCGTGTCAATCAGGAAGGTTACCGGTCTGCCCCCCACTTCAAGGGTTATCCTGGGCTCAGGGGGGGGCTCCTGGCCCTGACTCACCTAGTCGTCTTCTTCCAGGGACAGGATTGGAACTGGTCTCTTCTTTGGTCCCTGTGTTTTCTTCGGGCAGTCTTTGACCCAGTGTCCTCTTTCTTTACAATAGGCACATTGATCTCTTTCCACCCGAGGCTTTCGTTTGTCTCCCAAGTCCCTATTCTGTCCTGGTCTACTCCTTTCTGTATCCTGCACTACGGTGGCCAAAATTCTACTAAGCTCTCGATTACGTCTTTTGTCTCTTTTGTCTTCCCTTTCCTCCTGCTCCTTGCGGATCCTTTCCTCCTTCTCCTCTCGGGTCTCCCTTTTGTTGTAAATCTTTTCTGCCTCCTTCATTAAATCTTGTATAGTATACCCCTGAAGCCCCTCTAGCCGCTGCAATTTATTGCGGATGTCCGGCGCTGACTGTCCTATAAAGGACATGATTACATCTCCCTGCCGGTCCTCTGCCAGGGGGTCAAACGGGGTGTACATACGGTAGGCTTCCATTAATCTTTCTAGGAAGCCTGCCGGCGTTTCCTCAGCCCCCTGTACTACTGCACGTACCTTGGCCAAATTGGTGGGGCGCTTTCCAGCCCCTCTGAGACCCGCAAGGAGAATCTGGCGGTAAAGACGAAGTTGCTCCCTACCAGCAACGGTGGTGTAGTCCCAATCAGGACGGGTTGAGGGAAACGCCTCCTCGATTTCGTTTGGCAGTAGGGTCGGTCGGCCATCTGCTCCAGGGACGTTTTTCCGTGCCTCAAGGTAGACACGCTGCTTTTCCTCAGTAGTGAGGAGGGTCTGCAGAAGCTGCTGACAATCATCCCAGGTGGGCTGATGAGTCAATAAAATTGACTCGACCAGCCCAGTCAGAGCCTGGGGGTCCTGAGAGAAAGAGGGGTTATGGGTTTTCCAATTGTAAAGATCGGAAGCAGAAAATGGCCAGTACTGCATCTGGCCAGCCACCGAGCGAAGAGGAAAAGCCTGCGAAGTCCAGATGCTTCCCGAGCCCCCTGCCTGCCCCCGACGGAGGCGCAGGCGGCTGGAGGGCGGGGAAGGCGCTAAGACTTCTTCCCCTGCCCTCGTGGAATCAGGGGATGGTGCAGAAGGTTGCACATCCCGCTCTGGTTGTTGTGGGGGTTCCTGCGGGGGAGCAGGCTGGCCGGGAAGATAGGGTGGGGGAGAGTCAAAGAGCAGAAAGTCCTGATCAGCCGGAAGAACCGGTGGCTTGTCAGGTTTTGGATCTCGAATCTCCTTCAGAGGGTATAGGGAGGAGGTTGGCACAACCGGGATAGGAGGAGGGGGTATCGGGGTCCGTATGGGCTCCGTCGGGAAGGAGAAGGGTTCTATCCAGGGAGGGGGGTTACGTGAAAGAGCCTCCCACGTGGTAATGTAGGGCACCTGATCAGGGTGTCCATTGGATCCTGGCTGAAAGACTCGCGCCTTAATCTGTAAAATAATATCGAGGTTAAAAGTGCCGTTCCTTGGCCAGCCGACCTCGAAGGCCGGCCACTCTGAGGAACAGAATTTTGCCCATTGTTTCCTTTTAACCTCCACTGAGAGGTGGCGCGCGCGTTCTCGAACATCCTTCCAGTGATCTAGAGTGAGACTTAAAGGGGTGGTTATTTGTTGACCCATGTGTGCAAGGATTTCAGCCCAAACAAAAAGAACAGCCAATGCACAGACATATACAGTAAGCAAGACAAACCACATGGCTAGGACAAATCGAACGCTATTGCGCTATTTTTGGGAGCGGCTGCCTGACCAGCCCTCCCCGGGAAGGAGGGAGACTTGGTCTCCGACCCACCTCCAGACCACCCCGGGAGCGTCTTCCGGGGGAACGGACCGAGGGTTTCCCCTACTGGTCTCACAGACCGGAGCGTCCTCCGGGGAACGGACCAGGGGTTGCTGGGCACGCCTGCCTCCCCTACTGGTCTCACAGACCGGAGCATCCTCCGGGGAACGGACCAGGGGTTGCTGGGCACGCCTGCCTCCCCCACTGGTCTCACAGAGTCAGGTACTGGCCAGTCAGAACACTCAAGACGAAGAACAACAAACAGAAAACACTTAATTATACCTCCAACTGGTCCGCAGAGAATGGGTCTGAGGGCGACCTAAAATCCCCGTACGGGCCACCAAATGTTGGACCTCTCAGTTGCAGAGATGCCCACTTGCTCGGGAGGACGCCCAAGGATCCAGACTCCAGACCAGTTGATGCAAAAAGCACGAGGTTTTTATTGAACGTTTGCGCAAACGGGCCCCCACCTCAGGCGGTGAGGAGCCCTGAGCGGCAGTTTCACACAGGTTATATAGGCAACGAATTAGCATATTCCTAATGCGCATGCATAGGATTGGTCAGTTCAGAGGGACCATTAGCATATGGAATGCAGTGGCAACACGGGATTGGCTGGTTCGGAGGGACAATTAGCATACCGGAGAATGCTGAGGAGAGTGCTGAGGAGAGTGCTGAGGAGAATGCTGAGGGAGAGTGCTGAGGAGAGTGCTGAGGAGAGTGCTGAGGAGAGTGCTGAGGCTCTCTGAAGGGGAGTGGCAGCTCTGCTCTGGGCATGCCTAGAGGTTCTCTGAAGGGGATTGACTTTTCCTTCCCAGAGAACGTCCTGCCCGCTGGACTCTGGGGAACATCTAACCTCTTAAGAAGCCCCTGATATCTGCCCAGGCCTAGTTTCTTGTCCCTCTCCCCCATAAGGGTCCTTCATGTCCTGTGTCCTGTAGCCTGTGTCCTGAAGCCAGTTTCTCATAGCCTATGGACTATGTCATTTAGCATTTGCCTGTGTCCTGTAGCTTGTGTCCTTTAAACTGTGTCCTGTGTCCTGTGGACTCTGTCCTATGTTGTGTAGCCTGTGTCCTGTATCCTGTGTCCTGTAGTTTGTGTCCTGTAGTCTGTGGCCCCTGTCCTATAGCCAGTGTCCTGTGGCCTTCTTCCTGTATCTCATGTCCTGTTTCCTGTATCCTGTGTCCTGTGTCCTGAAGCCACTTTCTTGTAGCCCATGTCCTATGTTCTGTAGTCTGTGGTGTTTGTCTTATGCCCGGTGTGGTGTGTCCTGTTGCCTGTGTCCTGTAGCCTGTGTCCTTTAACTTGCGTCCTCTAATCTGTGTCCTGTGTCCTCTGGCCTGTTTCTTTTAGCCTGTGTCCTTTAGCCTTTGTCCTGTAGCCTGTGTCCCGTGTCTAGGGCCTCTGTCCTGTAGCTTGTGTCCTGTTTCCTATAGTCTTTGTCCTGATTCCTGAAGCCAACAGTTTCTTGTAGCCTGTAGACTATATCATGTAGTCTGTGTCCTGTGTCCTGAAAAATTTGTCCTGTAGCCTCTGTCCTGTTGCCTGTGTCCTGTGTCCTTTAACCTGTGTTGTGTCCACTGGCCTGTTTCTTTTAGCCTATGCCCTGTGTCCTGTGTCCTATGTTGTGTAGCCTGTGTCCTGTAGCTTGTCCCTGTGTCCTGTAGGCTGTGTTCTATGTCCTGGGCCTGTGTCCTTTAAACTGTTTCCTGGTTTGTGCAATCTGTGTCCTGCATCCAATGGCCTGTTTCTTTTAGCCTGTGTCCTGTATCCCTTAATCTGTGTCCTTTGTCCTGTAGCTTGTGGCCAATGTCTTGTAGCCTGTGGCCTTTGTCCTGTGGCCAGTGTGGTGTGTCCTGTGTCCTGTAGCCTGTGTCCTATATCCTGTATCCTTGTATTTAGCCTGTTCGTGTAGCCTGTGTCCTGATGCCTGTGTCCTGTGTCCAATGGCCTGTCTCTTTTAGCCTGTATCCTATGTTGTGTATCCTGTGTTTTGTAGCCTGTGTCCTGTACCCTGTGTCCTATAGCCTGTGGCCTTTGTCCTTTGGCCAGTGTGGTGTGTTCTATGGACTCTGTCCTGTGTCCTATAGCCTGTGCCCTGTAGTCATTGTCCTAAGTCATGTAACCTGTGTCCTGTGTCCTACATCCTGTGTCCCTTAGCCTCTGTCCTGTAACCTGTGTCCTGTAGTCATTGTCCTGTGTCCTGTAGCCTGTGTTCTATATTCTGCATCCTCATCCTTTTGCCTATTCATGTAGCTTTTGTCCTGTGACCTGTAGCCTGTGTCCTGTGTCTTGTAGCCTGTATCCTTTAACCTGTGTCCTGTGTCCTGTAGTATGTGTCCTGTGTCCACTGGCTGTTTCCTTTTGCCTGTGTTCTGTAGCCTTTGTCCTGTGTCTTTTGTCCTATGTTGTGTAGCCTGTATCCTGTAGTTATTGTCCTATGTCATGTAGCATGTGTCCTGTAACCTGTGGCCAGTGTCCTCTGGCCTGTGGCCTCTGTCTTGTAGCTTGTGTCCCCTAGCCTGTTCCTATTTCTGTAGCCTGTGTCCTGGGCCTGTGTCCTTTAACCTGTGTCCTGTGTCCCGTGTCCACTGAACTGTTTCTTTTAGCCTGTCTCCTGTAGCCTTTGTCCTGTGGCCTGTGTCCTATGTTGTGTAGACTGTGTTTTGTAGCCCATGTCCTGAGGCCTGTGTCCTGTGTTCTGTAGCCTGTGTCCTATGTCCTGCAGCCTGTGGCCCTTGTCCTTTGGCCAGTGTGGTGTGTCCTGTGGCCTCTGTCCTGTGTCCTGTAGCCTGTTTCCATGTCCTTTAGCCTGTGTCCTGTAATCTGTGTCCTGTATCCACTGACCTGTTTCCTTTTGCCTGTGTCCTGTGTTTTGTGGCCTGTGTTGTGTAGCCTATGTCCTGTAGCCTAGGACCTGTGGCCTCTGTCCTGTGTTGTGTAGCCTTTGTCTTATAGTTTTTGTACTGTGTCCTCTAGCCTAGGTCCTATAGCCTGTGTCCTGTAGCTGGTTTCCTGTATCCTGTGTCCTTCAGCCTGTGTTGTGTAACCTCTGTCCTGTAGCCTGTGTTGTGTAGCCTGTGTCCTGTGTTGTATAGCCTGTAGCCTGTGTCCTGTGTCCTGTAGCCTGGGTCCTGTGGCCTTTGTCCTGTAGCTGGTGTCCTGTTTTCTGTAGCTCTGTTGTGTTCTGTAGCCTGTGGCTTGTGGCATGTGGCCTCTACTCTCGGTCGTGTTGCTTGTGTCCTGTAGTCTGTGTCCTATTTCATTTAGCCTGTGTCCTGTAACTTGTGTCCTGTGTTCTGTAGCCTGTGTCCTGTGGCCTTTGGCTGTAGCTGGTTTCTCATTTCCTGTAGCCTGTGTCCTAGAGATGGTTTCTTGTAGCCTGTGGATTATATCATTTAGCAAAGGTCCTGTGTCCTGTAGCCAGTGTCTGTGTCCTGTGTCTTGTAGCCTAGTCCTGTGGCATTTGTCCTGTTTCCTGTATCCTGTGGCCTATGTCCTATAGCCTGTGTCCTCTGTCCTGTAGCCTGTGTCCTTTTTGCCTATTCATGTAGCCTATATCCTGTAGTCTGTTTCCTGTTGCCTGTGTCCTGCATCCTGTAGCCTGTCCCTGTGTCCTGTAATCTGTGCCCTAGGTCCACTGGCCTGTTTCCTTTTGCCTGTGTCCTTTGGGTTTTTGGCTTTTAGCTTTTGTCCTGTGACCTCTGTCCTGTGTCATGTAACCTATGTCCTCTAGCCTCTCCCTGCGTCCTGTAGCCTGTGTCCTGGGCCTGTGCCCTGTAGTCTGTGTCCTCTTTGTCCTGTAGCTGCTGTCTTTTTTTGTATCCTGTAGCCTATGCCCTGTATCCTGTGGCCTGTGGCCTCTATCCTATTGCCAGTGTTCTGTGTCCTTTCTCCTGTGTCCTATATCCTGTGTCCGATAGCCTGTGTCCAATAGCCTGTGTGTTATGTCTGGCAGTCCTTGTCCTGTGATCTATGTTCTGTGGACTCTCCTGCTGTCAGTGTTTGTGTCCTTTAGCCTGTGTCCTGAGTCCTGTGGCCTCTGTCCTGTATCTCATATCCTGTTTCCTGTATCCTGTGTCCTGTTTCTTGAAGCTGGTTTCTTGTATCCTGTGTCCTATGTCCTGTAGCCTGTGGCCTTTGTCCTGTGACTGGTGTGGTGTGTCTTGTGGCCTCTGTACTATGTCCTGTAGCCTGTATCCTCTTCCTTTAGCCTCTCTGTGTAGCCTGTGTCCTGTGTCCTGCAGCTTGTGTCCTGTTGCCTGTGTCCTATAGCTGGTGTCGCGTAGCCTGTGCCTTGTGTCCTATAGCCCGTGTCCTTTAACATGTGTCCTGTGTCAACTGGCCTATTTCTTTTAGACTGTGTCCTGTAGCCTTTGTCCTGTGGCCTGCGTCCTGTGTTGTGTAGCCTGTGTCCTCTAGCCCGTGTCCTGTAGCCTGTGTCCTTTAGCCAATGGCCTATGTCCTGTAGCCTGTGTCCTCTGTCCTGTGTCTCTTAGCCTGGGTCCTGTGCCCTGTAGCCTGTGTCCTGTGACCTATATCCTGTAGCCTGTGTGCTCTGTCCTGCAGCCCATGGTCAGCTAAGCCACTCAGGAAAGGCTGCTTGGCTACTTCCCACAGTCATGAGAAATAAGGCTGGGCTGCCAATCTTCTGCCTTTGATATTTACAGGCAGGGCCACTGAAGCTGGTGGCTCATTTGCTTCTTGGGTACAAAAGTACATGAGCAGTGTCACCTGGCTGCTTTTAGGGAGACAGGCAAATGGGCAAAGTCACCTGACTGCTTTCTGAAGGCCTCTACAAGCCAAGCCATTCAGGATGTGTGCATCCTAGGTTCTTTCCAGAGCAATGGGAGGGGAAGCGGGGCTAAATGGTTTACAGGGCTGGGTCAGCTGGGCTCTTGGAAGGAAGCCAGATGAAAGGCTCTCAACAAAGTTGTGTGCAGCAAGAGCCTGATGTGAAGAGGGCAAAATGTAAGCTAGGATCCTTCTCTAAGGCCATACAGCAGTGTGATACTCCTGTAGGTCCCCACATTGGGCTCAGCTTCTGTGAGAGCCTCATCATTTTTAGAAAATATTTGCCATATAATTTAATTGAGTCAATAAATGTTTGCATACTAATCAATCAAATCATTTATGAAGTGATATTTGATATGTCATTCTCTCATTTTCTATAAAATCTACACTTTACACTCAGAAAATGTTACTGAAATTATACCATTTACCCCAAAATTATTCACTGTGACTTCCTATTAATAACTTTAATAAACCATAAAATCAGAATATTAACATTTACATAATCCTACTGCTATTAATTATCTACTTCTCTTCTATAATATATAAACACATACTTATGTATTTAACTACATATGTGCATATATATTGTGTATACACATATATATCATCAGTATTTCTGTATCTTTAGCTTGTAAGAGACTTTTTTCAACACAGCATTAATTTTGCATTTCTGCTCTTTAATTTACCCCTATCATTTTAGAACATGGATATTTCTAGATGTTATGGTAAGCACATTTTATCTATTGATGAATTAATGGTTACAAAAGTCTTCCTAGTTTCCAGTATTATTTCAGTTTCAAAATCTTTCTATTTTGCTCAACAATGAACACAAGGTAAGAGGGCTTTGGTATCTTGCCCTATATGATACAGTCTATAAGAATCAGAATCAGGAATTCAGACTTACATATACAGATGATAGATTTCAACCCATTAATACTCCATCTGTTTTCTTCCTATATCCTTCTTCCTTTCAACTAGCTTCAGTGGTTTTCAGGGATAAAGATTATTTATCTCAAAGGCAAAGTTACAGACAGAAAGGGAACAGAGGAAAGAGATAGAGACAGAGAAGTCTTCCATTCAATAGTTCACTCCACAAATCTCTGCAAAGCCTTGGGCTGAGCCAGGCCAAAACCAGGAGCCTGGAACTCCATCATGGCCTTTCAGGAGGGTAGCAGGGGAAAATTACTTGTGTCATCTACTGATTTCCCAGGTGCATTATTAGCAGGGAGTTCCATTGGAAGTGGAGCAGCCAGGATTTGAACTGGTGTCCCTATGAGATGTTGGCACTACAGGTGATAACTTAACCCACTGCACCACAATACTAGCTCCATGTGGCCTATTTTTGATTCAAATATCTCAATCTGTTTTGTGTGTGTGTGTGTGTGTAACACCCTAAAAGTCCTTAGTCATCTTGAAAACAAGGTAAAAATCTCAGACACTTCTGACTTTCCATTTTAATAATCATATGTACTAGACAAAAATCTGATGAAGATAAATGGAAACTTATGGAGAGGTGGATGGAAAAGGCATGTTTAAAGAAAGCCTCTCTGCCACTTATGTGGATACCTGGAGATGTGAAGGTGTCATTAATGGAAAGAAAATTTTCCTTAAAAATGAGATGCAGAGGAAGTATTCATGGAACAATTAGAAAAGCCTTGCATTGACTAAGGTTAAAGAGTTGTAGAGGGATACAGATGTGGAGGTGGGGAGCAGCCAGGTCAGGCAGGTGTGGTCACTAATGTATGGTTACACTGAAGAAATTAGTGGAGGCTTAAATTTGGGTTTTCACTAATAATTTGGTTCAAGATACAGTAATTTTGATATTTTACAAATGGAAAGGGTACATCAACATTGGTTTTATAAGGCTGTAGTTGAAAGAGGAATCTTGGTATTGAGAAAAATTAGCCTGCAAATAATATGTAAAACCAAGGATAGTATCTGTTCACCTAAGGAGTTGGGATGGACAGAGAAATCTATTCAGAGCAATTGAGGAATAGTGATGGGAATAAAAAGAAAGTGTGTTATGGTGTACAACACAGGGCAGGTTGCCACATGCTTTTGTATTAATGGCTAGTGTTAACAGAAGGGTGCCTGCCATTACGCAATCTGGAAGTCATGGGTGAAGTTCCTAAGAACCATTTCCTTGAGGTGATCAGGACAGTAGTTAATAGAAGTGGGAAGCAAGTGAGAACATATAGATGCTGAGTGTCTTCAGGTCCTTTGATTTTTTTTCCCACATAAAGGTGCAGAAAATAAAGTCAAGATATGCAGATCTGAGTGAATTTCTACAGAACTGTTTTCTTCAAGTTGAGGTTATTAAAGAGTAAGAGGGACTATCATTGACATTTGATCCTTGACAATTGAAGTATCATTTCAGGAATGCTGATTCAGAAAAAAAAATAACCTTTTATCTATCTTTAATCCCTTTGTGAAATGAGAAAGGATTTAGTACTTCCAAAGAGCTATGTAAGAATAAACTATATTTAACTATGAGAATGCACATTCATATGACAGGAACTATATATAAAGATTCACTTCACCAATTTATACCAAAACAAAAATAAAATAAAAACACTGGATAAATAATGTATCCTGGGAGATTACAACAAGCAGTACAATATGCCCACTTTAGTTTCAAAATAGAATTGATTTTTTTTAAATTTTAACATAGAAAAACTTGTATGAGAATAAGTGGCAATGCTATCAGATCATAGTAGTCTATCCAAATAAACTTTATTTTTGAACTCCATTATCCACAAACATTTCAAATACAGTCATATGCACACACATCAATTTTCTTCAATGAATTATTACTATTTTAAATTTTGCTGAAATATTTGTTCATGAACCTTTCATGTAATGATTCACCTACATAACACTGAGAGGTCTAGCTTGTGTTTCTATAAGTGCATGCATAATAGCTCACATCCATATCCACCTCACATATTTTCTCCAGCTGAAAAAATATGCACAACACAGAGGGAAAAAACAAATATTTAAAAATTAAATAAAAGTATGACTAGCCCCTCAAAGTCACATTAGAATATTAATTTTCCAAGATTTACTGATACATGATTGACAAGTAAACATTGTATATATGTAAAATGCAGGATGTGATGATTTGATTTTATGTTTGCATAGCAAAATCATTACCAGAGTCAAAGTAATTAACATGTTCATCACTTCACATGGTCACTCCTCTTTGTTTCTGTGATAATAGTTACAATCTCTCTTAACAAATTTCAAGTATAAACTACATTAATATTAACTATAGCTACCATATTATGCATTAGATTCCCCAGACTCATTGCTTTCTATTTATTTATTTATTTTGACATGCAGAGTGGACAGTGAGAGAGAGAGACAGAGAGAAAGGTCTTCCTTTTGCCGCTGGTTCACCCTCCAATGGCCGCTGCGGCTAGCGCATCATGCTGATCCAAAGCCAGGAGCCAGGTGCTTCTCCTGGTCTCCCATGCGGGTGCAGGGCCCAAGGACTTGGGCTATCCTCCACTGCACTCCCTGGCCACAGCAGAGAGCTGGACTGGAAGAGGAGCAACTGGGGCAGAACTGGTGCCCCAACTGGGACTAGAACCCAGGGTGCCAGCACCACAGGTGGAGGATTAGCCTATTGAGCTGTGGCGCTGGCCTCTCATTGCTCTTATCACTGAAAGTTTGTGCATTTTGATGGAAATCTCATTTTTCCCACTCTCCAATATTATTAACCATGTTTTTTTCTGATTCTGTAAGCTCAAAATTTTTTATATTTCATAAATATGTGATATCATAAAGTATTTCTATGTTTGGCTAACATTGCCTATTGCAATTTGCTTTGAGTCCATCCATATTGCTGCAAATAGCAGCATATTCTTCCTATTGAATGATGAATGATACTCCCTTAAACACACACACGTGTGTGTCTATCTCATTTTCTTTACCAACTCATCTATTGATGACCATTTAGATTGTTTACATATCTAAATTATTGTGACTAAAGCTGCTATGAAACATGAGAGTGTTGATATATATTTAAGGTACTGATGCTGATGCCGTGGCTCAATAAGCTAATCCTCCGCCTAGCGGCGCCGGCACACCGGGTTCTAGTCCCGGTCGGGGTGTCAGATTCTGTCCCAGTTGCCCCTCTTCCAGGCCAGCTCTCTGCTCTGGCCAGGGAGTGCAGTGGAGGATGGCCCAATTGCTTGGGCCCTGCACCCCATGGGAGACCAGGAGAAACACCTGGCTCCTGCCTTCGGATCAGCGTGGTGTGCCGGCCACAGCGCGCCAGCTGCAGCGGCCATTGGAGGGTGAACCAACGGCAAAGGAAGACCTTTCTCTCTGTCTCTCTCTCACTGTCCACTCTGCGTGTCAAAAAAAAGTACTGATATCATTTCTTTTGAATATGTGCCAGAAATGGAATTGTAGGGTCCCATGGCAGTTTTATTTGGGGAAATCTACTATTTTTGATAATAATTATAATAATTTATAATTCCATCAACTATGTAATCCTATTTCTTTATGAAATGGTTTGCCCATCATAGTTATTTATATTTGTTTTTATTCTTGCACAAATACACTTTATGATTTTTATTGTATAAAGTGGTCAGTGAAATGATCTGTCATTTTTATGTTTCTCAAATAAATTATCTTTGCAAAAATCAATAAATATAATAAATATTTAAGCTTTATTACACAATCATATTTTGGCATTTTAATGATTTGAAATTATAAATATTAGAAAATTTTTAAAATGTATTTATTTACCCAAAAATGCAGAGTTACAGAGAGGCAGAGAGCAAGAGAGAGAGAGGTTCTCTCCCCAAATGGCAATAATGGTCAAAGCTGAATCATGTCAAAGCCAGGAGCTTCTTCTGAGTCTCCCACATGGGTACAGGGGCCCAAACACTTGGGCTATGTTCCACTGCTTTCCCAGGCACATTAGCAGGGAGCTAGATCAGAAGTGGAACAGCTGGGACTCAAACCAACTCCTTTATTTGATGTTGGTGTTGCAAGCTGTGGCTTTACTCACTATGCAACAGCACCATCCCCAAATTAGGAATCTGATCTCTTGATGTTTCAGCATTCAAGATTATGGCACTCAACATTGTCCTTGGGCTCATACCATTTTGGGTATCCAGTAACAATTTATTGTTGCTAGGGTTATTTTTAACACTTTGGGCTTCTAGTCTTTATACTAAGATTGATTTTTACTTATATTTTCATATGCTTTCATGTTATTAGAATCCTTTCCTTTTTTGTCAAATAATGTAATGCTTTATTTAATTACCAATAATAACGTTTTATAGAAAGGGAACTATAATATTACACAGCAAAGTACGGCTGCAAAACCTCAAACTAGATGGGAATGCTTAATTTAGGTCACCATGCCAGTGCCTGGCTTAACAGGCTAATCCTCTGCCTTGCGGCGCCGGCACACCGGGTTCTAGTTCCAGTTGGGGCGCCGGATTCTATCCCCATTGCCCCTCTTCTAGGCCACCTCTCTGCTATGGCCCGGGAAGGCAGTGGAGGATGGCCCAAGTGCTTGGGCCCTGCACCCGCATGGGAGACCAGGAGAAGCACCTGGCTCCTGGCTTCGGATCAGCCCAATGTGCCGGCTGCAGCGGCCATTGGAAGGTGAACCAATGGCAAAAAGGAAGACCTTTCTCTCTGTCTCTCTCTCTCTCACTATCCACTCTGTGTCAAAAAAAAATTTTAGGTCACCAAAAGTAATGTCTCCCAGAGATGCAATCAAGACAAAGCAAAGGTATAACTGCACATTTGCCATCAATTGCAATTCCCTCTGAAATACTCTGAGATTACATTTTGACCCCGGGTACAAACTAATATTTGTTAGAATTATTCAGCCTCATCACAAGAATGAAAATAGTTGTCAAAAATGTTTTTAATGCTAAAAAGTAACTAAAAAGTTGTTCTTTGCTAACAACTAATTGCAATGCCTACCAAAACAGCCTAATGCAAGTATACTTTCATGACGTTTTGCAGTTAACATGGCTGCTCATTTCTTGCCCTCACAGATGGTCTTTGCAGTGTCTAAGCATGTTCAGGCACACAAGAAGTAAATCTTAACAGAAACAACTAGGGTAACTCAAATAACAAGGCCTGCCTCTGCCAGAGCTCCCTGAGTAGTCATGGCATTTGCACTCTAAGCGAAGAAGCTTATTGTTACCAGCAACACAATAATAAATTGCCCTGGGGTTCTTAGTGCTGTAGTGTGCCTCACAGGCAGCAATGTAAGCTGACTCTGGGAAGAAGTCATCATGGTATTCTGCCACAAATCTCAGAAAGAGATCAAAGTGCTTCAGTAAAGCCTTCAGATTCTTATCAGAAAAGGACATCTTTCCAAGGATTTCTGGGAGTTTTGCAAACAAGCGCAGCAAATGTTGTGTCCATAAATGTAAGAGGGTGGAAGTGGCTTGTCACCTGGTGGGCAGTTGTCAGGAACAAGCTTCCAGGAAAGAGCCTCGTTTATTTCATTAGTTCTTCTCCCTTCAAAGCCAGCAAACACACCACTCCCTTCCTTGCTAGGAGTCAGAGGAATAGGTGAGGGTGATCTGCTGTGCACAGGTGTCTTCTTTTCCAGGTGAAGGCACAGCTTGGGCATGCTGGCGGACGTGTCCAGCTGTCGGCGCTTGGGTGAGGCACTGCTCTCAGACAGCCTGTCACAGTAGGTGCTGTGATGCATGAATCATCTCAGAGACTGTAAGGCTTCCGGCTTGACTTTGCGCCTTTTAGGGGTGGCTGGTTCACCACAACTGGCTGACTCTCTGTGGACTGTGGTGTGAATGGATTCAACAGAGGTGGGCTAGGAGACAGCTCCTCCTGGCTCCTATTTGTGGCACTTTCCTTCATTGGAAGAAAAAATTTAGACGAAGTCACCTTTTTATACTGAACTTGTCCATATGGACAAAGCAAAACCAACGGGAGAATATAATCAAAGGTTATCCTTAAGCCATCCACCATCTCCTTACACAGGTCAACATTCTTTTCTGCTGGGATACAGTGCACATTCATGCTGGCGTGCACCATAGCGTGATGGTGACGAGGCTTCTTGTTGGCAGAAAAGGCTGCATTGGTAGCAAAATGCTTCACATAGGATTCCAAAATAGTTATGATGTTGGTCTGGCATGGAAGTTTCACCAACCCTTTCCTCCTGTTAATACAGTAACAGTCATCCTCCAGCTGCTTCTTCAGAACGTCAGGGATTTCTAGAGTAATTGTTCTTTCTTCCATTTCTCTCTGTTTGCAGCTCCAGTTCTTTCTCAGCCTTCTCTTCAATACCATTTTCCACTTTCTTCACTTATTTATTCATCCTTTTCTTCCCCACTGTCACCAGAAGAACCGCTTATTGAGTTTTCATCATTTTCATCTTTTTCTTCAACAGGGAGACTTTTTAAGAAAGAGTCAATACCAGGCAATCTGTAGCGCTTCTTCTTTCTTCCTGTGCTTCTCAGGTGAGCTACAGATTTTCTTGCCAATTTCCGCTGTAATCTGCGATTTTCATCAGTATCATGTAGTGCATGATCTTCCACTGCCCATATATCCCAGCTTCTACTCCAACCATTAAAATGGATCAGATATTCTGGGATCTTTCTGCCTCTTTCGTCTTTTCCAACAATAACATCAACAATCTGGGTCCGATGTGCAGGGTGTCCCTCTGGAGCCCAGGAGATGCTGGGCCTCCTAGGATAGAGATTTAATGTGAAAGCTGAGCTGTACGGTGGCAGGCCATCATCAAGTACGGCCTATGCCGCTGTCGCCTACACAAACTGTCAACCGGGCTTGCAAATGCAACTGGCAGTCGGGGACTGAAGCGCTACTAGCATCCTTTCATTTTAGCTAAAATCACTCATTTTGTCTTTTCTTGTAAGGAAGATCTAATGGTGATGAACTCTCTCAGCTTTTGTTGAGCTAGGTAGTAGTTACCGCTTCTTCACTTACGAAGAACAACATTGACTGGTATTAGATTATTTCTTTCAGCACTTTGGGAATATCATCCTACTCTTAGCCTGCAAGATTTCTCTAGAAAAATCCACCATTAATCTAACACAATTTACCTTGTGTGTGTGTGTGTGCATATATATATATATATATATGTATATATATACTCACTGCTTTCACAATTCTCTTTGTCTTTCATTTTTGGGCATTTAACTATCATGTGTTTGGTCAAGTTCTCTTTGGTGGAAATTCTTTGAGGACTTTCATACTTCACATCCCTGGGCAATCATACCTATCCCAAGATTTTATATTTTTCAGCCATTATGTCTTTCATTAAACTTTCATTTGTGTATCTTCTGTTCTTTCACGAATCCCAAACCATCTTGGTTGTTGTAGGTTTATTGTAAGTCTTGAGACGCAGTATTGTGATTTCACCCAGTTCATTGTTAACATTGTGGACATGATAGTCAATTGTATGAGGTTTTCCTGATTACAGTCAGGTTTGTTTTTTTCTCAAAAACCTCTTGCTCGAATTTTTATTTAGAGTATCTTAAACCTATAGAACCATTTTACAAGATGTGGTATCTTAATAATATTCAACCTTCCAATCCTAAGCACAGTGAATTTACTTAGATCTTTAGTTTCCTTCATCAGCCTGGCCCATTGGGTCTCCCTGAGGGCAGATCACTGTACAGAGCTGCCTGTAATAGGCCTGCCACCTATCTTTACATTGCTTCTGATGTCCAGTTTTCTTTCCCTCCTGGATCTTATTAAAGTAGACCAGAGAATGCAAGTCAAGGGGGTGCTCAGTCCCACTTCTAATTTTTGTTGTCTAGACTAGAAGTCCAGAGTTATAGGCATGTTTCTTATGAATATTTAGCTGGGCTGAGTTACTCTGCTTTCTGAACATGGTTGACCTTTAACAGAACTGACTTATGTCCTTACCCAAATAGCTATGCAAGGATACTGCCAGACTGTCACTACAAAATCTTACCAGTTACCAGCCATGCTTAAAAAACCTTGCACCACCAGAGGCAAAACAGATATGTTACTGTGTGTGGTGTTGCCTGGCAGCGGCTTTAATTTTCTACACTAGTCTTTAATCCAAGTAATTAAGTAATCTCACAAGCAATAATCATATATGGCAATAGGGTCAAAAAAGCAGGGCAGTTCTTTCATACACAAACATTTTAAGAGTAATATCAAATGAAAACTTAGCAAGCAGATTCACTTATTAGACAACAACTTAGGAAAACACCTACCAGAAAGTCCAATGTCCTTCACAAATTTTAAGAATACATGCACTCAGAAACATCTCTTAAATACCTAACATGGTGTAGCTTGTTTAACCAGCAAATTTAAGCACAAGTATATAAAATATTTTCAGGTTTCTTTTTCTTTTAACAAGTTTACAGAGATTTAGGTTACACGAATTTTTGATCACCTTTAGCCTTTTACGGGAAACATTCTGTTACAGATTACAATATAATCAAGCTCTACAGCAATATGTAACACTTGAAATAACTTTCTTGTATACGGAACATTTAGACCAGCAGAGACATACATACATAAATGATACAGAGGAGTGTCGGGGCTAGTGGCCCTGGCCATGAGATGCAGCAGGCTGAGGCTGTCCCTTATCTAATCCTGTTTCCTGTGTCTATTGTTCCGAAGCCACAAGACTCTTCGTCCCACATTCCTGCAGGCAGGATGTGACTTCTGATGAAGGTTTATGATGTTCTTTGCTCTATCAGCAGAGCTTGTACCCTGATCTTTGCTACCTTGTAAACTTGTTTTGTTCCTGTGCTATGCATGATTGCACACAATGAATGTTATCTGTATGGGGCCTGGGGTATATATCCTTGTCTTTCTGTGTGCTTGGGGCTGGAGGTTGAAGAGTTTCCCCAGGGAGACGGCCTCCAGTCCCTCATCGCCGGGCCCCCTACCTTGGCCTGGAACGCAATGAGGCAATAAACGTGGTGGTGAATTGACTGAGTGCTGCGTCTCTGTGTGGGTTGTCGGTGGCCTCCGACAGCTGGTGCCGTGATTCGGATTCATCTCAACCACAGGTAAGCCTCTGAAAGAGGGAAGTCTGCGGCAGTAGTAGGCCGAGGGGATTTAAAGGGAGGCAGATAAGCACGTGTAGGGCGTGGAAGACTAGGGTTTGCCCAGGGAGCCTCTCCAATTCCATGGGGAATATACAGTCACATCAGAATATGAAAAGGATAATAAAGGCCTTGTTAAAAAGCGCCGGGATGCTGGTTGCGCGAGAAAGAAGGGAGCAATTAGCACGTATGTAAAATGAGAAATTGTAGTGAGAAAGTGTCCGGACTATCCATTCTTTTTTGTATTATGTGCTAACTCTACCCTATTATTGATAGGAATGCTTCAACAGATTATGCTTAGTTTACTTTACAAAAAAAGTGTAATAATTACAAATAATAATAGGCTAATTCCCTCAGATATGTTTTAATTTATCCTTAAAACACATTGAGTATTATTATGTTTAACTGCTGGATGTATGCTTGTATGAGAAATTTGTATTGTATTCTTATGATGTGTTAATTATGTCTACCTCTCAATGCAACCCTAGGGCCAAATGTAAGGACAAATTTTTGGGATGGAGAGGCTTGTATCTAGCTTCAGCTCTGGTGGACAAGTAACTTTGTTGCCGAATGACCTTCTCCTGCTCCTTGAGAGCCTGGCCAGTTCCCCAGAAGAAGGATAAAGGAATGTTTCTGATAAACAGGTGGGCACGCTTCGTGTCTTGGCTCTCTGGCCAAGATCCAGGACGGGACGTACTGCTTGCCTAAAATCTTGACAATGAGCCACCCTTGTCCTTGGGGGCTTTGAGAGGGAGCCAGAACAAGCCTCTGCTACTGCTGCTTCATCCTAGGGGAACAAGCTAAATGTTAAACATGCCTGTATTGATTACTGATAATGTCTGATTCTCAGCATGGATTCTTTTCTGGTGCTTTGTAAAGATTACCTAGTGATGCCCACAGCACTATACATTCTGCTAAACGTAAGTACAATGTAAACATGAATCAATTTGCTACTGTGGCTGAGGTGTTCTGTGACAGTCCCTTTCATGAAAAATTAACAAAATAAATTCACTTAAAAACAGGACATTCAGGACCTGCCGCTCTACATGGTACGTCATTACAAAAATCATCAAGGAGGACTGCCTAATACATGAGGGTACTATAAATGTGAGCAGCAGGGACATGTACAAAAATTGTCCAAAAGTCAAAAATCAAAATAGGGCTCCTCCTGGTATTTTCCCCCAGTGCTAAAGGGGAAGGCACTGGGCCAATAAATGTCACTCCAAAACTGATAAAGAAGGTAATTCATTATAAAACAGAGTTCAAAAAACTGAAAGCGGGGCCAGCCTCAGGCCCTCCCAACAAAAATCAGTGGACCGTCTTGCTATAGTATCATTAAAGCAATGGAGCCATGTTTATTGCAACATTCTGTTAATCTGTACTCCTTTACCATCTTTCCTCTAAATAATTTTAGTGTGCACTATAAGGCTTGCAGCGTATTTCTTGCAGATTAAACTAAAAGTAACTAAGTCTGTGCACAGCAGACAGCTAAAAAATAATTTGCTGTCACAAATTGGTGTAGTCGACAGGATCTGCAAGTATACAAAGCAATGCCTTTCTTTAAAAGGAAAACTAAAGTTGCATGTGTAACCTGTGATGTTCCTGGCTGGAAATACCCTCAGTTCGCCTCTTTGGCATAGGAATGGTCTCTCTGCTCAGGATTGAGTGAAAATTGAAATGGCAAGTTACGGAGTGCACAGCCTCCACAAGTTATTAAGGTTTTGCAATCGGTAAAATGAAGGGATCCTATCACCAATCAATGGAATGCACCTAATCCAGTACTGGTATGGGACATGGACTCCTAAGGGATGGGAGTTTTATGTAGCAAATATGCCTTCACATCGTTAGCCTCTGATAACTTCCGCAATTGCTCCCTGGACTGTGTGGCCCCAATGCTGACATCTGTATTTACAGTGGCAGACAGCGCGTCGGCGGCATGCTTCACCTAAAGACTGTAATGGCAACACCATCCTAATAGGACAGGTCACTGCCCTGGCCATGGCTGTATCAGTAGTAAGTGTTCCCAGACTGGCCTTTGGAAATAACCGTGGACTGTAAAGGCTTGCATGTTTAGTGACCAAAACAATTCATCTTACTGCTACTGGACTGTCCAATATAGCCGAAGAATTGGATCAAGTTCACTCAGGAGTACTTTTAAACCATACAGCTAACAATTACTTAATGTTAAAAGATCATATAAGTTGTAAATCTGTAACAGAGAAATGTTGTTTTAACATTACTAACAATGTGCCATACATAGAGTCTGTCGTTAATAAACTTAAGAATAAAATGCAACATATGTTTATTACTAACCCTCTAACATTTGGAGGCATTCAATGGATTCATTGGTTATTAATACTGACTGGACCACTACTGCTTTTTCTACTTTGTATGGGATATTTTCCGTGTGTTCTGCATTTTATGCTGACTTCGCTAGTCTGTATGGACTGACATTCATCATTTAAAACTTTGTACCAAACCTCCTTTGTAATCAAAAATAATTAATATTTGAATGTATGTTCCATCTCTCACCTAATGTTGGGCTGGAATGGTACTCAGAGATGGGTAAGACGTTCAGCATCCTGTACCAACCTAAGACAGGGCTCTAGGCCAAGCTGCCAGAGCTACCGATGACAGGTAAGGACAGAAATGACTGAGGGCAACCTATGACAGAGGCCATTCTCAATTAAATAAACAAGTCATAGACCTGCCTGCCTGCCTAGCCCTGCCTGTAGACTGATGTGAAGTAAAACAACCAAACGTTCCCACCGTTCCAATGTGCGCAAACAGAGAGGCTATCAAAAGGACAGTACATACCCTCAAGGACACTCTCTAAAACAGGGGGCTGCGGTATGCCATGGAAGCCTCGATCTCTCTCTTCCTAACTGCCTCATTGACCACTTGCTCCTACGCTGTTCTTAGGGTGGACCGGTAGTCAACAATGGGTAAGCACTTGCAGGCTTCTCTAGCAATGTAAGACAGAGGACAGGACATGCTTCCTGTATCCTTGATGACGCGTAAGCAGAGTAAGCGCTGCAGGGCACCTAAGACAGGCAAGAGTCCACGCCATTCAGCGTTTAATGCAAGGGACTTGTGGGGGATGGATCCTCCCCCGTGGCCCTCTGGACAGTGTAGACACCGGTTACCATAAACACCAGGCCATTCTTGTACAAACAAGAAGGGGGAGATGTCGGGGCTAGTGGCCCTGGCCATGAGATGCAGCAGGCTGAGGCTGTCCCTTATCTAATCCTGTTTCCTGTGTCTATTGTTCCGAAGCCACAAGACTCTTCGTCCCACATTCCTGCAGGCAGGATGTGACTTCTGATGAAGGTTTATGATGTTCTTTGCTCTATCAGCAGAGCTTGTACCCTGATCTTTGCTACCTTGTAAACTTGTTTTGTTCCTGTGCTATGCATGATTGCACACAATGAATGTTATCTGTATGGGGCCTGGGGTATATATCCTTGTCTTTCTGTGTGCTTGGGGCTGGAGGTTGAAGAGTTTCCCCAGGGAGACGGCTTCCAGTCCCTCGTCGCCGCGCCCCCTACCTTGGCCTGGAACGTGATGAGGCAATAAACGTGGTGATGAATTGACTGAGTGCTGTGTCTCCATGTGGTTTGTCGGGTGGCCTCTGCCAGAGGAGTTGATTAGATAGATGCATTTAGTTTCATAGCAAACTACAGTGTCATATACATCAGAACAATAGAGCAGTTTCAGTGATAGTTGTTAGAATCTTTAACCTTTTTTATAAATCACCAATTGATTTGAATTACTTTCTGATCTTAGGAACCTCAGTTAACTATACTTTTTTCCAGTTGGTACCTGTAATACATTATTGGCTTTATCAGTTTACAGAATCATCCCAAAGTACTGAATACAACAGATGTAGCTGGAAAAAGTCCATTGCAACTTATAGGAGGACAGTTAAACACAGAACCAACAATGCTTTAGTTTTAGGAGCAATAAATCTGATATACAAAACTGTGGATGACAAAAGACCTTAAGTTGTCATATTTAAAATTACAAGCTTGTTAACCAAGAAGAGACACTTGTTTACTTTACATAGCATTTTGAAAGCACCTGAAGGATTTTACAAGGCACACTTAACTCTTTTAGGCCTCTGGGGCCCCTTCACCAAGATGACTATTATGTTTAGTAACACTAGATTACCAGACTTCATAATTTTCCGACATTTGTATCAATACTATCCAAATTTTTTTTCTTATAACTTTTTGTGACTTTTACACACCCTCTTTAACTTACTTGAAACATTTTATTTTTATACTTGTGATGTTTTTCATCTGTCAATTTTCTTGCTTTACATTTTGAAATAACCTATTAAAATATTTAAATCAAGACAACATTTTTAAACACGGTAACACATCAAATTTCAGCATTAATTACTTTTAAGTGATGTTGAACTATTTTTATATGGACAATCTATGAAAACATGTTAGCAAATTCAAGTAGTTTTTCTATAGAACATAAGATGTTGAAAGCACCAAAGTTTACATTTAGACACTTACCTCATTTGTCTTTACCCAATTTAAATTAGCAGTTACACCTAAATGACTTAAGATGTTGATATTATATATCTCTATCTGAATTTAATTAAAATTAAAATTGTATTTATATAAAACAAGTGCTAATTACCTATTACTATTTCACTGAGTACTGACCACCCAGAAATTTGTTAAAACAAATTGCAAAATAAGTTCAGCAAGCTACAAAGCATTATCTTCTGGCTTGCATGAGATAAAAGAGAAGAGCCATCAGAAGGGTGGGATACCCGATTTGTTTCATTGGTAAGACAGGGAGAGTAGACTTTGGACCAGACCTGGTTCTAAGGTAAAGTTCAAATTCTGAGATAAGGCAAGGGGGAGGAGAGTTACCCAGTCCACGCCAGTCTCTAAGGCCAAATTCGAATTTTGTGCCAATCTTGCGTGCTGCCACTTTGAGACCAGCCAACAGAGCCTGGCGGTAGACATGGATTCTTTCCTTTACAGAAATTAACCCAATTGTAATTGTCCTTTTTAACATTTACATTGTTCCAACATGCCAGAGGCTGTTTACCTTGGAGACCTGCAGTAGATATGGGTATAGCCTGGTGGAGATTTACACCCTCTTCCCCAGATTTTTGAGGGCCAGCAAGAGCTCACCAGATGCCGCAGCCGGCCCCCAGGGCTCCTGCTGGCTTCTGCGCGCTTCACTGAATTTTACTTTGACATTCAGAGCACTGGGCAGAAATCACATTGCGTCAACACCTGCCACCGGCCCTCACTATGCTTTGTTTTAATTAAACAGTTGGAATCCTCTGGTCCGCACCAGTTCTAAGTTGGCTGCTAGGCGTTGGCCAAGGCGAAGCACCTGGCAGAACTGCGGCCCCAGGGGCGGACCCAGGGCAGGGGGGAGACTGCGCAGCACCACAGCACCAGAGGAAAAGGAGAGGAACAAACACGGGGCCGTACAGAATTTCCACGGACAGATTTACATGGTCATATTACAGAAGGTCTTGACTGCTCCGAGGGCGAACCTCCGAGAGTTTGAAGGAGATCAAAGACCTTACAGATGGGACGAGAACTCTGCAGCAGTCCTTCTTCGTCCCCAGATACAGATTGGATCTTCCCAGGTGCCCAGATACTCCTTTTTATAACTGCTCACTAAACATGGGTTCCAGATTGCCCCTGAAAAGGTTCAAAAGGTACACCCCTTTAAGGTTCTTGGGGCTGTCTTAGAACTAGATACGGTCTCCCCCACTCGACCGCAGCTTCAAATCCAACAAACCTATTCTTTATCTCATCAACAAAAACTCGAGAAAATTAATTGGATGAGACCTTGGATCCCTATTAGTACCATGGACTTCACTCCCCTGTTTGACCTCCTTAAGGGAGGTACCTTGTATAAGACTATTACTTTAGAAAAAACACACCAACACATTCTCCTTAAGCTCCAACAGGCTATAGATTGTTCCTGCCTGAGGTGTTATGACCCTTCCACGTCCCTATTTTTCTATATCTTCAGCAGAAAATCCCTCATCATGGGCCTTTTGGCACAAGAGGGAGAGCCCATCCACTGGGTTCATCTGTCCGTGGGAGGGGCCCCCCGGATCTATGCCGCCCTAGACCACCTTGCTGACTGCATCATAAAGGGTAGGGACCTGTCTAATCGTCTCTTTGGTCATCAGCCACATACCCTTGTTGTACCATTTCGGTCGACTAATTTTGAGTAGTTACAACGAAACAATACCCGCATTGCAATTGCTCTAGAAGGCTTCGCGGGGAAGATTGATTGCCACTATGGCCCCTATAAATGGGTAAACTCCTTCTCCAAACTTGACTGGATACTACCCAAATTATTTTTGGCTGAAGCTGACCCATCCTTTGTTCACTGACAGGGGAAAAATAGGAGCAGCAATTGCCATCTTTCTGCCCCATATGCAGGGACAAGAAGTACCAAAAACTGTAGTTCATTGTGTTCAAGGGTCGGCCCAATTCAAGGAACTTTATGCCATTGTCCTGGCCTTGAAAACAATACAGGGACCCTTTAACCTGTTTACTAACAGTCTTTACCTGGCCAATCTACTCCCCAACCTCCCTTGTTCACACATTAAACTTGATGATAACCCTATCACTCCTTTAATGATTCAACCAGAAACTTTCTAAAGTCAAGGACTAAGCCTATATTTTTACAACACCTCCAGGGACATCAACATCTCCCGGGTATTTTGTCTCAAGGTAATGCCATTGTGGATTCATTGGCGTCCTCATCCCAGTGCTACCTTACACAAGATGAGGCTATCTCCTTTCACGACCTTACTCACATCAACTGGAGGGGATTACAACATCGATACCCCCTTGTCCCAACTAAAGAATTAAAAAAAATCGTCTGAACGTTTGTAAGACCTGCTCACCATTCGTACAGCTACCTCCCTCACAGGGGCCTGGGGCCAACCCTCATGGACTGGCGCCCAACCACCTCTGGCAAACTGACGTCACACATTTCACTTCTTTTTGAAAGCTTAAGTATATTTTTGTAACTGTGGACACCTTTTCTCACGCCTGCTGGGCTACAGCCTACACAGGCGAAAAGGCTAAACATGCTAACAATCATTTATTGCAATGCTTTGCGGTTCTTGGCATTCCTAAACAAATTGAAACTGATAATGGACCTTGTTTTACCAGCGCCTCATTTGCTACCTTTCTAAAGTGTTGGGAAATTAAACATGTCACTGGTATCCCCTATAGCCCTATGGGCCAGGCAATCATTGAAAGACAAAACAAAACATTAAAGGCCCAACTTTTAAAACAAAAAGGGGGAGCAACACCCCCTCATGACCAGCTAAAGATAGCATTATGCACCTTAAATATTTTAAATTTTTAAAAGACTGACAACTTCCCTCATTTCCAGAGACACTGGACAACTACTCTTAAGTACTCCACTGTTAAGGTCCAAGGTCCAATGGAGAGACCCACTCATGGGGGCCTGGAGGGGGCCCTGATCCCCTCCTAATGGCAGGCAGAGGCTTTGGATGCGTCTTCCCCCAAAATGAAGACAAGCCCATCTGGGTCCCGGCCAGAGACCTCAAACACCTTCCCCCCACTGACCTTAATGACCTTAACCCAAGAGCCCAGCCCTCTTGAGGCCTTGTCTCTCTCTCTCTTTCACAGGAATGATGAGACACCTATGGCTACCTGTTGCAGGGACGGTCATCCCAACCCTGCTACTGGAACTGTCCCCTGGTGAGACGTCATCCGGCAGGGGACACTGGGAATATCGGATCTTGGCTATCGGGATCAATCCTCCAGTAGTCCTCAACACTTCCAAATGTACCTCAAAGGAAGTTGAGCTTTACTTTGATGCTTGCCAACCCACCACCAGGTGGGGGTCCTGTGCAGATTGGGAAAAAACTTATGCAACTAACCATAAATACATATGCTAGAAAACATTACAAAAGGGAGATTGTGTGAATAGCCAGGAAGGTATTACCCCTACTGGAGCTGCCCACATTCACACACAGGGGTCGCTTAAGAGTCCTTTAGAGCTAACTCCACCCAACGGGGAGCTCCTGTAAAAGAGGAACTTGCAACCCAGTAAAGTATAAGAAATTCCGATGATCCTAAATGGCTCTCAGGAGAAGATGCAGGAATTTGAGTGGATGGGAAAGGAAGAGACCCATACGGCCTCATTAGAATAATAAAGGTATGGATCCCTGCTCTTACTTCCTCCCCCATTGAGGAAGTGCTTCAACAAGCAAAAATACATCCCAGCTAATCAGTAACATGGAAAACAGAAATAGCCCATATCAGTCAATAACCTTTTTGACCTTACTAGAGACACTTAACCTTACTTACCAGCTGCTTAACACCTCCATGTTACCTGTCCAGCAAGGCTGTTGGCTATGCATACCTCACCAAAGGAGACCCCCTATTATGCTCTCGTTGGTATGGAGTTAAATGCTAGCTCTCTTCTCCCGTGCCCCCCCTGACAAATTCCCTGACCCTTGGGCAGGGGGCGCATCAACCAACGTCTCAAAAATAGATAATACAGCTGGCACCGCAGCTCAATAGGCTAATCCTCTGCCTGGGGTGCTGGCACACCGGCTTCTAGTCTCAGTTGCTCCTCTTCCAGGCCAGCTCTCTGCTGTGGCCCGGGAGTGCAGTGGAGGATGGCTCAAGTCTTTGGGCCCTGGACCCGCAGGGGAGACCAGGAAAAGCACCTGGCTCCTGCCTTCGGATCAGCGTGGTGCGCTGGCCGCAGCAGCCATTGGAGGGTGAACCAACGGTAAAGGAAGACCTTTCTCTCTCTCTCTCTCTCTCTCTCTCTCTCTCTCTCTCACTGTGTGAAATTAAGATAGGATGGGGTTAAATTGGAATGTGAAATTAAGATAGGAAGGGTTAAAATGGAGCTGCTGAGCTGACTGCATATTTTTCTGCTTTTGTACAAAATGCTTTGGCTTGCAAAATGCATTTTTTTTTAAGATAACTAGACTTTAGCTGACCTTGTAACATGTGATGATTGTGCTAGCTGACCTTGTAGCATGTGATGATTGTGCTAATGCTTTTATGAGATAATTGAGCATATGACTATTATTTTAGAAGCTATGTTAAGTTTTTGGTCATGATGACCCCGTGTTTATGCTTGCTCAAGGTCTTTTGTCCCCTTACCCTGGATCTTATGATGGTTCGTCATGCTGCGGTTTATCTTGTGATCCTCTGTGTCATGCTATGGAGATATGCTAATGTTGTGGTTTTTAGCCATAAATACTTTGAGCAGTTGATGGTTGGGGCCTCTCTTCTCACACTGCACCAGAGAGTGTTGTTGTGCTTAGAGTTGGCCCATCTGCGCAGATGTAATAAACTTCCTCTTGCTTTTTTGCATCGGTTGGACTGGAATTCGTGCTTCTGGGGGTCTCTCTCTATAGGACACCAATTTTGGGGTCCTACAACTGTCCACTCTGCCTGTCAAAAAAAAAACCATAAAAAATAGATAATACAACTCTACTGCCTAATCGGTCTTACTGCGCACCCGGAAATGCTTCCTTCCAATGCCAGCATCTATTAACCCGTACCATGAGAGGTGATCAAACCTGCTCCCCTGTCTTGTTAGTTCTCCACAGGCTGAAATTGCCTTGGCTACTGAGCCCCTTCTGATTCCCCTCACTGGAAAAGCCCAGATAGCCCGGGCTGCTTGTGGGGTTGGGTGTTTCCGCTGGGGTGGGTACCGGTGTGGCTGGGATCTCCTCCGCCTTTTATCTCAACAACCGATTACATTCTCAGGTTGTCGGGGACCTGCGAGAAATAACCCAATTGCTTAGAGTCTTACAGGAATGGATCTCCTTCCTGGCCTCAGTAGTCCTTCAAAACAGAAGAGGATTGGATGTACTAACGGCAAAGGAGGGAGGCCTTTGTGTCTTCCTCAAGGAGGAGTGCTGCTTTTTTGTTAACCAATCTGGAGTCATCCAGGATTGAATTAAACAACTTCAAGACAGCCTTGAAAGTCGCCGGTGACGCCTAATGGACTCTTATAATGGCTGGAGAGGGATGTGGGGAGGGTGGCTGCCCTACCTCCTGCCGTTGTTTGGTCCAATCACTGCCATAATTGCACTTCTGCTCATAGGCCCCTGTGTGGTTAACGCCTTAGGTTCCTTTGTTAGAAAACAGCTTCCTTCAATCCATGTCAACCAGCTGGAAGTCAGGTACCAGGCCCTTGTTAGTCAACAGGATACCCCCCGGGTTTCTAGCCAAACCTCTCCGCTTACCCCCTCATCTCCTAAATAGGGTACTGGTAGCCAATGACAGGTAAGATCCCCCGGGAATGGTCAACCTAAGACAGGATGGCCAGGCGGGCAACTTCCAGCTCCTGGTGGGGACAGCATAAGACAGGCATGGTTACCCTCAAAGTAAAAGCAAAGGGGGAGATGCGGGGGGCTCCAACTGAAAAGGAAACAAGGCCACTAAGCCTTTGCTAGAGTTTGCCACACTTCTGCATTCCAGTGACTCAGCATTTCCAACAACTCAAGTTGTCCCCGGGGGAGGTACCTAGCCTGACAGGAGACTTCCATACAGTATGTGTCCTCGGCTGTGATAGGCCCTTGAGGGCGTGCCCAGCTCGTGTCCTGCCTGACCTTTCAGCTGGTTGGCTCGGTTCCCTGTGCCTTGGACAGCCCCCTTTTTGTGTCTATAAAAACTTTTCCCCCTCCCAATAAAGTCGAGAACCCGGCTGTGTGCGCCCTGGGCATTGACTGATCTCCTGGCTCTGGTGTGGTTCCTTTGCTGCCGACATTCATCATCCCGCTTGGCCCCCGAGCTCCCTAGGCTGGCCCTGAGGAGCTCCATCGGACCTGCTGCCCCGTAGTGAGCAGCAGGCAGAAGCAGAAATAATGAAGGGTCTGCATCACCCTCACATTATAAAACTTTTGCAGCTAAGGCACACGACAGAGAGAGCCTACACTTTCATGGAGTATGCTATCAGGGGGGACCTTAGGTGGTACATGATAGAGCAAGGCTGCCTACAGGATGAAGAGATACATCGGCTGTTTAACCAAACTTTATTAGTTGTGCATTGCTGCCATGAGCAGCGTATCGTGCACAGATTTAAAGTTAGAAAAATCTCCTTCTAGCTGCCACTCTAAATATTAAGTTCACTGATTTTGGGCTCAGCGGCAAATTGGCTGATGGAGAAAACCTGAAAGATTTGTGTGGGACATTTAACTATTGTGCCCCCAAGGAATTCTTAGAGGAGGAGTTCGGTGGGTACAAGGCCGATGTCTGGAGTCTGGGCATGGTCCTGTACACTATGGTGACATGGTCACTGCCTTTTCACGGGGAGGATTTTGTGCAGCTCAAGGAAAACATCTTGTCCAGACACTACCAAATTCTCACCTATGTAAACCTAGAGCTTAGTAATCTGTTGGAAAGGTTACTGACCCATGACCCGGAGGTGAGGCCCACAGTGGCAGACACCATGGGCTACCAGTGGCTCAGTGTAGGACATGAAGTACCTGAAACAAGTGAAGAGTTTCTGTTTCTCCCCCAGGAACAGGAAATACAGGAATTCCCAGGGGGCCTATGCTCTCAGCTGTGCCTTAAAGAATGGATGACCCCTTGTCTTCTGTGCCACACTGGGTGAAATCCCAACAGCAGGGCTATGGCATACATGAAATACGTGGGCATAGTGAAGTGGAGCCTTTAGTATCTCCTCAGGGTCCTGAAGCTCTAAGGTCTTTTGAGGACCTGGGATTCCAGCTGGACCATAAAGCAGGCTCCCTGCCACTCAGGCTTCAAGCCAGTGCCTTGTCCCCAGGACTTCAGAAGAACCACAACAAAGTGAAGCCCATGCCTCATGCCATCCCCAGTGTTCAAAGCTGTCCCATTCTCCATTGCCTCCAGGGACACTCAGGCTGCAACAGCAGAGCCCATGAGTGTGCTTCTCTCAGCTCCCAACCACTGATGCTTGCAGAAGATCAATCGGGGCAGAATCCTTGCCATGGGACTCCCAGTATGAGTAACAGTGAGTCCTGCAGGACAGATAGTTCCCAACTGGTCATGCTGACAAGGACCCCCCCTGCCTGTGCAGTCCTTAGCCAGGATCCTCTGACCTCCCTCTCCACCACACTGAGCACCAACAGCAGTGAGGATGATTTAGAAGTCAGGAGCTGCTCCCAGGCAGCATCAGAGAAACAGAGCATCCCAGGCAAACAACAGCAGGAGGAGGAGGAGGAGGAGGAGGCGGCGGCGGCGGCGGCAGGGACCTAAGACACTCAGGCTAAAAAGAGCAAGGGTCACCCGGGGATTGGCAGGAGGATCATCAAATTCTTCACCTGGATGTGTTGTATCCGGCCAGCCCCAGAGGAAAGCCCTTGAGTCCAGAGTAGAAAGTGGCCTCTCAGTAGCCTCTTGGGTAATGCCCAAGAGGAGGGGCCCTTATAGGAGAAGTGAAACAATGAAGGGGTATTCATGGAATCCTGTCTGGGAGGAGGGAAGGTGAGGAGGCAGTAAGAGAAATTATAGGCAGAGAGGGAATATACTGTCCCATTTTTCAGATGGTCAATAAGGTAACATTTTTTCATGGTTAGGGGTCATGACCATTTCCCAAGAGAGAAGACAAAGACACGTGGTATTCGATTCTGTTTAGAAAATGAATCCATTAATATCACTCCCTAATTAAACTTCCTGTACCCAGGCCTTATTGGACCCCTCCCTTAGTCCCCCTCCTGGCTAGCAGGAGTATTGTTTTCTCAAGAAAACCTACTTTTGCTTTTGCTCCCCCACCCTCATGATCCATGTTGGGATTATTTACTGCTGTGAGACAAAGAATGGACTTGAAATTCCTGCAGCATCATTGGTGCCATGACTTGGATGGGCTCAGATACATTGGAAAGGTGAGTAAGGCAGACTGTTTCTCTGGTTTTTGTTGAGGGACTATGTAAATATTTAAATATTAACCATACAACTGGTACTCCATATTGCCCACAACCCCAGGGAATGATAGAGCGAGCCAATCAAACATTGAAAAGTACAATGGACAAATTTACAGACAAGGTACAGACTATTGAGACTCAATTACAATTGGTACTAATAGCTCTTAACAAAAAAAGAAGGGGAGGATAGGAGGATACACCCCAATGGAGAGATATTATTATCAACAGTGGACTGCTTCTAATCAAAAGCTAGCATTACAAAAACTACATGCAGAAAAATATTCTTGCTTTTATAGATTACCAAACAGTAAAGACCGGAAAGGGCCCACTGCCATCCTTTGGAGAGGAGAAGGAACAGTAGTCATCGACACATCTGAAAAGGGGATTATTAGCTTGCCCCAAAGACATGTTAGGATAGTTCCAGCTCCAGAAGACACAAGTTAGAGACTGCATAAGAATAGAACACAACCGAATATGTTTAGCTTATAAATTAGAAGATCCATACAAAATCTTCCATGGAAATTTAATGAAAAATTGTATGATCATTGGCCATGGACTAGTGCTATTCTAACAACCAAAGATCCTAGGACTATAATAATAGCAAATGGAAAATATGGGAAATTTGACATGGATGTTAGACCATCAGCAGAGCAACAATGGGTACCTGGAATATATGGGCTTGCTTTGAGGGCAACTAGTTGCTGGTATTGCAAGAAAAGTAAAAACTGGAAAAAGGTGACCAGAACAGGAAAATTGGAAGAAGGTGTGATATGTAGAATATTTTTGGTGTGCTGCTTAACACCTTAAGGAACATTGCAAAGATTGGCAGCCTTAGCGTACACATTGTAACAACCATTGATTTTCCTTTTGAAGCATGGACACATAAAGGAACCCTTGGATATTCTCGCCTATAAGGACATATATAAGTGTTGGTCTTACCTCAAGAATTGGGAATTTCCAATTAGGCACTAATGGAATATCAACTGCAATTATCCTGTCAAAAGAATTCATGTGTTTGTAAGGAATGTAGATACCACTGTCAGTTGTGCTTTTTACAGAAAGAATTAAGGATTTCACATTCCAGAGCTAGGACTAAAGAACTCCAGAGATGGCAACGGCAGCAGCAAATGGAGAAATGTACATTAAAGGAAGAGAAGCAAAAGACCACTATGAACAGTATATATTTAAACAATTAAGTGAGGAAGAAAATCCACCACTTGTAAATCCTTTTGAGGGATTGTCTGAGGACCAACAAGATGAATTAGCAGCCCGACTACAAGAACATCTACAACAGGTAAAAGAAGAACTAAAGAGATGGGACCCAGATAAAGGTAAGTTAATTGAAGGTAAGCAAACACTTAAACAATTTCAAGTATTAGGTAACTTAATGAGATTGTGGGAAAGATCTGAACTACCTATGCTCAGAGCTTATGGATTAATAATGACAATTATCATCTTAATTATATTACCCAGTGTAAAAACAGAAGAACAAGTGTTAGGCTTAGTAGAAAACCCACCAGCCTATACACACCCTGATATTAAAAATGTTCCCTTTACCTGTGAATCAAACATACCAAGGTCAGGATGTGAGCCCACAGAGACTCTATCCCTCATTAAGACAAAAGTTAAAAATTATACTATTCCTTGGGTAACCCATGCTAAGGAATTGGTGGGACCTTGGAGAGATTTAATTGAACAATTTTTTCTCTAGCAACTGTAAAAGGTCTGAAATAGAATGCGGTAATTATACTTGTCATGCACACAACAATTATACAAATTGGACATGCAGTGGTGTAGTACCAAAATTGACAGGGCCCTTAAATCTAATAACAAAAAAAACTATATCCTTTTGACTGATGCAGGACCCATGGAATGTATAGACATCACAGAGATTAAGAAAAATACCCCCTTAACTTACACAATGAGAGGATGCCCACTGGAAGGAACTATTTATGAAGCATGTGATGAGTTGAAACAAACAATGTTTGAAGCAGGATTAAGTAGACTGTGTGTCAGAAACCCATTTGCATTAATTAAATGCTTAGAATATAAGACATATAGCCTCAGCAGAGCTGACAAATTTTACTGGGGAAAGCCTAACTGTACTTCGTGGGCAGCAAAAACGTGCACAGAAGAAATACCTTTCTTAGGGCCAGATCTAATCCTACTAGGATTAGAACATTCATATTTAGAACCATATGTTAATAATACTAAGGAGAGGATGGATTACTCAGAATGGGAAACTGCATTTGCCCGTGACACAGATCCCAGTCTTACTATAACAAAGATTCAGGGGCATATCAATTGCTCCCGGGTAGCTGTAAAGGACTCTTTAGTGTGGATGACCTTCCAACAAAACAGGGGAGTCCAAATAGGGGAGGGACAAGAAAAGGATCTAGAGAGAATTAGTCATGTAGAGTGTTCCTTCTATTATGAAAATGAGAGTTACTACCTTAATGAATCAAACATACCCTACAATTTATCAACTCCAGACTTCGGATATAGCATGTATATGAACGAGACATATAAAATACAATGGTCAACAATTCAAGATGAGTTTTCTGTCTCTTTTATTTGTAAAAATGGCTCAGAGCATAGATATATTAGATGCAGACCTCCAAGTAATAATCAGTCAACACACTGTTTTTGGCAGGCAGGATATGAAATGTTCCACAAACATTTTGTAAAAACTCCAGTAAGAGAAGACCCAGGAAACTGTACATGCAGGACTGAAGGGGAGCTATTGTATGCTAGATGCACACACTCATTAGATTCTAAAAAGGAGATCGGTTGTTATATAAGGGACCTGGAATGGCAAGAGAGAATGATAACATTCTTGGTTCCATATATGGTGGGTGGTAAAGGCAACTCCATTCACATATGTACCAGTAAATATGTCTGATTTGACTATACCAATAAAACTGATGTGCAAAAAAAGAGACTTTGGAGTAACAGCAGCCATTGTCACTACAGCAGTGTCAGCAGCCGCGGTAGCTGGTGCTGTGACTGGAGCATTGGCTCTAAGCACTACCCAAATACAGGGAGATGCTTTAGAGTCCCTCCTGAAGATAATTCAGGAGCAGCGGGCTCAGCTAGGTGAGCAGTCAGCACTGCTTAAGACACATGCTATGGGGCTCCAGATGCTCAAAGCACGCACGGTAAAAATAGAACAGATAATACCATACTAGGTTTGGAAAGAGAACTCCAGTGTGAAACTATTGGAAGAGTTTGCATTACCACCATTCCGTGGAACAATCTATCCATGCCTAATGCAACACAACTAGCTGATATGTTCAAACACAACCATTCTACCTGGCTAGAGTGGGTAAATGCAACCGCTCATCTTGAGGCTAACATTACTAAGAGAGCTCTACATGTCTAATACAGCTTCAAAATACAGCAGCATTTAAGACAGGTCAAGTCAAAACAGTGGAACAAATAAATACTCTGACTGACACAGTTTCCTCTTGGCTTCCATCCTGGAAATGGTTTAAAATCGGAGCAATATTTTGTATAGTCCTTGTATACTTGCCTATCTTACAGCACCTCTTCTCAATTGGACAAAATTTCGCCAAGGGATCCTTGGCCTTCCAAGAGGAACCCAGCCCACTGGAAATAGAAGAAGAAGAAGAAAAAGAAGACCTCAAATCTGGAAATCAATCTGGGATATGCTCAAGAATGTTCATCCCTTTGGCCCAACGGCTCAACCGGCTTTACAGGGCTATGAGAGCATTTAAAGCAAAAGAAAAGGAAGGACTGTTAGGGATCAATTTGTGACGAAATGAAACTCATCATTTATCAGGGAAAGAAACTGCACTGTAGCAAAGCTTGCAAGAGGAAATGGCCTAACTGCAAATTGTTGTTATAACTATGTAACCGCTGCTGCCATGACTATGGGGCCCAAAGGGAGGGAACATAGGCAGGGCTGACCCTAAACAAGTGTATATAAGAAGACCCTCAGATGCTTGTAAATCGGAGCATTACTCAGCCTCCCTTCCCGGTCCAAAAAGCCTAGTGCCCACTGGGAGAAGCTCCTGGTCTGTAGAGCCTAGTGCCCGCAGGAGCCAGCTGACTGGCCTTCCCTCCTAGTGCCGGTGTAACAATAAAGAGCATTTAACCTTCTCAGTCTCCTCTGTGAACCCTTCGTTAGCATCCTGGCCAGTCGTTGGTGGCAGGAAAGCTGACAATCATCAAAGACACATGAAAATGGAAAGACATCCTCTGTTCATGAATTAGAAGAATTAACATTAACATGTTCATATTCCTTAGGAACTTTACAGATTCAACACAAGTCCTATCAAAATAGCAATGGCATTTTTATACAGTCAGAAAAAAAATTCAAACATTCATATGGAACTACAGAAGACCCAGAGCAGGCAAAGTGATCCTACACAAGAAAAAAATATACAAAGCTGGGGGCATAACAATACCTGATTTCACAAAGGTATAGTAAATAAAATAGGATGAAACTGGAATGAAGATGGATACAAAGATCAACAAAAACAGAGAAAAATACATAAATGCAAAATACATACAGAACAGCTAACTGATTTTTGATGAGAATCCCATACTCTTTTCAATAAGTGGTGCTAACAATACCGGATATACATATGTAGAAGAATGAAATTAAATGTCTACGTTTCACCACACATAGAAATCAACTCAGATGGATCAAAGACCTAAATCTGAGACCTGAAAATACAAAATTGCTGGAATAAAACATAGGGAGACATCTCTTAAACGTGGTAGAGGCAATGACTTTTTGGTTAAAACCCCAGAAGTTCAGGTAGCAAAAGTAAAACTAGATGAATGGGACTACATCAAACACTGAAGCGTCTGTACAGCAAAGAAAACAGTAATAGAGTGAATAAACAACCAATAGAAAGGGATAAAATACTTGCAAACTACTTATCCAACACAGGATTAATATTCAGAATATATCAGGAACTCAACAAACTCAAAATCAAGCATCCAATGCGGTTAAGAAATGGGCACAAGGGGCCTAAAAAGACAATTCTCAAAAGAAAAAATACAAATGGCCAACAAATATATGAAAAACACTATTATTAGCCATCAGAGAAATGAAAATAGGGGCTTGCAATGTGGCACAGTAGGCGAAGCCTCTGCCTGCAGGGCCGGCATCCCATGTGGGCACTGGTTCACGTCCCAGATGCTCTTCTTCTGATCCTGCTTTCTGAATATGGCCTGGAAAGCAGTGGAAGATGGCTGAACTGCTTGGGTCCCTGCAACCATGTGGGAGACCTGGAAGAAACTCCTGGCTCCTGGTTTTGCATGGGCTCAGCTCTCACCATTGCGGCCATCTGGGGAGTGAACCAGCATATGGAAGACCTTTGTGTGCCTCCTTCTCTGTCTGTTAACTCTGCCTCTCAAATAATTTCAAAAACTCTTTAAAAAAAAAGAAATGCAAATCAAAATCCCAAAAGAGTAGTATTACCTCATAATGATAAAATGCCCATCATAAAGAAAAAGTAAAAAAAAAAATCTTGCAAGGATATGGAGAAAGGAGAACTCTCGTATACTGAGCATGGGAATCCAAATGAGTACAACCACTGCAGCAAACACCGTGGAGATTTCTAAAAACTAAGAACAGAACTGCCATATGACTCAACAATCTCAATACTCAGTATACGTCCAAAAGACATGAAATCATTGTATCTAAGAGATACCTACTCCACCATGATTACTGCAGCACTGTTAGCAATGGCCAAGACATGGATTCAACCAACGTATCCATCAGCAGATGAAGACATCAAGAATTTGTTGTGTATATACTAAATGGAACACTATTCAGCCATTTAAAAATGAAATCCTGTCCTTTGCAGCAAAATGTATGCAACTGGAGGGTATTGTGTTTAGTGCAAAAAGCCAGACACAGAAAGACAAATAATACATGCAAACCTTCACATAAGCAAGCTAAAAACATGAATGCATAATGATTAATAAAGGATGGCGGGCACTGCAGGGGATGAAGGGAGTTTTGATGATGGGCACAAAATCAGAGTTAGATCAAAGGAATAAATTCCTATTGTTACACAGCACAGTGAGGAGACTAGCTCACAATAACCTAGAATGTATTATATGAACATACACAAGAAATTCCAAGTCTTCCATCATAAACTATTGACAAAGGAAAGGAAATGTTGATTATCTCATTTTTCATCAGGACACATTGCAGACATGCACCAAGATATAATACTGTAGCCCTTAGGTAGGTGAAATTATTGTTAATGTCAAAATTTTCAGAAAACAGAACCATACCATCAACCAGCAACACCACTGGGTACATGTCCCACAGAAAGGAACTAAATAGTTCACGTATCTATAGTCCCATATTTGAAGCACATTTTCAGCCATGAAGGAAAGAGCAGGGAGCAGTCTGGTGTGGTTATCAACAATAATAATCACTTGCCTCTTGCAACAGCAGACCAATTAAATCCACCTGCCAGGTGGCACGTGAGAGTAATCACCTCTCCAAATGCCACCATGGGAGAAAAAGGAATGATGTAAGTTTTGTCTGCAAAGCAGACATTCCTGGGGAACTTTCCAACTGAGTTGGATGGAATAGGAAAACCACAATCAGAAATCCAAAATGACAGCCATAAGATGTCCCCAAATCAGATATGCCTGGGACAAGAAACTCATTCTGGTACCACAATAGGAAAATGTCCCCAAATCAGATATGCCCAGGAGTTCAAACTCATTTTGGTACTACAGTCTCCACTATGAGGGCAGGAATGCAGAAAAAGTAGACTGCACTTTTGTCTCACTACAAGGGAATAGTATCTCGGCAAACAAAATGAGTTGAGAGTTCATCAGACGAAGGGGTCAAGAGTTTGTTGTACATATATGAAATAGAATACTACCCAACAATTTGAAAAGAATGACACCCTGTCACTTAAGGCTAGATGTATGGAACTGGAGGTAAGTGAAAACAATCCAGACACTGAAAGACAAATACTGTACCCACTCCCTCACAAACACAAGCTACAACAATCGGGGGCCAGTGCTGTGGCATGGTAGGTTAAGGCTCTGTCTGTGGTGCCAGCATCCCATGTGGGCACTCATCAGTTCATATCCTTGCTGCTCCTCTTCTGAACCAGTTCGCTGGTTATGGGTTGAGAAAGCAATGGAAGATGGCTCTAGTGCTTGGGCCCCTACATCCACTTTGGGAGACCCAGAAAAAGCTCCTGGCTCCTGGCTTTGAATTTGCTGATGCAGTTGTTGCAGCCATTTGGGTAATGAATGAGCAGAAGAAAAATATCCCTCTGTCTCTCCCTCTCTCTGTAGCTCAGCTTTTCAAATAAAAATAAATAAATCTTTAAAATACACCTATCAGGATACAGAATAATTAATAAAGGATGTAAGAGGATGGAGGGAAAATGCAAGGAGTTTGGATGATGGGTACCAAGTCAGAGTTAGATCAAGGAGTAACTTCCTAATGTTACACAGAAAAAATGGAGAGGATAGCTCACAATAACTGAGTGTGTATTGAATGAACATATAGAAGAAATTCCAAGACTTCAATCGTAAGTACTGACAAATAAAGGGAAATATTGATCATCCCATTTTTAATCAGGACACATTGCAGACAGGTACCAAAATGTCACACAGTAGCCTCTGAGTATGTACAATTATTCTTAATTTCAAAATTTTCAAAAAAAAAAAAAACCTTCACATGAACTAGAAACTCCATCACCGTGTAAACACCAAATGGACAGGAACTAAGTATTTCAGATACTTTCGGTCCCATGTTTAATGCACCAGGGATGAAGTACTTAGAATCTGGTGACAATTTCAGCCATTAACAAAGAAGCAAAGAGAAGTCTGGTGTAGGCTTACAGAACAGTAAGCACCTGCCATTTGCTATGGCAGGTCAATAAAATCCACTTGCCAGGTAGCATGTGAATAATCACCACTACAAATGCAACAATGTGAGAAGGAGGAATGACAGTTTTGTCTGTACAGCGGGCATTCCTGGGAGACTTCCACAATTGACTTGGATACAATAGGAAATCTACAAGCTCAAATCCAAGTTGATAGGCCTATGATGTCCCAAATCATACAAGCCTGGGAGGCTCCACTATGAAAGCAAGGATGCAGATAATATATAGTGCAGTTTTGCTACATTAAAAGGCAGTAGAATTTTGGCAAGAAACATAGCTGAGTTGGTCAGGGAGGTTAGGCCGGTAGCACAGATATCAACAGTGACCCACCAAAGGAGGTACTCCAACTTAAGGGTATGGATGGTCCAGTTTGAGGCCACACAAAGTCCATTAGCAATTGGTGATGTCCCTAGAATTGGTGGACATGTGAATTTCAAGACAGCCTTGAGTGAGGGTGGACTGCTTAATGTCAAGTAGGATGATCACAAGTTCTGCCCCTTGAGACACATGACACTACCCCTGTATCTGGAAGGAGGTATCTGATGTGAGATGACTGATGATGGCTCTCCAAATAGACAAAGTGTCAGTGGCTGACATCCTCATTAAGGACACCGACTCCTCAGGGTGTGAGTTTGGGCTCTGAAAATACCACTTCCATTTAACAAGAGATTCTCAGTGGCTGGAGGCCAGGACCCATGGGGCTCTTGATGCTGAGGGAGGTAGGTAGTTCAAACTTTCTGTGAGTCAAACAGTAGCGTCACTAAAAGCTCAAAGCTAATTTGAAGTCCTTTACCCATGTGACCCTCAGAACCAAAAACTATCCACAGAGTAGTCCTTAGCTTTTTCTTTGGAAGTGTGCCTGACCAAGGTGCATCATTGTGGGTGACTGGTGAGATAGGTGGGTCTTAGCATTCACTAGAGGTGAGGATATTGGTGTTATCAGAAGGTGAAAATGTGCCGGGCTTCCTTGGTTGAAACCGAATCACTGAGGAAAAGGAGATATATGTGGATTTCTTGAGGATTTTTTTCTGAATTCCTTTTTCAAAATATAGACCAAAAATTTGAGGTTGCAAGCTCTCATCTTGTATAGAACTAAGGTCCACACCCACTTGGTCAAAAATTCAGGTGCTGATGTTGGAGGCCCATTTTTCCTCGTCCTCTTGATTATCCGTTGAAACGATGTCCTCAACATAGTGTCACAGGTGGATGCTAGGTGACAACTGAAGGCCAGCCAGATCCTGTTAACAGACCATGAGCCCTAGAGGACCATACTCGCATAAAGGTGCATTGTTGGCCTTTAAATTAGAGTAAATGGTGGGGCTGGTGCTATCGTGCAATGGATTAATGCCCTGGCATGAAGTGCCAGCATCCCATATGGGCGCCAGTTTGAGATCCACTTGCTCCACTTCCCATCCAGCTCTCTGCTATGGCACAGCAGGTAAGGCTTCAGATAATAATGCTTCCATTTCATTTTGTAGTGCTGGGTCATGCCCCAGCTACTGTATTTCCAGTCCAGCTTCCTCCTAATGTCCATGGATAGACAGTGGGCGATGTCAGACCTCAGGACTCTGCTACCTATGTAGGAGAAGAAGATGGAGTTCCTGCTCCTGGCTTCACCTTGGCTAATCTGTAGCTGTTGCAGCCATTTGGAGAGTGAGGTAGTGGGTTGGATGATATCTCTATGTCTCTCCCTCAATAATATTTTTTCCAAATAAAAAAATCATTAAAATATAACAATGGCCAAGAAACTGTGACAGAGTTGTTAAGATGCCATTTGGTTTACCCATGCCCCATATCAGAGCTCCTGGATTTCAGTATAATCTTCCTGCTGTCTGATTTCCTGCTAATGTACACTCTGATAGAGAACAGGCATTGGGTCAGTTACTTAGGTCTCTTCCACCAATATGAGAGAACTGGATGGAGTTCTTGGCTTCTGACTTTGGCCTAGCCCTTCCATAATGTTTGCAGGCTTTAGGGGTGAGGCCAACAGATGGAAACATCTTTCTCTATCTCACACTGCCACTCTAATCAGAACATAAAGGCATGAATTCATTGTATTTGGCATGGCAATTAAAAACATCATTTTTGGTGGCAGCATCCCATCACAGAGTATCTAGGATCAATACCTGTCGCACATTCAAATCCAGGTTCCTGCTCATGCATACCCTGGGAAACAACAGAGGATGGCTCAGATACTTGGGCCCTTGCCACTCAAGTGGAGTGATCCAGTCAATGGGAAATCTGTTTCCTTGTCTTTCAATGAAACATAATGAATAATGCTTAAGTAAGTGGATAAATAATTCCACTGGGTCCAACACAGCTTGTTTGGGACTGTCCTAGGGGCAGCTTTGCCATTCGGGGGTGGTGGCTACACATACTTGCTGAAGAATGCCTAACAGCCTCAGTAGCTCTCTTTTGTTCTTAATTGTACACTGTCCATTGAAACAAAGAGGCTCCTGCTGTAGTGTGGTGTTTCACATGCTCTGGACACCCACTGCAGTAGAAAAAGGGACAGTTTATGTTCACCCTCCATGCCAACATGACACCATCTGTTTGTGCTTTCCAGACAAGTTGGACAGGATCTTGATATAGTTCAGTGAGAGCTGCCAGCTGCCAACTCTGTTGCCCAGTGATTTATAGACTACTTCCTGTCAGGAACACAGCAAGGTTGCCCTTTTCAATGTGGCCCTGTCCAGTCTTTGAGCAGGCTTTGTGTCTCCATCCACAGCAAGGTGTGTACATCTGTGTGGACTTCCTTGGTATCTGAGATACGGCACTTCACCATCTGAGCCAGTTGCAGATGAGGCATCAACTTTCTTAACCATGTCCTGAGTGGTACTTGGCAGCATGTGAGGGGCAGCCAGAAGTCATCTGGTGCATCTAGACTCACCATCCCACAGCACACAAGACTCTGCATTACCCAGGTGGAGGTGCCAATGTCTGAAATGATCCCATGAGACCATGATACTTATATGCTGCTGCCAGTAACACTCTGCACACAACCTTGAGTATAGGCCTTCCCTTAAGAACTCTCACTGTCTCACTGGGAGTCTGTGGAGGGACATGGAAAGCAGTGATAAACCAAAATATTGAGGTTGCAAGCTCTCATCTCATATGGAACTAAGGTCCACACCCACTTGGTCAAGAAGTCAGTTGCTGATGTTCAAGGCCCATATTTTTCCTCCTCCTCTTGTCACAGGTGGATGTTAGGTGACAACTGAAGGCCAGCCAGAACCTATTAACAGACCATGAGCCCTGGAGGACCATAAAGGCAGCTCACTGGAAGCTGTGTGGGTGCATGCACCCATTAGCAATGGTAGTCCACAAGTCTGCCAGGTACTACTCTAATTCCCATATAGCAAATGACAGAGAAATTTTTCGCAGGTAACCTTTAAGCCTTTTTGACATGCTCTTATATTTATGACAGTACATATTCCTCAACACAACTGTTAACAATAACTGAATTCAACAACATTGTACAATACATGATGCTGTGCATGGAGAAATCTAAACACTCCACCAAAAAATGGGTCAAGATGAAAAACCAATTCAGTGACGTTACAGGTTACAAATCAACATACAGAAACAGCAGCTTTTTTATATTCTAATAACCAGCTTGCCAAAAATGAAATCTAACATTAATCCCATACGCCATAGGGACAAAAATAAAACATTTAGGAATAAATGCAACCAATTAAGTGAAAGATATCTACAATGAAAATTCTAAAATGTTGAAGAAATAAATCATCAAGGACTCTCAAAATGGAAAAATATCACTTGCTCATGGATTGGAAGAATTAGTTTAATTAAAATACCTATATTACTTAAAGCAACCTACAAAATAAATGAAATTCCTATCAAACACCAATGACTTTTTTACAGAATGAGAAAATAATCCTAAATTCCCTTAAAATCACAAAATATCAAGAATAGCCAAAATGATCCTGAGCAAAATAAAAAAAAATCAACTTGGAGGTGTCAGAATACCTGACTTCAAAGCTTACTACAAAGCTATAGCAATCAAAGCAGCATGACAGTGGAAATTAATTAATTAATTAATACAAACAGGTAGAGCCAATTGATTTTTCATGAAAGTGCCCAGACTATACACTGGAAAAAAAAGTATAATCTATTCAGCAAGTGTTGCTGGCAAAATTGGATGCATACAAGTAGAACTGAATATTACCGTACTAAAAAAAAATGAAATCCTGTTATTAGTATCAAAATCATTGCAACTGGAAGACTTCATGCTCACTGAAACTATCCTGACACAGAAAGACAAATATTAGATGTTCTCCTTTATACATGGGAGCTAAAATTTTCTTTTAAACAATTAGACAACAATAAAAGAAAATCAGAAAAGAAACTAATGCTTATGTGTATCAGTATTGCTGCAAATATGGTTTTGTTAAACTTTGTTTTGTATCTTTTTCAAACAAATTCTTAAGAATGATCATTTTAAAATTTACTGTGTATGAGTATAGTAGACATTTTTATAGAAACCTTTGATTTAATAAACATAAATCTCGTAAGTACAACTTTTGGATTATAGCAGTTCTTCCCCCCATACCCACTCTCCCACCTGCAAACCATCCCAACTCCTACTCCCTCTTCCATCCCATTCTTCATTGAGATTCATTCTTAATTATATACGGAAGATCAATTCTATACTATGTAAAGATTTCAACAGACTACACCCACACTGAAACAAAGTTTAAAGTACTGTTTGAAGACCACTTTTACCGTTAATTCTCATAGTACAACATATCAAGGACAGAGGTCCTACATGGGAAGCAAGTGCACAGTGACACCTGTTGTTGACTTAACAACTGACATTCTTATATTTGACATCAGTGATCACCCTAGGCTCTTGGTGTTGAGCTGCCAAGGCTATGGAAGCTCCTTGAGTCCACAAATTCCAACATTATTTAGACAAGGCCATAATCAAAGTGGAAATTCCCTCCTCCCTTCAGAGAAAGGTACTAATCTCTTTGATGGCCCTTACTTTCCCCTGAGATCTCACTCTCAGAGACCTTTCATGTGGGTGATTTTTTGCCATAGTGTCTTGGCTTTCCATGCTTGAAGTGCTCTCATGGGCTTTTTAGCCAGATCCGAATGCCTTAAGGGCTGATTCTGAGGCCAGAGTGCTGTTTAGTCCATCTGCCTTTCTATGAGTCTGCTGTGTATCCCGCTTCCCATGTTGGATCCTTCTCTCCCTTTTTAATTCTATCAGTTAGTATTAGCAGACTCTAGTCTTGTTTATGTGATCCTTTGACCCTTAGACCTATCATGGTCAACTGTGAACTGAAATTGATCACTTGGACTAGTCAGATGGCATTGGTACATGCCACTTTGAAGGGATTGAATTGGAATCCCCTGGCACGTTTCTAACTCTACCATTTGGAAGCCCTCCCTTTTTAAATTTTTGGTTCGTTAACAACAGTGTGCAAATTGAAATGCCTCTGTAGTGATTCTCAAAAACCAGTAAAATCCCAAATATGAAAAACAGCTTATCTCGGATTCATTGTATTGCTCTGATGCTATTCAATTTCACATACACATGAAAACATACTACCATTTTTCTTAATTAAAGGAAACAATCTAAAATAAATATCCATCACCAACTTAAAACACAGCATAGTAGCCTTTCGACTGAGCATAACAAGAAAGAACAGTTCAGTTATTTACAGGCTCTGGTTTTGCTTGTCTTAATTAGCCATTTTCAAATACCATAATATTAGTTGTGACATTAATCATTTAAACCCCTTAACTTTATACACCAAGTAACATGTTGCTATTTTTACTTACATTTTATCAAGAAGAGTTGTACATATTTATGGGCTAGTGTGACATTTCAGTACTCATATAAAATTTGTAATGATCAAATCTACATTAATCTTTTGACATTATTTTATGGATAGAGCCTTGAGCTAACCTTTATTTCATTTTCTAATAACAGATATAATTGGATTACTGTGAGCTACAGACATCCACCTGTATGATTCTAGGAAATTACTCAATAATCTAATGCTAATGCAATAATCATCCGTGTCCATATTTTCTACCTAGTTTTAACATTGCAATTGGTTTCAATCAGTAAGTGGGAGGGGGAGAGAGAGAAAGATAAAGACACCACCCATCTATTAGTTCATTACCCAAGTGCCCAAAATACTCAGGGCTGATCTGACCCAGGCTGAAGCTGGGAGATGGTCTCCAATGTGGTAGCAAGAATCCAACTACTTAAGCCATCACTGGCTTCCACTGGTATCCTGAGCATTGTCTTTCCCACTATTGCCAAATGTCTACCCTTCAAAAAACTTTCTGACATACCCTCAAATGGCCCTGGCTTCCAGAGCAGGAGGCCACAGTCCCCTGTCTTGACCCCATCACTGCATGGTCTCCTACTCCCCAAACACCACACATGCCAAGCTCCTGCTCAACTCCAGCCACAGCATCTGGTTTAATGGATCCAAATGAAGACACTGGGAACCCTGGCCCACTGGGGTTACTAAACATGCACTCACTGGACATAAAGGCCCACATCTGAGGCAGAAGCAACCTGGATAACCACATGCCCCAAACTGAAACTGGATCATATTAAAATATTTTTAAATTTTTAAAATATTAAATTTTTAAATATTAAATATTAAATTTTTTAAATATTAAAATCAACTCAAAATGAACTGAAAGTCCACACAGAAGATCTGAACACTTACAACTTATAAAATAGAAAATTCCTTGACATTAGCCTCAAGAGTGGTCGCTTATGTGTTAACAATTAAACACAGAGAGCAAAAGCAAATAAAAGGAAATGAAACTACAACAAACTAGTAAAGCAATAAAGCAAAGATCAATGAAATGAAAAGACAAACCAATGAATAGGAGAAAATATTAACAAACCATATGTGTGATCAAGGTAGTAATACAAGGAATGCATACACTAAGGAGCAAGGAATACAATTAAAAAAGGACAAAGGAAAACAGAACATACAGTATTGGAGGGAAAGTAAATTGTACCATCCATTAGGAAAAGCAATATGGAAGTTCCTCCAAGAAAATTAAAAAAGGAACAACCTTTATTAGCCACGAATCCAAAAGAAATTCACCATCTCAAAGAACTGTCTGCACCCCCACATTCACTTCAGCACCATTCATAATTCCACAATATGGAAATAACCCAAATGTTTGTTGACGGACCCATAAGGAAAAATGGGATACACACACAGTGGAATCCTCGCCAAAACTTAAAAAGAAAGGAAATACTACTACTTGTCACAAGATGGATCCAAAATATGGAACTATAGGACATTACAAGGAGTGAAACAAGACACAGAAATAAGAAATACTACATGAGCACACTTACATGTGGAATATACAAAAGTCAAACTAACACAGTCAGAAAGCAGGATGGTGTTTGTGATGAAATGGGAGCAGGAAAATGAAGAGATGTTAGTCAAAAGATACAAATATATGCTTATGGTGCTTGAGCTGGGGTGTAAAAGCATGAGCCTCCACCTGGACTGCCACCATCTCCTTTGGGCACCAGACCGAGTCCCAGCTGTTCCACCTCCCATTTACCTCCCTGCTATGGGAAAGCACTAGAAGATGACCCCATGAATTGGGCCCCTGTGCCAAAGTGGGAGACTTGGGGCCCAGCCCTCCCAATGAGGACATTTGAGGAGTGAAATAATGCATGAGATGAGATACCCCTCACCCTCTCTCTCACTCTGTCTCTGTCTTACACTTTCTCTGTTTCCTGCCTTTCTTTTTTTTTATTTGACAGGTAAAGTTACTGACAGTGAGAGAGAGACAGAGAGAAAGGTCTTTCTGTTGGTTTGCTCCCCAAAAGGCCCCTATGGCTGGCGCTGCGCTGATCCAAAGCCAGGAGCCAGATGCTTCCTCCTGGTCTCCCATGCGGGTGCACTTGGGCCAATCTCCACTGCCATCTGAGGTCACAGCAGAGAACTGCACTGGAACAGGAGCAACCAGAACTAGAACCTGGCGCCCATATGGGATGCCGGCACTACAGGAGGAGGATTAACCAAGTGAGCCACGGTGCCAGCACTTGAGTTTCAAATAAATCGTTAAAAAATCAAATTTACAATTATGAGATAAGATTTTGAAAATCTAATGTAATCATTGGGTAACCAGTTCACACTATATTCTGTACTTGTAATTTCCTAGGTCAATATTCTTAAAAAACACTATAAAAAGGATAGGAGTGTAAACGAGAAGGCAGGTATCGTAGGAAGAATGACTATGCAGTTAAAGCTATATTGATTGAATGCACGAAGTATGTATACCTAAAATAAAAGCTTTCTGGAAAAATACATAAATAAATAAATAAAATAATGTAAAAAACACTCTAAGAGTGATAAATTTGTTAAATAGCTTCACTGTACTAATCCTTTCATAGTGTACTGTAAGTACCAGGAGAGTTGTAAGGTTCGTGTGAAAATGCATTATGAAGATCAGCCTCATATCAAAACACACATTGCGTGCCTTGAATATATACAATTTTTATTTCTCAGTTATACTGTAATAAGGCTGGAAAAATAAAACATGCAAAAATAGGCTCCTATTCTTAAGATGTAAATAAAATTAAGTAACTTAGGTTAATATTGTGGGGTTTTGGTAGGCTTCATGGGACAGAAATGATTTTTCTGACAGGCAGAGTGGACAGTCAGAGAGAGAGAGAGAGAGAGAGAGAGAGAGAAATGTCTTCCTTTGCTGTTGGTTCACCCTCCAACGGCCGCCTTGGCCAGCGTGCTGTGGCCGGTGCACCGCACTGATCCCAAGGCAGGAGCCAGGTGCTTCTAGTCTCCCATGGGGTGCAGGGCCCAAGCACTTGGGCCATCCTCCACTGCACTCCCTGGCCAGAGCAGAGAGCTGGCGTGGAAGAGGGGCAACCGGGACAGAATCCAGCGCCCCAACCGGGACTAGAACCCGGTGTGCTGGCACCACAAGGTGGAGGATTAGCCTATTGAGCCGCGGCACTGGCCCAGAAATGATTTTTAAAACATTCATGATTGGGGCTGGCACTGTGGTGTAGCAGGTGAGGCCACCAAATGCAGTGCCGGCAACCCATATGGGCACTGGTTCAAGTCCCGGCTGCTCCACTTCCCATCCAGCTCTCTGCTATGGCCGGGGAAAGCAGTAAAGGATGGCCCAAGTCCTTGGGCCCTTGCTCCCATGTGGGAGACCTGGAAGAAGCTCCTGGCTCCTGACTTCAGAGCAGCACAGTGCTGGCCATTGCGGCCAACTGGGGAGTGATCCAGCAGATGAAACACCTCTCTCTCTCCGCTTCTCCTTCTCTCTGTGTGTAACTCTGACTTTCAAATAATTACATCTTAAAAAAATTCATGATCTTGACTGAACTAAATTTCACGTGGTTTATATCTTGAAAATAGATTCAAGTATTCTATCAAAAGAATATTTAACACAATATCCAAGTAACATATTACACTGTCATCTCACCTCCCTCAAAATGAAAACTCAGAAATAAGAAAGGAAAGGAAATGTATCTGAAGGAAACCAGGAAAGTGAAAAGTGAAATGAGAATTATAAATTACTACATGCTATTCTCTCACCGATGGGTGTACATTCCTATGTCCATGTAACACAGTTTCATATTACAGGCAGGTTGAGAATTAGCCCAACTAAACCATGGAACTGAAAATGCAGGGCCTGGTTCACCAGGATTTGACCAGTGACACTGAAACTGTACCAAACTCTCAAGAGTATACTCCCTGCTGTCGAAATTCTTACTGAATTTAACTTGAATTTGTGCTTCGTAAATGAAGTCTGATAGGAAGATGGGGCCAGTGCACAGTCTGAGCTCTCACTGACTCACTGGGACAGGTCTTGGTCACAGTCCTCAGGTTCACTGCCCTACAAAGCCTTCCATTTCCCATCACGGGTGACCACTATGGCCCTTGGTTCAAAGCAATACTTGGTTGTGGGCACATTATGTTTACAGAAAACACGTTTGGGGAGGCACCATGGTAGTGTATCACCTAAACTCAATCTAAATTCCTAGGGTTTCCACATTTAAATGCATGACAATTTTTAAACAACACAATCTGCATTTTCAGTTCCTACTAGGAGCTACACATTATGGAGTTAGTTCTGTCAAGGTTTAGAATTTACACTTTCTTTTAATTTTCACAATGACATTCTTTCAGTTCATTTTATAATCACAAGAAAGGAAGGAAGAAGGAGGGCAGGATGCTGGGGGGAGGAGGGGAAGGTGGGAAGTATCACCACACTCCTCAATCTCTGTATATGAAATACATGATATCTGTTCACCTTTATATAAATAAAAATTATTAAAAAAAGAAATTTAGCTGTGAAAACTGCAAGATGAAATATACAAACCAAATGGAGATTCCATGTATTTAACTTGAAGAACAAACCAAAACATGACAATACCAAAATATTAAACCAGGATGCTCACAGCAGTATGGCAGGGCTTTCTTCGTGGAATGAGTAGCGGTACAGATCTACAGCATCTTAGTCACCAGGGGTGTAGCCTCTGCCAGGGTTAGAGGTGCTCACACTGGACTTGCTTCACTGGAGCAATAGGTGGCAATGTCTTCACTGCTCAGGTTGCTTTACAACCCATTTTCATGAATGGCAGGACCCCAGCAGATATCATGAGATATTTTGCTGGAAAACTGTGGATCCCATTATATTTATCATGTTATCTCTATGTACCTCAAAATGTAGGGGTCTGCCAAGAATTACTCAAATTCTACCTGCACAGAGCAGAGGGCTATACACCATGAACATTAGTCTACCACAAGAATATTTCTTGGGGACGGCACTGTGGCAGAGCAGGAAAAGCTTCTGCCTGCAGTGCTGGCATCTCATAAGAGTGCTGGTTTGAATCCCCACTGCTCCACTTCCGATCCAGCTCTGTGATATGGCCTAGGAAAGTGGAAGATGTCCCAAGTGCTTGGGCCCCTGCACCCACGTGAGAGACCCAGAAGAAGCTCTGGGCTCCTGGCTACATATCAGCTCAGCTCTGGCCACTGTGGCCCTATGGGGAGTGAACCAGCAGATCGAAGACCTCTATATTTCTCTCTCTCTCTGCCCCTACCTCTGTGTAGCTCTGCCTTTCAAATAGATAAATAAATCTTCAAAACAACCTTTCTTTCCCCATTTGGCACTCACATGTCATCTTCCACAGTAATCAAGGGGGAAATCAAGCAAGGAGATTCATTAGTGTAGGAGATTGTTACCAATCACATAAAGCTCAATGTTTGTTGAAGAAGCAATTTGAAATTTAACATCATATGTAAGAAACTGTTTACAAAATTTAAATGTCTTTGAAAGCTGCACTCTGAAAACTACACATATAGCAAGTCATTGAAGGATTTCCTGGACTCCATGCCTATTCTCGCACTACAGCACTTCAGTGGAAAGCTTCAAAATATTTCCAATATCGAACTGCAAGTCACAGTTTTAGTTTTCCCATTCATAATTATTGAGGCCTACATAACTCACAAACAAAACTGTATAAAGATGAAACAAAGGCATTGTTCATAGTAAACTCTCCATCTAGTTTTCCCTCATAGATCTGACTTTAGTTAAACAGAGGAAAAGCATCTTAAGATGTCTGGCATAAACCACTCTAATTTTGGAATTTCCCCAGAAAGCATCTATATTTTAACTTCTTATTTGTACTGCACTAGAAATTGCTAATAAAGGATTTTTGTGGGAGATGCTAAAGTTTAATGGTGGTCACAGGAGCAGAGGTGTAGAAAAGTTGACGGAATTGAGACATAAAAGCAAAAAGCAAAAGCATCACATATTCGTGTGGCTTTGAGAAAGGTGTAGGGACCAGCCAGCCTTTGAGATGCCTGGTGATTGTTATCAGAGAACATCTGTGGATGGGGAGCATGAGAAAACAAAAGAACAGATTTTTCTTGGTGTGTTGTGTGTGAGGGAAAGGAATTATCGAACCAAGGAATCAAGTTTGAAAATGGCCAAAAGGAGAAAACCACGGGCAATATAAACAGGTCTAGCTAATGATGGGAGAAAAAGCCAAGACCTTCCTGAAACACGGTACAGAGATAAGGCTGTCTAGGATGGGAAGAACAGTGTGTACAAACACTTAGACTTAACATGGGGTCATTTCATCTTCTGGATCTGAACAGTCAGGACCAACAGGAACAGCAAGAGTGGATAATGAGGAAACTGGAACATCCATGAGGACTTGCCCCAAAGGGTGGTTTCTGAGTAGTCGCTGGTCAGCATCTCATTAGATGAGGTTCAAGGAATGATCCTTGGGTGTCAACACGAGTAACTGCTGGCCAGAAGGAGGGGAGACTTAATTCACCACATACTGTAAGAACCAAACCACAAAACACAATACCTACGGATTTTGAAATTCTGTGTTGTTTAAAACACAGGGACAAATAGGGATTTCATTTCATCAACCAAAGTTTTAGAACTAATTATATGGCAACCATTGTGGATACTATGCAGAAACAATGCCCCTGCCTTCTCAGACCTAAAAATGCTCTAAACATATCATAATCCAAATGATTTCAATATCTCATATTTCAAAATCTAATTCAGAAGTAAAAAGAACCTGTATTGAGTTATTCAGAACCTTATAGTTTTATAACTGAAACAAATATACTTAGAAAGTAATGCTGACTTCTAAAAATTTCTGTGCCATCCTCTGATCTAGGTGCTTCTGATGATAAACAGAGTCCCCATATTCCTAGTTAATGCAATAATATGACTGGGACATGTAAATTTTACATGATATGTCTCCCCACATAACCACATTCATTAACACAATATAACAATGTATTCCTCAGGAACTTTTTCATAAAATTAGGGAAACACTGGATAGCATCAGATTTCAGTGGGGCAATGACAACAATATACAACCATCTTTTTGGGTTTACCACTCAATGCTATCACTGCTGTATGGCAGAACCTTCAATGCCAACTGAGATAAGCTATCTTAGCAAATAAGGAAAAACAGGAAGCAAATCCTGAGAGCAGAAACTTCCTTTCTGGAGGACCAGATCCATTTTCTCAGCTCCTATACACTAAGTAGAACTATAAACCCAGAAAATAAAGCAAGAGACCTGGAAATTAACACAGTCACTGGGCATCTTAATTGCCCACCCAAAAGAAGATGACTCACCTGCTGGTTCACCCATCCTGGCATAAGAATTCAGCCAGATAGGTTCACACCTCCTGGAACTGTACGTGATACCTCCAAGCACATAAATGTTTTACAATATACAATTTAAAATCTATTTAGAACACATGATATGAAATTTATAATATATAATAAAATATATAATAATATATAATATTCAATTTATAACGTACAATATAATACACATTTTTTTCATTGTTCCCCCTGGCTCCTGAAGGCCCATGGGTCTCCTGCCTGCATCCGAACGGCATAAGATATGCACAAACATTTCAAGAAGACTCACCAGGTGAGGATGGTCAAACCTGAGGGTCCTGTGGAATCCACTGCCACTCCCTGACACCAGCAGCCCGGCCCATCCTGCAGTGTTGTTTTTGGCTGCTCACCTCCTTATTCTTAGTGCCAGGGCCTAGCACATGTTCCAATGAAGAATTCCACGTCGCTGGACACCAAGAAGAGAAAAGGGAAACAGCAGCACTGAGCACCCTTTTTATAAACTCAGAATTCAATGGCATGCATCAGTTCTGATTATACAGTCAGAAAACAAAGACCAAGCCTGCACAGGCCTGCACAGGAGGTGTGGTTCCAGGCTTCTCCTGAGCTCCTGCTGTCTGTCCCAAGTAGGAAGCAAGGCCAGGCTCCAGTGTGGTGGGGCCACAGGTCTATTGTTTCACTTTTGTCATGGAATTTATTCCACCATTCCATTTAAAATTTGACAGAGTTTTTCTCTTTAGGTACCGTATATACTCATCTGCTTTTTCTCCTGAGAGTGTTAAATAAAGTGAAATTGCTTTCATACGACTCATGCCTTCGGAGTGGTGGTTGTTTTTCAACCTCTGGATTACAGAAAGAAAACAAGTATGGGATGCTGGCATTGCAGGTGGTGGCTTAACCCCCTGCATGACTACACTAGCCCCTACCCACAGAATTTTAGAAGCCCAATGATTCAGAAATTGATTGTCTCATATGTGGAAGGAATACAAATGTATAGTTCCGGTAAGTCAGAATTATTTTCATTGCCGTAAACAAGAACACACAAGATATTTCAACTAGATGATGAGGTGTCAGATATCACACAAAGGATTCATTTAGCATCATCATTACCATTGCTGTATCTTTTCCTCTAACAATTGGTTTAGACGCTTGCTTTAAGTTTGTGGCCAGCCTTGGAAAGCTGGAAATCTTGATGCTAAACAGATGTGAGATGAAATTTAAAACAGAGGCATACCAGCTAGAACCACAGCCTAGACCTAATTCTAGTGTTTACCTCTTGGCGATAATTGGAAATCATAAACTATATATAAGTAAGAAAACACCATCTCCACCTCCAGATCCCACATTAAGCACCATGTGCACTGACCAATAATGCTTTACTCCCTCCTCTTTACTAAAAGAAGAATAATAAAAATAAGTCTATGATTGCTGCACTATGTTTATAAGATAGCTCTGCTTAAAGATCCACCATTAACTACAAAATTTCAAAGTTGTATAATAACTCGAAGAGGTTTCTAACTCAAAGAAAGTTTCAGGAGGCAAGGTTAGGCCTATCCTTGTCTCTAGAAAAGTGGGCAAACCCTCAGGGCCGCAACTATTCCCCCAACCTCCGAGGGGACTCAAAAACATGTGAGTGAGCAATATTGAAAAGTCACAAGTTGAGAGACCGTGCACTAACGGAACCCTGCAAACCATCTAAATGAAAAGAGAACCATCATGCAGACATTGTGCAGATACCACACCACCTGTGGGTAAGACTTCCCAGGTGTACACAGTACCAACCCTGGAAATGCCAGTCATGGAGTATAATGGTGCCCACAGGAGCTGTGCAGTGTGACCACTTTGCCAGTAATAACATCTTTACCCAACAGCTCTCGTGGAAGCTCATGAATATAACAGGTACATATAACAGGTAGATATTTCAAGAATATCTACCAGCTCACCTCACACAACTCAGTATGTGTCATTTCTGGTGAACACTTTATCAGCAAACTTCAACAAAATTTTCAGGCAAGGTTTTAGGTCAGTGAGTACTGTGGGTCAGCAAGATTCTTTTTCTTTCTACTTGAGGCTTTCTTTGAATGGTTAAAGGTTCTTGTTTTAAAACATTTCATATATTTTAAAGGCATAGTTACGGAAAGGGAGGGAGAGATAGAGAAAGAGAAAGGTCTTCCATACACTAGTTCACTCCCCAAAAGGCCACAATGGCCAGGGCTGTGCCAGACCGAAGCCAAGAGCCAGGAGCTTCTTCTGGCTTTCCCACATGGATGCAGCAGCCCAAGCACTTGGGCTACCGGGCTACCTTGTGCTGCCCTCCCAAGTGCATTAGCAGAGAGCTGGATTGGAAGTTTAGCTGGGACTTTGAATCAGTGTCCATATGGGATGCTGGCATCACAGGCGGTGGCTTTACCACCTAAGCCACAATGCTGGCAACCAATGTTCTTATTTTTTACTTTAAGATTTACAAAACCACCCAGAAATCTAGAAATTTTATAACACAGCTAATAACTCTGAAAGGAAGAGAGTTAATAATGGGTGGAGTAGGGAATTTGGTACAATGGTTAAGGAGAAACTACCTGACCTGCTAAGTGGACAGTGCTGTCTGTGACTGTCCCCCAAACATACTTTATTTTCAGCTGTGAGCACCAGAGCTTTGAAAGCACATTTAATGATGTACAACACAAAGAGGCAGAACGAAGGGCAGTCAGGCACAAGAGTGCACTGCTCTAGTCTTTTCCACACTGAAGGTGCCCAGGTCTGTTCAACACCTGTGTAAATTTCAACAGTCAGCCTTGTGGTAGGGAGAGAGCTGGCATGCAACGCCACTTCATTCTGCAGAATGCTGACAGAGACCTGCTGTCTAGTGGTTAAGATGCTGCATTCTGGTGGTTCCAGTGCTACTGTACATGAACGGCGTCACTCTTTCAAAGACACACACATGAGGTTCACCGTTTCATTCTCCTGAACATGGCATTTGACAAAGAAAGTAAGTAGCTCAATTATCTCCCTCTAGCAAATCAAAAGTCAGTGCAGCTCCCCGGCTTCTTCTGGAACCTGCCTGACTGGCTCTTTTCTCAGGCCTTCTGTACTTGCTATTGCCAGGCCCAGCTGGATGGGGCCTTCTACAGGTTATCAGTGGGGCTCAGGCTTTACTGCACGTGGGTCTCTATTCAAGAGACCCATCAGCAGAGAACCTTCCAAGACCATCCGAGTGGCATCCTCTCCTGCACCTGGTCTCCCCACACACACCTCCTCCCTTGTCCTTTTCTCTGCTTTATTTTTCATCTGAAGTCTTCACCATACTTGACATTATATCCTACTGGATGTGTTCAAGGCTGACCCACTCTAGAATGCAAGCTCGTGAAGGCAGAGCAGGTCTTGTTTATCATGCTATTCCCAGGGTCCCTGGCCAGTAACTGCTTTTTTATCTGAATTAATAAACAGGAATGGAAGCCAAACACCTCTGTTTCTAGCTTAACAGATGCTCACCTCCCTGTTAGCTTTAACAGACTCCTCTACACTGACTGCCCTCGGTGTGCCAACAGTGATGGAAGGGCAGCTCTCCCCTTCCAGATGTCTTGTGCTAAAGCAGAGAGGCGTCAATAAAAGGAATGTGAATTATAAAAACCTGGTGTTGATGGAAAGCACAGCAGATTCACCTCACTGTTTGTGGAAGTGTAGATGGAGGCAACCCTGGAGGATAATTTAGAAGGACCTAGCAACATTTTAAACAGGACTGTACTTGACCTAGTGATTCTCAAATAACACAGGTCATCAAAACAGCAGTTCCAGGGATGCTCAGGTATGGATATTCCAGGTTTCTCACTGCAGCATCAGAATTCTGACATAAAATAGCAACCACTTATGTTGGAATACAATGTAATCTTATGCAGTCACTGAAGAAAATTAGATTTATATGTTTATGATGATACAAAAATTACTACACTGGCAAGTATAAAAGGGAAGATGGAAAACCATCCTTAATAGAGCACAGTTCTGCACAAAGTCATTTCTATGTGCATGTCAGCACTATACACATACAAATGCCCCTTCACACACAAACACAAACACAAACACACTCTTTTATTAATGCAGGGATAGCACCTGTAAAGGGGCACACAAAACTGTCAACAGTGCCTTGGACATCTCCAAATAGAACTGAGGGGTGACTTCCATTTTCTTTTTTTCAACTTTCACTTTCTAAATCATAAATTTTGTAATGTGCACACTTTAGGGACAAGTAAACCACATTCAGAATAACAAAAAAAGATGCTAAATTTCATTTAAACCCTAGAGCCAAACATTTTCAATAGTTATAAAACTAAAATTCTGGGCTCTGGTATCAAGTTCCAGATGAACAAATGCAGCCATTATTTCAGGCTTTATTTACTCCTGACCCAATGAGGCTGGGAACACTTGTCCTATTCTCTGCTCAGGGATAAAGCCATAGGAAGAATTAAAAGTGAAAACAAAACAAACAAAAAACACAGGGGCGAGCGCTGTGGTGTAGTGGTGACTCCTGTGGTGCCAGCATACCATATGGGCAGCAGTTTGATTCCTGGTACTCCGATTCCAATCCAGCGCCCTGCTAATGTGCCTGGGAGAGTAGCAGAGGATGGCCCAACTCTTGGGCTCCTGGCACTTGGCTTCAGATGCACCCAGCTCCAGTCATGGAAGCCATTTGAGGAGTGAACCAGAGGATGGAAGATACCCCTCTCCCTCCCTCCCCCCTCAATTCCTGCCTCAATCCGTCTCTCTCTCTCTCCTAATCTCTCTGTAATTATGCCTTTCAAAAATATCTTTCAGGGGCTGGCGCTGTGGCGCAGTGAGTTAGCACCCTGGCCTGAAGCACTGGCATCCTTATATAGGCACCGGTTCAAGACCCGGCTGCTCCACTTCTGATCCAGCTCTCTGCTATGGCCTGGGAAAGCAGTAGAAGATGGCCCAAGTCCTTGGGCCCCTGCATCCACGTGGGAGACCCAGAAGACGCTCCTGGATCCTGGCTTCAGATCGGCGCAGCTCCAGCCAATGCAGCCAATTAGGGAGTGAACCAGTGGAAGGAAGACCTCTCTCTCTCTCTCTCTCTCTCTGCCTCTCCTCTCTCTGTGTAACTCTGACTTGCAAATAAATAAATATTTTAAAATATTTTTTAAAACCCTTGAATTTTGACATTAATTTATTGTTAATAATAATAATCGCACATCTTTAAGGGCTACTGTATGACATTTCCAAACACATATATAATGTCTACAGATCAAATCAGGGTAACCAACATTCCTTTACCGGTACCACTTTTTGGATACTGGAGTCCTGAAACAGCCTTATTCTGCTTGTTCATGTAACCCATAATGGGTTACTGTGAAGTACAGTCAGTTAGCCATGCCCGAACACCAGGGATGGGGCTTTTGATCAAACTCTGATTTGGTGTGTGTTGTCCAACTCCCTCTATCCCCACCACCCATCTTCGAGTAAACATCATTTTGTATTCAAACTGAGGTTTTTAGCTTCCACTTCTGAGGGATAATGGGAAATATTTATCTGTCTGGCCTGTTCCACTTAACATCCTATCCTTTTGAAACATGTTTAAATGGTTATTAAATCTCAAGTGGCTTATTTTCACTTAACGTGATGTCCTTTGAGAAACATTTTTAAATCACTGTTAAGTCTACAGAGGTCATCACGTATATGCGTTAAGCTTCTCAGGAGCATTACATTTCACTTACACCCACAAATACTCTCTAAGAAGTACTTTGGCTTTCACAGAAGAAGAAACTAGGGCAGGGAGAAATTAAGTTTTGTCCTCAGAATGCAGAATGAGAATCAAATGCTCTGACTTAAAAACTTGCTCTGTGGGCCAACACTGTGGTAAAGTAGATAAAGCTTCCGCCTGCGGTGCCAGCATCCATTATGAGTGCAGGTTCGTGTCCCAGATGCTATTCTTCCAATCCAGCTTTCTGCTTATGGCCTGGGAAAGCAGCAGTAGATAGCCTAAGTTCTTGGGCCTTGGAAACCATGTAGGGAACCTCAAAGAAGCTCCTGGCTTCAGCATTTGATTCGGTTTAGCTCTGGCCACTGTAACCATCTGGGGAGTGAACCAGTGGATGGAAGACCTCTGTCTGTAACTCTACCTCACAAATAAATACATCAATTTTTAAAAATTTCCTCTATCTCCCACTGATTTTCACATAGAAGGTGGATAAAAAGGTGCGCTGGACTCTAAACCTGTTTGAAAAAAAGGACTAAGATTATGATCAAGAGCAGTAGTAAGCAGTTTTTGAACCACAAGATAGAATAAAAACTATGTATCTTATTACACTAAAGGTTGGTCTATTACTACTCAAAATGAAAGCAGTTCATCCTTGTAATTACGCTCAGAAAACATGCTTTTATATACCCTGCAAATACTCAAGATTTACTTTCAAAAACGAGAAAATGCCAACTTTCATAAAATGAACAAGCCTGCACTTGAAGGCAAAAAGAAACATTTAGAAAAAAAGCAGTGAAAACACCAGATTGTGAAATGGATACTTTATCCGCCAGCAGGTTTCTGAATCAATTTAACCAAGGATGTGCAATATCTGAGAATCACAAAAGATTAAAGAATGAAATAGAAGAGGAAACCAGAAAAAAAATAAATAAAACACAACAACAACAAATTGAGCAGCTTTTGCACTGCCAAAGAGACACTCAGCAAAGGGAAGAGGCAAACTAACAGTTGCAAAGCATGCAACTGATAAAGAAGCATCTGCCGGGGACTTTCCAGAAACTCCACACCAGCAAAACAAACCACCCACTCAAGAAATGGGCAAGGGACTACAACAGGCTAAATATTTCAAGAAAGCCAATCTACATGGCCAGCAAACACATGCAGAAATGCTCAGGATCACTAGCCATCAGGGAAATGCAAGTCGATACGACAACAGCCTGGAGGATGTGGGGGGAAAGGCACCCTCATCCACTGCTGGTGGGAATGTCAACTGGTATCGCCCCTGTGGAAGGCAGTATGGAGGTAAGTCAGAAATCTGAATGCAGGCGTACCATATGAGCCAGCCATTCCACCCCTGGGAATACACCCAAGGGAAATGAAATCAGCATACAAAAAAAAAAGAGTGATCTCTGCCCGCATATTTCCTACAGCTCACTTCACAAGATTATGCAAAGATATGCAATCAGCCAACATGCCGGTCCCCTGAAGACTGAATAAAGACATTATGGGCTATGGACACCAGGACATGCATATACAGACTGCATAGCCTGGCGACTGTGCATCCTACTGCAATAAGCACAGGCCTCTGAAATCCTCTCTGTCTACACAATGACTTCCTTTCCTTCAATATGTTCCCAGTAGTGGGTACATCCATACAGTTCTCCATGCTGACAGGACTAATTTCACATGAGAAACTGTATTGCTAGACAGGTATGTATTACAGAATACAGGCATCGGAGGAGCCATACACCCAATTTGTCTTCAAACACTAGAACAGCAAAGTACATCTTCAGACACTGGAAGGAGGAAAAAGATTCCAACGGAAATCTACCCAACGGCACAGCAAATATCACAACACACATTCAGTGAGACCAAACTACAGGGCTTGAAAACTCAGTCAACCTGACAAAACGTTCATCCACAGGAAGCAGGGGGGAAAAGGAGGACAGAATCAAGGGACTTGACAACAGAAATGACAGAGAGGACATACATCACTACCAACCTTGCCAAAATAATCATCCAAAAACACTACGGAAACAAAAGCCACCAGGATTTGGTCAACCTAGATAGAGTGGATGGACTCGCAGAAAGATCCAACCACTAAAACTGGATACAGTGAAACAAGAAGCTCTGAATACACCTATAACTTGCAAAGACACTGTCGTAGCAGGGGAACCGAACCAAACAAACCAGACAGACATGAAGAAAAGTCCAGGACCTGATGGCTCCACCGGTGAGAATGCCCATGGAAAAGACAATTAAAATCCGTGGTTCGCAAACCCTTCCAACACTGAGATGAAGAGGAAAAGCCTTCCATTTCATCCCATCACAGCAGCCTTATCCCAACATCCAACACAAGCACATCCTACGGAAAATGGCACACACAGATCCGTCACGAATGTGTCACATGCCACAACAAAATATTACCAGACGCCATCCAGAAGCACAACCAAAGCTTAGCACACTGTGCCCAACCAAGAGTTACTCCGGAAATGCAAGGGTGCCTACCCTACCCAATCAATCGATCCCAGAGCAGAACACACATGGGGAAAGCCCACCAACTATCCCGACAGACACAGAAAACCTCGTTCATAAAAACCTCCATGACTTTTGCCATACTAAAACACAAATCCTCAGATCAGGAACGGACCTTACACCTCGGCCTGACAAGGCTCTTTCATGAAAAGCCCACAGAGCGCTGACATCACACCCAACGCAAGGAACCCAAAACTGGCCTCCGAGACCAGGAAACAGACACGCACTTTCGCTCTCGATCCTCCCAGCGACAGTCTCTGAGGTGTAGAGCAGGGCAGCTGGGCCCTCAAAAAGCAAACCGACGGGGACGCGGGGCCGTTCCAGGAGGAGACCCAGCCACATCTCCCACACAGCTGCTCGCACCCTGGGGACCCTTCCAGACCATCCGCACAGCACCACCGCGACTCCAGCCGCGCCTTCGGGACCCAAGAGCAACAGGCACGCGGGCAGCCAAGACCCCCAGCGGGTAACCGCAACAGCCGGGCGCGCGTTACTCACCTCCAACGGGGGCCCGGGCTGCTGGCGGGTCAGAGGTCCGCGAAGGCCGTTGCTTCCGGCAGGGACCAAAGAAGAGCCACGCGCCTGGGAAACGGCGCGGCAGCCTCGGACACGCAGCCTCTCTGATCCCGGCCTGACCCTGGAGCCGCTGGTTCTCCATCAGGCCTGGCAGGCAGGGTCAAGGACGGCTCATCTGCTCACTGCTTGCGCAGGCTCTCGAGCAGGAGTGGACCCGTGGCGCTGACTGCCAGCGGAGCACCGCGGGGCATTGGTGCTGGGCGTGCGGGTGCACTTCTGGGTCACAGCACCAGGCGCAGGCGCACTCCCCATGGGCCGTCACCATGGCACCACAGGACGCACCTGCACACGGCTGCATCCAGCGTCCAAAGCCCCAGGGCCGCTTCCAGTCCACCTCTCCAGGCTGTGACCAGCAACGCAGACGCTGATGGCCCAGGTTCTCGGGACCCCACCTCCCTGCCTCATGGGAGTCCTCAATGGAGCTCCTGCCTCCTGCCTCCTCGCTTCTGCCTGGCCCAGCGCTGGCCTTTCATTGCAGTCGCTTGGGGAGAGAAGCAGTGCAGGGGGCATCGCCAGCTCGCTCGCTCTCTCTCTCTCTCTCTCTCTCTCTCTCTGAGTGATCGTCCATCTGGGGGTTCACCCCTGAGGTGGCTACAAAGGCCGGGACTGGGACAGAAGCCGGGGCTGAAGCAGAAGCCAGGGACTTTAGCCGGCACTCCATTCTGGGCCCAGGGGCCTAAGTCCTTGGGCCGTCTCCCTCTGCTTTCCCAGGCAGCGTAGCAGACAGCTGGATCCCACGGCGAACGGCTTCCGGGAAGGTCGGCACTGTGAGGCAGCGGGTAAAGCCACCGCCCACAGTGCCGGCTTCCCATATGGGCGCCGGTTCGAGTACGGCTGCTCCACTTCTGACACAGCTCTCTGCTGCGGCCTGGGAAGGCAGCAGAAGACGCCCCAAGTCCTTGTGCCTCTGCACCCATGAGGAGATCTCAGCGAGGCTCCTGGCTTCAGATACTCTCAGCTACGCCCATTAAAGCCAATTGGGTCATGGACCAGCAGATGGAAGACTTTCTCCTCTCTCCTCCCTCCCTCCCTCCGTCCCTGTCTCCCTCCCTGCCTCCCTCTCATCTCCTCTGTGTGTAACTCTCAATGTCGAATAAATAAAAGAGATCTTAAAGGAAAGTAAAGAAATTAAAAAAGGAAGACATAGCTACAAATAAAATACCACATCAAGGCCAGTTACTAGAGTTTTTTTAGAATTTGGTATTATATGCACCAAGCAGGTCAGCATCGAACACTGGAGGTGGCAGCAGAACCCACAGAGCTCAGAAGTCCACTGGAAGCTTGCATGCTGTTCCTAGGGAGCGACATTACACGGGTGCTATTGCCCCCGCTGCTCTCACACAATCCCCACTGGGAGTCTGACTGCCAAGCCTCCCCAGGAGCCCGGCCCTAGGCACCACTCATTATGCCCAACTCCCTTATGGGGGAGAAGTCGGGATCTGTTTACCCACTGCCCACTGAGAGGAATTCGCAGTGCAGATGCACAAAGCACTGCACAAACCAAGAAAATCCACCACATCTGATGCTTGAAGCCTGGTAAGACGTCCTCTTGACTTTCTCCATTGCTAACGCGCCCAATGCTAAGCCTGCTTGGGAACAACATAAAGAGAATGTTTTCTTAAGCACCAGCACGATCCAAACGAACTTCCCGAAGGTTCATCAAACACTGCAGAGACAGCAAATTCTATGCAGGCTGCCATGGACTGAACTGTCTGCTCTGTTCCAGCAGCCCCAGCTGCCCAACACAGAGTAGCAGGAGAGACACCAACAAGCTCCCTGTTACAGGAAAGCAGATGAAACAGCCGTGCAGGGAGCTGAGCCACAGATGCGCGATCAGAACTCTGAGAACTTCAGCAACTGCCCAGAGAAGCTGGGGGGAATTCTGATTGGGGCATTCTCACAAGAAAGAACAGGGGCCGGCGCCGTGGCTCACTAGGCTGATCCTCTACTTGCTGCGCAGGTACCCTGGGTTCTGGTCCCGGTTGGGGCACCGGATTCCATCCTGGTTACTCCTCTTCCAGGCCAGCTTTCTGCTGTGGCCTGGTAGGGCAGTGGAGGATGGCCCAAGTGCTTGGGCCCTGCACCCGCATGGGAAACCAGGGTGAGGTGCCTGGCTCCTGGCTTCGGATCGGTGCAGCATGCCAGCATCGGCGGTCATTTTGGGGTGAACCAACAGAGGGAGGACCTTTCTCTCTCTCTGTCTCACTGTCTAACTCTGCTTGTCACAAAAAAAGGAAAGAACAGGAACACAACTCAGAACCCACACACTCAGGGGAGGAGCAGGAGAAAGAGGCCCCGTTCATGATCAACACCACAAGACACAAAGCCCTTTGCCTGTCACAGCCAAAACACTGGGAACACAGGACAGAACGAGACAGGGTCCCTGTGCCACGCACCTTCTAAACGATGGCATCTGGCCTAGTGCTTAGGACACCCACGCCACACATCAGGGCTCGGGCTCCTGACTCCAGCTTCCTGCCAGGGCAGACCCTGGGAAGCAGTGGTAATGGCTCAAATAAGTGGGTTCTTGCCACCAATGTCAGAGACCTGCATTGAGTTCCTGATTCCTAGTTTCAGCCCTGGGGTCATTTTGAATAATCTGGGAGAGAACTAGAAAATGGGAGAGCCCTCTCTTCTCTCCCTCTCCTCCCTCTCTGTCTCTCTCTCTCTCAGCCTCCTTTGCCTTTCAGATAAGATGAAAATAAATTAAAATTAAAATATCCTGTGAATGTGATTTCTGCTAGAGACTTGATATCCATATAGGTACACATTCACACATACATACACACATTCCAAATAAATAAATAAATAAATAAATTCTTACTCATAAGACACAAAACTCCAAAATGACTACAGAAAAGCAGAGGGAAATGTCCATGGCATTGGTCTGAGCAGTAATTTCTTGGATGTGACCCCAAAGGCATGGGTGACAAAAGCAAACATAAACATATGAGACTGCGTACAAGAAAATCCTTCTCCAAGCAAAGGAAACAAGCAACAGTTCTCTCAATAGAGAACCGAACCACACACTAAGAGAGGATACTTGAAATCACTTATCAGGTGAGAGGCTACTACCAAAGAACTCAAATGAATCAGTAACAAGAAAATAGCCCCTGAATGGACATTTCTCGAAAGAAGACATACAAGTAAACAATGCTAATTATCACAAAAATGCAAATTAATATCAGAACTAGAGGCCAGTGTTGTGACCCAGCGGGTAAGCTGCCACCTGGAATGCTGACATCCTACACAGGCATTGGTTTTTGTCCTACTCACTCCACTTCCAATCCAGTTCTCTGTAATGACCTGGGAAAAGCAGTGGAGAATGGCCTACGTGTATGGGCCCATGCATCCAGGAGCTCCTGGCTCCTGGCTTTGGCTTGGCACAGCTCTGGCCATTGTGGCCATCTGGGGAGCAAACCAGCAGATGAAAGAGCCCTCTCTCTGTCCCTCCCTCTCTCTTCCAACTCTAACTTTCAAATAAACATATAAATCTCTAAAATAGATAAATAAAAAGAAAACCATATAAGTCACTCCACCAGACTGGCTATTACCAAAAACCCAGGCCACAGGTGCAGAAAGAGGGGTCTAGCACACTTCTCAAGGGAACGTCAGTCAGTACAGCATGTTGAAAACAAGCATGGAGGGTTCCTAAAAGCTAAAAACAATTCAAACTCTCCCACGACCCCACCAGCCCACGTCCGGATTTATGTACATGTGCATGTTAGGTCTATATTTACATGCATGCATTGTGTGTGATATCTGTATGTGATTTTATATGTGTGATATGTAGGTGTATGTGAATGAGATATGTACATGTGCATGTAATGTGTGTATGTGGTATATACACATGACCACTGTACCACTGCTCAACACAGTCAAGACAATGGAAACGCATGAATGCCCCTTGTCAGGTGAATGGACAAGGAATGGCAGCTGCAACACAGCCAGGAATACCTGGACCCAAAACACCTACAGGAAGGTCTGTCATTTACAGCATGTTCTTGGAGACAAAAGTCACGCACTGTATATGAGGACTCCAAAGTACTTAAAACACAGGATTGAAATGTTCTTACTAGGGTTGGCATTACAGCACAGGGGGTTAAGTCACCACCTGTGTCCCCAGCACCCCATGTGAACACCAGTTCAAGTCTTGGGTACTCCACGTCTGATCTAGTTCTCTGCTAACGTGCCAGGAAAAGGAGCAGGAGATGGCCCAAGCTTGGGCCCCTGACACACACACTGGAAACCTAGATGGTCTTCCAGGTTCCTGACTTCTGAAAGGCACAGTCCCAGCCATTGTGGCTATTTGGGGAGTGAACCAGCAGATGGAAGATCTTTCTTCTCTCCATCTCTCTCTCTGTGTGTGTGTGTGTGTGCACACGTCCCTGTGTGTGTCTTCTCACCCCACACCTGTAACTGCCCATCAAGTAAATAATTAAATCTTAAAACACAAAAAAGGGAAGGGGAAGAAATACCAGAGAGCTGATCTGTTACCACCGCATGAGAACAAAGCAAGAAGAAGGCCACCCTCACCAGGAACAAAACCATGCTAGCACTTAGGTTGGACTTGCAATGCTGTGAACCATCAGGAAATCAATGCCTGTGGTCGGGACAGGCCAGGTGTGGGGTTTGTTACAGCAGCCTGAGCTGACTAACACACCCCCAAGGCCTCCAGAACAGCATGTGACAACCTGACACAGCTAACCTGTGAACTCACGTCCCCACACAGCCAGGCCTGGTGCTACAGCAGATACAATTCCCATTGCCCCCGGCTCCATCTGCTTACTGGCTCACCAGATGGGAGAACTCCATCCTCACCACTATGTGTCCAACCAACACATCAGGTACACTTGGGGGCAAAAATCACAGCATTCCACTCTCTTAATAAAACCACCTACCAAATCAGGACAAGACAGTCAAGAGTGGGAATTGAGAAATAGTCTCTATACTGTGCCTGCAATAAGCCACGCTGCTAACAAAGTGCCGAGGCAAGGTCTTGGATGGGCGAGTCACATGGCCGGTGGCAGGCGCCGCGGAGAGCTGACTACAATGCACACCTGGGAGCAGGTGAGCTCTCGGAAACGAGGGAGCTGCTTACCGTCACTCAGGTCCTGCAGGAGACCCTCCTGGCAGAAGAAGTCCAGGCCCGCTTTCATGGTGACAGTGAAGGTGGCCGCCTACCCAGGATGCAGGGAAACTGGGTGATTATTTCTTCCAGATTCCAGCTCAGGAAATTGCCGTACAGTTTCTCTGCAATGATAACAACAATAGTGATGTTGATGGTGATGGCAGAGCAGAGGCACAATGAGACTGACACCAACCCGGCTGGGAAATCCTGGCACACGCTCAAAACAAAGACGGGAAGCATTCAAGATGTCAGACAGCAAAAAGTCCCAGGGAAAGTCCTGAATCAGAAGAGGCCGTGAGGCACAAAGAGGGGGGAGAATGCACCACACCCAGGCACAAGACCCAGGCCAGGCCACCATCCCTCCTAGGGAGCCATGGGACCTGCGGACGAAATGAAGGCCTGTGGCTCTGGCAAGTGAAGCTAAATTTCCCTACCATGAACACTTTCTGTATTGTACTGCTGTGAGGGAAACAGACCCACGTTAAGCAGGGTCACCGCTTCAGAGAAAGGAATCCAGAATCAGAAACACACAGCTAAGAGCAGAGCCTAAGGCAGGGCCAGCGAGGAAGCGGCCTTGGGCCTGGAGCACCGTGCAGAATGGTAAATCCTCAGAGCCGATGTTTGTCCAGGACAGCATGGGGGGATGGCCACTTCATCGGGGGCTGGTGCAAAGGCAGTGCATGGTGACCCCTGCAGAGAACGGGGTGGGGGTCATCATCACTGAGAGCAAGGCACCCTATGGAAGGACAGGAAGAGACACAGGGGACACCCAGTGTGGCCTGGGAAGCAGCTATCCCTCCTTCATTAGTAACTGGGAGTGAGGTGTGAGACATCCAACCAAGGCCCAGTATTCTCTGCAGCCAGCACACCTGGGAAAACTGACAACCTCCAATGGCTGCACCACAAGGTCCCCTTCCAACTCTGCTCCCCTGAGAAGCTCCCAGCCCTACTGCCCTCCTGCTCACAGGGGCAAGCACAGATGCTGCACAGCCCTGAGCAGTGAGGTCCAGTGTTCAGCCAGCCAGCAGAGCGACACACACACACACACACACACACACACCGATCACATGAAGGTGGTTCTGTCATGGCTCCCAGGCAGTGGACTGCAGAGCCCAGCGTCCAGGTCTGCAGCACGAGGAAACTTTCCAGAGAGATTTGAGGGGAGGAGGAGAAGCCAGGGATGGTTAGTAGGAGGAGCATTCTGGACTTGTGCTGTGTCCAGCACGATCTTGGTATGTGGCACAGCTTAACAGATGTCACGCTCAAAACCGCCTTCACACTGGCTTTGCGGTCTGTCTCCTGGGTAGCCACAGCACATGGGGACTTCAGACATTCACAGCAGTTCTCCTTCGTAGGCACGGCACCGCCCTAGCCCACAAAGATCGCTGAAGCCTTGTGTGTGTTCCTACTCTCCAGTCTGCACTGCAGCCCTGAGGTCCAAACTACCCTGGGACACCTGCTCTGGGTGCTGTACCAGCTCCAGTCAGAAATTGTGCCATTCCTCCCAACCACAGATGGGACCAAGACCCTCCAGCAACCCAGGAAGTCTACAATCATATTATGTGGATTTTAATGAACTCCACTTCTTTGTTTGTAGCCAGTCCATCCATTCAGGAATGGAACAGGTACAAGACGCCAGGTGACAGAAAGCCAAGTGGGCCCTGCTTGCTGGGGCCAGTTCCAAGGACCCAAGAACACAGGAAATGCAAGCTGACTGCCTCCACACCCTGTGCATGAGCCACACCACCAGCCACCCCCTTCCTAAGCATGGCCCATGTCAGACAAGTCACCAAGGCCTTGCAAAACCTCACCTCCCAACATCCTCTCCAAGCTGTTCCTAAGAGCACAGTCTGTAAACAGCAGCCACTGTGTCACCTGCCTGGTTCACACAGCCAGGGATGGGCAGGAGGCACGGGCAGGCTCTGAGCGAGCGCACCTGTAGCGGGAGGAGCACACACACTGAGGCACCTCAGGAGGGCACTCCAGCCCCACATGCTGCAGCTATCCACCACCAGCACAGCCTGCTGCCTCTATGGAGAGGGCCAGGCCCAATGTCTCCACAGTGGGGTCCCACCTGTCCTCTACAGCCCCACTCATGGGCTCTGTTCCTGTGGGCCTTGTCCCCCGCCCCACACACACAAATACAAACGCCCTGACAAGTAGCACACTATATCCAATGGACTCTTTCTCCATCCAATCAATCAATCAATCAATTGAAGGTAACAGCCCCCAGACTGAGACCCAGCACCTGTCTGGAGAGGCAGGCACCATGAGGGTTAGGAGCACCTGCTTCAGGACAGGACATCTGGGCTCACCTGCCAGCCTTGTCTGTGTGACCTAGGTGATCCACCAAACTTCTGTGCCTGTCAGTTTAGCCATCTGTAAGATGGGCTGTCATGCCAGGTCAACAAGGTAATGGAACCCAAGTGCTTAGAACACAACCCGTGTTGCCAGCGCCATGACTTAACAGGTTAATCCTCCACCTTGCGGCTCCGGCACACCGGGTTCTAGTCCCAGTTGGGGTGCCGGATTCTATCCCGGTTGCCCCTCTTCCAGGCAAGCTCTCTGCTATGGCCCGAGAAGGCAGTGGAGGATGGCCCAAGTCCTTGGGCCCTCCACCCTAATGGGAGACTGGGAGAGGCACCTGGCTCCTGGCTTTGGATCAGCGCGATGAGCTGGCCGCAGCGGCCATTGGAGGATGAACCAACGGCAAAAAGGAAGACCTTTCTCGCTGTCTCTCTCTCTCTCTCTCACTATCCACTCTGCCTGTGGGGGAAAAAAAAAGAACACAACCCATACTAGAATAGCACTTGGCCAGTGTTAGTGATTCCTCCCATGCCTCAAAAACCCCTCCCTCTCTCTTTGTCCTAAGTCAGAAGTCCTTCCCCAGGCCATGTGAGGATGAGCTAGCCCTGTAGAGTGTGGGACCCTGGCCCAGCAGTCAGCAGGTGCACTCTAGCACTAGCTGCCACCAGAGTTCTGCCCCTCCAGCCATGAAAAGGACCTTGCACGGGGGAGCAGACAATAGTGACAATAGCGTGGGCCAAGTCACAGCGTTCGGTTTATAATTCAGTTTATAATTAGAACAGATGGAAACAAGTTCCACGGGGGGGGGGGGGAGAAAGAGGATGCCACATTGAATGTACAATGTAATTTCAAATGCATCAAAGTGCTCAAGTAGAAAAAAATGAAAATATATCTGTACACTAATATTAGTTTGCTTTGAGTCAGGGGATTATGGGTAATTTCAAATGGTTTTGCATTTTTTGAATTTTCTGCAATGAGATTTTATCATGCTTTTATAAAGAAATACAAAGATACTTCAAGAAGTTCACAGAAAATAGAATTAAAGGGTAAGTTTATATTGATGCCAAAAAAATTGAAATGCTTGCATATGAGGAACCTTCAAACCATTCATGAGAAATGTACATTATGAATAAAGCATGCATGGATTTCAAAAGCGTTTGGCACCAAAATTAATTACTTTTAGTTCTGTTCTTCCATGAGTTTTGGGAAATCCCCTTGAGCCTGCACATACACACACACACATACACACACATATCTGTATAAACCTGCACTAACAACTCTCTAAGTCTAGGCACCTGTCACCCTAACCTGGTTTCATGCAGGGAGAAGCCTGACCAGACTGCACATCCACATGCAAGACCATCCACACCAAGGCCTATGGACCACACGACAGAGAGAGGTGGGTGCTGAGCCACTGCAGATGCCCTCAAGGTGCCCCATGCTGTGGCAGGGCAGTGATATTTCCTGATGACAGGGGCAGCAAACCACAGGGACTGTGTGTCCCCAAGTCCCAGGCTCGTCTCAGCCAGCTGAATAAACTTCCCTGTCGCAGTGGATTAATTTTGTGGCAGCCATGCACATTGGCAGGCAATCAGATGCCTACAAAGAGTTTGGCCAGACTAAGGAAAAACTAGCCCGCCTACACTAATTAGGTGAGCTCTGCCTCTCCACCTCACTACTGCACTCACTTGGCAAGGCAGGGACCATCTGGAGGGACCACCCAGTGGAACAGCCCCAGGCAAGCAGGACAGGAATTGGAGCAACTGCCTAGTGAGCAGCTTCCCAACAGAGACGCTCCATCCCAAGTCATAAAAGAGCCATTTAGAGGTCGGTGCCATGGCTGACTAGGCTAATCCTCCACCTGCGGCGCTGGCACCCCAGGTTCTAGTCCCAGTTGGGGTGCCAGATGCTGTCCCAGTTGCTCCTCTTCCAGTCCAGCTCTCTGCTGTGGCCCGGGAGCGCGGTGGAGGATGGCCCAGGTCCTTGAGCCATGCACCCACATGAGAGACCAGGAGGAAGCACCTGGCTCCTGGCTTCAGTTGGGACAATGTGCCTGCAATAGTAGCCACTTGGGGAGTGAACCAATGGAAAAAGGAAGACATTTCTCTCTGTCTCTCTCTAACTCTGTTTGTGAAAAAAAAATAAGCTGATACAGCACAGCGAGTTCCAGCAATTTGCCCAAAGCCAAGCAGCTGGGAAGTTGTGGAACCAAGAGTCTGCCTGGCAATGTCCTCCTCCTGCCTATCTGAGGCCATGAACAGAGATGGAGTGAACTCCAAACTGGAGGATGCGTACAAGGGAACTTCATGAAGGGCTTGCAGAAAACAACACAGAATACTCAAGTATGGGAGATCTGGTGTCCACCGACCTGAGTATGAAGCCCAGCTTTGCCCTTCAGCAGCTCTCGGGACAGGCAGGGCTGCGAGTCCTCTGTCAGCAATGATGCCCTGTCCTCAGAGGAGGTGGTAACGGAGTCGGCATGATGGTAACACGAAGCAATGCAAAGTCTTAGCACAGCAACACGGCACCCAGAAACTGCTGGGATGATGGATGGGAAAGCCCGGGCCCCAGTGAGGTTTGCTTTTCACATTCCACAATGCCCATTTCACTCATGCAAGGAGCATTGAGTGCACAGCTGCTGAGGAGCCTCATGGCAGGCACGAGGCAAGATTCTAAGGACAAGGGGACCAGGAAGACATGACCCCTGCCCTCGAGAGGGGTCAGGGGAGAGGTCTCTGACTGCACAGTGGAAGCCCCCATCATAGACCAGATGGAGATGAGGCTCCCATGAATCTGAGTAATTTCTAAATATCACTACCACTGTATCATAGAGAACGGGGACAGTAACTGCCTGCTGAATTCACTGCCCACATCTGGGGGCCCAGAACTAAGGGAAGACTCATTGCCCAGTGGCTTGAACTGCTGGGTCCCAGACTTGGCGGCTGCCCATCTAGCCTATCAGAAATCCATAACTAGTGGGGCAGAGGGCTACATGTTACAACCAGCTACAGCACTCTCCTCACCTGTCCAGAGGGTTTTCCTTCCTCAAAAGTGCTTCACTGGAGAGATGAACTCTGGGGCTGAGGCCACAGAGCCCTAGGGGCAGGGGGAACGAGAGGCGGTGGTGTGTGGTGGAGAAGGGAGGTGGGAGGAACATCAACCCTAACTGTAGCTGAGCTGCAGGAAGCACCTGCCAACCACAACCCCAAAGGAAGGGGAGCAGCAGGCGGCAAACGTGGGCTCAGTGCTGAGTGCTGTCACCGAAACACCACGAGCCAGGCAGCTGGTGTCTGTGTGTGCTCCCCTGAGCAGGTACCTGCTAAGATCGGTGTATATATTTTCTCCCTGACTTATGCATGGGCTCTGCTCCCCATCCCATCTTAGGGAGGGCACCAAGTCCACACAGCATCCAGCACTCTGTGGTCCAACCCAGACTGCAAGCCTGTGAAACGGTGCCATTCTTTCAAGTGTGATTCTTTTCGTGAGTGTGGTGCACCAAGATCCTGGGATAACCGCCTGGGAATCTGGCATCCAGTGGTCTCTGAGCTGCAGGGCCAAGCATCCTGCATTCTCCTGCCCTTCTGCCCTGCACACTTAGGTCCCTTCAGTACTCCCAACCAGCAGAACTTAGCAAGTCCCACTGTGTGCACCTAAAGGCCTTCCACTTTCTCTTGAGATTAAACTTCTCCATCATGACTCTGGTAAGAAAGCCACTGCCATCTGGTGCACAGTTGGCCAGCAGTATGGAAGGCTCTAAGTCACTCAACAGTTTCCAGTTCCTTCTAGGAGACACACCCAGAAATCCACTCACTGTGGCAAGTGGTGTGGAGCAGTAAAACACAGGATGTATAACAAGAGCTCCATTCCATTAGATGAGCGGGTCTGACTCCTACACCCCACCAGGAGCCCCCCAGCAGTGTTTATGTACTAAGCACATCCCTGGTGTGGCCACTGACATGTAAACTTGGTGCACATACATTCAACTGTTGCCAAGTGAGGTGAGCATCTCTGCAACAGAGGACAAGCAGACCATGTGAGGCTGGAGAGGTGGAATTCATTCTGCTGGATGGAGAAGCTAAGCATTCGGGAGGGGACACATGGCCTGGGCTGCGTAGAGGACAGAACTGGATATGCACAGAGAACAGCCAGGAATGAGTGGAGCCCAGCAAGCAGTGAGTGCAGAGGCCATGGAGCCTAGTGGCACAGAGGTGAGTCCGACTCATCCTGCAGTCTCCAGGGCACAGGCATCACCAGCAGTGGGAGGCACTCACTGTGGGCTCACCTAGCAAAAGATGAACAGCTAATGGCAAAGAACAGACACCCGGACAGGCAGAGGCAGCAACAGTGGGGAAGAAGAGCGGTGTGCCTAACCCCTCCCTGGACAGCCCCGCCCTGTCCCTCTGCTTGCACAGGACATGCTGCACTTGCCCCTGTCCAGCTCCGACACCACATCATCAGCACCATGTGGACACTGATCACAGTTCCTGAAGCACAGTGGGCACCAGGGGAAAACAGAAGGAGAAATGTGAGCAGGGAGCCTCTGAACGGAGGCTGAGAAACTGAGCAGAGGAAAATGATTTTAAAATGTTCAAGAAAGGTGGGGGCCGGCGCTATTGCATGGCAGGCTAAGCCTCCACCAGCTACGTCAGTATCTCATATTGGCACCTGTTCGAGTTCCTGCTGTTCCACTTCTGATTCAGCTCCCTGCTGATTGCCTGGCAAAGCAACAAAGGATGGCCCAAGTGCCTGGGTCCCTGCCACCCATGTAGGAGACCCAGAAGTAGCAGCTGGCTGCGGGCTGCAGTTTGGTTCAGTCTTGGCTGTCGTGACCCTCTGGAGAGTGAACCAGCAGATGAAATATTTCTCTCTCTGTCTCTCAGTCTCTCTCAGTCTCTCACTCTGCCTTTCAAATAAATAAAATAAAATATTAAAATAAAAGAGTTTAAGGGACCGGCCCTGTGGCGTAGTGGGTAAAGCTGTTGCCTGCAGTGCAGGCATCCCATATGGCTACCAGTTCAAGTCCTGGCTGCTCCTCTTCCAATCCAGCTCCCTGCTAATGCACCTGGGAAAGCAGGAGAGGATGGCCTACTTGCTTGCCCCCCTGCACAACATGGGAAACCTGGATGGAGTTCCAGGTTCCTGGCTTCAACCTAGCCAAGCCCTGGCCATTACAGCCATTTGGGGAGTGAACCAGCAGATGGAAGATCTCTTTCTTTGTCTTTCCCCTCTCATGTAACTCGGCCTTTAAAGTAAATAAATACAATTCTTTGTAAGATAGATAGATAGATAATAGATAGATAGATAGATAGATAGATAGATAGATCCGACCTGGATATCTCTGATGTCTCCCAGGCACCAGCAGACCAGGGCAGCAAACCTCAGCTCTTGTCCCCACTCACAGGGGTAGTCACACAGCACTCACTCTTCAGACACTCTGTGGAATTACTCATTCTGGAATTACTGCATGAGGGGAAGACTAGATCCTGGTGAGTATCCAGGGAGCACATTAAGCCTCCAGCAGTCAAATGGCTCAAGCCAAGTAAGGCAGCTGGTCACTAGCAGATAACCCAGCAACAGCTACATCCAGGAGAGGGAAAGCAAACCCTGAGGAATCTGAGGAGTGTAAGGGGCTGGGGCATCCCACACACATGTGCAGCAGGAGCAGTGCACGAGAAGTGGAAACTGCCACCTGGTCTATGACTCACCCCGGCACAAGGCTAGAATGTCAGTGACGCTCCAGGTCTCACACGCAGAACCCTGGGAGGCCAGCATGAGGACACTCAGACACTGAATGCTCTGCTTATGTTGTAGGAAACTCTGTGCCTTAAGTGATGTATGCAAGTCACAGGCAGCGCCACGCTCAGGGACCATCTGATGCCAAACAACCAAAGCCTTTATGGCTAAGACACAGCTGTGAGCACCAGATTTAGACCAGGCCCTGCCTCACAGGAGGCCCTTCCTGTTTGTTTCTGTGCTACCAGACACAATGAAGAAAGCACCTTCTCAAAATCCCACAGAGGGACGGGCAGCCAGAGGAAAAAGGTGAAACAGAAGTCAACTGTGGAGCACATGTCACTTATTCTCCCCCTGAGAAAAGAGGTGTCACCATCTTAACACTGAGTAGCACTGGATGACGATGCAGGGACCGCTCAGCTCTGTCTGTGCTTGCTGGCTTCTCCCTGTCCCCAGGCTGAGCTCCAGCATCCGTGGGAAAGACGCAGCCCAAGAAGCTCGGCCCAATCAAAACCTGCATGAATCTTCAATTACGCTGGCATGGAGTCAACACTTCTTGCTAAAGAAAAAAGACATCCAGGAGTGTGGGGGTGTGTGGCTACATGTGTTCATGTGTCTGCATGTGTGCATACCCTCCCACATGTGGATCACAGGACATTTGTTGGAAAGCTTAAACAAACAGTAGACTTTTCTGAATCTGGGACTATTTAAGCAAAAGTGAGAGTTGACATCTTCCCAAGTCTACAAAGGACGACTGGTTGCAGGTGAATTATAAGTAGAAGGGTAAAATCACAAGACAATACTAGTCCTGAAATGCAGTGGACTGTAACGGCTCATCTCCCTGGAAGGAATGTGTACATGCAGGGAAAAAACATTTCATTAAGAGATTATCGAAACTCAGAGTAGAGTGTGGTAAAGTGGCAGGAGAGAAAATCAGTAGACTAAAAAATCAACAAGAGCAAAACAAACCACCCACTCAAAAAATGGACAAGGGACTTCAACAGGCTAAATATTTCGAGAAAGGAAAATCAAATGCCCAACAATCACATGCAGAAATGCTCAGGAAAACTAGCCATAAGGGAAAAGCAAATCGATACGACAATGGCATTGAGGATGTGAGGGGAAAGGCATCCTCATCCACTGCTGGTGGGAATGTAAACTGATAGCTCCAATGTGGAAGACAGCATGGAGATAAGTCAGAAATCTAATATAGACATAGCATATCATCCAGCCATTCCACCCCTAGGAATATACACAAGAGAACTGAAATCAGCATACAAAAAAAAGAATGATCTCTGCCCACATATTTACTACAGATCAATTCACAATAGCAATGATGTTCAATCAGGCAAAATGCCCATAACCTAAAGACTGAATATAGATATTATGAGCAAAGGACACCATAACATGAATATTCAGACTTCACAGACAGGCTACTGTGCATCCTACTGCAATAAGCACAGGCCTCTGAAATCCTCTCTGTCTACACAATGACTTCCTTTCCTTCAACATGTTCCCAGTAGTGGGTACATCCATACAGTTCTCCATGCTGACAGGACTAATTTCACATGAGAAACTGTATTGCTAGACAGGTATATATTACAGAATACAGGCATCGGAGGAGCCATACACCCAATTTTGCCTTCAAACACTAGAACAGCAAAGTACATCTTCAGACACTGGAAGGAGGAAAAAGATTCACGGAAATCTACCCAACGGCACAGCAAATATCACAACACACATTCAGTGAGACCAAACTACAGGGCTTGAAAACTCAGTCAACCTGACAAAACGTTCATCCACAGGAAGCAGGGGGGAAAAGGAGGACAGAATCAAGGGACTTGACAACAGAAATGACAGAGAAGACATACATCACTACCAACCTTGCCAAAATAATCATCCAAAAACACTACGGAAACAAAAGCCACCAGGATTTGGTCAACCTAGATAGAGTGGACGGACTCGCAGAAAGACCCAACCACTAAAACTGGATACAGTGAAACAAGAAGCTCTGAATACACCTATAACTTGCAAAGACACTGTCGTAGCAGGGGAACCGAACCAAACAAACCAGACAGACATGAAGAAAAGTCCAGGACCCGATGGCTCCACCGGTGAGAACGCCCATGGAAAAGACAATTAAAATCCGTGGTTCGCAAACCCTTCCGACGAGCAGATGAAGAGGAAAAGCCTTCCATTTCATCCCATCACAGCAGCCTTATCCCAGCATCCAACACAAGCACATCATAAAGAAAATGGCACACACAGATCCGTCACGAATGTGTCACATGCCACAACAAAATATTACCAGACGCCATCCAGAAGCACAACCAAAGCTCAGCACACTGTGCGCAACCGAGAGTTACTCCGGAAATGCAAGGGTGGCTACCCTACACAATCAATCAATCCCAGAAGAGAACACACATGGGGAAAGCCCACCAACTATCCCGACAGACACAGAAAACCTCGTTCATAAAAACCTCCATGACTTTTGCCATACTAAAACACAAATCCTCAGATCAGGAACGGACCGTACACCTCGGCCTGACAAGGCTCTTTCATGAAAAGCCCACAGAGCGCTGACATCACACCCAACGCGAGGAACCCAAAACTGGCCTCCGAGACCAGAAAACAGACACGCACATTCGCTCTCGTTCCTCCCAGCGACAGTCGCTGAGGTCTAGAGCAGGGCGGCTGGGCCCTCAAAAAGCAAACCGACGGGGACACGGGGCCCTTCCGGGAGGAGACCGAGCCACCTCTGCTCCCGCGCAGCTGCTCGCACCCTGGGGACCCGTCCAGACCGTCCGCACAGCACCACCGCGACTCCACCCGCGCCTTCGGGACCCAAGTGCAACAGGCACGCGGGCAGCCAAGACCCCCAGCGGGTAACCGCAACAGCCGCGCGCGTCACTTACCTCCAACGGGGGCCCGTGCTGCTGCCGGGTCAGAGGTCCGCGAAGGCCGTTGCCTCCGGAAGGGGCGGAAGAGGAGAAATGCACCTGGAAACGGCGTGGCAGCCTCGGACACGAAGCCTCCCTTGATCCCGGCCTGACCCTGGGGCCGCTGGCTCTCCCTCAGGCTCGGCCAGCAGCGTAGAGGACGGCTCCTCTCCTCACGGCTTGTGCAGGCTCTCTGGCTGGGTCGGACGCAACACATATTTCCAGCGGAGCACTTCCTGCAAGTCGGCACCAGGCATGCGGGTGCACTTCCGGGTCACAGCCCCAGGCGCAGGCGTACTCCCCACGGGCCGTCACCATGGCACCATGGGACGCAAATGCCCACTGCTGCATCCAGAGCCTACTGCCCCAGGGCACTTCCAGTGATGCCTCTCCTGCTCCCGGTTGTGACCCAGGGACGCAGCCACTGATGGCACAGGTTCTCTGGATTCCGCCTCCCTGTCTCTTCGCTGTCCGGAATGGAGCTCCTGCCTCCTGGCTTCTGCCTGGCCCTGCACTGGCCGTTCGTTAAAGCTGCTTGGGAAGAGAAGCAGTGCATGGCACATCATTAGCACTCTTTCTCTTTCTCAGTGATCGTCCATCTGGGAGTTGAACCCCAAGTGGCTACAAAGGCCGGGATTTTTCCAGGCCAAAGCAGAAGTCAGGACTTTATCTGGTACTCCATTCTGGGTTCAGGGGCCTAAGTCTTGGGCCATATCCCTCTGCTTTTCCAGGCACATTAGCAGACAGCTGGATCCTACCGTGAACAGCTTCCAGGAAGGGTCTTTGCTGTGTGGTACGTGTAAAGCCACCGCCTGCAGTGTCGGCATCATATGGGTGCCTTTTCCCGTATGGTTGCTCCATTTCTTATGCAGCTCTCTGCTTGGTTTGGGAATGCAGCAGAACATGGCCCAATCCTGGATGCCCTGCCCTAGAGGCCATCTGGGGAATGAACCAATGGAAAGAAGACGTTTCTCTCTCTGTCTCTCTCACTAACTCTATCTGTCAAATAAATTTTAAAAAGACCAACTTGTAGAGTTTATGTAGAATTTGATGTTATATTCATTACATACCCTATTAACACAGAATTTGAAAAAGAATCTTAGAAATCTTAGAAAAGATTCTGGTATCCATTCCTTCAATCTTCCTTACAAACCTTCTATGTGGTATTATCTCCTACTTACGCATCAGGAAATCTTTGTAATTTATTTATACAGACATTTATGTACCCACTCGCACAAGTACCTGAAACACCTGTGATCTACACAGTTCTCCACTGAACACAGGTCTTCTTCCCACTCTCCACAGTCTAGCCCTGGATTTACAGTATGCATCCTGTTGGAAATAGACCAAATCGTGCCTTCCACAAAGCAAGATAGAATACAGAAAGGTAGCATCTGAGCTCACTGTTGACATTTTCTACGTACACTTTATAACGTTTTACTTTTTATCTCATTTCTTAATGCTAGAATATGGGTTAATTTTAATTTTGGTATAATGGAAGTAAATTTTTTTTTGTATATACCGAAAGGTGGGATTCTTTGGATATTCAGACAGTTGCGAATTTCTAAAATTAAGAACTTTGTCATATAGATTAAACAGTTACATACTGTATTCTTAGAAATATATTCCAAGAATGTTGATATTAAAAACTTTTTTCCTAGGAATAATAAATGAATTAATGAATGAATGAATGAATGAATAAAAAATAGCTATGTACATACAGGCACATGTGAGTACACAATCACACGCATATGGACATAAGATTGCCCCCCCAAAACACCTGACTCCAGAGTTTATGGTCACCATCACTTGACCAGAAGGCTCAGAGTTAATCTTGGGCACGTCCTGAACCCATCAGCAAGGGGCCATCACCTTAGCTGCACCCTTACATGCTACACTGAGGGGCACAGGCATGCATGAAGGTGTGCAGATTCCTACCCGGCCAGGCCACCCACACCACATGTGACCTGTGTGGCCCTCATGTGAAGTCAGCTGCCCCATGGGGCTGTGCCTTCTGCATTCCCTCCTGCTCACCATGAACTATCCCAGCAAGGCAGACTCGGAAAATTGTAGGACTCCTGGTGCCACTAAGTATAGCCAGCAATGCCATAAGGTGACTGTGACAAAGACAAAGACAAGGACTTGATGGCTCCATGTGGGGGGCCTCCACATCCAGGCAGAGCCTTGCAGCATGAGCACTTTGGGAACACATGGTGCAATGCACACAGAGGTACACGTGAGTGTATGGTGGGAATGAATAAGGGCCTTTGGCTTCTTGCTTTTATGAGTCAGTGTGGCCCTGTGATGACAGATAAACAAAGACTAGCTGTGGTTCCCTTGCGGTAAGTATCTCAGCAAGGGAACCACCCGTGCTCAAGGCCATTATCTCCCTCCAGACCCTCCCCTTGCCCACCGCCTTAACACAGGTCAAGCAGCATGCCTAAAAGAAATCCCAAGCAAAGACATGAGCCAACACTCTGGCCTGTCTGTCCTGGTGTATGCTCCAGTCAGAGAAGAGTTATCCTTTCCCTAAATCCTGCCCTTCACAGCTCAAGCAGCAGATCCTCTCTGTTAACTCTGACCCCCTAGATTCAACCAAACCACACCGAGACCTTACCAGAATAGCTACAGATCCCAGTGGCACTCGTGCTCAAGGCGGCTGAAGACAAGAAGACCACCATGCAGGCCACAAATCCTGCCAAAGGTGGGCTGCAAGTCTGAAACCCAGGGTGTTAGCACTGCAAGAGCAGTGCGAGCCACTGCTCAGAGGGAACCAATTCAAGATCCTGCCTTGGAACAGCCAACAGATGCCAGTGACAGAGCTGTCATAATGGGTCATCTTCTCTCCTAGGCCAAGCCAGGAAGCACCCCAGAGACTCTCACACTTTACTCAGCAGGAGCCCTGCTCTTCCTGGGGTGAAACAGCATGCAGGGACTGCACTGGTCTGCAGCCTACAGGAATGTGATATGCATCACTCCTCTCCTGGATGCCATTCCGAGCCTTGGGGCCACGGTTCAACTGTGGCCAGACACAAGGTGATAGTGGCAACGAGGGTGACACACTTTATCTGCACTGTCACTATGTGGGCAGCCCTATCCTCCTCTGGCCAGGCCAAGTGCTTGGAGCTGGAGCCTAGGGACTGCAACGGGAGTGACAGCTGCTCTCAATAGGCCTTGCCATTCTTTCCCTAGCATGTCACCAACTAAGAATATTTTCACTGTTATGCTTTAGCTAAGGGATATTCTCAGAACAAGTAGATGAAGGCGTAGAAAGACAAGTGATGAGAAGACCTTTTTACTGAAGTAATTACAGACAACTTCCTTAATTTGAAGAAAGGGACGTTCGAGCAGAGGAAGCACATGCAAATCCTAATACACATGACCAGAAAGATCTTCACCACGACACACCACAGTCAAATTCTTCTCACTCAAACATAAAGAAAAGATTCTAAAATCACACAAGAGAAACACCAGACTATTTTCAGAGGATCTCTGATTAGAATCTCATCGGACTTCTCATCAGAAAAGCTATGAGGGCTAGGAGAAAGTGGGGATATGTATATTTGCCAAGTCTTCAGAAAAAAAAAGCTGGAAACTCAGAATAATGTGCTTTGCAAAGCTCTCATTCATGAATGAAGATGAAATAAAAATTAGAACCTGTGAGGGCATTTCTCCTGGCCTCCTGACACACACTTATTCTGCTCCACAATAAACTTTCCACTTCAGCTTCCTATGACTTTCTGAAGTATCCACCTGTATCTACTCAAGACATTGAATCCAGTTATAAATCCTCCAGCAAAGAAAATGATAAGCCCTCCTATCCAATACCACTTCACTGATAGCTTCTACCCATACACTTCCTGAATACAGAAGATGAAATACTCGCTTTATGCCACCTGAGGTACTTTAATACCAAAATCAGACAAATATATTACCGGGAAAGAAACTATGCATGAACGTCCCTCATAAACACAGAACTCTCCAAATCCTCAAAATACAATTGAATAAAATCTAGTAATACTTTACTGTATCATGACTAATCGGGGCTTCTCTCACAAATGGAAGTTGGTTCAGTGGTAGAAAAACCCATCTATGTAATTCATGTGTGAGTGGCTAAAGAAGAAAAATATGAAAGCTGTGCAGAAATTAGTCAAATGCTGATCCAACAAAACAAATAAAAATCTATGACAAGCATCACACTGAAATGGTGAAAGCCAGTAGAGAAGGGTTTCCCCAAAAGATGACATAAAAGCTAAGGACTTCTGCAGTCATTGCTCCTACTTGACATCACAGCAGCGAGCCCACTTACTGTGATTAACGCAAGAAAAACACAATGAAATAAGAAAGCTAAAGGGGAGATGTTAAACTCTGGATTTCCCAAAGACATGATTATCTACAAAGAGTTCCAAAAACATTTTCTAAAGAGCTACTAGGAATAATAAATTATTTTAGCAAGACCATGAAAGGTTAGAGGGGCAATGCGAAAATATCAAATGCAGGGCCAGTGCTGAGGCCTACCGGATAAAGCCACCACCCGCAGCTCTGGCACCCAACATGGGCACCTGCTGGCGTCCCAGACACTCCACTTCCCATCCTGTTCTTTGCTATGGCTTGGGAAAGCAGTGGAAGATGGCACAAATCCTTGGGCCCCTGTACCCGCTTGCAACATCCAGAAGAAGCTCCTGGTTCCTGGTTTCTGATCGGCTCAGCTGCAGCCACTGCAGCCATCTGGGAGTGAACCAGCAGATGGAAGACCTCTGTCTCTGTCTCTGTCTCTTTACCTCTGCCTTTGCCTCTAACTCTACCTTTCAAATAAATAAGAAAATCTATAAAAACACAATTACTTATTATAAAATCAATTGTATACTACCATCAGTGAACAGATAGACACTGATACAAAATTTAAAATAGCCTACTGAAATGAAAACGCACAAACCCTATGAATAAAATACACAATATGTTGGGTGAAGACTAAAATGCTGATCAAGGAAACTAAAGAAGATCTAAGTAAATACGCTGTGTATGGTACTGGAAGATTGAATATTACTAAGATACCATTTCTGCTAAAATGGTTCTATCAGGTTAAGATAATCTAAATAATAATAATTTTTAAAAAAACTCCAGCAAGAGGTTTTTGAGAAAAAACAAACCTGACTGTAGTTAGGAAAACTCAAGACAACTGACTATCAAGTCCACCATGAAAAACAAGGAACTGGATGAAATCACAATACTGTCTGTCTTTCAAGAGTATCAATAAACCGACAATAACCAAGATGGTTTGGGATTCATGAAAGAACAGAAGAAACATGTTTCAATGGAGTAGGATAGTAAGTCCAAAAGTAAAACCTCATGCCAAAATACATAAACAGCCATTGTTAAAACTACAAAGAGAAATAAACAAATGTACTATTACACTCACAGACGTCAAGATATGTCTTTCGTGAACAGATCAGCAGTTATGCAATCAGTAAGGATAAGGCTGAACAGAAAATTACCTGAAGCAACCAAACACCAAACAGATCCTTAGAGGATGCTCCAACTACAGCAAAAGGAACACGACACTCAGACCCACATGGCACATCCACTCTGAGCATGTGCTTGGGCTCACAGCAGACCTCAACTCCTAAGAAGAGGCACCACACAATGGAAGCTCCCTGATCACAATGCAACTACCTAAGAGGTCAGTACGAAAAAGCTGGAAAATCCCAAATACTTGTGAGGAGAATACTCAACCAACCTCAAAATAACACGTTTATAAATCTCAAATAAAAAATAGTTCAAACTAAATTGAAACTGTATCCTGCCAATTTATATTAATGGATGCATATTTTAGAAAAGAAGCACCGGGCCGGTGCCGCGGCTCACTAGGCTAATCCTCCGCCTTGCGGCGCCGGCACACCGGGTTCTAGTCCCGGTCGGGGCACCGATCCTGTCCCGGTTGCCCCTCTTCCAGGCCAGCTCTCTGCTGTGGCCAGGGAGTGCAGTGGAGGATGGCCCAAGTGCTTGGGCCCTGCACCCCACGGGAGACCAGGAGAAGCACCTGGCTCCTGCCATCGGATCAGCGCGGTGCGCCGGCAGCAGCGCGCCTACTGCAGCAGCCATTGGAGGGTGAACCAACGGCAAAAGGAAGACCTTTCTCTCTGTCTCCCTCTCTCACTGTCCACTCTGCCTGTCAAAAAATAAAAAAATAAAAAAATAAATTAAAAAAATAAAAAAAAGAAAAGAAGAACCAAGATCAATGAGCTACGCTTTCACACTAGGAGATCAGAGGAAGAACAGCAACTTAAATACTTAAAGCAAGGTGAAGAAAATAAATCATGGAAAGATAGAAGTACAAGTCACTGGGACTGAAAAAAGGACAATCGCATAAAAATGTCAACAAAACTAAAATTTGGTTCTTTGAACACATCAACAAAATTCATAATCTTCTTATCAGGATCAACCAAGAAAAAAAGGTGCAAGTTACTAAGTTTGTTAATGAAACAGTGCCACCATGACTCCACGGACAAGATTATTGTAAAGGAACAGTATGAACAACTCTGTTACCAAAAATTTCCTAAGATAACTAAATTGTTTGAATTCCTTGAAACATAAAATATGCCAAAACTCACACAAAGAGAAAGGAAAAACTTGCATGCTTCCATAATTACTAAGTAAGTTACAATTTATAATAACTAGCTTAACATAATTACAAAGTATAATAAAACTTATTAAATAGATATTATTCACCATATTCACATATCCCATTTCTGCTCAGCTAAAAAGAAACAGTGGGCAGAAAAGTACTCTGGGGAACCTGCCTTGTGCCATGGCAGGTTACAACATTGCCTGGAACAACGTCATTCCATATAGATGCCAACTGGATTCCTGCCTGTTACACTTTTTTGAAAAAATATTTATTTATTCATCTCAAAAGTAGAATTACAGAGAGTCAGAGGAAGAGAAAAGGTCTTCGATCTGTGGATTTACTCCCCAAATGGACGCAACAGCCGGATCTAAGCGGATTTGAAGCCAGGAGCCAGGAGATTCCTCCAGGACTCTCACACAGGTGCAGGGGCCCAAGCACTTGGGCCCTCTTCAACTGCTTTGCTTGGCCACAGCAGAGAACTGGAACAAAAGTGGAGCTGCTGGGACTCAAACCAACTCAAACCAACACATATGCGATGCTTCATCTGCTATGCCATGGCTCAACCCACCGTCCCACTCAGGCTGTTCCCACTTGTGATCCAGCTGTCTGCTCAAAAGCGTAGGAAAAAATGCCGGCGCCGTGGCTCAACAGGCTAATCCTCCACCTTGTGGCGCCGGCACACCGGGTTCTAGTCCCGGTTGGGGCACCGATCCTGTCCTGGTTGCCCCTCTTCCAGGCCAGCTCTCTGCTGTGGCCTGGGAGTGCAGTGGAGGATGGCCCAAGTGCTTGGGCCCTGCACCCCATGGGAGACCAGGAGAAGCACCTGGCTCCTGCCATCGGATCAGCGCGGTGTGCTGGCCACAGCGCGCCTACCGCGGCAGCCATTGGAGGGTGAACCAACGGCAAAAAGGAAGACCTTTCTCTCTGTCTCTCTCTCTCACTGTCCACTTTGTCTGTCAAAAAGAAAAAAAAAAGAAAAAAAGCCTAGGAAAGCAGAAGAAGTAGCCCAAACACTTGGGCCCCTGAACCCACACTGGAGTAGTGGATGAAGTACCTGGTTTCTGCTCCGGCCTGGCTCAGCTCTGGCCTTTGTAGCCACCTGGGGTGTGAAACCATACACTCAAAATCTCTCCAGCACCGCCTCATCTGTTACTCTGCCTTTCAAACCAGTCTTTAAATAGAAAAAAATATCTAGTACTTACTATAAGGTGTCAGAATCTTGGGGCAGGCAGGAACAGAGCACAGAGGGATACTTGGGGTTTCTCTAAGCTTCGGATTCCTCCTCCGTGTGTGCAGTCTGTGAAAATTCACTGGATTATGTGCAAATTCATTCAAGTGCCCTGTGCCCATTTTCCTGCGCACACACACACACTTTACACTTCCAAACAACCCGGAGTAGAGAGGCCGTGATCAAGGCCTCTACTGATAGATGCGGCCAAGGCTACTTCTGGCCAGGGACAGAAAACCCCCCAAATGGAACCGAGGCTGTGGGAAACGTTTTTCCTCTCCCAAATCTCCCCAGCCCCGAAACACACACCCACCAGGGCTCCTGTCACTCTCCCCCTCCCTTTCCTCTCCCCCATGCAGGTTTCTTCTCCTCCCTTCCTCGCCTCCCCACCTTCATGCCACCTTTTCATTCTCCCGCTTCCTCTCTCCTCCCGCCACCCCCCCTTGACCTCTTCTCTCCTCCACCCTCTATCCAAGCTACCCCTCACACACACACCCCTCCCCACTCTGCACCCTGGGCCCCACCTACCAGTGACAGGAAGGCCACCGCACCAAACTCTCTGCAGAAAGAGTGTTTCTGTTCCTCTGGAACATGAACAGAGTCCTGAGGTGTAGTCTTCTGGAAGGGGCTGAAGAAGAGGACCGCACCTAGAAATTTCCAAAGGCCCAAAATAACTGATGGGGCTGCCTCAGACTGCAGCCTCACCTGATCCTGGCGTGAACCTGGGGGGGGGGGGCACTGTGTCTCCTCAGGGTCGGCAGTCAGCGTACAACGTGGCTCCTCAAGGCTTGCCCAAGCCCTGGGCAGGAGCGGACATGGCCCTGACTCCAACCCAAGCACCATGCGGCAGAAGTGGATGCGCCTACGGGTGCACTTCTGGGTCACAGCAGTGGGCGCAGGCGCACTCCCCACTGGCCGTCGCCATGGCACCACGGGACACATTTGTGCATTGTCACATCCTCTGTCTGACAGCCCCAGGGCTGCTTCCACTCCCACCTCTCCAGGCTGTGACCCAGGGAGGCAGCCGCTGATGGTCCAGGTTCTCTGTACCCTGCCTTGCTGCTTCGTGGGAGTCCTAAATGGAGCTCCTGACTCCTGGCTTATGTTTGGGCCAGTGCATGCTATTGAAGCTGCTTGGGGAGAGAAACAGTGTAAGCAGCATCACTAGCACTCTTCTCTCTCTCAGTGACCGTCCATCTGGAGGTTCACCCCCGAGGTCGCTACAAAGGCCAGGGCTGGGACAGGCCGAATCAAAAGCCAGGGACTTTCTCTTGTACTCCATTTTGGTTCAGGGGCCTGACATCTTGAGCCATCTCCCTCTGGTTTCCCAGGCATGTTAGCAGACAACTGGATCCCATGGGGAACAGCTTCCTGGAGGTGCTGGGGCTGTGCCATAACCGTAAAGCCACCGCCCGTAATGAGCACATCCCATATGGACGCCGGTTCATTTCCCAGTTGCTGTACTTCCGACGCAGCTCTCTGCTGTGGTCTGGGAAGGCAATAAAGATGGCCCAAGTCCTTGGACCCCTGCACCCATGTAGGAGACCCCGGGGAGACTCAAGGATCCTGGCTCCTGGCCACTGGCCACTGGCCCCTGGCTCCAGATCCACTAAGATCTGGTTGTTGCAGCCAACTGGGGAGTGGACCAGCTGACGGAAGACCTCTCTCTCTCTCTCTCGCGCTCTCTCTCTGCCTCTCATCCTCTCTGTGTGCAACTCTGAATTACAAATAAATATTTTTTTAAAAAAAGTAAAAAAAAATTAAAAAGGAAGACATATCTGTAAATAAAATACTACATCAAGGGCAACTACTAGAGTTAATGTAGAATTTGATAATATATGCATTAAATACCCTATTAACACAGAATTTGAAAAACTATTTAACTGCATCTTAGAAAAGATTCTGGTATCCATTCATTGTCTTCTTCCTTACAAACATTCTGTGTGGTACTATCTCTGGTATTATCAGGAAATCTTTGTAATTTATTCAGACAATTATGTACCCACTCACACAAGGACTTGAATCACCTGTGATCTACAGAGTTCTCTACTGAACTGCTTCCCAATCCCCACCCTCCACAATCTAGCCCTGCATTTAATGTATGGATCATGTTTGAAATAGGACAAATCATGTCTTCCACAAAGCAAGATAAGCCTACAGAAAGGTAGCATCTGGGCCGGCGCCGCAGCTCAATAGCCTAATCCTCTGCCTTGCGGCGCCGCCACACCAGGTTCTAGTCCTGGTCAGGGTGCTGGATTCTGTCCCTGTTGCCCCTCTTCCAGGCTAGCTCATTGCTGTGGCCCAGGAGTGCAGTGCAGGATGGCCCAAGTACTTGGGCCCTGCACCCCATGGGAGACCAGGAGAAGCACCTGGCTTCTGCCATCGGATCAGCACGGTGCACCGGCCACAGTGCACTGGCTGCGGCAGCCATCGGAGGGTGAACCAACTGCAAAGGAAGACCTTTCTCTCTGTCTCTCTCTCTCACTGTCCACTCTGCCTGTCAACAAAAAAAAAAACTTTATAAAAAAGAAAGGTAGCATCTGAGGTCACTTGATATTTTCTATGTGCACTTTATAAAGTTTGTACTATTTGTCTCATTTCTTAATGTTAGAAAATGGGTTAATTTTAATTTTGGTATCATGGAAGAAAACGTTTCATGTTTATACCGGATGGTGGGATTCTTTGGATATTTAGACACTTGCAAATTTCTAAAATTAAGGACTTTGTCATGTATATTAAACAGTTACACACTATATTCTTTTTTTTTGTTATTTCCTCTATATTTTTTATTAAACTTTTATTTAATGAATATAAATTTCCAAAGTATAGCTTATGGGTTACAATGGCTTCCCCCCTCCCATAGCTTCCCTCCCGCCCGCAACCCTCCCCTTTCCCGCTCCCTTTCCCCTTCCATTCATGTAAAGATTCATTTTCAATTCTCTTTGTATACAGAAGATCAGTTTAGTATATATTAGGTAAAGATTTCAACATTTTGCCCATATAGCAACATCAAGTGAAAAAACTACCATTGGATTACTAATTATAGCATTAAATAGCAATGTACAGCACATTAAAGACAGAGATCCTACATAATAATTTTTTTTCAAATTAATTAATTTTCTATGCCATTTCCATTTTAACACCAGGTTGTTTTTTTTTTTTCATTTCCAATTCTCTTTATATACAGAAGATCACTTCAGTATATAATTAGAAAAGACCTCATCAGTCTGTGCCCACACAGAAACGCAAAGTATAAAAATACTGTTTCAGTACCAGTCATAGCATCACTTGGCTTTAGATGACACATTAGGGACAGATCCCACATGGGGTGTAAGTACACAGTGACTCCTGTTGCTGACTTAACAATTTGACACTCCTGTTCATGGCGTCAGTAATCTCCCTAGGCTCTAGTCATGAGTTGCCAGGGCTATGGAAGCCTTTAGAGTTCGCTGACTTTGATCTTATTCCGATAGGGTCATAGTCAAAGTGGAAGTTCTCTCCTCCCTTCGGAGAAGGGTACCTCCTTCTTTGATGGCCCCGTTCTTTCCACTGGGATCTCACTCACAGAGATCATTCATTTAGGTCTTTTTTTTTCCATGATATCTTGGCTTTCCATGCCTGCTATACTCTCATGGGCTCTTCAGCCAGATCTGAATGCCTTGAGGGCTGATTCTGAGGCCAGAGTGTTGTTTAGGACATCTGCCATCCTATGAGTCTGCTGTGTATCCCACTTCCCATGTTGGATCTTTCTCTCCCTTTTTGATTCTATCAGTTAGTATTAGCAGATACTTGTCTTGTTTGTGTGATCTCTTTGACTCTTAGACCTATCAGAGCTATCAATTGTGAGCTGAACTTGATCACTTGGACTAGTGCGATGGCATTGGTACATGCCATCTTGATGGAATTGTGTTGGAATACCCTGGCACATTTCTAACTCTACCATTTGCGGCCAGTCCGATTGAGCATGTTCCAAATTGTTCATCTCCTCCCTCTCTTTTTCCACTCTTAGATTTAACAGGGATCACTTTTCAGTTAAAATTTAAACACCTAAGAATAATTGTGTGTTAATTACTGAGTTCAACCAATAGTACTAGAACATCAACAACAACAACAAATACTAAAAAGGATAAAGTATTACATTGTACATCTAAAGTCAGGACAGGAGCTGATCAGTTCATTGTTGCTTATAGTGTCCATTTCACTTAACAGGTTTCCCCTTTGGCGCTCAGTTGTCACCGATCAGGGAAAACAAATGATATTTTTCTCTTTGGGACTGGCTTAATTCACTCAGCATGATGTTTTCCAGATTGCTCCATCTTGTTGCAAATGACTGGGTTTCATTGTTTCTTACTGCTGTATATAGTATTCTATGGAGTACATGTCCCATAATTTCTTTATCCAGTCTACTGTTGATGGGCATTTGGGTAGGTTCCAGGTCTTAGCTATTGTGAATTGAGCTGCAATAAACATTAATGTGCAGATGGCTTTTTTATTTGCCAAATTAATTTCCTTTGGGTAAATTCCAAGGAGTGGGATGGCTGGGTTGTATGGTAGGGTTATGTTCAGGTTTCTGAGGAATCTCCAGACAGACTTCCATAGTGGCTTAACCAGTTTGCATTCCCACCAACAGTGGGTTAATGTCCCTTTCTCCCCACATCCTCTCCAGCATCTGTTGTTGGTAGATTTCTGAATGTTAGCCATTCTCACCGGGGTGAGATGGAACCTCATTGTGGTTTTGATTTGCATTTCTCTGATTGCTAGTGATCTTGAACATTTTTTCATGTGTCTGTTGGCCATTTGGATTTCCTCTTTCGAAAAATGTCTATTGAGGTCCTTGGCCCATCTCTTAAGTGGGTTGTTTGTTTTGTTGTTGTGGATTTTCTTGATTTCTTTGTAGATTCTGGTTATCAATCCTTTATCTGTAGTATAGTTTGCGAATATTTTTTCCCATTCTGTTGGTTGCCTCTTCACTTTCCTGACTGTTTCTTTTGCAGTACAGAAACTTCTCAATTTGATGCAATCCCAAATGTTAATTTTGGTTTTGACTGCCTGTGCTGTTGGAGTATTTTCCAGGAAGTCTTTGCCTGTGCCTATATCTTGCAGGGTTTCTCCAATGCTCTCTAATAATTTGATGGTTTCGGGTCGTAGATTTAAGTCTTTAATCCATGTTGAGTGAATTTTTGTGTAAGGTGATAGGTATGGGTCTTGCTTCAAGCTTCTGCATGTGGAAATCCAATTTTCCCAGCACCATTTATTGAATAGACTGTCCTTATTCCAGGGATTAGATTTGGATCTTTGGTCAAATATAAGTTGGCTGTAGATGTTTTGATTGATTTCTGGTGTTTCTATTCTGTTCCATTGGTCTATCCATCTGTTTCTGTACCAGTACCATGCTGTTTTGATAACAACTGCCCTGTAGTATGTCCTAAAATCAGGTACTGTGATGCCTCCGGCTTTGTTTTTGTTGTACAGGATTGCTTTGGCTATTCGAGGTCTTCTGTGTCTCCATATGAATTTTAGCATCATTTTTTCTAGATCTGAGAAGAAGGTCTTCGGGATCTTGATGGGTATTGCATTGAATGTATAAATTGCTTTTGGGAGAATGGACATTTTGATGATATTGATTCTTCCAATCCATGAGCATGGAAGATTTCTCCATTTTTTGGTATCCTCTTCTATTTCTTTCTGTAAGGTTTTGTAGTTTTCATCATAGAGATCTTTAACGTCTTTGGTTAAGTTTATTCCAAGGTATTTGATTGTTTTTGTAGCTATTGTGAATGGGATTGATTTTAGAAGTTCTTCCTCAGCCGTGGCATTGCCTGTGTATACAAAGGCTGTTGATTTTTGTGCATTGATTTTATATCCTGCTACTTTGCCAAACTCTTCGATGAGTTCCAGCAGTCTCTTAGTAGAGTTCTTTGGGTCCCCTAAATAAAGAATCATATCATCTGCAAAGAGGGATAGTTTGAGTTCGTCCTTCCCGATTTGTATCCCTTTAATTTCTTTTTCTTGCCTAATAGCTCTGGCCAGAACTTCCAGAACTATATTGAATAGCAGTGGTGAGAGAGGGCATCCCTGTCTGGTACCCGATTTCAGTGGAAATGCTTCCAACTTTTCCCCATTCAATAGGATGTTGGCCGTGGGTTTTTCATATATTGCTTTGATTGTATTAAGGAATGTTCCTTCCATACCCAGTTTGCTTAGAGTTTTCATCATGAAAGCGTGTTGTATTTTATCAAATGCTTTCTCTGCGTCTATTGAGAGAATCATATGGTTTTTCTTCTGCAGTCTGTTAATGTAGTGTATTACGTTGATTGTTTTGCGAATGTTGAACCATCCCTGCATACCGGGGATGAATCCCACTTGGTCTGGGTGGATGATCTTTCTGATGTGTTGTTGCATTCTATTGGCCAGAATTTTATTGAGGATTTTTCCATCTATGTTCATCAGGGATATTGGTCTGTAATTCTCTTTCAATGTTGCGTCTCTTTCTGGCTTAGGAATTAAGGTGATGGTGGCTTCATAGAAAGAATTTGGGAGGATTCCCTCTTTTTCGATTGCTCTGAATAGTTTGAGAAGAATTGGAGTTAGTTCTTCTCTAAATATCTGGTAGAACTCAGCAGTGAATCCATCTGGTCCTGGGCTTTTCTTTGTTGGGAGGGCCTTTATTACTGTTTCAATTTCTGTGTCAGTTATTGGTCTGTTTAGGTTTTCTATGTCTTCCTGGCTCAATTTAGGGAGGTTGTATGTGTCCAAGAATCTGTCCATTTCTGATAGATTTCCCTGTTTGCTGGCATACAAGTCCTTGTAGTAATTTCAGATGATTCTTTTTATTTCTGTGGCGTCTGTTGTTATGTTTCCCATTTCATCTCTGATCCTATTGATTTGGGTCTTTTCTCTTCTTTTTTTAGTTAGTTGGGCCAATGGGGTGTCAATTTTGTTTATTTTTTCAAAAAACCAGCTCCTCGTTTGGCTGATTTTTTGTAATGTTTTTTTGGTTTCAATCCTGTTGATTTCTTCTCTGATTTTAATTATTTCTCTTCTCCTACTGAGTTTGGGTTTGGTTTGCTGCAGATTTTCTAGATCCTTGAGATGACTTGAAAGCTCATCTATTTGGTGCCTTTCCAATTTCTTGATGTAGGCACCTATTGATATAAACTTTCCTCTTAACACTGCTTTTGTTGTATCCCATAGGTTTTGGTATGTTGTGCTGTTATCCTCATTTACTTCCAGAAAATTTTTGATTTCTCTTTTAATTTCTTCTATGACCCATTGTTCATTCAGGAGCATGTTGTTCAATCTCCATGTGTTTGCACGTGCTCTAGGGATTCCTGAGTTGCCAATTTCCAATTTCATTCCTTTGTGGTCTGAGAAGCTGCATGGTATGATTCTGATTCTTTTGAATTTGCTGAGACTCGCTTTATGGCCTAGTATGTGGTCAATCCTAGAGAGGGTTCCATGTACTGCTGAGAAGAATGTAAAGTCCTTAGATGTAGGATGAAATGTTCTGTAGATATCTGTTAGATCCATTTGGGCTACAGTGTCATTTAAATCTACTGTCTCCTTGTTGATCTTCTGTCCTGTTGATCTGTCTAGCTCTGAGAGTGGAGTATTGAAGTCCCCCAGTACTATTGTATTGGGGTCTAAGTCTCCCTTTAAGTCCCTTAACAAGTCTTTTAAATAAGCTGGTGCCCTGTAATTAGGTGCATATACGTTGATAATCGTTATATCTTCCTGTTGAATGGATCCCTTAATCATTATATAGTGCCCCTCTTTGTCTCTCCTAACAGTTTTTGTGGTAAAGTTTATGTTGTCCGATATTAAGATGGCTACGCCTGCTCTCTTTTCATTTCTGTTGGCGTGGTATATCTTTTTCCAGCCTTTCACTCTCAGCTTGTATGGATCATTGTTGGATAGATGGGTTTCTTGTAAGCAGCAAAAGGATGGGTTTTGTTCCTTAACCCAATCAGCCAATCGGTGTCTTTTAACTGGACAGTTCAAGCCATTCACATTCAATGTGACTATTGAGAAGGAGTAACTTTGCCCTGCCATTTGCCAAAGATATTTTCTAGTATCTGGTTTGAGATTCCTGTGATCTTTTGCTCTGAGGTTTCCTTCCTTTACCTTCTTTCATATTGGTGACCGTGTTTCTGTGTTTCTGTATGTAACACATCTTTAAGCATCTTTTGCAGGGCTGGACGAGTGGCGACAAATTCTTTCAATTTCTGTTTGCTGTGAAAGGTCTTAATTTCACCTTCATTCACAAATGAGAGCTTTGCAGGATACAATATTCTGGGCTGGCAGTTTTTCTCTCTTAGTACCTGGGCTATATCTCGCCATTCTCTCCTGGCTTGTAGGGTTTCTGATGAGAAATCAGGTGTAAGTCTAATTGGAGATCCTCTGAGAGTAATCTGGCGTTTCTCTCTTGCACATTTTAGAATCTTTTCTTTGTGTTTCACTGTGGTGAGTTTGATTACGACGTGTCGTGGTGTGCATCTCTTTTGATCATGTTTATTAGGGGTTCTATGAGCTTCCTGTACTAGGATGTCTCTGTCCTTCTCCAAACTTGGGAAATTTTCTGCTAGTATCTCACTAAAAAGGCCTTCTAATCCTTTCTCCCTTTCCATGCCTTCAGGAACTCCTAGAACCCGAATGTTGGGTTTTTTAATAGTATCCTGTAGATTCCTGACAGTATTTTTTAGATTTCTGATTTCTTCTTCTTTTCTTTGATTTGACTGTTTCCTTTCCTGTTCTCTGTCTTCTAATTCCGATATTCTCTCTTCTGCTTCACCCATTCTGTTTTTAAGGCTCTCTAATGTGTTTGCCATTTGATCTATTGAGTTCTTCATTTCATTGTGGTTTTTTGTCACTATCGCAAATTCCTGTTCCACTAGTTTTTTCATTTCATTTTGATTCCTCCTTAATATTTCATTTTCACGGGAGAGATTTTCTATCTTGTCCATTAAGGATTTCTGTAGTTCAAGAATTTGTTTTTGAGAACTTCTTAATGTTCTTATCAATTTTTTGAAATCTGTTTCTTGCATTTCTTCTATTTCTTCATCTTCATAATCTTGCATTGGCATGTCTTGTTCACTTGGGGGCGTCATAGTGCCTTCCTTGTTCTTGGTACCTCCACTTCTATGTTTCTTGCTTGGCATGTTAGAGATAATTTGTGGTGTTTTTGTTTTTGTTTTTTTCTCTCGTTATACTATGCCTCTAAGTGAGCTGTCTGCTTTGTTGGAGCCTTAGGGGCTGTGATGGGTGTGGCCAGAGAGCTATGCTTGTTTCTTGAGGTTTAAGGCTGTGTAAAGAGCGACTCTCCCAGATTACTTGCTCCTTGCTGGCTCGCTCTCTCTCTCTCTTTTTTTTTTTTTTTGACTCAGTTGGGAGTGGAGTTGAGGGTAGTTGAAATCTGGTCTGTGAGTATTCGTTTGATCTACCCCTGGGACCATACACAGGGTTTATGCAGCCCTCAATGTGTTCTCCAGTTTCACTAAAGATACTGAGTTTGGCTGAGCTTTACATATGTAAAATCGCGGTGCTCTTTGTTTTGCTTGGTGAGTGAAGGGAGAGGCCTCTGTTCCCCCTCCCCCCAATGTCTCAGACTTCTCAGGTCTTTGTCTTACCCTCCTGGGTTCCCGCGCTGGCGAGATTCTGTGGCTCTGGCTCCTCTCCCGCCGCTGCCGCTCGGCTCGTCTCGGTTGGTTTTCCACGTGGTGGGTTCCCTGTAAGTCCTCTGTGTCTCATCCACAAGATCCAGAAGCGTTTCCTCTGCAGTTTTTTTCTTGAGTCTTTTCCTGAGGCTACAGTAATTCCACTTTTATGAAAGTTTATTTTCCCAAACTAAGGCACACGTCCTCACTATCCGCCATCTTGGCTCCGCCCCCCCCTACACTATATTCTTAAAAACTTATCCCAAGAAGGTTATTAAAAACTTTTATCCTAGGAATAATAAATGAATAAATAAATAAATAAATAAATAGGTATGTACATACAGGCCCAGGTGAGTACACAAATATACACATATGGACGTAAGATTGCCCTCCCAAAACACCTGACCCCAGAGTTTATGGTCACCATAAAGTTTATGGTCACCACAAAGTGAGAGGAAAGTTCTGAAATCAGATGCAGGTGCTGGCTGCACAACTCTGCACATGTGCTGCTAGTGAATGTTCACCTTAAAATGGTGTAAAGGAATTAAGGTATACACCAAAGAGAACTGCTAATGGGTAATGTGCATTAACATTCAATCTGATCTAGTTCTCATGATTCCCCTTGCCCCAGCCCAAAGAAATAAGAGGTTGGGCTTCAGTTATGAGGATTTCTGCTACTCCGCAGGAAGCTGGAAAACCCAATGAGACACAACCAGCCTTGCATGTGTGCACGTGGGACTTTGAGACTGTCACTCTGTGGCTGCCTGGCTCCAGTGCTGTGTGCGCATTTGTTCCTCTGTGCATGTGTGTTTTTGAAAACTGACAGTTAACATGCTGTCATGTTTCAAACAGGTTTTGATGGACATGCATAAAAACAGTCATGGGGCTGTTATTGTGTCCTAGCAGGTTAAGCCTCTGCCTGCTGCATCCCATTTGGGCACTGGTTTGAGACCCACTGGCTACTTCACTTTCAAATCCAGATCTCTGCTAATGCACTTGGGAAAGCAGCAGAGGATGGCCGCAGTGCTTGGGCCCCAGCATCCACATGGGAAACCCAGAGGAAGCTCCTGACTTTATCATGGAGCAATCCCAGCGATTGGGGTCATTTGGGGAGGGAACCAGCAGTTGGATGATCTCTATGTGTCTCTCCTCCTCTCTCTGTAACTCTGCCATTCAAATCAATAAAAAATCTTTTAAAGAAAAGGACGGTCATATCTTTTACTATTTTCACCTATCTTCATTCCTAGAAGACACAGACCTGTTCTATCAAACAGCTTACAAAACAGACCCTTAAACTGCATCTGATTTCAATGAGAGGGTCTGGGAATTAATGTATGCATTTTGTCAGACTTAGAAATAAGGTAAGTGTCATTTGAAACTAAAGCAAACCTCCAAACTTTTGAGTTCTAAAGATAACAAATAAATAAATAAGTAAAATTTGCTAAAATGCTCAGTTTCATTAGTTGTTTAGTGGTAGTAACATAAGTGTTGCCTAGATGGTTGGATGCCAATGTCCTCAGATTAATTATATGAAGTCCAAACATCTCAAAACACAAGAGCCAAAAGAAGCTTATCTCACGTGCACAACCCTCACTGGGAGGGTCTGCATGCTGGACTTTTTAGAATGGCCAGTTTGTTTAAAAATGCGTGGCGTGAACAGAGCCAAGCCTGGATGCTTCTAACTGTATCACTCCTTGTTAAGAAAGAAGGAAATGTCATTAATCAGGCACATACAACCACCCATCAGTTCCAAGGTCTCAGAGGAAGCAGGGTTCCCAACCACTGATACACAGTATTCAATGGATAATCTCAACAAGCCTCCTTAAGCAACACAAAAAGTTCATGTGCTCATGAAGTACTGTGCATGGAACGACTGCCCAATTGGTAAAGAAGGGACTGCCTATGATTCACCAAGGTGGAACCCAGAGAGGTAGACCTTCCCTTCATTTCCAAAATGAATTTCAAGATTAACAGGTCACAGGGGGGTGGGCGGAGGGGTTCACAAAGACAAACAACAGATCAGAGGAAACAGTGAGCAAAAATTAGCCAGTGAAAAATTGACCTACAAATGCTTTTCAGGGAGTTTTAATGATTACCTTAATAAGACCAAACTGTTTCCTAGGTTCACAGTCACTCCTCAAATTACATGCTTGAGAAAATTCTAAGCCATTTGGGGTAGCTGTAACTCAGTGAGAGAAAACAGTAAAGTAACACGGCGATGAACAAAGCACTTCTGCCTGAAGGTGCTCTGGGGGTTGGCTGAGGACTCCTCACTCACCCAGCACAGCCGCCAGCCCGTGGCTAGTTAGTCAGCAATCACTATTTTCTCCTATTTTTAGATGCCTGTGCATGGTTCCAACTGTTCCCTCAGGGCCATGCCATCATACCACATGTGGAACTGGAAGGCTGAGAGATGTCACCTCCCTGGGGTCTGCAAAGAACCCACTATCCTAATCACCACAACTGCCACAAGATCAAGTGTGGCAGAGAGGCACCTGTGCTAGCAAGCACAGCCCAGGCCCCCATTGCACCTGCCCATGGGGCAGGGACTCACAGGGCCCTCAGCCTCATCTTGGCTACTTTTTTGCTCAGAGAAGGAAGGCAGGAACTAGCAAGACCCGCCACACTCCCGCCCTCAGAATCTCAACTCCAGACAGCCCAAGCTGAAATCCAGGCAACCCTGAAAGATCAAGGCTTGGGCTCTGCAGAGACACTCATGGCGGGCAAGGCGCTGCTCCAGGACCCTCCCTGCACTCCTCACGAACTTACATCTCACATTAGCCCATATTGTGCAGCACAGGAGTGGAAGCCTCTGCAGCTGCCCCCTGCCCTTGGGCCCAAGTGCTATGGGGGGACTGGGCCCAGCTCAGGCCAGGCCCATGGAGCAGCTGATGATGCAGCACGCAGTTGGGATGCCTCCTCTCCAGCAGCTGCTGCGATGTGCCTGGAGCCTGAAGAAAGTTTGGAAAGAGTCAGGAATCGGTCAGAGGGGCCATGTCCCAGCCCAGCCCCACTGTGCCTGGTCCAGCTGTGCCTGGTGCTGCCCCACACGTCCCTAGGTGCCCTCTGGAGCACACTCCCACAGCAGCCAGGATGCAGCCCTCTCATAGATGTGCTCCTCTGTGAGTTTGTCTCCAAGATGGTGGCCAACCAAGGATGGGCAGGCACACACCAGCCAGGAGCCACAGTCCCTTGGTCCCTCCCTCCTCACCTAGGGGACACTGAGACTTGCACCACTAGCTCACCACCTGTAGGAGGCCAGCTCCTTGACAGGCTCAGCCAACATGCTCAAAGACTGGAACCCCCAAGCTTTTTTCCAAGAAGTAATACATCAAGGAGTAATGAGAAAAGCTTAGCAGTTTATCATAAAGACATTTAAATCACACAGGCATTAAAGAGAGTAGTATTGGCGGGCGCCGTGGCTTAACAGGCTAGTCTTCTGCCTTGCGGTGCCGGCACACTGGGTTCTAGTCCCGGTTGGGGCGCCGGATTCTATCCCGGTTGCCCTTCTTCCAGGCCAGCTCTCTGCTATGGCCAGGGAGTGCAGTGGAGGTTGGCCCAAGTCCTTGGGCCCTGCACCCGCATGGGAGAGCAGAAGCACCTGGCTCCTGGCTTCGCATCAGCGCGATGTGCCGGCCGCAGCGGCCATTGGAGGGTGAACCAACGGCAAAAAAGGAAGACCTTTCGCCGGCGCCGCGGCTCAACAGGCTAATCCTCCGCCTAGCGGCGCCGGCACACCGGGTTCTAGTCCCGGTCGGGGCACCGATCCTGTCCCGGTTGCCCCTCTTCCAGGCCAGCTCTCTGCTGTGGCCAGGGAGTGCAGTGGAGGATGGCCCAAGTGTTTGGGCTCTGCACCCCATGGGAGACCAGGAGAAGCACCTGGCTCCTGCCATCGGAACAGCGCGGTGCGCCGGCCGCAGCGCGCTACCGCGGCGGCCATTAGAGGGTGAACCAACGGCAAAGGAAGACCTTTCTCTCTGTCTCTCTCTCTCTCTCACTGTCCACTCTGCCTCTCAAAAAAAAAAAATAAAAAAAAATAAAAAAAAAAAAAAAAAAAAAGGAAGACCTTTCCCTTTGTCTCTCTCTCTCTCACTATCCACTCTGCCTGTCAAAAAGAAAAAAGAGAGTAGTATTTATTTATCTCTGCACACTCAGAATCTGTGACTTCAGTGACAACAGATGGCCAGCCACACTGTTGATTATTCTAATACCCTGGTTTTTGGGAGATGCTTTTTTTAGGTAACAGAATTCTTACATGTTTTAGATAAAACAACTGGGGGCTTTTTTCTTAGGAAGATACTGTGGTAAGCACTCCCAGGGAAAGAAGCTCTATGATTGTAATTTTTACAAATATTAATTTATGGGGCCAGTGCTGGGGCATAGTGAGTAAAGCCATTGCTTAAAGTGCCGGCATCCCATATGGGCGCCGGTTTGAGACCCAGCTGCTCCATTTCCATTCCAGCTCTCTGTTATGGCCTGGGAAAGCAGTAGAAGATGGCCCATGTCGTTGGGCCCCTGCACCCATGTGGGAGACCAGGAACAAGCTCCTAGCTCTTAGTGTCGGATTGGCACAGCTCCAGCCACTGCAGCCATCTAGGGAGTGAACTAGTGGATGAAAGAACTCTCTTCTCTCTCTCTCTCTCTCTCTCTCTCTCTCTCTCTCTCTCTCTTCTCTCTTCCCCTCCTCTCTTTCTATAATTGTACTTTCAAATAAAATAAGTAAATCTTTTAAAATCATAATTTATTTGAGAGGCAGAGAAACAAGCAGAGTGAGCCCCTATCTGCTGGTTTATTTCTCTGGTGCAGGAAACAGAGCAAATTTGGGATCCAGGAACTCAATCCAGGGCTCCCACATGAGTGGCAGGGACACAAGTCTCTGAGGCATCACCTGTCCTCCCAGGGTACACATCAGCAGGAAGTTGGAATTGGGAATAGAACCAGATAAGGACCCAGACACTCTAATATGGAAGGCAGTGTCCCAACTTAACCATTGCACCAAACACTTGCCTCATGTACTGTGATCCACAATCAATGATCAGAACTCTGTATTGACTGCTGCTTCATAAAATCCTCCCCCCTTTCTCTCTCATTCCCCCTCCCCACATATATTCTTGTTTTTGGGGCCAGCGACATGGCTCACTTGGTTAATCCTCCGCCTGTGGCACCGGCATCCCATATGGGCGCCAGGTTCTAGTCCCGGTTGCTCCTCTTCCAGTCCAGCTCTCTGCTGTAGCCTGGGAAGGCAGTGAATGTTGGCCCAAGTACTTGCCCCTGCATCCACTTGGGAGACCAGGAAGAAGCACCTGGCTCCTGGCTTTGGATCAGCGGAGCGCTGGCTGTAGTGGCCATTTGGGGAGTGAACCAACAGAAGGAAGACCTTTCTCTCTCTCTCTTCCTCTCTCTCTCTCTGTCTATAAATCTACCTGTCAAATAAAAAAATTTTAAAGCATTCTCCCCACTTTCTCTCTCATTCCCCCTCCCCACACATATTCTGCTTTTTGTTCCTATCTTTGGGAACAAATTAAAGATTATCTATTCCACTTCAGAGGAGAAAATCTGACCCAGAAAACGGAAAAATCACTCTCAGAACAGCAATGAATTGAGGCTAAAATGCAAATCTGTTATCCAAAGAAGTCAGGAGCCGGAAGTTTTAAAAACCTTATTCCACATCACTCCAGTTTCATTTCCCTGCCCCCAAACTTCCTGTCTTCCACTAGAAAGCTCTGTCTCACCACCAAGGAACTTCCCCAGGTTCCTGACACCAAACTGTCTTCCTGCTGTTAATCAATATCCCAGTGCTATTTCAGCTCAATTCTACAACTTCTCTTATTCACCAGAAAATTTCAACGTTTAATCCTCTGTTTCTCTTAGCCAATGCCACACCTCACAGAATCACACAGATTCTGTTTTGTAAACCTTTCTAAAACTGTTCCTCCTGGCTTAATAAATTTAAAATTTGTAAGAGTCTTGAGTCCACATTCACTCAACAAACATGTCCTGAGTATGTGCTATGAGCCAGGCCCAGAGGGAGGCTAAAAACACAGAAAGGAATAAATCATGGCCTCTGCTCTTGAAATGCTTGGTCCAGTAGAGGAGGGAGATATTTCAGTAGATCACTCTGAAGCCAACAGTTGAATGTCATTATTAGAGAAAGTTGGGTTCTGGCAGGGTGGGTAGGAGGTAACCAGGAGAGGAGGGGGCAGGAGTCCTAGACAGAAGAAACGTCATGACTAAGTCATGGAGGTGCTTTGAGAAGTGACAAGTATTTTTAATGGCTGAAACATGCAGGAGAGTGAAGAAAGATGAGGCTGGGAAGCTGTGGACAGGGGCATCTATCAATGAGTGATGGATTGTTAACTTGATCAACAAGTGATAGATTATTAACAGGAACCTATTTGCATTTCAAGTAAGAAAATCAAGTGTCTATAGGAGAATGGATGGGGTGAAAGGTAGGAGGGCATTTAAAGGACTACTGTAAAAGCCTAAATGAGAATCCACTGGGGTCTTACCAAGGGTGCAGGGAGGACTGAGTGGAAGGAAGAGACTTGAATGATCACAGTGTTTGTAAAGCAGAACAAAACACAGAGGCCTGCCTCTAGCTGACTTATTTCAATGCAATGACACAAGGACTCTTTCACTCAAGGGGAAAAAACACACTTCCTGCTCATTCTGAAAGCATTTCGAATTTCTGAGCAAACTTATATTTGAAAAATAATTTTTCCCTTACATATGCAGTCTGCACTAAGTTCACTTGCATGCATTTCATACTGCAGCATAAGCAGGTTCCTAGGCGCTTAAACCTGCTTAATCACCAGCTGACTGCTGTCCTTCAGCAAACATTTGCTGAGCATGTACTATCTGCCAGGCACTGGCAGCTACAGGGGGCAGGAAGGTTAAACAACACACCCTTTGCAATGAGGGAGTTTGAGACAGGCACAGAAAATGGACTCCCAGGCAGGGTCTCACTAACCAATGTGGTTGGCATGGCACAGTGGATTTTCACACCTGCAGGGGACAGGAAAGGAGAGCTATGCCCCAGGAATACCCTGCATTTGGTGTTTCTAAGGGGCTGTCAATCACAAACCCATTTTAGTGGGAATGCAGATGGCACATGCTGAACTATGTGCTCTATGATTTCAAAGAGCTCTGCCCCCCCGATCCCTGTTGAAACCCTGGTGTCTGGCATAGCATCCCTCATCTGTGGGTACCCAGTAAAGATCCAGGGGATGAATGGATAAGGACTGAGAGACTGGCAGTCTGTTTGGGTTAGTCGGGATTTTGCAATAGTTTCTCTTCTCCATTGTGTGAACACATTGCTTCCTGACATAATGGCAGAAACCAGTTAATGCATCATTCGGTGCACTCTGAGACTCCCAGCTTTGACGCCCAATGGCCAGCACTAACTGCCCCTCCTGCTCTGGAGCATTGCAGACCTGAGCTGCCCCTGGTCCCATTGCCGTTATTCACATGGGGCAGCAACAGGACAGAGCTGGCAGGAAGGCCAGCCTCCCACACTTCCTCTGCAGAATCTTCAAACAGGATCAGTCATGCTGAAAAATGGCCCCAGGCCACTCCTGCCTAATGGGCCATGATGGATGAGCACAAATCCACAGACAGGCTGCATTTAGCAGCTCAGAGATAAGATGCAATGGGCTGCTTTCTGTTCTCCAGAAAGCATGGTGTTTCCACTGAAAAAAATGAGGTGGAGTCCAGAGCCGATGATGAGCAGGTGAGCATGCCCGTGAGAAGTGGCCAATCAACCCCTCCTTTTCTAGCCACAACATAACCAAGGGAAGGTGAAGGAACTTAAAATGTTTTCTTATTTTTTGAAGAGTCCAAAGGAGATCCCCTCTAACAGCCTGCAAACACCCCTTGTGACCACAGGTGCAGCTGTGGCCTCCAGGGCTGGCCACGTTTCCTTCTTGACTCAGGGATTGGCTTCCTCCTCCTGCTTCTGGCACAGCGTCCTGACAGGGGCCCGGAAAGTACCTGTGAACTCCCACTGAATCAGCCTCTCCTTAGCTGGAGGACTTTCCTGTGTCCCCAAGGAAGCAGGGGGCTTCTTCTGGGGTACAGGAAAAGCAAAGCACGCTCTAAGATGAGACTCAGGTACTGAGTAGAAGATCTGGCTCCAGCACAAAGCCAGTCTCTCTGGCCCTCAGCTTCCCTGTCCAGAAGAAATGGAAGATCTGGGCAGAATCCCAACTGCTCCTTTAAAAGGCTAGTTCAAGCAAAATCACAGACATAAGCACTCAAGCTGGCTGAATTTTTATTTTTTTAACTTCATTTATTTACTAGAGAGACAGACAAACAGATCTCCCATCCACAGGCTTACTTCTCAAATGCCCACAACAGCCAGAACTGGGCCTGGCTGAACTCAATTCAGGTTCCCCACATGAGCTGCAGCAACTCAACTACTTAAACCATCACCACTGCCTCCCAGGGTCTGCATAGCAGCAAGTGGGCACCTGGAGCTGGAGCCAAGAATTGAACCCTGGTACTCCAATTGGGGATCAAGGCATCTCAACTGCCGGACTGAACGCCTTTCACCACCACGCAGGGGACATGTAAGACTACTTATGCCAGCACCCGACTCAGGAACTATTAAGTCGGAAAGATTTCCAGGGGTGCTAACACATATGTGGGCTGGGATTCGCTGAGAAAGCGGTAATTAAAGTAGCAGAGAAGCAGTCTGAGCTCCAAAGAGCTATTCAAGGGGCTGGCGCTGTGGCAAAGCAGGTAAAGCTGCTGCCTGCAATACTGCCGTTCAAATGGGTGCTGGTTCAAGTCCCAGATGCTTCATTTCTGACCCAGCTCCCTGCTCGTGCCCCTGGGAAAAGCAACAGAAGATGGCCCAAGTGCCTGCACCCCTGCCACCCACATTTGTGATCCGGATGAAGCTCCTGGCTCAGGCCTGGCTCAGCCCTGGCAACTGCGGCCACATGAAGAGTGAACCAGCAGATGGAAAATTTTCTCTCTCCTTCTCTCTGTCTCTTTCTCTCCCTCTCTCCAACTCAGACTTTCAAATAAATAAATAAATCTTTAAAAAAGTGTTACCAAAATCCACAGGTCTCTCTGTTACTAGTCCACAGCAGGGGAGTACAGAGATTGAGACAGTGAGTGTTTAAAGGCATCTCCAGCCATTTGGCCCTGCTGCAACGTCCAAGCCCAATTATTTCTCTTGTGATTGAGTTACTGTGTTTTACAGAAGTGTCTGACAAATGGGAGATTAACAATGAAAACAAAGAAACAGGCCAATCCCACCACTATTTGAGAAGCACTGGGTTGGTAGAATCAGGAGCTGTCTCCAGACCCAAGCTCTGCCCTGTCAGCAGAACACAGGTGCACACTCACTGACCCTTTCTGGACTCAGTTTCTTCATCTGGATAACGAGAACTCTCATACCTTCCCTGCCTCATGTTCCCAAGAAGTTCAGAAGTCAGTTATGTAACAGACAGCTCTCACGGGGTAGGTGATCAATAAACAGGATGTTGAAGCTCTGCACTGGGAATGAGGCAGGTGTTCAGTGCAGGTCAGTGCAGCTGTGTGCATGATAAATGTAAACTCAGAGTGGAAGCCTTAGACTGCAGGGAGTACCAAACCTTATGTATACTATGCTTTTTCCCATACATTCATAGCTCTGATAAATTTTAATTGATAAACCAGGTGGAACAAGGGAATAAAGACAATTAATAGTAAGAACAATGAAAGCAATATACTTTAATAAAACTTATGAGAATGTGGTCTCACTCTCTACAGCCAAGACAAATAGCAATGCTTTCTGAACATGGCTGACTGCAGGTAACTGGAACCTGGGAGTAAGGGGGACCACCAGGTACAGTTTCTGACTAAACAAGGAGGACATGAACGCCAAAGTCAGGCGATCAAATGTGTACTCTGCTGAGTACCTGCTATCAGGTTCAAGGAGATTAACGTTCAATCCTCAGCCACAAACCGAGGGTAAAGAACCACAGTGTAACTCATGATGTGCTCTGATTAAGTACACATAAAACACGGAGCAACAACACTGCTCTAGTCCTCATCAGCATCACTGCTCCCCTGTCAGGTGCAGCAGGGAGCCTACCTGTGGCAGCCCTGGCATGAAGGATCCCAGCAAGAGTCTGGACACCTGACTGAGCTGCTGCAGGTCTTGCTCAGGTCCCTGCACCTCTGCTGCACATGCTCAATGCTGCTTGGTCCCTGGCTTCTTGCTCCCACCTCCGACTATGTGCTAAAAAGCTCACCAAGCAGCTTGACTCATGAACATCTCATCGACCCTCAATGGCTGTGACTGAAACAGGCTGGGGGAAGTACTGGCAGAGGACACAGGGCTGCCAGGCCCCCACAGAAGCAGACTCATGGCCACTGGATGGGCGGGAAGGACAACGGCACAACTGTGCCTTCCCAACTCCAGGGCAGCCAGGGGACCTGTGGAGTGAGTAAATGGATTAGTTCAACATGGGCGCACTCAACACCTGTGTATTGAATGCCTACTGAGCATCAGCCCTCCTGGAATCTGTTCTGATGACCCTGTGAGGTACAATCTATTATTGCCCCCATTTTACAGAAGAGGAGCATGAGGCTTGCAAACTCATCCTTCCACGAACATCTCCCCCAGATACCAAACTCTTTTTTTTTAATTTTTGACAGGCAGAGTGGACAGAGAGAGAGAGAGAGAGACAAAGGTCTTCTTTTGCCGTTGGTTCACCCTCCAATGGCCGCCGCAGCCGGCGCGCTGCAGCCAGCGCACCATGCTGATCCGATGGCAGGAGCCAGGTGCTTCTCCTGGTCCCCCATGGGGTGCAGGGCCCAAGCACTTGGGCCATCCTCCACTGCACTCCCGGGCCATAGCAGAGAGCTGGCCTGGAAGAGGGGCAACTGGGACAGAATCCGGCACCCCGACTGGGACTAGAACCTGGTGTGCTGGTGCTGCTAGGTGGAGGATTAGCCTGTTGAGCCACGGCGCCAGCCCTAGATACCAAACTCTGAACCACCGGGAAATGTGGTGTGTTTCTCAGTTTCATGGCAGAAGTTCAAGGGCAGAAACAATCAACAAAGAAAAGCAATGTAAGTGCCCCGAGGTGGAAGAGAAATTGGCGCTGTCACAGAACTGAGAGGCCAGCATGGATGGAGCAGAGGAGGAAACTGCATAAGGTCAGAATTCAGATAGGTCCCATGAGGACACTCCTGGTGGTGGCTTGGGACTCATTCTGCCCCACCAGCCTCACTTCTCTGCTCATAAGGACTCACTCCCCGATTATGTAACACAGGCACCATCATGCTGTGAAACCATGGGCAAGTCCCTCAGCCTCTCTGAGCCCCAACACTGCATGTGAAAATGAGAATAACTTGTATGGAGCAAAAGCCCCACTGTAAAAAAGTGACTGCCTATGACATTCACCAAGGTGGAACCCAGAGAGGTAGACCTTCCCTTCACTTCCAAAATGAATTTCAAGATTAACAGGTCACAGGGGGGTGGGCGGAGGGGTTCACAAAGACAAACAACAGATCAGAGGAAACAGTGAGCAAAAATTAGCCAGTGAAAAATTGACCTACAAATGCTTTTCAGGGAGTTTTAATGATTACCTTAATAAGACCAAACTGTTTCCTAGATTCAGTCACTCCTCAAATTACATGCTTGAGAAAATTCTAAGCCATTTGGAGTAGCTGTAACTCAGTGAGAGAAAACAGTAAAGTAACACGGCGATGAACAAAGCACTTCTGCCTGAAGGTGCTCTGGGGGTTGGCTGAGGACTCCTCACTCAGCACAGCTGCCAGCCTGTGGCTAGTTAGTCAGCAATCACTATTTTCTCCTATCATTAGATGCCTGTGCATGGTTCCAACTGTTCCCGCAGGGGCATGCCATCCTGAGAGATGTCACCTCCCTGGGGTCTGCAAAGAACCCACTTTCCTAATCACCACAACCACCACGAGATCAAGTGTGGCAGAGAGGCACCTGTGCCAGCAAGCACAGCCCAGGCCCCCATTGCACCTGTCCGCATGCTGCACCGACACACGTGGCACTCAGCCCATATCTCTGCAACTGTTTCCTCAGAGAAGGAAGGCAGCAACTGGGAAGACCCGCCACACTCCTGCCCTCAGAGTCCCAACTCCAGATGGCCCAGTGGGGTTGGTGCCCAAGCAGAAAACCAGGCAACCCTGAAAAGTCGAGGCTTGGGCCTGAGAGAGCCACACGCGCCCAGGTACTCCAGGACCCTCCCAGTGCCCAGCACACACTCACCACTCATGATCGCCCATGCTGTGTAGCCCAGGAGTGGGAGCCTCTGCAGCTGCTGCGTGCCCTCGGGTCCAAGTGCTATGGGGGGACCCCGTGTCCAACTCAGGCCAGCGGGACACCTCCTCTCCAGCAACCACAGCGATGTGCCTGGAGTTTGAAGAATGTCTGAAAGAGTCAGGAATGGGGCAGAAGAGCAGTGTTCCAGCCTGGCCCCGCTGTGCCTGGTGCTGCCAGGCACAACCAAAGGTTCCCATTGGAGCACACTCCACACCCACCAGGCCAAGCTGTGGCCCTCTCGCAGACTCTCTCCTGCGTAGGTTTGTCTGCAAAACAGTGGCTGACCAAGGAGGGGCAGGCACCCAATGAAGGATCGTGGGCACTTATAGGCCTGACAACCAGGAGCTGCAGTCCCTTGGTCCCTCCCTCCTCACCTGGGGGACAATGGGACTTGCACCCCTAGCTCACCACCTATGGGAGGCCGGCTCCTTGACAGGCTCAGCCAACATGCTCAAAGACTGGAACCCCCAAGCTTCCCCAGGATGTCTGCATAGATCCCGCCTGGGGCCCTATCCTTTCTAGAGCAACAGTAGACAAAACATGTAAGGTTCTTGAAAGAGGCTACTTGGCCTCCCCAGGTGAACAGTCCTGGCAACACCGTTTTGCAAAGCTGAACTATAAGTCTTCCAAGATCAATCTTTGGTAAAGAAACAGGCAAAGCAAGTGCCATGAGGGCTTTGTTGTATCTGGACTCTGCAAAGCAAAAACAAGGCTGCAGAAACACTCAGAGTTGAGTTTGCCTGGTGAGCTCCCAAGCAGGAAATAAGGAGAGGCAAAAAGTCCTTCTCACTCATGCTTCAAAGCCCTGGGAAACTGCAAATTCCATGTGCCTAATTGTCTTCCTAACCCTTTGCCACTCATTCATTCCTTCATTCATTCACCCTTTTGTTTGGTATTCAACACTGATATGGGGAGGGTCGTTTGGCCCAGAAGTAAGACTTGTCTGGGGATGCTCCCAACCTACAGGGGGGTGCTTTGGTTCCATTCCCAGCTCCCTTGTGCATTCCAGCAGCTTGCTAATATGCACCCTGGGAGGCAGCAGTGCTTGGGTTCCTGCCATCACATGGGAAACTCTGAGTTCTGGCCTGCTGGGTCTGGCCCTGCTCCTGCTGTTGTGGACATTTTGGGGGTGAATCAACAAATAAGACTCTCTCTCGCTTGCTCACTCTCTCTCTCTCCCTGTATGTGTGTGTGTGTGTGTTGTGTGCGCACGCACACCTGTGAGTGATGCCTTTCAAATAAAATATATTTCATGCAGTTTTTCAAATACACACATAGCGGTGAGCATTTTGGCTCAGCAGGTTCAGCAGCTGCTTGGGATACCCATATCCCATAGCAGAGTGCCAGGTTGAGTCCTGCCCACTCCACTTTTGATCCAGCTTTTTTGCTAATGCACCTGAGAGATGATATACGATGGATCCAGTACTTGAGGACCAAGGTTTCTGGCCCCTGGCTTCTGGCTTCAGCCTGGCCCATCCTTGGCTGTTGCCAGCCTTTGGTGAGTGAATCAGCAGATGGAGGATCTGAAAATCTCTCTTTTTCACCCCACCCCTCATTTCAAACGAATAAATGTTGCAGAACATGGAAACCACACACACTGATCACCAACCCCTATAAAGCAAACAGGAACTTTATGGACAAAGGTGTGCAGAGTAAACCTTCCCGGGGGGTCATAGGTGGCCTCCTCAGAGCCAGCCCTTGAGCTGAGACCTGGAGGATGAGAAGGAGTCACCACAACAGCAATCCCAGGGGAAATGAAGCCTGAGGAATGACTCTTCAATGTCAACACTAGTTACTGCTGACCAGTAGGAACAAAGACTTAATTCACCACCTTCTGTAAGAACCAAAGCACAAAGCACTGTACCTAAATACTTTTTTGTTTTTTGAAACACAGGGACAAATAGGGATTTCATTTTATCAACCCAAGTTTTAGAACCAATTATATGGCCACCTTTCTGCATACTGTGCAGAAACAACAGTCCCTACCCACTCAGACCTCAAAATGCTCTAATAGTATCATAACTAAAATAATTTCAACATTTCAAAATCTAATTTGGAAGTAAAAATAACCTGTTTTGAGGTATCCAGGACTTTACATTTCCTAACTGCAACAAATATACTCAGCAATTGATGCTTAGTTCTTAAATTTCTAGAGCCATCCTCTGATCTAGTTGCCTCTGATGATAAAAAGAGCCCATATGAAAAAAAAAGACGACCTAAATGAAAGACCTCAGTGAGTGTGATCCCAGTGGAAAGAATGGGACCATCAGAGTAGGAGGTACCTTTCTCTGAAGGGAGGAGAGAACTTCCACTTTTGACTATGACCCTGTCAGAATCAGATCGAAGTTGGCGAATCCTAAAGGCTTCCATAGCCTCGGCAACTCATGGCTAGAGCCTAGGGAGATTACTGACACCATAAACAAGAGTGTTAAATTGTTAAATCAACATCAAGAGTCACTGTGTACTTACGTCCTATGTGGGATCTGTCCTTAATGTGTTGTCCAATGTGAAGTAATGCTATAGCTAGTACTGAAACAGTATTTTTACATTTTGTGTTTCTGTGTGGGTGCAAACTGATGAAATCTTTACTTAGTATATACTGAATCGATCTCCTGTATATAAAGATAATTGAAAATGGAAAAACAAAACTTGGTGTTAAATTGGAAATTACATAGAAAATTAATCAATTTTTAAAAAAAATATCATGTAGGATCTCTGTCCTTAATGTGCTGTACACTGTGATTTAATGCTATAACTAGTACTCCAACAGTATTTTTCACTTTGTGTTGCTATGTGAGGGCAAACTGTTGAAAGCTTTACTTTATATATACTCAGCTGATTTTCTGTATATAAAGAGAATTGAAAATGAATCTTGATGTGAATGGAAGGGGAGAGAGAGCGGGAAAGGGGAGGGTTGTGGGTGGGAGGGAAGTTATTGGGGGGGGAGAGCCATTGTAATCCATAAGCTGTACTTTGGAAATTTATATTCATTAAATAAAAGATTAAAAAAAGAGCCCCATATTCCCAATTAATGTAATGATATGACTAGGATATGCAGATTTTTACATTATATGCTTCCCCATGTAACTATATTCATAAAGACAACATAACAGAATACATTCCTCAGGAACTTTTTTCACAAAATTAGGGAAACACTGGATATCACAGAGGAAGAATCAGAATTCAGTGGGGCAATGACACACACACAACTGTCTATTTGGGTTTCCCAGTCAATGCTATCACTGCTGTGCTGGAGAAACTTCAAGGCAAACTGAGATAAACCATCTTAGCAAATTAGGAAAAAACAGGAGTCTAAGCCTGCGAGCAGAAACTTCCTTTCTGGATGACTAGATCCAGTTCCCAGTTCCTATCTAGTAAGTACAACTATAAATCCAGAAAATACACACACACAAACTGGAAATTAACACAGTGGCTGGGGATCTTAATCGCCCACCTAACACAAGATGCCCCACCTGGTGGTTCACCCATCCTGGCATCAGAAAAATTCAGCCAGGTTGGCTCATTCCTTCTGGAACTATATGTGATACCTCTGAGCACATATACGTTTTACAATATACAACTTAAAGTATACTTATACAACATACAACTTATGATATGTAACAAAAATAATTTATAATATAAAATATACCATTTAATTTGTAATATACAATATAATACACAATTTATTCTTTCTTCCATCTGGTTCCTGAAGGCCTGAGTATCCCTGACCCGTGTTTGGGGCCAGCAAACAATACACACAAAGATTTCAAAAAGATTCACCAGGCAAGGATGGATGAACCTGAGTCAGGGTCCCAGTGAATCCACTACCACAGACACCAGTGGCCCAGCCTTCCTGCAGGTGTTGCTTATCATGGTGCTCATCTCCTTGTTCCAAGTCCAGCGCCAGGGCTCCACCACGATCCAAGGAAGAGTGCCGTGACGCTGGACACCAAGAAGCTAAAGGGCAATAGCGGGACTGAGCACCCCTTTTATAAAATCAGTGTTCAACGGTATACGTCAATTCTGATGGGACTACCTTCAGGTGCCAACCAATCATGAAACAAAGACCAAGCCTGTGCAGGCTGGCACAGGGGGTGTGGCTTTAGGCGGCTCCTGAGTTTGAGCTGTCAAAAGTAGGCAGCGAGGCGAGGCAAGGCTCAGGGTAGTGGGGCCACAGGTCTTTTGTTTGTTTCACTTTTTGCTTTGAAATTATTCTGCCACTCATTTTAAAATTTGACAGAGTATTTTTCATTAGGTACCTCTCTAATAAATAAAAGGAAAATACATTATATTTATATATATATTGTATTTTTTTTAGTATTTGGAAATTGCCAGGCACCACATGACATACCAAAAGTTGCTGAGGGACTTGGGAAACTGGGGGATTTAACAACCTGTGGGTGTGAATGGAAATCAGCACAGTTATTCTGCACCCAAACTGGGTCATAGATATTTAAATTTTAAAATATGCATGACTTATGACCCAAAACCCCCACTTCTTAGAAGGAATCACATGTGCATAGTCAAGCTGGATGATTATCACTGCAATTCAACGCTTCTAAGGGGAAAAAATCTGACAAAAACTAAGCTGCAATCATTACGTGGACTGGATAAATAAATCAGCTTTCATCTATATTGAAGAATGTGATGTGCACATTATAAGGAACCTAGATATCCCCAATATATCTATCTATCTAGGTAGAGAGATAGAGAGATAGAGAGAGAGAGAGAGAGAGAGAGAGAGTGACTCTATTCCAGTTATCAGTTTCTTGAATACACTGTTAAAAAAACTAATTTGTAAGAAAGAAAGTATAGTATTATTTGTCTTTAAAGAAAAAGGAGTTGAGAAGAGAGAGGAAAGCACAGTGAAATTAAACACAACAGAAATCCCAAATGACCACTCATCACATTATCTATTTTCAGTGCGTATTTTCATCAACAAACATCTAAACAAGCGATCACAAAACTGCGATCCTACTTTAGGGAGATAAGCAAAGAGCTCTCTCTTACTGGCACAGAGTATGCAGTGGGGCCTCTGGCTTCTCCGTCTGCCCGTAGCAGCTAGCCTTGACCTCGGGATGAAGGAGAGCTTCTCCAACATGAAAGAGGTGGCCATGGTTAGGATGCTGAGAACATCTCTCACTCTCACCTCCAGGCTGTAGTCTGAATCATTGTAGGAGACTAAAATGAGTCATGAGGGAAACTCTTTGGAGGTTAACTCTGTATTTCTAGAAACTAGAACTGGAAGAACTCACAGCCAATTGCTCTGCATGGCAAGTGCTGTGATGGGGTATGGGATGGCCTTATGGGCAGGAAGAAAGGGCCAACTGGCCTGGGTGGAAATTCAGAGAGCTTCGCCAAGAAGACACGACACAGCCTGAGAGTTGAGGGCTAAAGGCTGCCAAGTGGCAACCTGGAGGAGGCAAGAACATCCTTCAAGCTGTGTGTGTGTGTGCATGCACACGTGTCTGTGCACAAAGGCACAACCACGTGACCTCACAGGGGATGCCCAGGAAACCACATGATCTGAAATCGCAGCCCAGGTGTGGCTCTAGAACCAATGCTGCGCACCCCCACCTGACACTCACGTGACCCCACACTGTTGCTCAGCTTCCAACTGCTCTTGCTGAAAATGTTAGCATTTGAGGCTCTTGTGATGGTTTAAGGAGATGAACCATAATGGGTGAGTTTTCTAACAAATCATCACCCATCACACTTGGTGGTAGCTCAAACGATGCCCATTTCACATCTTAACTCCTGTTGTATAAAAACGTGAGACTGGCCTCACTGGACTAACACCTGAAGAGCTGTGTTACTTTTTGGAGGTTTGCAGGAGAATCCATTGCCCCACTCTTCAACAGCTCGGAGAGACCCCCTGTACACCTGGGCTCGTGGCCACTTTCTCCACTTCAAAGTCAGCACTGTTGCCTCTGAGTGGCCAATCCTGTTTCTTCCCATCTTTCTTGGACCATAGCCTAGATCTCCATGTTCAAGGATTTCATGGGACTGAACTGGGCTCCACTGGTTAGTTCAGGGCTCATCACCTCAAGGTCACAACAGCATGGATTTTTAGCCATGAAGGTGACATAGTCACAGACTGGGGATTAGGACACAGACATCTTTGGGAAACTGTTATTTTTCCTACCACATACAACAGTCTTTAGTAGAATACCTGGCTTCTGATATGCACTTAATATTCATTTGCTGCTGTGATATAATTACTGTTATTATTGCATCCAATTCAAGAGTGTGAGAAGGCAATGCCTGAGTCTTTGATGCCAGTCTGCATGCAATGCTAAACAATTATTGGAAATCCTGGGACCACTCAGTTCTTAAAGAACAACTTCCAGGTCAGCGCCGCGGCTTAATAGGCTAATCCTCCGCCTTGCAGCACCGGCATGCTGGGTTCTAGTCCTGGTCGGGGTGCCGGATTCTGTCCCAGTTGCCCCTCTTCCAGGCCAGCTCTCTGCTGTGGCCAGGGAGTGCAGTGGAGGATGGCCCAAGTCCTTGGGCCCTGCACCCCATGGGAGACCAGGAGAAGCACCTGGCTCCTGCCATTGGATCAGTGCGGTGTGCTGGCCGCGGCGGCCATTGGAGGGTGAACCAACGGCAAATGAAGACTTTCTCTCTGTCTCTCTCTCTCTCACTGTCCACTCTGCCCGTCAAAAAAAAACCGACTTCCAAAGATACACAAATCGAGAGTTTCCACGTGGACAAAAGTTTTGAATGAATTAAGACTTTCTCACTAAATACTATCAGTTGTGCACTCACATGCTGGCAGAACAAACACTGCCTTGTGCTTCAGCATTTTCAAATCAACAGCTAGAACAGATTCCTCTGCTAACTCTCTGTGCCATATCTGTCAGCTGGTCTGATCTGACTCATAAATGGCTGTAGCCTGGTGGTGGGGGAAGGGAACTCTGAAAACCATTTCCAATGAACTCCAGGCCATGGGTGGGACAGAAACAAAAATGTTCCCCAAAGTTCCTCAACCTCATTAAAAGTTTGGCTTAAAAGTTCAATCCATGAAATTGAACACAAAGTATATGGGGTCTCAGCTCTGGAATAGAGACCCTCTGGATGGCTGTTAAACTCTTCCTCCCCCATGTGAAGCAGCTTTTGATACCATGTAGTAGTTTCCCCCCACACCTGATGAGACTTCAAGCTCCATGAGAATATGGATTCTTCCAGGAAGTCCACAGTTGATCACTGAAGCCTGGCACACAGCCAGGACCCCAGGAAGAAGTGCTGAATTAAAGGAGGAGTAGATGCATAGGGAATGACTCATAGGAAAATAAGCAAAACAGGATCCTAACCAACAGCAATATTTAGATTCTGAAGCAGGGGTTGACAGTCTGTGGAGTGCAAGCCAAATCCTCTGAGTTTTAATTAGTTTCCAAATTTGGTGGACACATGCACTCAAAGAGAAGTGATAAAATTACCAAGGGCAGGGTTTTAAACTTTTACACTCAACCAGCATCACTCAAAATAATCTTGAAAACACAAACTGAGAAGCTCTGACCCAGAGTTTCTGATTCAGGACCCGTGGGGGCCCAGGAATGTGCAATTTGGTCTCCTCCCAGGGAGCACACTTTGCCACAGCACAAGGGTACACCAGTACACGACCATCACTGTTTAAAAGCCACTCATGTTCCACATGTTAGCAGTAGATTCCAGATTGTGCAGGTCCCCTATTTTGAAATTTGGGTGAATTTTTCCCACATCCCTGTGGTAATATAAAACACATAAATTAAGAATACGGTGGGACGCTAAGTAAAATATCAGAAAGAATGGTGCTTCGTGATGGCTGGAAATGTATCATCTCCAAAGTCAGTCTTCATCAATTACCTCATTCAAATTTTACAACGAGCCTGTAGGAAGGCATAATTAATGCAACATGATCCTTACTCCCATTTTGCCAAGGAAAGGAAGGAGGTTCAAAGGGATTGAAGACATAACATCATCCCTGGCCACTTCCCGTCCTTGTCCAGGTGCTACCTCTCTAAGCCCTGCCTTGCTCCCTTCATTCTTCTGTAGCCATCACTACTTTGTTTCTACTGATTTTTACACCTGGCTTCCCTAATCTCTCCACTGCCTCCTGCAGCACTGCCTCTTCTAGCTCGTAGTATGGCCTCTCCCTTTCCCCGTTTCACCAAGGAGCAGGCAGTCCATGCTGTCCAAAGTTGTCACTTGCCCATTCGCTGGTTCCATACCCTCACTTCCACTCTTCAACACACTCGGCTGGGCCCCACAGAAATCCTGTCTGGTGCCCATGCTGTCTAACAGAACTTGAGTATAATACCAGCCACACATGCCATGCTATATTTCCCAGTACACACATCTTACAAAATTAAACAAAGTGATTTTAATGATAAAATGTAGCCAAACCACTATGTCCAAATTATCATTTAAATATGTAGTCAATATAAAAGTCATTGCTACTAAGACAGTTTTCATTTCTTAATAGCAAATCTGAAATCCAGTGTGAACTTTATGCTTACAGCACATTGCAGGATGGTCCAGCCACACCTCCAGCTCTCAGTGGCCACATCTTATACAGTACAGATCTCTACAGTCATGATGATCTCTCAGTAGCCAGGTCTAATCAGTCTTTCTGGAATTTGTAGTTCTGAAACATTTCTCCTGCTGACTCTACCTTGCTTATCCTGGCTATACTCCCTTCCATCACTTTCCGAAACACCTCTGCCTCTTGCCCTTCTCTTACATCCCGATGACTTCTTCTTACGGAAGCCTCTTCCTGCACTCACCTCCCACAGTGTTAGCACTCCTCCCAGGTTCCCTGTTCCAGCCACTGTTCCTCTCTCATTGTATCATTTTCTTGGATATTGTAGCCATTTTTAGAGTTAAACTAGAGATGATGATGGCTCCCAAACCCTCTATCTAGCCCTAATCATTCCTATATCCAAATAACTGGACATTCATTGTACCCCACCAACCAATTCAACTCAACAAACTCTAAAACTGACCTTATCATTTACCAACTCAAAACTCAGTGAATGATCTCTGTCTACCAGCCAGCCAGAACCTACAGCAATGAGTCCCACCAAGCAGAGGCTGGAGAATTTACCTGTCACAACTTGGGAGTGAGGTACAACCTACACTTAGTGGGTAAACACCAGAGATGATGCTAAAGTCTGCAATGCATAAAAAAACTCCCCATGGCTACGAATTACCCAAATGTTCAAGAGACCCACTGTGGACAAACAGCTTTTGTTCTTCCTTTCTTTCTTTTTATTTTTTTTTCTTATTTCACAGGTAGAGTTATAGACAGTGAGAGAGAGAGAGAGAGACAGAGAGAAAGGTCTTCCTTCTGTTGCTTCACTCCCCTAATGGCCGCTATGGCCGGCGCTATGCCAATCCGAAGCCAGGAACCAGGTGCTTCCTCCCGGTCTCCCATGCGGGTGCAGGGACCCAAGCACTTGGGCCAATCTCCACTGCCCTCTCCAGCCACAGCAGAGAGCTGGACTGGAAGAGGAGCAATGGGGACTAGTACCCTGTGCCCAACAGGACTAGAACCCGGGGTGCCCGCACCACACGCGGAGGATTAGCAAAGTGAACCACGGCACCATGCTATTTATCTGTTAATGAATATAAATTTTATAAGTACACATTTAGGAATACGGTGAATCTTCCCACCATACCCATCCTCCCACCCACACTCCCATCCCACTTTTTCCTCCCTGTCCCCTTCCCAGTCCCATTCTCCATTGAAATTCTTTTTCAATTAACATAGTACACAAAAGACCAATTCTATATTAAGTAAAGATTTCAACAAGTTGCACACACACAGGCTCACACACACACAGTTTGAGAACTAGTTTTACAGTTAACTCTCATAATGCAACTCACTGAGGACAGAGATCCTGCATCGGGAGTTAGCACACAGTGACTCCTGTTCTTAACTGAACAATCTCACATATGAGGTCAGTGAAACAGCTTTAAAGCCATAGCTGTACCTGTATGGTGTGGAGCCCTGTGGCTATGCCTATTCCTGTCCCTTTCCCAGACTCTGGAGTGGGGCCCAGAATCGGCGCTTTAACAAGCTCCCCAGTCAACTATTATGTGCACTAAAGGGTAAGAGTGACTGCTGTGAGGCAGAGCCAACCTCACTGTCAAAGAGATTCATGCATTCTTCTTCAGTGACAAGCACTGGATCACTTGACACAAAAGAAGAAGCTGAAATTCAAAGTCTGAATAATTCCCTAAGTTCAGCCTTTAGGATCAATACCCCAGGCTTTCATGGGAGTTACTTAACTTTGAGTTTTCCCTTTATTAGCACAATCCCAGATAAACTTGACAGAAAAAAGCAAAGAATGTTTACTGCACAATTCGTTTCTTCAGTCCTAAAGCTCACAGCTTGTTTCTTGCCAAGCTGAAACTCGGAAATACAGAGCAGTGTTCGGTGCTCTGCCCACTGGAGGGGCTGCAGCATAGGCTGCTGCAGGAAAATATTCAAACCTTTTCATTTTATTAACCTCAGTTTATATTTTGTCTTATTTATTTATTTATTTAACTTTCATTTAGTGAATGTAAATTTCCAAAGTACAGCTTATGGATTACAATGGCTTCCCGCCTCATAAGTTCCCTCCCACCCCCAACCTTCCCATCTCCTGCTCCCTCTCCCCTTCCGTTCACATCAAGATTCATTTTCAATTATCTTTATATACAGAAGATCAATTTAGTATATATTAAGTAAAGCTTTCAACAGGTTGCACCCACACAGAAACACAAAGTGAAAAATACTGTTGGAGTACTAGTTACACCATTAAATCACAATGTACAGCACATTAAGGACAGAGATCCTACATGAGGAGGAAGTGCACAGTGACTCCTGTTGTTGACTTCACAAACTGACACTCTTGTTTATAGCGTCAGTAATCAACCTAGGCTCTCGTCGTGAGTTACCAAGGCTATGGAAAACTTTTGAGTTTGCAGACTCTGATCATATTTAGACAAGGTCATTGTCAAAGTGGAAGTTCTCTCCTCCCTTCAGAGAAAGGTACCTCCTTCTTTGATGACCTGTTCTTTCCCTCAGTTTATATTTTAAAACACATGAAAGCTACTGCTCTTGAGATGTAAGGATAAAAATATGAGATGGAACCAACAGCCGGAGCAAAGCAGATTTGAAGCCAAGAGCCAGCAGCTTCCTCCAGGACTCCCAAACAGTTTCAGGGGCCCAAGGACTTGGACCCTCTTCTACTGCTTGGCCAGGCCACAGCAGAGATGTAATGGAAGTGGAGCTCCTGCTTTCTCAGGTGTGTTAGAATTCAGCTGGATCCCACAGGAAACAGCTTTCAGGAGGTGCCGGCACTGTGGGGAAGCATATAAAGCCACCTCTGCAGTGCCGGCATCCCATATTGGCGCTGGTTCGAGTCCCAGCTACTCCAGTTCTGATGCATCTATGTGGTCAGAGAAGCCAGTAGAAGATGGCCCAAGATCTTTTGTCTCTCAACCCATGCAGGAAACCCTGGCAAGGCTCCTGGCCCCTGACCCCTGGCTCCTGTCTCCAGATCCACTAAGCTCTGTCCCTTGCAGCCAACTGCAGAGTATACCAGCAGATGCCAACCACCCCCCTCTCTCTCACTCTTTCTCTCTCTCGGAGTGTAAAAACTAATTTCAAATAAAAAAATACCTTCCACAAAAGGGAACTTTTTATTTCAAAAACAAAAACCTATACATAAAATACTACATCAAGGACATCTAGTAGACTTTAATTAGGATTTGATATTATAAGCATTACATATCCTATTAAAACAAATTTGAGAAACCCTTCCAAAAAGGAGATGAAGAGGAAAAGACTTCCATTTTATTCCATTACACCAGCATTATCACAAAATCCAAAACAAGAACATATAAAGAAAATGTCACACAAATATCCGTCATGAATATGTCAACATCTCAACAACAAAAAAACAAAACACCCACAAAAGAAATGGGCAAGGGATTTCAACAGGCTAAATACTACAAGAAATGCAATCTCAACGGCCAACAAACACATGCAGGAATGCTCAGGATCACTAGCCATCAGGGAAATGCAAGTCGATACGACAACGGCCTTGAGGATGTGGGGGGAAAAGGCACCCTCATCCACTGCTGGTGGGAATGTAAACTGGTAGCGCCCCTGTGGAAGGCAGTATGGAGGTAAGTCAGAAATCTGAATGCAGGCGTACCATATGAGCCAGCCATTCCACCCCTGGGAATACACCCAAGGGAAATGAAATCAGCATACGAAAAAAAAGAGTGATCTCTGCCCGCATATTTACTAAGGCTCAATGCACAGTAGCAAAGATATACAATCAGCAACATGCCCATCACCTGAAGACTGAATAAAGACATTATAGGCTATGGACACCATGACATGCATATACAGACTGCATAGCCTGGCTACTCTGCATCCTACTACACTAACCATAGGCCTGTGAAAACCTGTCTATCTAAACAACGACTTTTTCCTTCAGTATGTTCCCAGTAGTGGGTACATCCATAAAGTTTTCCATGTTGACAGGACTAATTTCACATGAGAAACTGTATTCAAATACAGGTATATGTTACAGAATACAGACATCAGAGGCATAAACCCAATTTTCCCTTCAAACACTAGAACAGCAAAGTACATCTTAAGAAACTGGAAGGAGGAAAAAGATTCATGGAAATCAACCCAACGGCACAGAAAATATCACAACAGGCATTCAGTGAGACCAAACTACGGGGCTTGAAAACTCAGTCAACCTGACAAAACGTTCATCCACAGGAAACAGGAGAAAAAAGAACAGACTCAAGTGACTTGACAACAGAAATGACAGAGAGGACATCACTCTGGCTGAGAAAGGTCTTCAAAGACCAATCCCGTTCACATAGCTACAAAGAAAAGAAAATAGCTTAGAATCAATTTAGCCAAGGAAGTGAAATAGCTGAGAATCATAAAGATTAAAGCATGAAATAGAAGAGGACACCAAAAAACAAAACAACAACAACAACAAATTGAACAGCTTCTGCACTACCAAAGACACACTCAGCAAAGGGAAGAGGCAAACTAACAGTTGCAAAGCATGCAACTGATAAAGAATCATCTGCCGGGGACTTTCCAGAAACTCCACACCAGCAAAACAAACCACCCACTCAAGAAATGGGTAAGGGACTTCAACAGGCTAAATATTTCAAGAAAGCAAATCTAAATGGCCAGCAAACACATGCAGAAATGCTCAGGATCACTAGCCATCAGGGAAATGCAAGTCGATACGACAATGGCCTTGAGGAGGTGGGGGGAAAGGCACCCTCATCCACTGCTGGTGGCAATGTGAACTGGTATCGCCCCTGTGGAAGGCAGTATGGAGATAAGTCAGAAATCTGAATGCAGGCGTCCCATATGAGCCAGCCATTCCACCCCTGGGAATACACCCAAGGGAAATGAAATCAGCATACGAAAAAAAAGAGTGATCTCTGCCCGCGTATTTCCTACAGCTCACTTCACAAGATTATGCAAAGATATGCAATCAGCCAACATGCCGGTCCCCTGAAGACTGAATAAAGACATTATGGGCTATGGACACCAGGACATGCATATACAGACTGCATAGCCTGGCGACTGTGCATCCTACTGCAGTAATAAGCAGAGGCCTGTGAAGACCTCTCTGTCTACACAATGACTTCCTTTCCTTCAATATGTTCCCAGTAGTGGGTACATCCATACAGTTTTCCATGCTGACAGGACTAATTTCACATGAGAAACTGTATTGCTATACAGGTATATATTACAGAATAGAGTTCAGAGGAGCCATAAACCCAATTTTGCCTTCAAACACTAGAACAGCAAAGTACATCTTCAGACACTGGAAGGAGGAAAAAGATTCCAACGGAAATCAACCCAACGGCACAGAAAATATCACAACACACATTCAGTGAGACCAAACTACAGGGCTTGAAAGCTCAGTCAACCCAACAAAATGTTTATCCACATGAAGCAGGAGGGAAAAGGAGAACAGAATCTTGAGACTTGACAACAGAAATGACAGAGAGGACATACATCACTACCAACCTTGCCAAAATAATCATCCAAAAACCCTACGGAAACAACAAGCCACCAGGATTTGGTCAACCTAGATAGAGTGGATGGACTCGCAGAAAGACCCAACCACTAAAACTGGATACAGTGAAACAAGAAGCTCTGAATACACCTATAACTTGCAAAGACACTGTCATAGCAAGGAAACCAAAACAAACAAACCCAACAGACACGAAGAAAAGTCCAGGACCCGATGGCTCCACCGGTAAGAACGCCCATGGAAAAGAAAATTAAAATCCGTGATTCGCAAACCCTTCCAACACTGAGATGAAGAGGAAAAGCCTTCCATTTCATTCCATCAGAGCAGCCTTATGCCAACATCCAACACAAGCACATCCTACGGAAAATGGCACACACAGATCCATCACGACTGTGTCACATGCCTCAACAAAATATTACCAGACGCCATCCAGAAGCACAACCAAAGCTTAGCACACTGTGCGCAACCGAGAGTTACTCCGCAAATGCAAGGGTGGCTACCCTACAGAATCAATCGATCCCAGAACAGAACACACATGGGGAAAGCCCACAAACTATCCCGACAGACACAGAAAACCTCGTTCATAAAAACCTCCATGACTTTTGCCATACTAAAACTCAAATCCTCAGATCAGGAACGGACCGTACACCTCGGCCTGACAAGGCTCTTTCATGAAAAGCCCACGGAGCGCTGACATCACACCCAACGCGAGGAACCCTAACCTGGCCTCCGAGACCAGGAAACAGACACGCACTTTCGCTCTCGATCCTCCCAGCAACAGTCTCTGAGGTCTAGAGCAGGGCGGCTGGGCCCTCAAAAAGCAAACCGACGGGAACGCGGGGCCGTTCCGGGAGGAGACCGAGCCACCTCTGCTCTCCCACGGCTGCTCGCACCCTGGGGACCCTTCCAGGCCGTCTGCACATCACCACCGCGACTCCACCCGTGCCTTCGGGACCCAGGAGCAACAGGCACGTGGGCAGCCAAGACCCCCAGCGGGTAACCGCAACAGCCGCGCGCGTCACTCACCTCCAACGGGGGCCCGGGCTGCTGGCGGGACAGAGGTCCGCGAAGGCCGTTGCATCCAGAAGGGGCCGAAGAGAGAAACGCGCCTGGGAAATAGTGCGGCAGCCTCAAACACGCAGCCTCTCTGATCCCGGCCTGACTCTGGGGCCGCTGGCTCTCCCTCAGGCTCGGCCAGCAGCGTCGAGGACGGCTCCTCTCCTCACGGCTTGCGCAGGCTCTCGGGCAGGTGCAGAGGCGGCACTGACTGCCAGCGAAGCACCGCGGGGCAGTCAGCCCCGGGTGTGCGGGTGCACTTCCGGGTCACAGCGCCAGGCGCAGGCGCACTCCCCACGGGCCATCACCATGGCACCCCAGGACGCACCTGCACACTGTTGCATCCAGCGTCCGAAGCCCCAGGGCCGCTTCCAGTCCGCCTCTCCAGGCTGCGACCAGGGACGCAGACGCTGATGGCCCAGGTTCTCTGGACCCCACCTTCCTGCCTCCCGGGAGTCCTCAATGGAGCTCCTGCCTCCTTCCTCCTACCTCCTGCCTCCTGGCTTCTGCCTGTCCTTGCACGCTGGCCGTTCGTTGAAGCCGCTTTGGGAGAGAAGCAGTGCAGGAGGCATCACCAGCTCTCGCTCTCGCTCTCTCTCACTCTGAGTGATCGTCCATCTGGGGGTTCACCCCTGAGGTGGCTACAGAGGCCCGGACTGGGACAGAAGCCAGGGGCTGAAGCAGAAGCCAAGGCCTTTAGCCGGCACTCCATTCTGGGCCCAGGGGCCTAAGTCCTTGGGCCGTCTCCCTCTGCTTTCCCAGGCAGCTTAGCAGACAGCTGGATCCCACGGCGAACGGCTTCCGGGAGGGTCGGCGCTGTGAGGTAGCGGGTGAAGCCACCGCCCGCAGTGCCGGCTTCCCACATGGGCGCCAGTTCGAGTACAGCTGCTCCACTTCCGATGCAGCTCTCTGCTGTGGCCTGGGAAGGCAGCAGAAGACGCCCCAAGTCCTTGTGCCTCTGCACCCATGATGACATCTCAGCGAGGCTCCTGGCTCCTGGCTTCAGATACTCTCAGCTACGCCCATTGAAGCCAACTGGGTCATGGACCAGCAGATGGAAGACTTCTCTCTGCTCTCTCTCTCTCTCTCTCTCACTCGCTTTCTCTCTCCCTCCTTCCCTCCCTCCCTGCCTCCCTGCCTCCCTGCCTCCCTCTCATCTCCTCTGTGTGTAACTCTCAATGTCAAATAAATAAGATCTTCAAAAAAAGTAAAGCAATTAAAAAAGGAAGACATAGCTATAAATAGAATACCACATCAAAGCCAACTACTAGAGTTTTTGTAGCATTTGGTATTATATGCATTACCTACCCTATTAACCCAGAATTTGAGAAAGTGTTTCACTCGGTCTTAGAACAGATTGTGGCACCCAGTCATTCTCTTCTTTCTTACAAACATTCTGTGTGGCATTGTCTCTCACTTGCACATGAGGAAATCTTTCGAATTTATGTATTCAGACACTTAACGTACCCACTGGCACAAGGACTTGAAACACCTGTGATCTACAGAGTTCTCCACGGAACACAGGTCTGCTTCCCAGTCCCCGCCCTCCACAGTCTAGCCCTGCCTTTAAAGTATGGATCCTGTTGGAAATAGACCAAATCGTGTCTTCCACAAAGCAAGAGAGAATACCAAAAGGTAGCATTTGAGGTCCCCTGGATTTTCTTAACCTTTTTTTGACAGGCAGAGTGGACAGCGAGTGAGTGAGAGAGAGAGAAGGGTCTTTCTTTTTCTTTGGTTCACCATGCTGAGACGAAGCCAGGAGCCAGGTGCTTCTCCTGGTCTCCCATGCGGGTGCAGGGCCCAAGGACTTGGGCCGCCTTCCATTGCCTTCCTGGGCCACAGGAAAGATGGACTGGAGGAGCAGTAACCGGGTAGATTCCGGCGCCTCAACCGGGACTAGAACCCAGGGTGCCGGCTCCGCAGGCTAGGATTTGCCAAGTGAGCTGCGGCACTTGCTTCAGTTAGTTAGCTTTCTAAAATATATGTAAATGCAGTGGAGGGGATCACTACTGAAGGTATAGTAATCTAAAATGTTTTTAAGTTAGTATACCTCTATCCTGTCAAAAATAACTTCCTAATTCATTTTTCATCAATTTAACACATGGTGAATTAAGTTTATTTCAAATAAACATTGACACAATGAAATCTTCTTTGTTGCATTTTTTTTCTTATATTAAATTAATGTAACTTACTTTTCACTTTTTTTGAAAATACGGCACCCAGACTGGGACTAGAACCCAGCGTGCTGGCGCTGCAGGTGGAGGATTAGCCTAGTGAGCAGCGGTGCCGGCCGGTCCCCTGGCTTTTAATGGGAGCCTAATTCACTATCTCCTCTCTTCAATTTTCTGTCATTTCCTCCTGAATTTCCTGTTTTGAGTCAAGGGTGCTACCATCTTCTTAGTCTTGGAAGTCTCCCCTAACTGTCCTGCACACTCTATGTGCCTGCTGTGTCCTGTGTCCATGTGAGTTCATCTCACCTTGGCCCCTCCTGCCTGGCGTGTCCTCCGTCCATGTGTAAGTTGATCTCACCTGGGCCCCACCTGCCTGGCATGTCCTATGTCCATATGAGTTGATCTCACCTGGGCCAGTTCTTCCCATTTCCTCTGTCATGGCCCTGGTGCAGATCTCAGGTCCTTCCTGCTCTGCAAGCGGCAGCACCCTCTCAATGTCATGCCCCATCCCCTGGCTTGGCTCTTCCCAGCCTACTCATTACAGGCTAGGGAGAGTTTGCACCTTCTCCTTAGTTCGGGAACCTGTGGGACTGGCCTTGTGTACCCTGTGAAGTCTTGGCTTTATCCCAAGGACACTCATGGTTTGCTTTAAGCCATCTTTTTGCCTGAACTTATTTTATAAATCTGTGTTCTGATTTTTGAAGTAGCATAAGCCTTTTCCATATTACGGGTTTTTTTTTTTTTATAAATGTCACTTTTATTATTTTTTTAAAGGGTATTTATTTGAGAGGCAGCAGCTAAGCCATCAGCTGGGACAACCACATCCCCCATCAGAGTGCCTGGTTCAAGTCCTGGACACTGTGATTCTAACTCTTCTTCCTACTAATGCACACCCTGGGAAGCAGCAGATGGTGGCACAAGTACTTGGGTTCCTGTCACTTATATGCGAGACCTGGATTCAGTTCTAGGCTCCTGGCTTTGGCCTGGCCCAGCCCTAGCTGTTGTGTGTATTTGGGGAATGAACCAGAATATGGAGGATTTCTTTCTCTTTCTCCCTCCCTCCCTCCCTCCCTCTCTCTCTCTCTCCCCTCCCTTCCCTCCCTCCCTCCCTCCCTCGCTCTCCATCCCTTCCTTCCTATCTCCCTCCCTTGAAATAAAACGATAAAAAGTTTTTAAATTACATAAAAAAGAGTAAAAATAGCCATCCATCAACTATTTATCTACAATCATTATTTTGGAACAATTCAACGTTCACTTCACATTCACTGTCTTTTTGTCTCCTGCACTATATCAAATAACTGCAGACATGATGCTCTTTTACCCATAACTACACCTGCATGTTTCCTAAGAACAAAAACACTCTGATATAATTTCACTTTCATAATCACACTCAGTATAGTTTTGATTATACAGCAACATCAGGTCGTGTACAGCACACATTAAATTTCTCCAATCGTTCCAAAAATATCTTTAACCTTTTCTTTTAAACCAGAGTACAAGCTGTCTTCAGGAAGTTAATGGAAAATGAATTTTATGAAAAAAACCTATTTGTGGATTTCGATTTTTTTGCACCAAAATAAGTTTATTTTCACTCTATTTTCCCAAGAACTTATATGATTAAGGACAGCGTGGGCCGACGCTGTGGCAAAGTGGGTTAAAGCCCTGGCCTGAAGTGCCGGCATCCCATATGGGTGCCAGTTGTAGTCCCAGCTGCTCCTCTTCCAATCCAGCTCTCTGCTATGTCCTGGGAAAGCAGTGGAGGATGGCCCAAGTCCTTGGGCCCCTGTACCTACCTGGGAGACCAGGAAGAAGCTCCTGGCTTCGGATCAGCGCATCTCTGGCCGTTGCGGCCATCTGGGGAGTGAACCAGTGGATGGACGATCTCTCTCTCTGTCTCTACCTCTCTCTGTAACTCTGGCTTCCAAATAAATAAAATAAATCTTTAAAAATAAAGGACAGTGCAGAACACTGGATTGTTCTCTCTCTTCTATCTTTAAGCAAGAACAGTCTTCCCAACTGTTTCTACCAAGCAGGGATTGAAATACCAGTATCTACCTTACAGAGTTGGTGGGAGAGGGCACCTAACGACGCCCATCACCGTGGACTCCCCCATGCCTCCACGGCATCCAGCAGCCTGCTCTCTGCTGCACTTGTTGATGGGAGAGTGAACAGGAATCACAGGAAGAAAGAGCCCAGCACAGCTCCCTACACAGCACTATGGACTCCCCCGTGCCCCTGCAGCATCCAGCAGCCTGTTCTCTGCTGCAAACAGGAACACCTCATTCCAGAAGTCCGAGTTCACGAGAGTCCTTGCCAGGGAGCAAACGGGGCCCACATGTGCTCCCCAGTTAAATGCTGCTGAGAGGGGCAGACTGAGAGCCACTGCAGGGTCAGCTCCTGCTTACAGGAGGCCACAGATGAGCCTCTGCCCCCGAGCCTGAAGCTGTCCCTAGACAAAGGCTTCACGGTGGCCTCCTGACTGCACAGGTGGAACTGCAAGTGATAATTCACAGCCTGGATCAAAATCCCCAAGGGCCTTGGCTGTCCACCTTGCTGTCCCATGACACTGGCCTGGTCTGCCTTTTTCTGTGCAAACAATCAGCATTGCACTTCTGTTAACCATGGTCAGCAAGGAGGGCATCACACACACACATATCCTCTCCCACGTATGTGTGTGGCTCCCTCATTGCATTTACAAACCACAGGGTATCAAGCATGCTACTTCTGATTTGCTTTTATTTCAAAAGACAGAGGAAGGTGTTCCCATATGTGAGCCACAAACTGCCACTTCGTTCTCCACTTAGGATGGCAGAGGGAATGCCTGAGCTTTCCCATGACAGACGCCAAGGCAACCACACCACCAAGCAGGTCAGCATCGAGCACTGAAGGTGCCACCAGAACCCACACAGCTCAGAGGTGCACTGGAAGCTTCTATGCTATTCCTAGGGAATGACATTACACGGGTGGTACTGCCCCCCGCTGCTCACAAACAATCCCCACTGGGAGTCTGATTGCCAAGCCTGCCCAGGAGCTCTGCCCTGGGCACCACTCATTATGGGGGAGAAGTCGGGATCTGTTTACCCACTGCCCACTGAGAGGAACATGCAGTGCAGAGGCACAGAGCACCACACAAACCGATAAAATCCACCGCATCTGATGCTTGAAGCCTGGTAAGACGTCCTCTTGACTTTCTCCATTGCTAACGTGCCCAATGCTAAGCCTGCTTGGGAACAACATAAAGAGAATGTTTTCTTAAGCACCAGCAGGAGGCAAAGGAACTTCCCAATGGTTCCTCAAACACTGCAGAGACAGCAAATTCTATGCAGGCTGCCATGGACTGAACTGTCTGTCCCTTTAAAATCCATGTGCTGAGGCCCTGGACCCCAAGGCGAGGGCATGAGGAGGCAAGGCATTTAGGAGGTGGCTGGGGTGGCTAAGCTCAGGAGGGTGGGGTCTCCCCATGATAAGAAGAGGTAGAAACACCAGAGTTCCCCTTGGCCTCCTCCAAGTGAGGACTTAGCGAGCGGGAAACAAACTCTGCCAGCACCGTGCTCTCGGCCTTCCCAGTCTCCAGATGTGAGAAAGCAATTTCTACTGCCTGATCCACTCATGCTGTGGTGCTATGTTCCAGCAGTCGCAGCTGCCCAACACAGAGTAGCAGGAGAGACACCAACAAGCTCCCTGTTACAGGAAAGCAGATGAAATGGCCGTGCAGGGAGCTGAGCCACAGACGCACGGAGCAGAACTCTGAGAACTTCAGCAACTGCCCAGAGAAGCTGGGGTGAATTCTGAGGCAGATATGCTCACAAGAAAGAACAGGGGCCAAGCCACAGCTCACTAGGCTGATCCTCTACTTGCTGCGCTGGTACCCTGGGTTCTGGTCCAAGTTGGGGCACCAGATTCTGTCCCTGTTGCTCCTCTTCCAGTCCAGCTCTCTGCTGTGGCCCGGGATGGCAGTGGAGGATGGCCCAAGTGCTTGGGCCCTGCACCCGCATGGGAAACCAGGGTGAGGTGCCTGGCTCCTGGCTTCGGATCGGTGCAGCACGCCAGCCTCGGCGGCCATTTCGGGGTGAACTAATGGAGGGAGAATCTTTCTCTCTGTCTCTCTCTCTCACTGTCTAACTCTGCTTGTCACAAAAAAAAGGAAAGAACAGGAACACAACTCAGAACCCACACACTCAGGGGAGGAGCAGGAGAAAGAGGCCCCGTTCATGATCCACACCACAAGACACAAAGCCCTTTGCCTGTCACAGCCAAAACACTGGGAACACAGGACAGAACGAGACAGGGTCCCTGTGCCACGCACCTTCTAAACGATGGCATCTGGCCTAGTGCTTAGGACACCCACGCCACACATCAGGGCTCGGGCTCCTGACTCCAGCTTCCTGCCAGGGCAGACCCTGGGAAGCAGTGGTAATGGCTCGAATAAGTGGGTTCTTGCCACCAATGTCAGAGACCTGCATTGAGTTCCTGATTCCTAGTTTCAGCCCTGGGGTCATTTTGGGCATTCTGGGAGTGAACTAGAAAATGGGAGATCCCTCCTCCCTCCCTCAACCTCCTTTGCCTTTCAAAAAAGATGAAAATAAACTAAAATTAAATGCCTGTGATTGTGGTTTGTGCTACAGACTTGAATCTATATAGGTACACATTCACACATACATAAACACATATCCCAATAAGTAAATAAATTCTTAACCATTAGACCCAAAACTCCAAAATGACTACAGAAAAGCAGAGGGAAATGTCCATGGCATTGGTCTGAGCAGTAATTTCTTGGATGTGACCCCAAGGGCATGGGTGACAAAAGCAAACATAAACATATGAGACTGCATACATGAAAATTCTTCTCCAAGCAAAAGAATCAAGGAACAGAGTAGAGAACTGACCCACATACTGAGAGAGGATACTTGAAATCATGTGAGGGGCTACTACCTTAATACAAAGAACTCAAATGAATCAGTAACAAGAAAATAGCCCCTGAATGGACATTTCTCGAAAGAAGATATACAAGTAACCATCGCCAATTATCACAAAAATGCAAATTAAAATCACAAGAGAGGCCAGTGTTGTGACCCAGCGGGTAAGCTGCCACCTGAGACGCTGACATCCCACACGGGCACTGGTTTTTGTCCCACTCGCTTCACTTCCAATCCAGCTCTCTGCTAATGACAGTGGAAAAGCAGTGGAGGATGGCCCACGTGTATGGGCTCCAGCATCCATGGGCTCCTACCTCTTGGCTTTGGCCTGGCACAGCTCTGGCCATTGCGGCCATCTGGAAAGCAAACCAGCAGATAAAAGAGCCCTCTCTCTGTCCCTCCCTCTCTCTTCCAACTCTAACTTTCAAATAAACATATAAATCTCTAAAATAGATAAATAAAAATAAAACCATATAAGATGGCATGTCACTCCACCAGACTGGCTATTAACAAAAGACCCAGGCCACAGGTGCAGAAAGAGGGGTCTAGCACACTTCTCAAGGGAATGACAGTCAGTACAGCATGTTGAAAACAAGCATAGAGGGTCCCTCAAAGCTAAAAACAACTTAAACTCTCCCACGACCCCACCAGCCCACGTCCAGATTTATGTATATGTAAGGTGTATATGTACATGCATGTAATGTGTGTATGTACATATGTGTGACATCTGTATATGACATGTATATGTGTAATAGGTTTGTGTACATGCATGCATGTGATATGTACATGTGAATATAATGTGTGTATGTGGTATATACACGAATAAATATGTGTATACTGCAGAGCCATGTCTGCACTCACATTCCCACTGCACCACTGCTCACCATAGTCAAGACAATGGAAACACATGAATGCCCCTTGGCAGGTGAATGGACAAGGAATGGCAGCTGCAACACAGCCAGGCATACCTGGACGCAAAACACCCACAGGAGGGTCTGTCATTTACAGCATGTTCATGGAGACGAAAGTCACACACTGTATATGAGGACTCCAAAGTCCTTAAAAGACAGGATTGAAATGTTCTTACTGGGGCTGGTGTTACACCACAGGGGGTTAAGTCACCGCCTGTGTCCCCAGCACCGCATGTGACCACCGGTTCAAGTCTTGGCTACTCCACTTCTGATCCAGTTCTCTGCTAATGTGCCTGTAAAAGGAGCAGGAGATGGCCCATGCTTGGGCCTCTGACACACACACTGGAAACCTAGATGGTGTTCCAGGTTCCTGACTTCTGTCAGGCACAGTCCCAGCCATTGTGGCTATTTGGGGAGTGAATCAGCAGATGGAATATCTTTCTTCTCTCCCTCTCTCTGTGTTTCTGTGTGGGTGTGCGTGTGTGTGTATGCACACGCGTCCCTGTGTGGGTCTCCCTCACCCCACACCCGTAACTGCCCCTCAAGTAAATAAATAAATCTTAAGAAACAAAAAAAGGGAAGGGGAAGAAATATCAGAGAGCTGATCTGTCTCCACCCCATGAGAACACAGCAAGCATTTGGCCGCCCTCACCAGGAACCTAACCATGCTAGCACCTGGGTCGGACTTGCAATGCTGTGAACCATCAGAAAATCAATGCCTGTGGTTGGGACAGGCCAGAGGTGGGGTTTGTTACAGCAGCCTGAGCTGACTAACACACCCCCAAGGCCTCCAGAACAGCATGTGACAACCTGACACAGCTAACCTGTGAACTCACGTCCCCACACGGCCAGGTCTGGTGTTGCAGCAGATACAATTCCCATTGCCCCCGACTCCGTCTCCTTACTGGCATCACCAGATAGGAGAACTCCATCATCACCACTATGTGTCCCACCGACACAGCAGGTACACTTGGGGGCAAAAATCACAGCATTTCACTCCCTTAGGACAACCACCTAGCAAATCAGGACAAGACGGTCAAGAGTGGGAATTGAGAAATTGTCTATATAATGTGCCTGCAGTAAGCCATGCTGCTAAGACAGTGCTGGGGCGAGGTCTTGGATAGGCGAGTCACATGGCCGGTGGCAGGTGCCGCGGAGAACTGACTACAGTGCACACCTGGGAGCAGGTGAGCTCTCGGAAACGAGGGAGCCACTTACTGTCACTCAGGTCCTGCAGGAGACCCTTCTGGCAGGAGAAGTCCAGGCTCGCTTTCATGATGACGGTGAAGGTGGCCGCCTGCCCAGGCTGCAGGGGAAACTGGGTGACGGTTTCTTCCAGCTTCCAGCTCAGGAAGTCACCGTACAGTTTCTCTGCAATGATAACAACAATAGTGATGTTGATGGTGATGGCAGAGCAGAGGCACAATGAGACTGACACCAACCCGGCTGGGAAATTCTGGCACACACTCAAAAACAAAGACGAGAAGCATTCAAGATGTCAGACAGCAAAAAGTCCCAGGGAAAGTCCTGAATCAGAAGAGGCTGTGAGGCACAAAGAGGACAGAGAATGCATCACGCCCAGGCATGGGCCCCTGGCCAGGCCACCATCCCTCCTAGGGAGCCGTGGGACCTGCGGATGAAATGAAGGCCTGTGGCTCTGGCAAGTGAAGCTAAGTTTACCTACCGTGAACATTTTCTGTATTGTACTGCTGTGAGGGAAACAGACCCACGTTAAGCAGGGTCACTGCTTCAGAGAAAGGAATCCAGAATCAGAAACACACAGCTAAGAGCAGAGCCTCAGGCAGGGCCGGTGAGGAAGCGGCCTTGGGCCTGGAGCACCGTGCAGAATGGTAAATTCTGAGAGCTGAGGTTTGTCCACAGACAGCATGGGAGCTATGCCACGGCACTGGGGGCTGGTGCAGAGGTTGTGCATGGTGACTTCTGCAGAGAATGGGGCGGGGGTCACAATCACTGAAAGCAAGGCACCCTATGGAAGGACAGGAAGAGACACAGAGGACACCCAGTGTGGCCTGGGAAGCAGCCATCCTTTCTTCATTAGTAACTGGGAGTGAGGTGTGAGACATCCTACCAAGGCCCAGTATTCTCTGCAGCCAGCACACCTGGGAAAACTGACAACCTCCAATGGCTGCGCCACAAGGTTCCCCTCCAACTCTGCTCCCCTGAGAAGCTCCCAGCCCCACTGCCCTCCTGCTCACAGGGGCAAGCTCATATGCTGCACAGCCCTGAGCAGTGAGGTCCACTGTTCGGCCAGCCAGCAGAACAAGACAGTCCCCCTCCAACTCTGCTCCCCTGAGAAGCTCCCAGCCCCACTGCCCTCCTGCTCACAGGGGCAAGCTCATATGCTGCACAGCCCTGAGCAGTGAGGTCCACTGTTCGGCCAGCCAGCAGAACAAGACACGCACACACCGATCACATGAAGGTTGGTCGGTCATGGCTCCTGGGCAGTGCACTGCAGAGCCCAGCGTCCAGGTCTGCAGCACGAGGAAACCTTCCAGAGAGACTTGAGGGGAGGAGAAGCCAGGGATGGTTAGTAGGAGGAGCATTCTGGACTTGTGCTGTGTCCAGCACGATCTTGGTATGTGGCACAGCTTAACAGATGTCACGCTCAAAACCGCCTTCACACACTGGCTTTGTGGTCTGCCTCCTGTGTAGCCACAGCACATGGGGACTTCACACATTCACAGCAGTTCTCCTGGGTGGGCATGGCACCGTCCTAGCCCACAAAGATCCCTGAAGCCTTGTGTGTGTTCCTACTCTCCAGTCTGCACCGCAGCCCTGAGGTCCAAACTACCCCGGGACACCTGCTCTGGGTGCTGTACAGCTCCAGTCAGAAGTTATGCCATTCCTCCCACACCACAGATGGGACCGAGACCCTCCAGTGACTCAGGAAGTCTACAAACATATTACGTGGATTTTAATGAACTCCACTTCTTTGTTTGTAGCCAGTCCATCCATTCATGAATGGAACAGGTACGAGACGCCAGGTGATAGAGAGCTAAGTGGGCCCTCCTTGCTGGGGCCAGTTCCAAGGCCCCAAGAACACAGGAAATGCAAGCTGACTGCCTCCACACCCTGTGCATGAGCCACACCAGCAGCCACCCCCTTCCTAAGCATGGCCCATGTCAGACAAGTCACCAAGCCTTGCAAAACCTCACCTCCCAACATCCTCTCCAAGCTGTTTCTAAGAGCACAGTCTGTAAACAGCAGCCACTGTGTCAGCTGCCCGGTTCACACAGCCAGGGATGGGCAGGAGGCACGGGCAGGCTCTGAGTGAGTGCACCTGCAGCGGGAGGAGCACACACACTGAGGTGCCTCAGGAGGGCACTCCAGCCCCACATGCTGCAGCTATCCACCACCAGCACAGCCTGCTGCCTCTGTGAAGAGAGCCAGGCCCACTGTCTCCACAGCGGTGTCCCACCTCTCCTTCACTGCCCCACTCACGGGCTGCGTTCCTGTGGGCCTTTTCTCTCCACACACACACACACACACACACACAACTCTTTCACGCCCTGACAAGTAGGACACTATATCCAATGGACTCATTCTCCTACCAATCAGTCAATCAATGGAAGGCACCAGCCCCCACCACTGAGATCCAGGACCTGCCTGGAGAGGCAGGTACCGTGAGGGTTAGGAGCACCTGCTTCAGGACAGGGCACCTGGGCTCACCTGCCAGCCCTGCCTGCGCGTCCTAGGTGAGCCACCAAACTTATGTGCCTGTCAGTTTAGCCATCTGTAAGATGGGCTGTCGTGCCATGTCAAAAAGGTAATGGAAGCCAAGTGCTTAGAACACAACCCGGACTAGAACAGCACTTGGCCAGTGTTAGTGACTCCTCCCGTGCCTCAAAAACCTATCTCCTTGTCCTAAGTGAGTAGTCCCTCCCCAGGGCAGCGTGAGCATGAGCTAGCCCTGCAGAGTGTGGGGCCCTGGCCCAGCAGTCACCAGGTGCACTCTAGCACCAGCTGCCACCAGAGTTCTGACCCTCCAGCCATGAACAGGACCTGGCAGGGGGGAGCAGACAATAGTGACAATAGCGTGGGCCAAGTCACAGTGTTTGGTTTATAATTTGGTTTATAATTAGAACTGATCGAAACAAGTTCCATGGGGGGAAAAAAACAGGATGCCGCACTGAATGTACAAAGTAATTTCAAATGAATAAAGTACTCAAGTATTAAAAAATGAAAATATATCTGTACACTAATGTTAGTTTGCTTTGAGTCAGGGGATCATGGGTAATTTCAAATGGTTTTGTATTTTTTGAATTTTCTGCAATGAGATTTTATCATGCTTTTATAAAGAAATACACAAAAGGATACTTCAAGAAGTTCACAGAAAATAGAATTAAAGGGTAAGTTTATATTGATGCCAAAAAAATTGAAATGCTTGCATATGAGGAACCTTCATGAGAAATGTACATTACGAATAAAGCATGCATGGATTTCAAAAGCGTTTGGCACCAAAATAAATTACTTTTAGTTCTGTTCTTCCATGAGCTTTGGGAAGTCCCCTTGAGCCTACACACACACATACACACACAGACACACACCCACACACATTTGTATATACCTGCACTAACAGCTCTCTAAGTCTAGGCCCCTGTACCCCTAACCTGGTTTCATGCAGAGAGAAGCCAGTTGGTCCAGCCTGGACATCCACTTGCAAGACCAACCACACCAAGGCCTGTGGCCCACCCGACAGAGAGAGGTGGGTTCTGAGCCAGTGCAGATGGCCTCATGGTGCCCCATGCTGTGGCAGTGCAGTAATGTTTCCTGGTGACAGGGGCAGCAAATAACAGGGACTGTGTGTCCCCAAGTCCCAGGCTCGTCTCAGACAGATAAATAAACTTCCCTGTGGCACCAGATTAAGTCTGTGGCAGCCATGCACATTGGCAGGCAATCAGATGCCTACAAAGAGTTTGGCCAGGCTAAGGAAAAACTAGCCCGCCTACACTAATTAGGTGAGCTCTGCCTCTCCACCTCACTACTGTGCTCACTTGGCAAGGCAGGGACCATCTGGAGGGACCACCCAGTGGAACAGCCCCAGGCAAGCAGGACAGGAATTGGAGCAACTGCCTAGTGAGCAGCTTCCCAACAGAGACGCTCCATCCCAAGTCATGAAAGAGCCGATTACAGCACAGAGAGTTCTAGCAATCTGTACAAAGCCAAGCAGCTGGGAAGTCATGGAATCAGGAGTCAGCTCCTGCCTGGCAATGGCCTCCTCCCACCTATCTGAGGCCCTGAACAGAGCTGGAATGAACTTAAAGTGGAGGCTTCATACAAGGGAACTTCATGGAGAGCATGCAGAAAACAACACGGAACACTCAAGTATGGGAGTTGTGTCATCCGCCCACCTGAATGTGAAGCCCAGCTTTGCCCTTCAGCAGCTCTCGGGACAGGGAGGGCTGCGAGTCCTCTGTCAGCAATGATGCCCTGTCCTCAGAGGAGGTGGTAACGGAGTCGGCATGATGGTAACACGAAGCAATGCGAAGACTTAGCACAGCAACACGGTACCCAGAAACTGCTGGGATGATGGATGACAAAGCCCAGGACCCAGTGAGTTTGCTTCTCACATTCCACACTGCCCGTTTCACTCGTGCAAGGACCATTGAGTGCACAGCAACTGAGGAGTCTCATGGAAGACATGAGGCAAGGTTCTGCGGACAAGGGGACCAGGAAGATGTGATCCCTGCCCTCAAGAGGGGTCGGGGACAGGTATCTGACTGCACAGTGGAAGCCCCCAACATAGACCAGATGGAGATGAGGCTACCGTGAATCTGAGTAATGTCTAAATATCACCACCACTGCATCATAGAGAACGGGGACAGTAACTGCCTGCTGAATTCACTGCCCACATCTGGGGGCCCAGAACTAAAGGAAGACTCATTGCCCAGTGGCTTGAACTGCTGGGTCCCAGACTTGGCGGCTGCCCATCTAGCCTATCAGAAATGCATAACTAGTGGGGCAGAGGGCTACATGTTACAACCAGCTACAGCACTCTCATCGCCTGTCCAGAGGGCTTTTCCTTCCTCAAAAGTGCTTCACTGGAGAGATGAACTCTGGGGCTGAGGCCACAGAGCCCTAGGGGCAGGGGGAACGAGAGGCGGTGGTGTGTGGCGGAGAAGGGAGGTGGGAGGAACATCAACCCTGACTGTAGCTGAGCTGCAGGAAGCACCTGCCAACCACAACTCCAAAGGAAGGGGAGGGGCAGTTGGCAAACGTGGGCTCAGTGCTAAGTGCTGTCACTGAAACACCACGAGCCAGGCAGCTGGTGTCTGTGTGTGCTCCCCTGAGCAGGTACCTGCTAAGATCAGTGTATATATTTTCTCCCTAACTTCTGCATGGGCTCTGCTCCCCATCCCACCTTAGGAAGGGCACCAAGTCCACACAGAATCCGGCACTCTGCTGTCCAACCCTGACTGCAAGCCTGTGAAACGGTGCCATTCTTTCAAGTTTAATTCTTTACATGAGTGTGGTGCACCAAGATCCTGGGATAACCGCCTGGGAATCTGGCATCCAGTGGTCTCTGAGCTGCAGGGCCGAGCATCCTGCATTCTCCTGCCCTTCAGCCCTTCTCTCTTAGGTCCCATCTGAGAGCCCTGGGGACCTACCCTCCGGTCTAGTGCAGGGCAAGTTGGGAAGAGGAGCAGCAGGAGGTGGGGGCTACTCCCAACCACTGGATTTTAGCAAGTCCCACTGTGTGCGCCTAAAGGCCTTCCACTTTCTCTTGAGATCAAACTTCTCCATCATGACCCTGGTAAGAAAGCCACTGCCATCTGGCGCACAGTGGACCAGCAGTATGGAAGGCTCAGTCACTCAGCAGTTTCCAGGTCCTTCTAGGAGACACACCCAGAAATCTACTCACTGTGGCAAGTGGTGTGGAGCACGAAAACACAGGATGTATAGCTAGAGCTCCATTCCATTAGTTGAGCAGGTCTGACTCCTACATCCCTCCGGGAGCCCCCAGCAGTGTTTATGTACTAAGCCCATGCCTGGTGCGGCCACTGACATGTAAACTTGGTGCACATACATTCAACTGTTGCCAAGGGAGGTGAGCATCTCTGCAACAGAGGACAAGCAAAACATGTGAGGCTGGAGAGGTGGAATTCACTCGACTGGATGGGGAAGCTAAGCATTCGGGAGGGGACACATGACCTGGGCTGCTGAGTGGACAGAACAGGACATGCACAGAGAACAGCCAGGAATGAATGGAACCCAGCAAGCAGTGAGTGCAGAGACCATGGAGCCTAGTGGCACAGAGGTGAGTCCGACTCATGCTGCAGTCTCCAGGGCACAGGCATCACCAGCAGTGGGAGGCACTCACTGTGGGCTCACCCAGCAAAAGATGAACAGCTGATGGCAAAGAACAGACACCCGGACAGGCAGAGGCAGCAATGGCGGGGAAGGGGAGCGGAGCGCCTAACCCCTCCCTGGACAACCCCACCCTGTCCCTCTGCTTGCACAGGACATGCTGCACCTGCCCCTGTCCAGCTTTGGTACCACATCCTCAGCCCCATGAGGACACAGATCACAGTCCCTGAAGCACAGTGGGCACCAGGGAGAACTAAGGGATAAATGTGGGCAGGGATCTGAATGTAGGCTAAGAAACTGAGCAGAGGAAAATGATTTTAAAATGTTCAAGAAAGGGGGGAGCTGGCGCTGTGGCATGGCAGGCTAAACCTCCACCAGCGATGTCAGTATCTCATATAGGCACCCGTTCGAGTCCCAGCTGTTCCACTTCTGATTCAGCTACCTGCTGACTGCCTGGCAAAGCAACAAAGGATGGCCCAAGTGCCTGGGTCCCTGCCACCCATGTGGGAGACCCAGAAGAAGCGGCTGGCTCCAGGCTGCAGTTTGGTTCAGTCTTGGCCGTCGTGACCCTCTGGAGAGTGAACCAGCAGATGAAATATTTCTCTCTCTGTCTCTTTCAGTCTCTCACTCTGCCTTTCAAATTAAAAAAATTATTTTTTTTAAAAAGGGTTCAAGGTGCTGGCCTTGTGGTATAGTGGGTAAAGCTGTTGCCTGCAGTGCAGGCTTCCCATATGGCTACCAGTTCAAGTCCTGGCTGCTCCTCTTCCAATCCAGCTCCCTGCTAATGCACCTGGGAAAGCAGGAGAGGATGGCCTACATGCTTGGGCCCCTGCACCACATGGGAAACCTGGATGGAGTTCCAGGTTCCTGGCTTCAACCTAGCCAATCCCGGGCCATTACAGCCATTTGGGGAGTGAACCAGCAGATGGAAGATCTCTTTCTTTGTATTTCCCCCTCTCTTTGTAACTCGGCCTTTAAAGTAAATAAATAAAACTCTTTGTAAGATAGATGATAGATAGATAGATAGATAGATAGATCGATCTGACCTGAATATCTCTGATGTCTCCCAGGCACCAGCAGACTAGGGCAGCAAACCTCAGCTCTTGTCCCCACTCACAGGGGTGGTCACACAGCAGTCACTCTTTGGATACTCTGGATAATGACTCATTCTGGAATTACTGCATGAGGGGAAGACTATATCCCGGTGAGTATCCAGGGAACACATTAAGCTGCCAGCAGTCAAATGTCTCAAGCCAAGTGAGGCAGCTGGTCACTAGCAGATAACCCAGCAACAGCAACATCCAGGAGAGGGAAAGCAAACCCTGAGGAATCTGAGGAGTGTAAGGGGCTGGGGCATCCCACACACACGTGCAGCAGGAGCAGTGCATGAGAAGAGGTATGGAAACTGCCGCCTGGTCTACGACCCACCACGACACAGGCCAGAATGTCAGTGACGCTCCAGGTCTCACACACAGAACCCTGGGAGGCCAGCATGAGGACACTCAGACACTGAATGCTCTGCTTATGTTGTAGGAAACTCTGTGCATTCAGTGATGTGTGCAAGGCACAGGCAATGCCACACTCAGGGACCACCTGATGACAAACAACCAAAGCCTTTATGGCTAAGACACAGCACGCAGCTGTGGGCAGGCCAGTGAGCCATCTCTGTGGCTGCAGTGTCATGGAAAGCTACACAGCTTGGGCACCAGATTGAAGACCAGGCCCTGCTCGCAGGGGGACATTCCTGTTTGTTTCTGTGCTACCAGACACAATGAAGAAAGCAGCTTCTCAAAAATCCCACAGTGGGACGGACTGCCAGAGGGAAAAGGAGAAAACAGAAGTCAACCCTCGGGCGCACATCACTCATTCTCCCCCTGAAATAAGTGGTGTCAGCATCATAACTCTGAGTAGCATTGGATGACGAGCAGAAACTGCTCAGCTCTGCCTGTGCTTGCCGGCTCCTCCCTGTGCCCAGGCTGAGCTCCAGCATACGTGGGAAAAGATGCAGCACAAGAAGCTCAGCCCAATCAAAATCTGCATTAATCTTCAATTACACAGGCATGGAGTCAGCACTTCTTGTTGAAGAAAAAAAGACATCGAAGAGTGTGTATGGCTATGGCTACATATGTGCATGTGTCTGCATGTGTGCACACCCTTACACACAAGGATCACAGAACATTAGTTGGAAAGCTTAAACAAACAGTAGACTTTTCTAAATCTGGGACTATTTAAGCAAAAGTGAGAGTTGACATCTTCCCAAGTCTACAAAGGACGACTTGTTACTGGTGAATTATAGGTAAATGTTTAAATCACTAGACAATCCTGGTCCTGAAATGCAGTGCAGTGTAACAGCTCATCTCCCTGGAAGGAATGTGTACATACTCCACTAAGAGACTATCGAAACTTAGAGTAGAGTGGGGTCAAGTGGCAGGAGAGAGCATCAGCAGCCTATTTGTAGACGTAGACAATGGCATGGCTGAGAAAGGACTTCAAAGGCCAATCCCGTTCACATAGCTACAAAGACAAGACAATAGCTTGGAATCAATTTAGCCAAGGATGTGCAATAGCTGAGAATCACAAAAGATTACAGAATGAAATAGAAGAGGACACCAAAAAACACAAAACAACACAACAACAACAAATTGAGCAGCTTCTGCATGGCCAAAGACACACTCAGCAAAGTGAAGAGGCAAACTAACAGTTGCAAAGCATGCAAATAACTGATAATCAACTGCCGGAAACTTTCAAGAAACTCAACACCAGCAAAACAAACCACCCACTCAAGAAATGGGCAAGGGACTTCAACAGGCTAAATATTTCAAGAAAGCAAATCTAAATGGCCAGCAAACACATGCAGAAATGCTCAGGATCACTAGCCATCAGGGAAATGCAAGTCGATACGACAACAGCCTGGAGGATGTGGGGGGAAAGGCACCCTCATCCACTGCTGGTGGCAATGTAAACTGGTATCGCCACTGTGGAAAGCAGAATGGAGGTAAGTCAGAAATCTGAATGCAGGCGTCCCATATGAGCCAGCCATTCCACCCCTGGGAATACACCCAAGGGAAAAGAAATCAGCATACGAAAAAAAAAGAGTGATCTCTGCCCGCATATTTCCTACAGCTCACTTCACAAGAGCAAAGATATGCAATCAGTCAACATGCCGATCTCCTGAAGACTGAATAAAGACATTATGGGCTATGGACACCATGCCATGCATATACAGACTGCATAGCCTGGCGACTGTGCATCCTACTGCAGTAATAAGCAGAGGCCTGTGAAAACCTCTCTGTCTACACCATGACTTCGTTTCCTTCAATATGTTCCCAGTAGTGGGTACATCCATACAGTTTTCCATGTTGACAGGACTAATTTCACATGAGAAACTGTATTGCTATGCAGGCATATACTACAGAATACAGCCATCGGAGCCATAAACCCAATTTTCCCTTCAAACACTAGAACAGCAAAGTACATCTTAAGAAACTGGAAGGAGGAAAAAGATTCCAACGGAAATCAACCCAACGGCACAGAAAATATCACAACAGACATTCAGTGAGACCAAACTACAGTGCTTGAAAGCTCAGTCAACCTGACAAAACGTTTATTCACAGGAGGCGGGGCGGGGGGGGGCAGAATCAAGGGACTTGACAACAGAAATGACAGAGAGGACATCACTACCAACCTTGCCAAAATAATCATCCAAAAACGCTATGGGAAATACAAGCCACAAGGATTTGGTCAACCTAGATAGAGTGGATGGGCTCGCAGAAAGACGCAAACCACTAAAACTGGATACAGTGAAACGAGAAACTCTGAGTACACTTATAATTTGCAAAGACACTGTAGTAGCAGGGAAACCGAACCAAACAAACCAGACAGACACGAAGAAAAGTCCAGGACCCGATGGCTCCACCGGTGGGAACTCCCATGGAAAAGAAAATTAAAATCGGTGATTCGCAAACCCTTCCAACACGGAGATGAAGAGGAAAAGCCTTCCATTTCATTGCATCAGAGCAGCCTTATCCCAACATCCAACACAAGCACAACATATGGAAAATGGCACACACAGATCCGTCACGAATGTGTCACATGCCTCAACAAAATATCACCAGACGAGAGCGGCAAGATGGCGAAATAGGAAGGGAGCACACTGATAGTCCAGGAAGTGACAGTTTAATAAAAGCGGAGATACTGCAGGTTCAAGGAAGAGTAGGGGAAGAAACAGCAGACGAAACTCTTCCGGAACTAGTGATACACAGTGGACCTGCATGGAGAGTGTGGGAGCCCAAATTCGGGACACCAGCGGCAGACTCAACACACCAGCGCTGGAACGCGAGGTGAGCCAAACCTCAATAGCCTGAGAAACCGGTGGGATAGCAGAAAGAGGAGACTAGAGGGAACGAGGCTTGAAACTCCGTGGGGAAAAGTTCACCAGGCTAACTGGAAGAGAGAGAGAGAGAGAGAGAAAAAAAAAGTGACCGATACAAACACGAGTTTCTCTCTCTCCACTCACCTCCCAAAGGCGAGCAAGACAAAGAGCAGGCGCCATTTTGGACATACATCATAAGCAGGGTGACGTCAGGTCTGCATCGGCCCTGAGCCTAGCAGAAAAACCTGATGGGGGGGGTGAAATTACAAGAGATTAGGATCTAACTTGCAACCCAGTGGGAGACTGCAGGAGAATTGGAGCCCACACTGAGAGCAGCATAGCCAAAATAAGAACTTAAATAATAATCTCATAGCTAGATTCACTTTGCCATCAGCAAGTATATAGTAAGTAGAAAAAACCTCCCTTTCAGACCAAAGGGAAAGAAAGTTTTAAAGTGAGAATACAATTTTCCTCATGGGCATTGTCTACCTTAGAAAAACTACTACAGAACAAGCCTGTGACTATAGACTTGCAGTTCAGGCCACCGAAGATTAGAGATGGGACTTGGGCACTCCCTTGACTTGCATCCTCTGGTTTGCTTTAACAAATCAAGGAGGAAAAGAGAGCTAGGCATCAGAAGCAATGGGTGGCAGGCCTATTAATGGCTGATCTGTACAGTGATCTGCCCTCAAGGAGACCCAACAGGCCAGTCTACTGTAGTGGCTTTCAATGTGGTAAGTCTGGGCTTCAGCAGAAGTCAACTTGTGAAGAGCCCTGGCAGCTCTGCCAAGAGTTGGATCACTGGAAATGGACCTGCCCTGGAGTCGAAGGATGCCCAGGTCAGAGCCACAGATCTTATTGGCTCTAAGCTGAAAAGCCCTTCACTCAGCCCAACTTCCAAAGCGACCACTGCAGCTGAGGGGATGGCCAAGTAGGGTCAGCAACATTGAAGGCAGAACTATAAATTTCTTGTTAGAGATGCCCCCTGCCTTTACCTGGCCAGCCCTCCTCCCAGGCCAGCCAAGTAATGAAAGTCAACAGAGTGCCTTCCCCCAGGAGGTTCACACCTAACTTACGATGTACCCCATGTGAAGAGATAGATAGGTCTGGGCCACTTAACTTACAAGGCCTAAAGCCCACCAGATTATTATGAAGCCTCTTCTATCAGGTTCTATTTCCCTCTCAATCAGAAAACTTAATTGTAGCTTGACAGCACCTTTCTTGGCTCCTCTAATAATGACTCTGTCCTTTGTTCTAGACCCTATCTAGCACACTTGGGCCTCATTCCTTCGTAATCATAACCTCTACTCTACCTCCAATGGCTCTACTCCCAACCTGTGTGTACAGATGGTCCTCTTCCCCACTTAATGCTGTATAATTGTTCAGACCTGGTTAATGCCACTCTTAGGATCATTTGTTACTATCCTCACCCTGTGTTTTATGACCTTGTCTAAATATGATCAGAGTCGACGAACTTGGAAGGCTTCCAAAGCCATGGCAACTCATGACGACAGCCTAGGGTGGTTACTGGCGTCATAAACTAGAGTGTCAATTTGTTGGGTCAACAACAAGAGTCACTGTGCACTTGCTTCTCATGTGGTATCTATGTCCTTAATGTGCTGTACATTTTGATTTAATGTTATTAACTAGTACTCAAACAGTATGTTTCATTTGTGTTTCTACGTAGGTGCAAACTGTTGAAATCTTCATTTAATATATACTAAACTGATCTACTTTATATAAAGACAATTGAAAATGAATCTTGATGTGAATGAAAGGGAAGAGGGAGCGGGAGAGGGGAGGGTTGTGGGTGGGGAGGGAGTTATGTGAGGGGGAAGCCATTGTAATCCACAAGCTGTACACTGGAAATTTATATTTATTAATACTAATAAAAAATTTAAAAAAATAAAAAATAAATGAATGTTAAATAAAATATTACCAGACGCCATCCAGAAGCACAACCAAAGCTCAGCACACTGTGCGCAACCGAGAGTTACTCCGCAAATGCAAGGGTGGCTACCCTACACAATCAATCGATCCCAGAACAGAACACACACGGGGAAGGCACACAAAGTATCCCGACAGACACAGAAAACCTCGTTCACAAAAACGTCCCTGACTCTTGCCATACTAAAACACAAATCCTCAGATCAGGAACGGACCGTACACCTCGGCCTGACAAGGCTCTTTCATGAAAAGCCCACAGAGCGCTGACATCACACCCAACGCGAGGAACCCTAACCTGGCCTCCGAGACCAGGAAACAGACACGCACTTTCGCTCTCGATCCTCCCAGCAACAGTCTCTGAGGTCTAGAGCAGGGCGGCTGGGCCCTCAAAAAGCAAACCGACGGGAACGCGGGGCCGTTCCGGGAGGACACCGAGCCACCTCTGCTCTCGCACAGCTGCTAGCACCCTGGGGACCCGTCCAGACCATCCGCACAGCACCACCACGACACCTCCGGCGCCTTCGGGACACAAGAGCAACAGGCACACGGGCAGCCAAGACCCCTAGCGGGAAATCGCAACAGCCGCGCGCATCACTCACCTCCAATGGGGGCTTGGGCTGCTGGTGGGACAGAGGTCCGCGAAGGCCGTTGCTTCCAGGAAGGGACCAAAGAAGAGCCACGGGCCTGGGAAACGGCGCGGCAACCTCGGACATGCAATCTCTCTGATCCAGGCCTGATTCTGCGGCATCTGGCTCTCCCTGAGGCTCGGCCACCAGCGTTGAGGACCGCTCCTCTCCTCACCACTTGCGCAGGCACTGGAGCAGGAGCGGACCCGCAGCGCTGACTCCCAGCAGAGCACCGCGGGGCAGTCTGCGCCGGGCGTGCAGGTGCACTTCCGGGTCACAGCACCAGGCGCAGGCGCACTCCCCACAGGCCGTTACCATGGCACCGCAAGACGCACCTGCACACTGCTACAACCAGCGTCCGAAGCCCAGGTCCGCTTCCAGTCCGCCTCTCCAGGCTGTGACCAGGAATGCAAACGCTGATGGCCCAGGTTCTTTGGGCCCCACCTCCCTGCCTCGTGGGAGTCCTCAATGGAGCTCCTGCCTCCTGCCTCCTCGCTTCTGCCTGGCCCAGCGCTGGCCTTTCGTTGCAGCCGCTTGGGGAGAGAAGCAGTGCAGGAGGCATCACCAGCGCTCGCTCTCGCTCTCTCTCACTCTGAGTGATCATCCATCTGGGGGTTCACCCCTGAGGTGGCTACAGAGGCCCGGACTGGGACAGAAGCCAGGGGCTGAAGCAGAAGCCAGGGCCTTTAGCCGGCACTCCATTCTGGGCCCAGGGGCCTAAGTCCTTGGGCCGTCTCCCTCTGCTTTCCCAGGCAGCTTAGCAGACAGCTGGATCGCACGGCGAACGGCTTCCGGGAGGGTCGGCGCTGTGAGGTAGCGGGTGAAGCCACCGCCCGCAGTGCCGGCTTCCCACATGGGCGCCAGTTCGAGTACAGCTGCTCCACTTCTGACGCAGCTCTCTGCTGTGGCCTGGGAAGGCAGCAGAAGACGCCCCAAGTCCTTGTGCCTCTGCACCCATGATGACATCTCAGCGAGGCTCCTGGCTCCTGGCTTCAGATACTCTCAGCTACGCCCATTGCAGCCAACTGGGTAATGGACCAGCAGATGGAAGACTTCTCTCCTCTCTTCCTCTCTCGCTCTCGCTCTCGCTCTCACTCTCGTTCTCCCTCCCTCCCTCCCTCCGTCCCTGTCTCCCTCCCTGCCTCCCTCTCATCTCCTCTGTGTGTAACTCTCAATGTCAAATAAATAAATAAGGTCTTCGAGGAAAGTAAAGAAATTCAAAAAGGAAGACATAGCTATAAATAGAATACCACATCAAGGCCAACTACTAGAGATTTTTCTTTAGAATTTGGTATTATATGCATTACCTACCCTATTAACCCAGAATTTGAGAAAGCGTTTAACTCGGTCTTAGAACAGATTTTGGCACCCAGTCATTCTCTTCTTCCTTACAAACATTCTGTGTGGCATTGTCTCTCACTTGCACATGAGGAAATCTTTCGAATTTACGAATTCAGACACTTACCTACCCACTGGCACAAGGACTTGAAACACCTGCGATCTACAAGTTCTCCACAGAACACAGGTCTGCTTCCCAGTCCCCGCCCTCCACAGTCTAGCCCTGCCTTTAAAGTATGGATGCTGTTGGAAATAGACCAAATCGTGTCTTCCACAAAGCAAGAGAGAATACAGAAAGGAAGCATCTGAGGTCACTGTCGGCATTTTCGGCGTGCACATTATCATGTTGGTACTTTGTCTCTCATTGCTCAATGTCAGTTACATATTGAGAGGGGGGAAGTCCAACTATCCCTATTTGCAGATGACATGATTATATATATATATATATATATATATATATATATATATATATATATATGAGATCCAAAAGATTCCACTAAGACACTATCAAAACTCAGAGTAGAGTGTGCTAAAGTGGCAGGAGAGAACATCAGCAGCCTATCTGTATACACAGACAATTTCATGGCTGAGAAAGGACTTCAAAGGCCAATCCCGTTCACATAGCTACAAAGAAAAGACAATAGCTTGGAATCAATTTAGCCAAGGATGTGCAATAGCTGAGAATCACAAGAGATTAAAAAATGAAATAGAAGAGGACACCAAAGACAAACAAACAAACAAACAAAAACAAACCACCACCACAACAAATTGAGCAGCTTCTGCACTGCCAAAGACACACTCAGCAAAGTGAAGAGGCAAACTAACAGTTGCAAAGCATTCAACTGATAAAGAATCATCTGCCGGGGACTTTCCAGAAACCCCACACCAGCAAAACAAACCACCCACTCAGAAATGGGTAAGGGACTTCAACAGAGTAAATATTTCAAGAAAGCAAATCTACATGGCCAGCAAACACATGCAGAAATGCTCAGGATCACTAGCCATCAGGGAAATGCAAGTCGATACGACAACGGCCTTGAGGACGTGGGGGGAAAGGCACCCTCATCCACTGCTGGTGGGAATGTAAACTGGTATCGCCCCTGTGGAAGGCAGTATGGAGGTAAGTCAGAAATCTGAATGCAGGCGTCCCATATGAGCCAGCCATTCCACCCCTGGGAATACACCCAAGGGAAAAGAAATCAGCATACGAAAAAAGAGTGATCTCTGCCCGTGTATTTACTACAGCTCACTTCACAAGAGCAAAGATATGCAATCAGCCAACATGCCCATCCCCTGAAGATTGAATAAAGACATTATGGGCTATGGACACCATGACATGCATATACAGACTGCATAGCCTGGCGACTGTGCATCCTACTGCAGTAATAAGCAGAGGCCTGTGAAAACCTCTCTGTCTACACCATGACTTCGTTTCCTTCAATATGTTCCCAGTAGTGGGTACATCCATACAGTTTTCCATGTTGACAGGACTAATTTCACATGAGAAACTGTATTGCTATGCAGGCATATACTACAGAATACAGCCATCGGAGCCATAAACCCAATTTTCCCTTCAAACACTAGAACAGCAAAGTACACCTTAAGAAACTGGAAGGAGGAAAAAGATTCCAACGGAAATCAACCCAACGGCACAGAAAATATCACAACACACATTCAGTGAGACCAAACTACAGTGCTTGAAAGCTCAGTCAACCTGACAAAACGTTTATTCACAGGAGGCGGGGCGGGGGGGGACAGAATCAAGGGACTTGACAACAGAAATGACAGAGAGGACATCACTACCAACCTTGCCAAAATAATCATCCAAAAACGCTATGGGAAATACAAGCCACAAGGATTTGGTCAACCTAGATAGAGTGGATGGGCTCGCAGAAAGACGCAAACCACTAAAACTGGATACAGTGAAACGAGAAACTCTGAGTACACTTATAATTTGCAAAGACACTGTAGTAGCAGGGAAACCGAACCAAACAAACCAGACAGACACGAAGAAAAGTCCAGGACCAGATGGCTCCAGCGGTGAGAACGCCCTTTTGGAAGATAATTAATATCCGTGGTTCGCAAACCCTTCCAACAAGCAGATGAAGAGGAAAAGTATCCATTGCATCCCATCGCAGCAGCCTTATCCCAACATCCAACACAAGCACATCATAAAGAAAATGGCACACACAGATCCGTCACGAATGTGTCACATGTCCCAACAAAATATTACCAGACGCCATCCAGAAGCACAACCAAAGCTCAGCACACTGTGCGCAACCGAGAGTTACTCCGGAAATGCAAGGGTGGCTACCCTACCCAATCAATCGATCCCAGAACAGAACACACATGGGCAAAGCCCACCAACTATCCCGACAGACACAGAAAACCTCGTTCACAAAAACGTCCCTGACTCTTGCCATACTAAAACACAAATCCTCAGATCAGGAACGGAACGTACACATCAGCCTGACAAGGCTCTTTCATGAAAAGCCCACGGAGCGCTGACATCACACCCAACGCGAGGAACCCGAACCTGGCCTCCGAGACCAGGAAACAGACACGCACTTTCGCTCTCGATCCTCCCAGCAACAGTCTCTGAGGTCTAGAGCAGGGCGGCTGGGCCCTCAAAAAGCAAACCGACGGGAACGCGGGGCCGTTCCGGGAGGACACCGAGCCACCTCTGCTCTCGCACGGCTGCTCGCACCCTGGGGACCCGTCCAGACCATCCGCACAGCACCACCGCGACTCCACCCGCGCCTTCGGGACCCAAGAGCAACAGGCACGCGGGCAGCCAAGACCCCCAGCGGGAAAACGCAACAGCCGCGCGCGTCACTCACCTCCAACGGGGGCCCGGGCTGCTGGCGGGACAGAGGTCCGTGAAGGCCGTTGCCTCCGGAAGGGGCCGAAGAGGAGAAACGCACCTGGAAACGGCGCGGCAGCCTCGGACACGAAGCCTCCCTTCATCCCGGCCTGACCCTGGGGACGCTGGCTCTCCCTCAGGCTCGGCCAGCAGCGTCGAGGACGGCTCCTCTCCTCACGGCTTGCGCAAGCTCTGGAGCAGGAGCGGACGCGGCGCTGACTCCCAGCGGAGCACCATGGGGCATTGGCGCCCGGCGTGCGGGTGCACTTCCGGGTCACAGCACCAGGCGCAGGCGCACTCCCCACGGGCCGTCACCATGGCACCCCAGGACGCACCTGCACACTGTTGCATCCAGCGTCCGAAGCCCCAGGGCCGCTTCCAGTCCGCCTCTCCAGGCTGTGACCAGGAACGCAGACGCTGATGGCCCAGGTTCTTTGGGCCCCACCTCCCTGCCTCGTGGGTGTCCTCAATGGAGCTCCTGCCTCCTGCCTCCTGCCTCCTCGCTTCTGCCTGGCCCAGCGCTGGCCTTTCGTTGCAGCCGCTTGGGGAGAGAAGCAGTGCAGGAGGCATCACCAGCGCTCGCTCTCGCTCTCTCTCACTCTGAGTGATCATCCATCTGGGGGTTCACCCCTGAGGTGGCTACAGAGGCCCGGACTGGGACAGAAGCCAGGGGCTGAAGCAGAAGCCAGGGCCTTTAGCCGGCACTCCATTCTGGGCCCAGGGGCCTAAGTCCTTGGGCCGTCTCCCTCTGCTTTCCCAGGCAGCTTAGCAGACAGCTGGATCGCACGGCGAACGGCTTCCGGGAGGGTCGGCGCTGTGAGGTAGCGGGTGAAGCCACCGCCCGCAGTGCCGGCTTCCCACATGGGCGCCAGTTCGAGTACAGCTGCTCCACTTCCGACGCAGCTCTCTGCTGTGGCCTGGGAAGGCAGCAGAAGACGCCCCAAGTCCTTGTGCCTCTGAACCCATGATGACATCTCAGCGAGGCTCCTGGCTCCTGGCTTCAGATACTCTCAGCTACGCCCATTGCAGCCAACTGGGTAATGGACCAGCAGATGGAAGACTTCTCTCCTCTCTTCCTCTCTCGCGCTCGCTCTCGCTCTCACTCTCGTTCTCCCTCCCTCCCTCCCTCCGTCCCTGTCTCCCTCCCTGCCTCCCTCTCATCTCCTCTGTGTGTAACTCTCAATGTCAAATAAATAAATAAGGTCTTCGAGGAAAGTAAAGAAATTCAAAAAGGAAGACATAGCTATAAATAGAATACCACATCAAGGCCAACTACTAGAGTTTTTTCTTTAGAATTTGGTATTATATGCATTACCTACCCTATTAACCCAGAATTTGAGAAAGTGTTTAACTCGGTCTTAGAACAGATTTTGGCACCCAGTCATTCTCTTCTTCTTTACAAACATTCTGTGTGGCATTGTCTCTCACTTGCACATGAGGAATTCAGATACTCTCAGCTACGCCTATTGAAGCCAACTGGGTAATGGACCAGGAGATGGACGAATTCTCTTCTCTCTCTCTCCCTCTCCCTCTCCCTTTCCCTCTCCCTCTCTCCCTCCCTCCTTCTCATCTCCTCTGTGTGTAATTCTCAATGTCAAATAAATAAAAGAGATGTTCAAGAAAAGTAAAGAAATTAAAAAAGAAGACATAGCTCTAAATAAAATACCACATCAAGGCAAGCTACTAGTGATTTTTTATAATTTGGTATTGTGTGTACAAATCAGGTTAGCATAGAACACTGGAGGTGCCACCAGAACCCACAGAGCTCAGAGGTATACTTAAGCTTCTGCTATGCTGTTCCTAGGGAACGACATTACATGGGTGGTATTGCCCTGCTGCTCTCAAACAGTCCCAACTGGGAGTCTGACTGCCGAGCCTGCCTAGGACCACGGCCCTGGGCACCACTCATTATGTCCAACTCACTTATTGGGGAGAAGTTGGGATCTATTTACCCACTGCCCACTTAGAGGAACACGCAGTGCAGAGGCACAGAGCACCACACAAACCAATAAAATCCACCGCATCTGATGCTTGAAGCCTGGTAAGACGTCCTCTTGACTTTCTCCATTGCTAATGCGCCCAGTGCTAAGCCTGCTTGTGAACAGCATAAAGAGAATGTTTTCTTAAGCACCAGCAGGAGGCAAAGGAACTTCCCAATGGTTCCTCAAACACTGCAGAGACAGCAAATTCTATGCAGGCTGCCATGGACTGAACTGTCTGTCCATCTAAAATCCATGTGCTGAGGCCCTGGACCCCAAGGCGAGGGCATGAGGAGGCAAGGCATTTAGGAGGTGGCTGGGGTGGCTAAGCTCAGGAGGGTGGGGTCTCCCCATGATAAGAAGAGGTAGAAACACCAGAGTTCCCCTTGGCCTCCTCCAAGTGAGGACTTAGCGAGCGGGAAAAAAAAAACTCTGCCAGCACCGTGCTCTCGGCCTTCCCAGTCTCCAGATGTGAGAAAGCAATTCCTGCTGCATGATCCACTCATGCTGTGGTGCTATGTTCCAGCAGTCGCAGCTGCCCAACACAGAGTAGCAGGAGAGACACCAACAAGCTCCCTGTTACAGGAAAGCAGATGAAATGGCCGTGCAGGGAGCTGAGCCACAGACGCACGGAGCAGAACTCTGAGAACTTCAGCAACTGCCCAGAGAAGCTGGGGGGAATTCTGAGGCAGATATGCTCACAAGAAAGAACAGGGACCAAGCCGCGGCGCACTAGGCTGATCCTCTACTTGCGGCGCTGGTACCCTGGGTTCTGGTCCAAGTTGGGGCACCAGATTCTGTCCCTGTTGCTCCTCTTCCAGTCCAGCTTTCTGCTGTGGCCCGGGAGGGCAGTGGAGGATGGCCCAAGTGCTTGGGCCCTGCACCCACAAGGGGGTCCAGGGATTGGCGCCTAGCTTCTGGCTTCAGATAGGCGCAGCGCACCGGCCATGGCAGCCATTTCGGGGTGAACTAATGGAGGGAGAATCTTTCTCTCTGTCTCTCTCTCTCACTGTCTAACTCTGCTTGTCACAAAAAAAAGGAAAGAACAGGAACACAACTCAGAACCCACACACTCAGGGGAGGAGCAGGAGAAAGAGGCCCTGTTCATGATCAACACCACAAGACACAAAGTCCTTTGCCTGTCACAGCCAAAACACTGGGAACACAGGACAGAACGAGACAGGGTCCTTGTGCTTCTGCCACGCACCTTCTAAACCATGGCATCTGGCCTAGTGCTTAGGACACCCACGCCGCACATCAGGGCTCGGGCTCCTGACTCCAGCTTCCTGCCAGGGCAGATCCTGGGAAGCAGTGGTAATGGCTCAAATAAGTGGATTCTTGCCACCAATGTCAGAGACCTGCATTGAGTTCCTGATTCCTAGTTTCAGCCCTGGGGCCATTTTGGGCATTTTGGGAGTGAACTAGAAAATGGGAGATCCTTCTCCCCATTTCTCTCTCTCTCAGCCTCCTTTGCCTTTCAAATAAGATGAAAATAAATGAAAATTAAATGCCTGTGAATGTTGTTTCTGCTAGAGATTTGATATCCATATAGGTACACATTCACACACACATGCACACATATCCCAACAAGTAAATAAATAAATTCTTAATCATACGACCCCAAAACATCTAAATGACTAGAAAAAAGCAGAGGGAAATGTCCATGGCATTGGTCTGAGCAGTAATTTCTTGGATGTGACCCCAAAGGCATGGGTGACAAAAGCAAACATACACATATGAGATTGCATACAAGAAAATCCTTCTCCAAGTAAAGGAAACAAGCAACAGTTCTCTCAATAGAGAACTGACCCATACACTGAGAGAGGATACTTGAAATCATTTATCAGGTGAGAAGCTACTATCTTAATACAAAGAACTCAAATGAATCAGTAACAAGAGAACAAACAGCTCCTGAATGGACATTAATCAAAAGAAGACATACAAGTAACTATCTCCAATTATCACAAAAATGCAAATTAAAATCACAACAGAGAGGCCAATGTTGTGACATGGCGGGTGAGCTGCCACCTGAGACGCTGACATCCCACACGGGCACTGGTTTTTGTCCCACTCGCTTCACTTCCAATCCAGCTCTCTGCTAATGCTCTGGGAAAAGCAGTGGAGGACGGCCCACGTGTATGGGCCCCTGCATCCATGGGCTCCTACCTCCTGGCTTTGGCCTGGCATAGCTCTGGCCACTGCAGCCATCTGGGGAGCAAACCAGCAGGTGAAAGAGCCCTCTCTCTGTCCCTCCCTCTCTCTTCCAACTCTATCTTTCAAATAAACATATAAATCTTTAAAATAGATACATAAAAATAAAATCATATAAGATGACATGTCACTCCACCAGACTGGCTATTAACAAAAGACCCAGGCCACAGGTGCAGAAAGAGGGGTCTAGCACACTTCTCAAGGGAACGACAGTCAGTACAGCATGTTGAAAACAAGCATGGAGGGTCCCTCAAAGCTAAAAACAACTCAAACTCTCCCAGGACCCCACCAGCCCACATACGGATTTATGTACATGTGCATGTAAGGTGTATATGTACATGCAAGTATTGTGTGTGGTATCTGTAGGTGAATGTATATGTGTGATATGTTTGTGTACATGCATGTGATATGTACATGTGAATATAATGTGTGCATGTGGTATATACATGAATACATATATGTATATGGCAGAGCCATGTCTGCACTCACATGTCCACTACAGCACTGCTCCCCACGGTCAAGAATGGAAACACATGAATGCACCCTTGGCAGGTGAACGGACAAGGAATGGCAGCTGCAACACAGCTAGGAATACTCGGACCCAAAACACCCACAGGAGGGTCTGTCATTTACAGCATGTTCATGGAGACGAAAGTCACACACTGTATATGAGGACTCCAAAGTCCTTAAAAGACAGGATTGAAATGTTCTTACTGGGGCTGGTGTTACAGCACAGGGGGTTATGTCACCGCCTGTATCCCCAACACCGCATGTGACCACCGGTTCAAGTCTTGGCTACTCCACTTCTGATCCAGTTCTCTACTAACGTGCCAGGAAAAAGAGCAGGAGATGGCCCATGCTTGGGCCCCTGACACACACACTGGAAACCTAGATGGTGTTCCAGGTTCCTGATTTCTGTCAGGCAGTCGCAGCCATTGTGGCTATTTGGGGAGTGAACCAGCAGATGGAAGATATTTCTTCTCAAACACTCTCAGTGTTTGGGTGTGGGTGTGCGTGCTCAGGCATCCCTGTGTGGGTCTCCCTCACCCCACACCCATAACTGCCCCTCAAGTAAATAAATAAATCTTAAGAAACAAAAAAAGGGAAGGGGAAGAAATATCAGAGAGCTGATCTGTCTCCACCCCATGAGAACACAGCAAGCATTTGGCCGCCCTCACCAGGAACCTAACCATGCTAGCACCTGGGTCGGACTTGCAATGCTGTGAACCATCAGAAAATCAATGCCTGTGGTTGGGACAGGCCAGAGGTGGGGTTTGTTACAGCAGCCTGAGCTGACTAACACACCCCCAAGGCCTCCAGAACAGCATGTGACAACCTGACACAGCTAACCTGTGAACTCACGTCCCCACACGGCCAGGTCTGGTGTTGCAGCAGATACAATTCCCATTGCCCCCGGCTCTGTCTCCTTTACTGGCATCACCAGATGGGAGAACTCCATCATCACCACTGTGTGTCCCACCAACACAGCAGGTACACTTGGGGGCAAAAATCACAGCATTCCACTCCCTTAGGATGACCACCTAGCACATCAGGACAAAACGGTCAAGAGTGGGAATTGAGAAATAGTCTCTATACTGTGCCTGCAGTAAGCCACGCTGCTAACAAAGTGCCGGGGCGAGGTCATGGCTCCTGGGCAGTGCACTGCAGAGCCCGGTGTCCAGGTCTGCAGCATGAGGAAACCTTCCAGAGAGACTTGAGGGGAGGAGGAAAAGCTAGGGATGGTTAGTAGGAGGTTTCTGGACTTGTGCTGTGTCCAGCACGATCTTGGTATGTGGCATAGCTTAACAGATGTCACGCTCAAAACCGCCTTCACACTGGCTTTGCGGTCTGTCTCCTGTGCAGCTGCAGCACATGGGGACTTCAGACATTCACAGCAGTTCTCCTTGATGGGCACGGCACCGCTCTAGCCCACACAGATCGCTGAAGCCTTGTGTGTGTTCCTACTCTCCAGTCTGCACTGCAGGCCTGAGGTCCAAACTACCCCGGGACACCTGCTCTGGGTGCTGTACCAGCTCCAGTCAGAAGTTATGCCATTCCTCCCGCACCACGGATGGGACCAAGACCCTCCAGCGACTCATGAAGCCTACAAACATATTACGTGGATTTTAATGAACTCCACTTGTTCGCTTTTTAGCCAGTCCATCCATTCAGGAATGGAATGGGTAAGAGACGCCAGGTGACAGAAAGCCAAGTGGTCCCTGCTTGCTGGGGACAGTTCCAAGGACCCAAGAACACAGGAAATGCAAGCTGACTGCCTCCACGGCCTGTGCATGAGCCACACCACCAGCCACCCCCTTCCTAAGCACAGCCCATGTCAAACAAGTCAACAAGCCTTGCAAAACCTCACCTCCCAACATCCTCTCCTAGCTATTTCTAAGAGTACAGTCTGTAAACAGCAGCCACTGTGTCAGCTGCCCGGTTCACACAACCGGGGATGGGAAGGAAGCATGGGTAGGCCTTGAGCAAGCGCACCTTTAGCGGGAGGAGCACACACACTGAGGCGCCTCAGGAGGGGACTCCAGCCCCACATGCTGCCAGCTCTCCTGCATCAACACAGCCTGCTGCCTCTGTGGAGAGGGCCAGGCCCACTGTCTCCACAGCGGGGTCCCACCTGTCCTTCACAGCCCCACTCACAGGCTACATTCCTGTGGGCCTTGCCTCCCCCCCACACAAACATACACACAACCCTTGCACGCCCTGACAAGTAGGACACTATATTCAAGGGACTTATTCTCCCTCCAATCAATCAATGGAAGGCATCAGCCCCCACCACTGAGATCCAGCACCTGCCTAGAGAGGCAGGCACTGTGAGGGGTAGGAGCACCTGCTTCAGGACAGGGTACCTGGGCTCACCTACCAACCATGGTGCATGTCCTAGGTGAGCCAACAAACTCCTGTGTCTGTCAGTTTAGCCATCTGTAAGATGGGCTGTCAGCCCGTGCTGCAGCTCAATAGGCTAATCCTCCTGCTTGGGTCGCCAGCACATCGGGTTCTAGTCCCAGTCGGGGCGCCGGATACTGTCCCGGTTGCCCCTCTTCCAGGCCAGCTCTCTGCTGTGGCCCGGGAGTGCAGTGGAGGATGGCCCAAGTCCTTGGGCCCTGCACCCCATGGGAGTCCAGGATAAGCACCTGGCTCCTGGCTTTGGATCAGCGCAGTGCGCCTGTCACAGCGCGCTGGCAGTGGCGGCCATTAGAAGGCGAACCAACGGCAAAGGAAGACCTTTCTCTCTGTCTCTCTCTCTCTCTCTCTCACTGTCCACTCTGTCTGTCAAAAAATACAAAAAAAAGGGCTGTCGTGCCAGGTCAACAAGTAATGGAAGCCTAGCTCAACGGGGAAAAAAAAAAGGATGCCACACTGAATGTACAATGTAATTTCAAATGCAACATAGTAAAGTAGAAAAAAAAAGTAATATATCTGTACACTAATATTAGTTTGCTTTGAGTCAGGGGATCATGGGTAATTCCAAATGGTTTTGTTTTTTCTAATTTTCTGCAATGAGCTTTTATCATGCTTTTATAAAGAAATACACACAAAGATACTTCAAGAAGTTCACAGAAAATAGATTTAAAGGGTAAGTTTATTTTGAGGCCAAAAAATTGAAATGCTTGCATATGAGGAACCTTCAAACCATTCATGAGAAATGTACATTATGAATAAAGCATGCATGGATTTCAAAAGCGTTTGGCACCAAAATAAATTACTTTTAGTTCTGTTCTTCCATGGGCTTTGGGAAATCCACTTGAGCCTGCACACACACACACACACATATATGTATAAACCTGCACTAACAGCTCTCTAAGTGGTTTCATGCAGGGAGAAGCCAGTTGGTCCAGCCTGCACATCCACTTGCAAGACCAACCACACCAAGGCCTGTGGCCCACACAACAAAGAGAGGTGGGTTCTGGGCCAATGCAGATGGCCTCATGGTGCCCCACGCTGTGGCAGCACAGTAATGTTTCCTGATGACAGGGGCAGCAAACCACAGGGACTGTGTATCCCCAAGTCCCGGGCTCGTCTAAGCCAGCTGAATAAACTTCCCTGGGGCACCAGATTAACTCTGTGGCAGCCATGCCGATTGGCAGGCAATCAGATGCCTACAAAGAGTTTGGCCAGGCTAAGGAAAAACTAGCCCACACTAATTAGGTGAGCTCTGCCTCTCCACCTCACTACTGTACTCACTTGGCAGGGCAGGGACCATCTGGCGGAACCACACAGCATGAACAGCTCCAGGCAAGCAGGGCAGGAATTGGAGCAACTGCCTAGTGAGCAGCTTCCCAACAGGGATGCTCCATCCCAAGTCATGAAAGAGCCAATTACAGCACAGAGAGTTCCAGCAATTTCCCCAAAGCTAAGTAGCTGGTAAGTTGTGGAACCAGGAGTCAGGGCCTGCCGGGCAATGGCGCCTCCCACCTATCTGAGGCCCTAAATAGAGCCGGAGTGACCTCCAAAGTGGAGTTCACAGGACCAGATGGCTCCACTGGTGAGAACTCCCATGGAAAGGATAATTAAAATCCGTGGTTCGCAAACCCTTCCAACAAGCAGATGAAGAGGAAAAGTCTTCCATTGCATCCCATCAGAGCAGCCTTATCCCAACATCCAACACAAGCACATCATAAAGAAAATGGCACACACAGATCCGTCACGAATGTGTCACATGCCCCAACAAAATATTACCAGACGCCATCCAGAAGCACAACCAAAGCTCAGCACACTGTGCGCAACCGAGAGTTACTCCGGAAATGCAAGGGTGGCTACCCTACACAATCAATCGATCCCAGAACAGAATACACATGGGGAAAGCCCACAAACTATCCCGACAGACACAGAAAACCTCGTTCACAAAAACGTCCCTGACTCTTGCCATACTAAAACACAAATCCTCACATCAGGAACGGAACGTACACCTCGGCCTGACGAGGCTCTTTCATGAAAAGCCCACGGAGCGCTGACATCACACCCAACGCGAGGAACCCGAAACTGGCCTCCGAGACCAGGAAACAGACACGCACTTTCGCTCTCGATCCTCCCAGCAACAGTCTCTGAGGTCTAGAGCAGGGCGGCTGGGCCCTCAAAAAGCAAACCGACGGGAACGCGGGGCCGTTCCGGGAGGAGACCGAGCCACCTCTGCTCCCGCACAGCTGCTCGCACCCTGGGGACCCGTCCAGGCCGTCCGCACAGCACCACCGCGACTCCACCCGCGCCTTCGGGACCCAAGAGCAACAGGCTCGCGGGCAGCCAAGACCTCCAGCGGGTAACCGCAACAGCAACGCGCGTCACTCACCTCCAACGGGGGCCCGGGCTGCTGGCGGGACAGAGGTCCGTGAAGGCCGTTGCCTCCGGAAGGGGCCGAAGAGGAGAAACGCACCTGGAAACGGCGCGGCAGCCTCGGACACGAAGCCTCCCTTGATCACGGCCTGACCCTGGGGATGCTGGCTCTCCCTCAGGCTCGGCCAGCAGCGTCGAGGACGGCTCCTCTCCTCACGGCTTGCGCAGGCTCTGGAGCAGGAGCGGTTCTGCCTGGCCCAGCGCTGGCCTTTCGTTGCAGCCGCTTGGGGAGAGAAGCAGTGCAGGAGGCATCACCAGCGCTCGCTCTCGCTCTCTCTCACTCTGAGTGATCATCCATCTGGGGGTTCACCCCTGAGGTGGCTACAGAGGCCCGGACTGGGACAGAAGCCAGGGGCTGAAGCAGAAGCCAGGGCTTTTAGGCGGCACTCCATTCTGGGCCCAGGGGCCTAAGTCCTTGAGCCGTCTCCCTCTGCTTTCCCAGGCAGCTTAGCAGACAGCTGGATCCCACGGCGAACGGCTTCCGGGAGGGTCGGCGCTGTGAGGTAGCGGGTGAAGCCACCGCCCGCAGTGCTGGCTTCCCATATGGGCGCAAGTTCGAGTACAGCTGCTCCACTTCCGATGCAGCTCTCTGCTGTGGTCTGCGAAGGCAGCAAGAGACGCCCCAAGTCCTTGTGCCTCTGCATCCATGAGGAGTTCTCCTGGCTTCCGATACTCGCTGCTCAGCTCACTGCTGCCAGTTGGGTAGTGTTCCAGCAGGTGGAACACTCTCTCTCTCATCCTCTCTCTCTCTCTCTCTCTCTCTCTCTCTCTCTATATATATATATATATATATATATATATATATATATATCTCCCTCCTTCATTTCCCCCTTCTCTTCCCCTCTTTGTGTAACTCTCAATATCCCTGCTGCTCCACCTGCAGGACAAGTTAAGCCTCTCACAGCTCTCGCCCTTCTGTTACCTGCTCTCTGGTGTTATCTTCCACGCTTCCCCCAAGGCAAGCTGAGGAAATAAGAGGGGAGAAGAGTAGGAGTGTTCTTTGTCCTGTCTCTTCCCTCTTATCCACTTGATTTTCTGTTAGTTTGCTACCTAGCATCCCACGGTTGCTTTGCTTGATTCCAGGTAACCACATTGTGCTGAGCAGAGCCAGGCTTTCCACATAGAATCTGGAAGAACATTCCTTCTCTGGGACTGCTTACCCCAGGGATCCTACCCCGCCATAGGCAGTGTCACTGGCCAAGTGATTGAGTTCTGTGCCACACAAATTATGTTACCTTTAGGGCAGGATCCTTGGACAGTTTTCTGTGGTAGTGGTGGGGGTCATATTTTATAAATGACATAAATGCAAAAACTTGAGCTATGACAACTCAGCATGCGTACTTTACTGGCTGATCTTGCCCTCAGAGCCCTCACCCTTTTTATTTTTTATTTTTATTTTTTATTTTTTTGACAGGTACAGTGGACAGTGAGAGAGAGACAGAGAGAAAGGTTTCCTTTCATTGGATCAGCCCCCAAACACTGCTGAGGCCGGCGCACCGCACTAATCCGAAGCCAGGAGTCAGGTGTTTATCCTGGTCTCCCATGCAGGGGCAGGGCCCAAGGACTTGGGCCATCCTCCACTGCACCCCTGGGTCATAGCAGAGAGCTGGACAGGAGAGGAGCGACTGGGACAGAATCCGGTGCCCCAACTGGGACTAGTACCCGGTGTGCTGCTGTTACAGGAGGAGGATTAGCCTATTGAGCTGCAGCACTGCCCCCCAACCCCCCTTTTTTTTGACAGGCAGAGTGGATAGTGAGAGACAGAGAGAGAGAGAGAGAGAGAGAGACAGAAAGAAAGGTCTTCGTTTTTGCTGTTGGTTCACCCTGCAATGGCTGCTGCAGCCAGCTCATCGTGCTGATCCGAAGCCAGGAGCCAGGTGCTTCTCCCGGTCTCCCATGTGGGTGCAGGGCCCAAGGACTTGGGCCATCCTCCACTGCCTTCCCGGGCCATAGCAGAGAGCTGGCCTGGGAGAGGGGCAACCGGGATAGAATCCGGCGCCCCAACCGGGACTAGAACCCTGTGTGCCGGCGCTGCAAGGCGCAGGATAGCCTGTTAAGCCACGGCGCTGGCCCAACCCCTTTTTTTCTTTCTTTTTTTTTTGACAGGCAGAGTGGACAGTGAGAGAGAGAGAGAGAGAAAGGTCTTCCTTTGCCGTTGGTTCACCCTCTAATGGTCACTGCGGCCGGTGCACTACAGCCGGCTCACCACGCTGATCCGAAGGCAGGAGCCAGGTGCTTCTCCTGGTCTCCCATGGGGTGCAGAGCCCAAGCACTTGGGCCATCCTCCACTGCACTCCCGGGCCACAGCAAAGAGCTGGCCTGCAAGAGGGGCAACCGGGACAGAATCCGGTGCCCTGACTGGGACTAGAACCCGGTGTGCCGGCGCCGCAAGGCAGAGGATTAGCCTGTTGAGCCATGGCTCCAGCCCCCAACCCCTTTTTAAACAACTTTGTTGAAGCCGGCGCCATGGCTCACTTGGCTAATCTTCCACTTGTGGCACCAGCACCCGAGTTCTAGTCCCGGTTGGGGCGCTGGATACTAGTCCCAGTCCAGTCCAGCTCTCTGCTGTGGCCCGGGAGTGCAAAGTGGATGATGGCCCAAGTGCTTGGGTACCTGCACCCACATGGGATAATGGGAGGAAGCACCCAGCTTCTGGCTTCAGATCGGCATAGTGCCGGCCATCGCGGCAATTAGGGGAATGAAACAATGGAAGAAAGACCTTTCTCTGTGTCTCTCTCTCACTCTCCATAACTCTACCTGTCAAATAAAAATAAATAAATAAATAAAAAAGACACAATATAATATATACAGTTTCACATTTATAAGAAAAGATTTTTGTTGAAAAACAGTATACATACCAAGAAGTACACACATGTGTACAGGTAAATGAGTTTTTTGTCCTCTGACCTCACACATAATTAACACTGAAGAACAAACATGACTGTTGCCTCAAGAGCCCTTGGAATGCTTTTACATATTTAAATTTTTTCAATTTATTTTCATTTTATTTGAAAGGCAGGGTGACAGAAAACAAGAGAGTGAGAGTGAGAGCGAGAATAAGAATGAGAGAGAGGGGGAGAGAGAGAGATCTTCCATCTGCTGGTTCACTCTCCAAAATGGCTGCCACAGCTAGTATTATGGGTAAAACAGCAGTGAAGAAAGGCATCGTCAGTTCTTTGTCTCCCGTGAAAGAAACATTTCCACCTGGACACAGCAGTGAGCAAAGCAAGCTTTATTTTATTTAAGTCAGAAACCTGCTGCCACCACAGCCAGGAGGGTTATCCAAGAGAGACAGCCCCCGGAAACTGTCTGTCCAGTCTCTTAAGTACGACTTTGGGGATAAAAAACAGAATAGTAGCTAACAGTCAGTTAGAAGGCTGAGACAAAACGCATCAAAAGGCTGGGTTTGTAATCTTGTCTGTCCTGTCAAGCCTGCTCATGATAAAACAAAAAGGGCTTTCTTTCTGTTTGCACTGTAAACTGAAAACTCAGAGGGTGGAATCACTACTTCCTTCCTATTCTCATGGGAAAGGAGTGGGATAGGCACTTTTGTCTTGCTAAAGGCAGCTTTTGGGGGCACAGAAGAGTTTTGTGCCATCTTAAAGAGATTTCCCCTTCTATTGGCTGTTATTAACTTATCTGCCTCCTCCCACCAGGGCTGGGCTGGGCCAAAGCCAGGAGCCAGGAATTCCCTCGGGGCTCCCACCTGGGTGGCAGGGACCCAAGAACCTGAGCCATCATCTGCTGTCTCCCAGGATGTGCACTAGCAGGAAGCTGGATAGGAGGCAGAGTGTCTGGGACTCTAACCAGGCTTTCTGACCTGGGCTGCTAGTGTACCAAGTGACATCTTAACTGCTGTGCCAAATGCCCATCCCTTTTCCATGTTTTAAGAACATTTTAGGTGGATCTGGATTTTTCTCTGCTTACAATGATGATTCCTTGGAAGCACAGCCAAGTTCATTTTTAGGTGGTGCCTGTGGTGTGGAGTAGGAAGATGTTTGTGTCCCAAGAGACCTGAAGTGTCTTATACATGAGTTAACCCTCAGGTGCAGAGCAACCGTGTCCTAGCCCAGGGGTCAGCAGCAGGAATCCGAATCCTTGTGTCTTCACTCCAGTCCAGTGCTGTGATTTTTACACCAGGGACTCTGCTCTGTGTGAGCATAAGTAAATGTTGTTTTAGGGAGGGGCAGAGGAGGGGATTCTGTTGACCTACTACGTGTAGTTGCTAATACAGGTACCTGACATGTGTTACCCAGCTTAGTCTTGGAGTGACTGCTGAGGTACATGGGGATCTTACTATTTTTCAGGGACTTCTCACTTTTCCTACCTTTCCAGTGAAAGAGCTGAGAGCCACGCAGTGCCAGTGGCCTCTGGGGTTGGACACTGACAACTCCTTACCCTGTGGTCATATTTCTCCTACCTGAGAATGTCTCCCAGGCAGATGGTGAGCACTGGCCATAGGCAGGTCCCCTAGGTGGCCGGGCGTGGGCCTGAGGCTCAGCCCAGCCTTCAGAGGGGCCCGTCTGAGTCCACAGCTGAGTGCAGCTGGTATTTCCAGAACGTTCACAGGGCTGGGATTTGCAGTACTCAGTAATGAGCTGCTTAGCCTTGAGCTTAGCTTCTGAAAGATGTGGAAGCTTGGGATTCTATTCAAAGTCAGAGTCCAGGACTGGGCACCCGGCAGGTGTCGGAGGCCACCCGACAAACCACATGGAAACACGCAGCACTCAGTCAATTCATCACCACGTTTATTGCCTCATCGCGTTCCAGGCCAAAGTAGGGGGCCCGGCGAGAGGGACTGAAGGCAGTCTCCCTGAAGAAACTCTTCAGCCTCCAGCCCCGAGCACACAGAAAGACAAGGTTATATACCCCAGACCCCATACAGATAACATTCATTGTGTGCAATCATGCATAGCACAGGAACAGAGCAAGTTTACAAAGTAGCAATGGTCAGGGTACAAGCTCTGCAGATAGAGCAAAGAACATCATAAACCTTCATCAGAAGTCACATCCTGCCTGCAGGAATATGCGACAAAAAGTCTTGGAAACAGGATTAGATAAGGGACAGCCTCAGCCTGCTGCATCTCATGTCGGGCCAGGGCCACTGGCCCCGACAGGCAAGGACACAGAGAGGGCTCTGACACAGCTGTAAGCTTCCAGCGGAATTGAAGCAGACAAAAGATGCATGGTTCTAACCCTCCCTGATAAATGCCACACAGGGTGCCCACGGAGAAGGGAGGTGGACAGCGCATGTTGGATGTAACCCATGGTTCGCAGGATGCTGGTTTGTAAGCTGCAGCTCCTGCCTGCGAATGCCATGGACACTGAATGAAAATCACAGCTGTGATCCCGACTCTCCAAAGATGGGGATGGAAAGTTGTCGGGTGTTTTTGGTGGGTGCAGTGGGGATGCTGTATGTGAGTGTATGTAGCGGGTAGGGGAGTGGACTGTACAAGCCATCTGGAGACCCTGTCCAGCCCAGCAAGGCTGTGGCTTCGTGGGTTTGGTACAGCAGTCCTCATTCTCCAGTAGAGGTTGGGCTACATGGTAGCAGAAATTTCCCTTGCAGTCTCATTGCAGTCTTAGTGCTTTGCTGCGATGAAGTCTGATGCCAGCTGGGCCCTTTTCCAGACCCCTGAGCTCTCTGGGGTTGCTCCGTGATCCTGGCTGCTTCACCTTCCCTGCGTCTGGCCTTACAGTTGTGGAAGGAGAAAGCAGGAAGCCCGGGCTTCCTCTGGGAGGGACCTGCACGGCTCCCACCCCTTACGCAGTGGCCAGAGCTGCTCCCGTGGCCTTATATCTGGGAGGCGGGGGTGGAGAGTCATGCAGGTGTGTTGCCGGCAGTGTTGCTCTCATACCTGTTCTCCCCCATCCAAAGAGGGTTCCTTGTCATCTGGGTCCCAGACCCGGCAATATTCCTGAGCTGATCCACCACCTTGCCAAGACAATCTCCCAGGAGAGAACCCCGCCTCCCCAGCCATGGTTTCAGAGCCAGCATCTCTTGCTGTCATCCGTGTCCAGCCATGGGATTTTGGACTGTGCACTTAATCTCTTGTTTGATAACTGGTTATGTGGAGATCATACTAACGGCACCCAAGCTGACAGTGGATGGATGCATCAGTGAGACCACACAGATGAAGTGTGGGGTTGGTTCTGAGTGTCTGTGAGCCGACCCACCCCGGGGAGGCAGGGTAAGGGTCGGTGGCACTGATGGGAAAGCAGAGGTGCTGTTGGCCTCTGACCTCCTGGAGCCCAGGGCTGCCCAGCCTGCTGGTTGCAGTAGCAGTGGGGACTCACCCTGGGCCTTGTCTGTGGGGCCAGGGGAAAGCAGCTGTGCCCCCATCCCGGGGCAGGGGGTGTTCCTGGGAATTCCTGGGCTCACGGTGTGTGGCATTTGGCCACCTTGCCCTGCTGCTGACTTTGAGTGCTTTCTCTTCCTTTGGTTCATCTCCTCTGACCGGTACCCTGTTGCTCCCACATGTCCTGCTTCCCTGAGGCCAGGCCAGCGTGGCCGCTGATGTCTTTGTGCCATTTGTAACAGGCGTGTGAAGCTGTTGAACCGCCCTACCAGGCTCCGGCCTCCGAAAATGAAGAGCTTGCTGGATCAGAACCTGTCAGCCAAGGGCCCCTTCATCTACTTGCCGGTCATCACACACAACCTTGGGGAAGAGCGCAACAAGAAAATAGGTAGGCCCCATGGCCCTAGCTCTGTAGCCCCCGCCCTGCCTCCCGCTGCCCCTGGCGCCTCTGGATGTCAGCGCAAAGCTCCAGGCTGGCCGTGTGTGTGCCTTTCCTCCCACAGAAGCTTGTCTGGCATCCCTGCTGGCCCCCAGCCCCTCCCTCAGGTCCCTGTTCACCCCTGCTGGCCCCCAGGCCTTCCTCATGTCCCCATAGCCTCCTGGCCAAGCCACTCCTTCAGGGTCCTGTTCACCCCTGCTGGCCCCAGCCCCTATTCAGGTCCCCGTACCCTGCAGGCCCCAGACACTCCCTCAGTTCCCTGTTCACCCCTGCTGGCCCCGGACACCTCCCTCAGGTCCCTGTTAAACTCTGCTAGCCCCCGACACCTCCTTCAGGGTCCTGTTCACCTCTGCTGGCTAAAAGCCCCCCCCCACAGGTCCATGTTCACCGCTTCTGGCCCCCGACCCTCTCTCATGTCCCTGAGCCCTACTGCCCCCAGCCCCTCCCTCAGGTCCACGTACCCTGCTGGCCCCAGCCCCTCCCTCAGGTCCCTATTCAACCCTGTTGGCCCCAGCCCCTCCCTCAGGTCCCTGTCCCTTCTGGCCCCCAGCCCATCACTCAGATCTCTGTTCCCAGCTGGCCCCAACCCACCCTCAGAACCCCATTCAACCCTGCTGCCCCGGGATCCTCTCTCAGATCCCTGTTCACGCCTGCTGGCCCCCAGCCCCTCCATCAGGTCCCTATTCACCGTTGCTGCCCCCAGCACCTATATCAAGACCCTGTACCCCCCAGCTGGCCAACAGCCCCTCCCTCAGGTCCGTGTTCACCACTGGTGGCCCCAACCCTTCCCTTAGTCCCCATTTACCCCTAATGGCCCCCAGCCCTTCCCTCAGGACCCTGTTCACCCCTGCTGGCCCCAACCCCTCCCTTAGGTCCCCGTTCACCCCTAATGGCCCCCAGCCCTTCCCTCAGGACCCTGTTCAACTCTGCTGGCCCCCAACCCCTCCCTCAAGTCCCTATTCACCCATGCAGGCCCCCAGTCCCTCCATCAGGTCCCTGTTCACCCCTGTTTGCCCTCAGACCCACCCTCAGGTCCCCGTACCCTACTGGCCCTAGCCATTCCCTCGGGTCCCTGTTCAACCCTGCTGGCCCCCGGCCCCTCCCTCAGGTCCCTGTTCCCTGCTGGCCCCAAGCCCCTACCTCAGGTCCCCGTACCCTGCTGGCCCCATCCCCTCCCTCAGGTCCTGTGCAACCCTGCTCGCCCCCAATTCATCCCTCAGGTCCCTATTCACCCTTGCTGGCCCTAGCCCCTCCCTCAGGTCCCTGTCCACTCCTGCTGGCTCCGAGCCCCTCCCTCATACCCCGTAGCCTGCTGGCCCCCAGCCCCTTCCTCAGGTCCCTGTTACCCCTACTGGCCCCCAGACCCTACCTCATGTCCCTGTTGACCCCCGAACCTCCCTCATGTCCCTGTTCAGCCCTGCTGGCCCCCAGACCCTCCCTAAGATCCCCGTACCCTGCTACCCCAGTCCATCCCTCAGGACCCTGTTCACCCATACTGGCCCCAGCCCCTCCCTCACATCCCCGTACCCTGATTGCCCCCAGGCCCTCCCTCAGGTGCCTGTTCACCCCTACTGGATCACGGGCCCTCCCTCAGGTCCCTGTTCACAACAGCTGGCCCCAGACCATCCCTCAGGACATTGTTCCCCCCTGCTGGCTCCAGCCCCTCCCTCAGGTCCCTGTTCCCTGCTGGCCCCAGCCCCTCAATCAGGTCCCCGTTCACCCCTACTGGCCCCAGGCAATCCTTCAGGTCCCTGTTCACCCTTGCTGGCCCCAGCCCCTCCCTCAGGTTCCTGTTCCCTGCTGGTCCTCGGCCCCTCCCTCAGGTCCCTGTTCCCTGCTGGCCCCAGCCCCTCCCTCAGGTCCCCAAACACCCCTACAGGCTCCAGCCAATCCCTCAGTTCCTTGTTCACCCTTGCTGGCGCCAGCCCCTCCCTCAGTTCCCTGTTCATGCTTGCTGGCCCCAACCCTTCCCTCAGGTCCCTGTTCACCCCTGGTGGCCCCTAGCCCCTCCCTCAGGTCCCTGTTCACTACTGCTGGCCCCAACCACTCCCTTAGCTCCCTATTCACCCCTGCTGGCCCCCAGCCCTTCCCTCAGGACCCTGTTCACCCCTGATGGCACCCAGCCCCTCCCTCAAGTCCCTAATCACCCCTGCTGGACCCCAGCCCTTCCATCAGGACCCTGTACACCCCCGCTGGCCCCAGCCCCTCCCTCAGTTCTTGTTCAACCCTGCTGGCCCCCAATTCATAACTCAGGTCCCTATTCACCCTTGCTGGCTCTAGCCCCTCCCTCAGGTCCCTGTCCACTCCTGCTGGCTCCCAGCCCCTCCCTCATTTCCAGTAGCCTGCTGGCCCCCAGGACCTTCCTCAGGTCCCTGTTACCCCTACTGGCCCCCAGACCCTACCTCATGTCCCTGTTGACCCCTGGTGGCCCCCGAACCTCCCTCAGGTCCCTGTTCACCCCTGCTGGCCCCCAGACCCTCCGTCAGGTCCCTGTTCACCCTTGCTGGCCCCAGCACCTCCCTCAGGTCCCTGTTCACCCCTGCTGTACCCCAGCCACTCCCTCATGTCCCCGTACCCTGCTGGCCCATCGACTCCCTCAGGTTCCTGTTCACCCCTGCTGACCCAGCCCCTCCTCATGTCCCTATTCACCCCTGCTGGCCCCTAGCCCCTCCCTCATGTCCCCATAGCCTGCTGACCCCAGCCCCTGCCTCAGGTCCTTGTTCACCCCTGCTGCCCCCCGGCCCCTCTCACAGGTCCCTGTTCACCCCTGGTGGCCCCTGCCAATCCCTCAGGTCCCTGTTCACCCTTGATGGCGGCAACCCCTCCCTCAGGTCCCTGTTCACCCTTGCTGGCCCCCGGCCCCTCCCTCAGGTCCCTGTTCACCCCTGGTGGCCCCTACCCCCTCCCTCAGGTCCCTGTTCACCCCTGGTGGCCCCTACCCCCTCCCTCAGGTCCCTGTTCACCCCTGTTGGCCCCAACCCCTCCCTTAGGTCCCCGTTCACCCCTAATGGCCCCAAACCCTCACTTAGGTCCCTGTTCACCCCAGCTGGCCCCAGCCCCTCCTCAGGTCCCTGTTCACCCTTGGTGGCCCCTGCCAATCCCTCAGGTCCCTGTTCACCCTTGCTGGCGGCAGCCCCTCCCTCAGGTCCCTGTTCACCCTTGCTGGCCCCCGGCCCCTCCCTCAGGTCCCTGTTCACCCCTGGTGGCCCCAAACCCTCACTTAGGTCCCTGTTCACCCCTGGCGGCCCCTAGCAAACCCTTCAAATCCCTGTTCACCCCTGCTGGCCCCCAGCCCTTCCCTCAGGACCCTGTTCAACCCTGCTGGCCAGCAACCCCTCCCTCAAGTCCCTATTCACCCATGCAGGCCCTCCATCGGGTCCCTGTTCACCCCTGTTTGCCCTCAGACCCACCCTCAGGTCCCCGTACCCTACTGGCCCTAGCCATTCCCTCAGGTACCTGTTCAACCCTGCTGGCCCCATCCCCTCCCTCAGGTCCTGTGCAACCCTGCTCGCCCCCAATTCATCCCTCAGGTCCCTATTCACCCTTGCTGGCCCTAGCCCCTCCCTCAGGTCCCTGTCCACTCCTGCTGGCTCCGAGCCCCTCCCTCATACCCCGTAGCCTGCTGGCCCCCAGCCCCTTCCTCAGTTACCTGTTACCGCTACTGGTCCCCAGACCCTACCTCATGTCCCTGTTCAGCCCTGCTGGCCCCCAGACCCTCCCTAAGATCCCCGTACCCTGCTACCCCAGTCCATCCCTCAGGACCCTGTTCACCCATACTGGCCCCAGCCCCTCCCTCACATCCCCGTACCCTGATGGCCCCCAGGCCCTCCCTCAGGTGCCTGTTCACCCCTGCTGGCCCCAGCCCCTCCATTAGGTCCCCGTTCACCCCTACTGGCCCCAGGCAATCCTTCAGGTCCCTGTTCACCCTTGCTGGCACCAGCCCCTCCCTCAGGTTCCTGTTCCCTGCTGGTTCTCGGCCCCTCCCTCAGTTCCCTGTTCCCTGCTGGCCCCAGCCCCTCCCTTAGTTCTCTGTTCACCCTTGCTGGTGCCAGTCCCTCCCACAGTTCCCTATTCATGCTTGCTGGCCCCAGTCCCTCCCTCAGGTCCTTGTTCACCCCTGCTGGCCCCCGACCCTCCCACAGGTCCCTGTTCACCCCTGGTGGCCCCCAGACCCTCCCTCACATCCCTGTACCCTGATGGCCCCCAGGCCTTCCCACAGGTCCCTTTTCACCCATGCTGGACCCAAGCCACTCCCTCAGGTCGCTCTTCACAACAGCTGGCCCCAGCCCATCCCTCAGGACCCTGTTCACCCCTGCTGGCCCCAGCCCCTCCCTCAGGTTCATTTTCCCTGCTGGTCCCCAGCCACTCCCATAGTTCCCTATTCCCTCTGGCCCCAGCCCCTCCCTCAGGTCCCCATTCACCCCTACTGGCCACAGCAAATCATCAGGTCCCTGTTCACCTTTGCTGGCCGCAGCCCCTCCCTAAGTTCCCTGTTCACCCTTGCTGGCCTCAGCCCCTCCCTCAGGTGCCTGTTCACCCTTGATGGCCCCAGACCCTCCCTTAGGTCCCTCTTTACCCCTGCTGTCCCCCAGCCCCTCCCTCATGTCCCCGTAGCCTGCTGGCCACAGCCACTCCCTCAGGTCACTGTTCACACCTGCTGGCTCTCAATTCCTCCCTCAGGTCCCTGTTCACCCTTGCTGGCCCCCAGCCCCTCCCTCAGATCCCTGTCCACCCCTGCTCGCCCCCAGACCCTCGCTGAGATCCCATACCCTGCTAGTCCCAGTCCATCACTCAGGACGCTGTTCACCCATACTGGCCCCAGGCCCTCCCTCACATCCCTGAACCCTGATGGCCCCCCGGCCCTCCCTCAGGTCCCTATTCACCCTTGCTGGCCCCAGCCCCTCCCTCACGTCCCTGTACCCTGATGGCCCCAGCCACTCCCTCAGGTCTCGGTTCACCCCTGCTGGCCCCAGCCCTTCCTCATGTTCCTGTTCACCCCCGCCTGCACCAGACCCTCCCTCAGGTCCCTGTTCACCCCTGCTGGCCCCTAGCCCCTCCCTCATATCCCCAAAGTCTGCTGGCCCCAGCCCCTACCTCAGGTCCTTGTTCACCCGTGCTGGCCCCCGACCCCTCCCACAGGACCCTGTTCACGCCTGCTGGCCCCCAGCACCTCCCTCATGTCCCTGTTCACCCCTGCTGGCCCTAGACACTCCCTCAGGTGCCTGTACACCCCTGCTGGCCACCAGTCCCTGCCTCATGTCCCCGTAGGCTGCTGGCACATAGACCCTCTCTCAGGTCCCTTTTACCCCTGCTGATCCCAGACCCTATCTCAGGTCCCTGTCACCACTGGTGGCCCCCGGACCTCCCTCAGGTCCCTGTTCACCCCTGGTGCCCCCAGCCCCTCCCTCAGGTCCCTGTTCACCCCTGTGGCCACAGACCATCCCTTAGGTCCCTATTCACCCCTGCTGGCCCCCAGCCCCTCCCTCATGTCCCTGTTCACCCCTGCTGGATACAGCCCTTCCCTCAGGTCCCTATTCAAAACTGCTGGCCCCAGCCCCTCCCTCAGGTCCCTGTTCACCCCTGCTGGACCCAGCCCCTCCCTCAGGTCCCTGTTCTCCTGATGGCCCCCAACCCTCCCTCAGGATCCTGTTCCCCTGCTGGCCCCAAACCCTCTCTCAGGTCCCTGTTCACCCCTGCTGGCCCCAGCACCTCTTTAAGTACCCATACCCGGTTGGCCCCAGCCCCTCCATCACGTCCTGTACCATGCAGGCCCCTGCCCCTACCTCAGGTCCTTGTTCACTCCTGCTGGCCCTGACCCCTCCCACATGTCCCTGTACAAACCTGGTGGCCCCCAGCCGCTCCCTCAGGTCCCTGTTCACCCCCGCTGGCCCCCAAACCTTCCCTCAGGACCCTGTTCAACCCTGCTGGCCCCCAGGCCTCCCTCAAGTCCCTATTCACCCCTGCAGGCCCCCAGTGCCTCCATCAGGTCCCTGTTCATCCCTGTTTGCCCTCAGACCCACACTCAGGTCCCCGTACCCTAGTGTCCCCAGCCATTCCCTCAGGTCCCTGTCCAACCCTGCTGGCCCCCAGCCCCTAAATCAGGTCCCTGTTCCCTGCTGGCCCCCAGCCCCTCCCTCAGGTCCCTGTTCTCCTGATGGCGCCAGCCCCTCCCTCAGGTCCTGTTCAACCCTGCTGGCCCCCAATTCATCCCTCAGGTCCTTTGACCCTTGCTGGCCCTAGCCCCTCCCTCAGGTCCCTGTCCACACCTGCTGGCTCCCAGCCCCTCCCTTATGTCCCCGTAGCCTGCTGGCCCCCAGCCCCTTCCTCAGGTCCCTGTTCACTTCTGTGGTCCCAGCCCATCCCTTAGCTCCCTGTTGACCCCTGGTGGCCCCCGAACCTCCCTCATGTCCCTGTTCACCCCTGCTGGCCCTAGACACTTCCTCAGGTGCCTGTCCACCCCTGCTGGCCACCAGCCCCTCCTTCATGTCCCCGTAGGCTGCTGGCACACAGACACTCTCTCGGGTCCCTGTTTACCCCTGCCGATCCCAGACTCTACCTCAGGTCCCTGTTCACCCCTGCTGGCCACCAGACCCTGCCTCAGGTCCCCATACCCTGCTAGCCCCAGCCCATCCCTAGGGCCCTGTGCACCAATACTGGCCCTAGGCCCTCCCTCACATCCCTGTACCCTGATGGCCCCCAGTCCCTCCCTCAGGTCCCTTTTCCACTGATGGCCTCCAACCCTCCATCAGGATACTGTTCCCCTTCTGGCCCCCAGCCCCTCCCTCAGGTTCCTGTTCACCCTTGATGGCACCCAACACTCCCTCAGGATCCTGTTCCCCTGCTGGCCCCCAACCATTCCCTCAGGTCCCTGTTCATCCCTGCTGGCCCCAGCACCTCTTTAGGTCACCATAGCGGTTGGCCCCAGCCCCTCCATCAGGTCCCCATACCCTGCAGGCCCCTGACCCTACCTCAGGTCCTTGTTCACCCTGCTGGCCCCGGCCCCTCCCACATGTCCCTGTAAAAGCCTGGTGGCCCCCAGCCCTCCCTCAGGTCCTTGTTCACCCCCGCTGGCCCCAGCCCCTCCCTAAGGGTCCCTGTTCACCACTGCTGGCCCCATGCACCTCCCTCATGTCCATCTAGCCTGCTGGCCCCAGCCCCTCCCTCAGGTTTCTGTTCCCTGCTGCTCCACGGCCCCTCCCTCAGGTCCCTGTTTCCTGCTGGCCCCAGCCCATCACTCAGGTCCCCGTACCCTGCTGGCCCCCAATTCCTCCCTCAGGTCCCTATTCACCCTTGCTGGCCCTAGACCCTCCCTCAGGTCCTGTCCACTCCTACTGGCTCCCAGCCTCTCCCTCATGTCCCCATAGCCTGCTGGCCCCCAGCCCCTCCCTCAGGTCCCTGTTACCCTTGCTGGCCCCCAGACACTACCACAGGTTCCTGTTGACCCCTGGTGGCCCCCAGACTCTCTCTCAGATCCCGTACCCTGCTAGCCCCAGTCCATCCCCCAGGACCCTGTTCACCCATACTGGCCCTAGCCTCTCCCTCACATCCCCGTACCCTGATGACCCCCAGCCCGTCCCTCAGGTCCCTGTTCACCCTTTCTGGCCCAAGCACCTCCCTCAGGTCCCTGTTACCCCTGCTGGCCCCAGCCCCTCCCTCATGTCCCTGTTCCCTGCTGGCCTAGCCACTCCCTCAGGTCCCGGTTCACCCCTGCTGGCCCCTAGCCCCTCCCTCATGTCCCCATAGCCTGCTGACCCCAGCCCCTGCCTCAGGTCCTTGTTCACCCCTGCTGGCCCCCGACCCCTCTCACAGATCCCTGTTCAACGCTGGTAGCCCCCAGCCCATCCCTTAGGTCCCTGTTCACCCTTGCTGGCGGCAGCCCCTCTCTCAGGTCCCTGTTCACACTTGCTGGCCCCCGGCCCCTCCCTCAGGTCCCTGTTCACCCCTGCTGGCTCCCAGCCCCTCCCTCAGGTCCCCACAACCTGTTGGCCTCAGTTCCTCCCTCAATTCCGTGTTCACCCCTTCTGGCCCCCAGCCCCTCCTCATGAACATGTTCACCCATCCTAGCCCCAGCCCCTCCCTATGGACCCTGTTCACCCATGCTGGCCCCAGCCCCTCCCTCAGGTCTTAAATGCCTGCTGGCCCCAGCCCCTCCCACAGTTCCCTGTTCACCCCTGCTCGCCCCAGATCTTCCCTCAATTCCCTCTTCCCCTGATGGCCCACAGCCCTTCCCTCAGCATCTTGTTCCCCTGCTGGCCCCCAGCCCCCCCTCAGGTTCCTGATCACCACTGCTCTGGCCACAGCCCCACTTCAGTTCCCCGTACCCGGTTGGCCCCAGCCCCTCCTTCAGGTCCCCATACCCTGCTGGCCCTTACCTTCCCTCAGGTCCCTGTTCACCCCTGCTGGCCTCCGGCCCCTCCCTCAGTTCCCTGTTCACCCCTGCTGGCCCCCAGCCCCTCCCTCAGGTCCCCGTTCACCCCTACTGGCCCCAGCCAATCCCTCAGGTCCCTTTTCACCCTCTACGGCCCCAGCCCTCTCCAGGTTCCTGTTCACCCCTGGTGGCCCCTAGCAACTCCCTCAAATCCCTGTTCACCCCTGCTGGCACCAACCCCTCCCTTAGGACCCTGTTCACCCCTGCTGGCCCCCAGCCTTTCCCTCAGGAACCTGTTCAACCCTGCTGGCCCACAACCCCTCTCTCAAGTCCCTATTCACCCATGCAGGCCCCCAGTCCCTCCCTCAGTTCCCTGTTCATGCTTGCTGGCCCCAACCCTTCCCTCAGGTCCCTGTTCACCCCTACTGGCCCCAGCCAATCCCTAAGGTTCCTGTTCACCCCTGCTGGCCCCTGCCAATCCCTCAGGTCCCTGTCCACTCCTGCTGGCTCGCAGCCCCTCCCTCAGGATCCAGCAGGCTAAGGGGATATGAGGGAAGGGCACTATTCAACCGGGTATGGGGAACTTAACAAGGGGCTGGGGATAGCAGGGGTGAACGGGGATATGAGGGAAGGGCAGGGGGCCAGCAGGGGTGAACAGTGACCTGAGGGAGTGGCTGGGGCCAGCAGGGGTGAACAGGGACATGAGGAGGGTCTGGGGCCAGCAGGGGTGAACAGGGACATGAGGGAGTGGCTGGGGACAGGAGGGGTGAACAGGGATATGAGGAGGGGCTGGGGCCAGCAGGGGTGATCCGACCTGAGGGAGTGGCTGGGGCCAGCAGGCTACGGGGACATGAGGGAGGGGCAGGGGGCCAGCAGGGGTGAACAGTGACCTGAAGGAGGGACTGGGGCCAGCAGGGGTGAACAGGGACATGATGGAGGGACTCGGGCCAGCAAGGGTGAACAAGGACATGAGGGAGTGGCTGGGGCCATCAAGGGTGAAAGGGACCTGAAAGATTGGCTGGGTCCAGTAGGGGTGAAAGGGGACATGATGGAGGGGATGGGGCCAGCAGGGAACAAGGACCTGAGGTAGGGGCTGGGGACCAGCTGGGAAAATGAACCTGAGGGAGGGGCTGGGGCCAGCAGGGGTAAACAGGGTCCTGAGGGAGGAGCTGGGGAAAACTGGTGTGAACAGGGACCTGAGGGAGTGGCCGGGGTCCAGCAGGGGTGAACAGGGACCTGAGGGAGGGCCTGGGGCCCAGCAGGGTATGGGGATGTGAGGGAGGGGCTGGGGCCAGTATGGGTGAACAGGTTCCTGAGGGATGGACTGGGGTAGCAGGGTATGGGGATCTTAGGGAAGGAATGGGGGCCAGCAGTGGTGAACAGGGACATGAGGGAGGGGCTGGGGTCAGCAGGCTATGTGGACATGAGGGAAGGGCTGGGAGCCAGCAGGAGTGCACAGGGACCTGAGGGAAGGGCTAGGGCCAGCAAGGGTGAATAGGGACCTGAGGGATTAATTGGGGGCCAGCAGGGTTGAACAGGACCATAGGGAGGGGCTGGGGCCAGCAGGGTCCAGGGACATGAGGGAGGGGCTGGGGTCAGCAGGCTATGGGGACATGAGGGAGGGGCTGGGAGCCAGCAGGAGTGCACAGGGACCTGAGGGAGGGGCTAGGGCCAGCAAGGGTGAATAGGGACCTGAGGGATTAATTGGGAGCCAGCAGGGTTGAACAGGACCATAGGGAGGGGCTGGGGCCAGCAGGGTCCAGGGACCTGAGGGAGGGGCTGGGGTCAGCAGGCTACGGGGACATGAGGGAGGGGCTGGGAGCCAGCAGGAGTGCACAGGGACCTGAGGGAGGGGCTAGGGCCAGCAAGGGTGAATAGGGACCTGAGGGATTAATTGGGGGCCAGCAGGGTTGAACAGGACCATAGGGAGGGGCTGGGGCCAGCAGGGTACAGGGACCTGAGGGAGGGGCTAGGGGCCAGCAGGGAACAGGGACCTGATTGAGGGGCCAGGGTCAGCAGGGTTGAACAGGGACCTGAGGGAATGGCTGGGGACACTAGGGTACGGGGACCTGAGTGTGGGTCTGAGGGCAAACAGGGATGAACAGGGACCTGATGGAGGGACTGGGGGCCTGCAAGGGTGAATAGAGAATTGAGGGAGGCCTGGGGGCCAGCAGAGTTGAACAGGGTCCTGAGGGAAGGGTTGGGGCCAGCTGGGGTGAACAGGGACCTGAGGGAAGGGGCCGGGGACCAGCAAGTGTGAACAGGGACCTGAGGGAGGGGCTAAGGGCCACCAGGGGTGAACAGGGACCTTAGGGAAGGTTTGGGGCCAGTAGGGGTGAAAAGAGACCCATAGGGAAGGGCTGGAGCCAGCAAGGGTGAACAGGAACATGAGGAGCCGCTGGGGGCCACCAGGTTTTTACAGGGACATGTGGGAGGGGTCGGGGCCAGCAGGGGTGAACAAGGACCTGAGGTAGGGGCAGGGGCCTTCAGGGTATGGGGACCTGAGGGAGGGGCTGGGGCCAACTAGGTATGGGGACCTAAAGAGGTGCTGGGGCCAGCAGGGGTGAACAGGGACCTGAGGGAGGGGTTTGGGGCCAGCAGGGGAACAGGATCCTGAGGGAGGGTTGGGGGCCATCAGGAGAACAGGGACTGAGGGAGGGGCTGGGGCCAGCAGGGGTGAACAGGGACCTAAGGGATGGGCTGGAACACAGGCGCGAACAGGGACCTGAGGGAGGGTCTGGGATCAGCACGGGTAACCGGGACCTGAGAGAGGGTCTATGTGCCAGCAGCCTATGGGGACATGAGGGAGGGGCTAGTGGCCAGCAGGGGTGGACAGGCACCTGAGGGATTGGCTAGGGGCAGCAGGGGTGAACAGGGACCTGAGGGAGGGGCTGGGGGCCAGCAGGGGTGAACAGGGACCTAAGGGATGAGCTGGGGCCACAGGGTTGAACAGGGAGCTGAGGGAGGGCCTGGGGGCAACCAGGTGTGAATAGGGACCTGTGGGAAGGGTCGGGGGCCAGCAGGGTGAACAAGGACCTGAGGTAGGGGCTGGGGCCAGCAGACTTTGGGATATGAGGGAGGGGCTGGGGCCAGCAGGGGTGAACAGGGACCTGAGGGAGGGGCTGGTGCTGGCGGGGGTGAACAGGGACATGAGAAATGGCTGGGACCAGCAGAGTTGAACCAAGACCTGAGGGTGTGGCTGGGGCCAGCAGGGTATGGGGGCATGAGGGAGGGGCTGTGGGCCTGCAGGGGTGAACAGGGACGTGAGGGAGTGGCTGGGACCAGCAAGGGTGAACAGGGACCTGAGGGAGGGGCTGGGGCCAGCAAGGGTGAATAGGGACCTGAGGGAGGGCCGGGGGGCCATCAGGGTTCAGGGATGTGAGGGAGGGCCTGGGGCCAGTATGGGTGAACAGCGTCCTGAGTGATGGACTGGGACTAGCAGGGTACGGGATCTCAGCGAGGGTCTGGGGGCGAGCAGGGGTGGACAGGGATCTGAGGGAGGGGCTGGGGCCAGCAAGGGTGAACAGGGTCCTGAGGGAGGAATTGAGAGCCAGCAGGTATGAACAGTGACCTGAGGGAGTGGCTGGGGCCAGCAGGATATGGGGACATGAGGGAGGGGCTGGGGCCAGCAAGGGTGAACAAGGTACTAAGAGAAGGGCTGGGGCCATCAAGGGTGAACAGGGACCTGATGATTGGCTGGGGCTAGTAGGGGTGAATGGGGACCTGAGGGAGGGGCATGGCCAGAGGGAACAGGTACATGAGGGAGGGGCTGGGGCCAGCAGGGGTGAACAGGGTCCTGAGGGATGGGCTGGGGCCAGCTGTTGTGAAGAGGGACCTGAGGGAGTGGCTTGGGTCCAGCATGGGTGAAAAGGGACCTGTGGGAAGGACTGGGGGCCATCAGGGTACGGGGATGTGAGGGATGGGCTGGGGCCAGTATGGGTGAACAGGGTCCTGAGTGATGGACTGGGGTAGCAGGGTACGGGGATCTTAGGGAGGGTCTGGCGCCAGCAGGGGTGAAAAGGGACCTGATGGAGGGACTGGGGGCCTTCAGGGGTGAATAGGGACTTGAGGGAGAGCCTGGGGGCCAGCAGGGGAGAACAGGGACCTAAAGGAGGGGTTGGGGACAGCTGGGGTGAACAGGGACCTGAGGGAGGGGCTAGGGGCCACCAGGGGTGAACAGGGCCCTAAGGGAGGTTTTGGGGCCAGTAGGGGTGAACGGGGACGTAAGGGAGGGGTTGGGGCCAAAGGTGTGAACAGGGACCTGAGGGAGGGGCTAGGGGCCACCAGGGGTGAACAGGGACCTGAGGGAAGGGGCCGGGGACCAGCAAGTGTGAAAAGGGACCTGAGGGAGGGGCTGGCGCCAGCAGGGGTGAACAGGGACCTGAGGGAGGGGCCGGGGGCCAGCAGGAGTGAACAGGGCCCTAAGGGATGGGCTGGGGCCAGCAGGGGTGAACAGGGACCTGAGGGAGGGGCTGGGGGCCACCATTGGTGAATAGGGACCTGTGAGAGGGGTCGGGGGCCAGCAGGGGTGAACAAGGACCTGATAGGGGCTGGGACAGCAGCTATGGGGACATGAGGGAGGGCCTGGGGGCCAGCAGGGGTGAACAGGGACGTGAGGGAGCGGCTGTGGCCGGCAAGGGTGAACATGGCCCTGAGGGAGAGGCTGGGGCCAGCAGGGGTGAACAGGGACCTGAGGGAGGTGTTGGGGGCCAGCAGGGGAACATGATCCTGAGGGAGGGTTGGGGGCCAGCAGGGGTGAACAGGGACCTGAGGGAGGGGCCTGGGGCCAGCAGGGGTGAACAGGGACCTGAGGGAGGGGCCTGGGGCCAGCAGGGGTGAACAGGGACCTGAGGGAGGGGCTGTAGCCAGCAGGGTAAGGGAACTGAGGGAGGGGCTGGGGCCAGTAGGGAACAGGGACCTGAGGGAGGGGCTGGGCCAGCAGGGAACAGGGACTTGAGGGAGGGGCCGGGAACCAGCATGGAACAGGAACCTGAGGGAAGTGCGGGGACCAGAGGGCTAAGGAGATATGAGGGAGGGGCAGGGGGCCAGCAGGGGTGAACAGTGACCTCAGGGAGGGGCTGGGGCCAGCAGGGGTGAACAGGGACCTGAGGGAGGGGCTGGGGGCCACCAGGGGTGAACAGGGACCTGAGGGAGGGGCTGGGGCCAGCAGGCTATGGGGACATGAGGGAGGGGCTAGGGGCCAGCAGGGGTGAACAGGGACCTGAGGGAGGGGCTACGGACAGTGGGGGTGAACAGTGACATGAGGAGGGGCTGGGGCCAGCAGGGGTGAACCAGGACCTGAGGGAGTGGCTGGGGCAAGCAGGGAACAGGGACCTGAGGGAGGGTCTGAGGGCAAACAGGGGTGAACAGGGACCTGAGGGAGCGGCTGGGGCCAGCGGGGGTGAACAGGGACATGAGGAGGGGCTGGGGCCAGCAGGGGTGAACAGGGACCTGAGGGAGGGGCTGGGGGCCACCAGGGGTGAACAGGGACCTGAGGGAGGGGCTGGGGCCAGCAGGCTATGGGGACATGAGGGAGGGGCTGGGGGCCAGCAGGGGTGAACAGGGACCTGAGGGAGGGGCTGCGGACAGTGGGGGTGAACAGTGACATGAGGAGGGGCTGGGGCCAGCAGGGGTGAACCAGGACCTGAGGGAGTGGCTGGGGCAAGCAGGGAACAGGGACCTGAGGGAGGGTCTGAGGGCAAACAGGGGTGAACAGGGACCTGAGGGAGCGGCTGGGGCCAGCGGGGGTGAACAGGGACATGAGGAGGGGCTGGGGCCAGCAGGGGTGTACGAGACCTGAGGGAGTGGCTGGGGTCAGCAGGATACGGGGACTTGATAGAGGGGCTGGGGCCTCAGGGAACAGGGACCTGATGGAGGGGCCTTGGAGCAGCAGGGAACAGAAACCTGAGGGAGGGGCTGGGGCCAGCAGGCTAGATGGACATGAGGGAGGGGCAGGGTCCAGCAGGGGTGAACAGGGACCTGAGGGAGCGGCTGGGGGCCACCAGGTTTTTACAGGGACATGTGGAAGGGCCGGGGCCAGCAGGGGTGAACAAGGACCTGAGGTAGGGGCAGGGGCCTGCAGGGTATAGGGACCTGATTGAGGGGCTGGGGCCAACCGCGTATGGTGACCTAAAGAGGTGCTTGGGCCAGCAGGGGTGAACAGGATCCTGAGGGAGGGTTGGGGGCCATCAGGAGAACAGGGACCTGAGGGAGGGGCTGGGGCCAGCAGGGGTGAACAGGGACCTGAGGGAGGGGCTGGGGGCCAGCAGTTTTGAATAGGGACCTGAGGGAAGGGCTGTAGCCAGCAGGGGTGAACAGGGACATGAGGGAGGGGCTGGGGGCCAGCAGGGGTGAACAGGGACCTAAGGGATGGGCTGGTGCCACGGGGTGAACAGAGACCTGAGGGAATGTCTGGGGGCCACCAGGGGTGAACAGGGACCTGAGGGAGGTCCGGGGGCCACCAGCGGTGAACAGGGACCTGAGGTAGGGTCTGGGGTCAGCAGGGGTAAACAGCGACCTGAGAGAGGGTCTATGTGCCAGCAGCCTACGGGGATATGAGGGAGGGGCTGGTGGCCAGCAGGGGTGAACAAGGACCTGAGGTAGGGGCAGGGGCCTGCAGGGTACAGGGACCTGATGGAGGGGCTGGGGCCAACTGGGTATGGGGACCAAAAGAGGTGTTGGGGCCAGCAGGGTTGAACAGGGACCTGAGGGAATGGCTGGGGACACTAGGGTACGGGGACCTGAGGGTGGGTCTGAGGGCAAACAGGGATGAACAGGGACCTGATGGAGGGACTGGGGGCCTGCAGGGGTGAATAGGGTCCTGAGGGAAGGGTTGGGGGCCAGCAGGGGTGAACAGGGACCTAAGGGAGGGGTTGGGGCCAGCTGTGCTGAACAGGGACCTGAGGATGGGGTAAGGGCCACCAGGGGTGAACAGGGACTTTAGGGATGGTTTGGGGCCAGTAGGGGTGAACAGGGACCCTTAGGGAGGGGCTGGGGCCAGCGGGGGTGAACAGGGACCTGAGGGAGCGGCTGGGGGCCACCAGGTTTTTACAGGGACATTTGGAAGGGCCGGGTCCAGCAGGGGTGAACAAGGACCTGAGGTAGGCGCAGGGGCCTGCAGGGTAAGGGGACCTGATGGAGGGGCTGGGGCCATCCGGGTATGGGGACCTAAAGTGGTGCTGGGGACAGCAGGGGTGAACAGGGACCTGAGAGAGGGGTTTGGGGCCAGCAGGGGAACAGGATCCTGAGGGAGGGTTGGGGGCCATCAGGAGAACAGGGACCTGAGGGAGGGGCTGTGGGCCAGCAGGGTGTGAACAGGGACCCTAGGGAGGGGCTGGGGCCAGCAGTTTTGAATAGGGACCTGAGGGAAGGGCTGTAGGTAGCGGGGGTGAACAGGGACATGAGGGAGGGGCTGGGGGCCAGCAGGGGTGAACAGGCACCTAAGGGATGGGCTGGGGCCACAGGGGTGAACAGGGACCTGAGGGAGGTGCTGGGGCCAGTATGGGTGAACAGGGACCTGAGGGAGGGGCTGGGGCCATCAGGGTATGGGGATTGAGGGAGGTGCTGGGGCCAGCAAGGTTGAACAGGGTCCTGAGGGATGAACTGGGGCTAGCAGGGTACGGGGATCTGAGAGAGGGCTGGGGGCCTGCCGAGGTGTATAGGGACTTGAGAGAGGTCCAGGGGCCACCAGCGGTCAACAGGGACCTGAGGTAGAGTCTGGGAGCCAGCAAGGGTAACAGGGAACTGAGAGAGGGGCTGCGGATAGCGGGTGTGAACAGTGACATGAGGAGGGGCTGGGGCCAGCAGGGGTGAACCAGGACCTGAGGAGTGGATGTGGCCAGTAGGGGTGAACGGGGACCTAAGGGAGGGGTTGGGGCCCGCAGGGGTGAACATTGACCGGAGGTAGGGGCTAGGGGCTACCAGGGGTGAACAGGGTCCTGAGGGAGGGGCCGGGGGCCAGTAAGGGTGAACAGGGAACTGAGGGAGGGGCTGCCACCAGCAAGGGTGAACAGGGACCTGAGGGATTGGCATGGGCCAGCAGGGGTGAACAGGGCCCTAAGGGATGGGCTGGGGCCAGCAGGGGTGAACAGGGACCTGAGGGAGGGGCTGGGGGCCACCAGGGGTGAACAGGGAACTGAGGGAGGGGCCGGAGGCCAGCAGGGGTGAACAGGGACCTGATGGAGGGACTGGGGGCCAGCAGGGGTGAACAGGGAACTGATAAGGGGCTGGGGGCCAGAAGGGGTGAAAAGGGACTTAAGGGAGGGGCTGGGACCACCAGGGGTGAACAGGGACCTGAGGGAAGGGCCGGAGGCCAGCAGGGGTGAACAGGGACCTGAGGGAAGGTCAGGGGCCAGCAGGGTATGGGGACCTGAGGGAGGGGCTGGGGCCAACCGGGTACGGGGACGTGAAGAGGGGCTGTGGCCAGCAGTGGTGAACAGGGACCTGAGGGAGGGGCTGAGGGACAGAAGGGGAACAAGATGCTGAGGGAAGGGCTGGGGGTCATCAGGGGAAGAGGGAATTGAGGGAAATTCTGGGGTGAGCAGGGGTGAACAGGGACCTGTGGGAGGGGCTGGGCCCAGCAGGCTATTGGGACCTGAAGGAGGGGCTGGGGGCCAGCATGGGTGAACAGGGTCCATAGGGAGGGGCTGGGGCTAGGATGGGTGAACATGTTCATGAGGAGGGGCTGGGGGCCAGCAGGGGTGAACAGGGACATGAGGGAGGGGCTGGGGCTAGCAGGCGTTTACATGGAGCTAAGGGAGGGGATGGGGGCCACCAGGGTTGAACAGGGACCTGTGGGAGGGGTCGGGGGCCAGCAGGGGTAAATAGGGACCTGAGGTAGGGGCTGGGGCAGCAGACTTTGGGTATATGAGGGAGGGGCTTGGGGCCAGCAGGGGTGAGCAGGGACCTGAGGGAGGGGCTGGGGCCAGCAGGCTATGGGGACATGAGGGAGGGGCTGGTGGCCATCAGGGGTGAACAAGGACCTGAGGTTGGGGCAGGGGCCTGCAGGGTACAGGGACCTGATGGAGGGGCTGTGGCCAACTGGGTATGAGGACCTAAAGAGGTGCTGGAGTCAGCAGGGGTGAACAGGGACCTTAGGGAGGGGTTTGGGGCCAGCAGGGGAACAGGATCCTGAGGGAGGGTTGGGGGCCAAAAGAACAGGGACCTGAGGGAAGGGCTGGGGGGCAGCCTACGGGGACACGAGGGAGGGGCTGTAGCCAGCAGGGGTGGACAGGCACCTGAGGGAGTGGCTAGGGCCAGCAGGGGTGAACAGGGACCTGTGGGAGGGGTCGGGGGCCACCAGGGGTGAACAGGGACCTGTGGGAGGGGTCGGGGGCCAGCAGGGGTGAACAAGGACCTGAGGTAGGGGCTGGGGCAGCAGACTTTGGGGATATGAGGGAGGGGCTGGGAGCCAGCAGGGGTGAACAGGGACCTGAGGGTGGGGCTGGGGCTGGCAGGGGTGAACAGGGAGATGAGGAAGGGCTGGGGCCAGCAGGGGTGAACCGAGACCTGAGGGAGTCCTGGGGCCAGCAGGGTACGGGGGCATGAGGGAGGGGTTGGTTGCCAGCAGGGGTGGACAGGGACATGAGGGAGGGGCTGGAGCCAGCAAGGGTGAACAGGGACCTGAGGGAGGGGCTGAGGCCACCAAGGGTGAATAGGGACCTGAGGGAGGGCCTGGGGGCCATCAGGGTACAGGGATGCAATGGAGGGCCTAGGGCCAGTATGTGTGAACAGGGTCCTGAGGGATGGACTGGGGCTAGCAGGGTACGGGGATCTCAGCGAGGGTCTGGGGGCGAGCAGGGGTGGACAGGTATCTGAGGGAGGGGCCGGGGGCCAGCAAGGGTGAATAGGGACCTGAGGGAGGAATTGAGGGCCAGAAGGGGTGAACAGTGACCTGAGGGAGTGGCTGGGGCCAGCAGGCTATGGGGACATGAGGGAGGGGCTGGGGTCCAGCAGGGGTGAAGAGGGACCTGAGGGAGGGGCTGGGGCCAGCAAGGGTGAACAGGGACCTGAGGGAGGGGCTGAGGCCAGCAAGGGTGAACAGGGAACTGAGGGAAGGGCCTGGTGCCAGTAGTGGTGAACAGGGACCTGAGGGATGGGCTGGGGCTAGCAGAGTACAGGGAACTGAGAGTGGGTCTGTGGGCCAGCAGGGGTAAACAGGGACCTGAGGGAGTGGCTGGGTGCCATCAGTGAACAGAGTACTGAGGGAGCGCCTGGGGGAAGCAGGGTATGGGGACCTGAGGGAGGGGCTGGAGGCCAGAAGGTAACAGGGACATGAGGGAGGGCCTGGGGGCCATCAGGGTACAGGGATGCAATGGAGGGCCTAGGGCCAGTATGTGTGAACAGGGTCCTGAGGGATGGACTGGGGCTAGCAGGGTACGGGGATCTCAGCGAGGGTCTGGGGGCGAGCAGGGGTGGACAGGTATCTGAGGGAGGGGCCGGGGGCCAGCAAGGGTGAATAGGGACCTGAGGGAGGAATTGAGGGCCAGAAGGGGTGAACAGTGACCTGAGGGAGTGGCTGGGGCCAGCAGGCTATGGGGACATGAGGGAGGGGCTGGGGTCCAGCAGGGGTGAAGAGGGACCTGAGGGAGGGGCTGGGGCCAGCAAGGGTGAACAGGGACCTGAGGGAGGGGCTGAGGCCAGCAAGGGTGAACAGGGAACTGAGGGAAGGGCCTGGTGCCAGTAGTGGTGAACAGGGACCTGAGGGATGGGCTGGGGCTAGCAGAGTACAGGGAACTGAGAGTGGGTCTGTGGGCCAGCAGGGGTAAACAGGGACCTGAGGGAGTGGCTGGGTGCCATCAGTGAACAGAGTACTGAGGGAGCGCCTGGGGGAAGCAGGGTATGGGGACCTGAGGGAGGGGCTGGAGGCCAGAAGGTAACAGGGACATGAGGGAGGGGCTGGGGGCCAGCAGGGGTGAATAGGCACCTGAGAGAGGGGCTGGGGCCAGCAGGGTCTGGGGACCTGAAGAGGGGCTGGGTCACCCAGGGGTAAACAGGGACCTGAGGGAGGGGCTGGGGGCCATCAGGGAACAGGGTACTGAGGGAGGGGCTGGGGCCAGCAGGATACGGGGACCTGAGGGAGGGGCTGGAGAAAACCGGGTACGGGGACCTGAAGAGGGGCTGGGGCCAGCAGGGGTGAACCAGGACCTGAGGAGTGGATGGGGCCAGCAGTGGAACAGGATCCTGAGGGAGGGTTGGGGGCCATCAGGGGAACAGGGACCTGAGGGAGGGGCTGGGGGTCAGCAGGGGAACAGGAATCTGAGGGAGGGGCTGGGGTCAGCAGGGTTGAATATGGACCTCACTGAGGGGCTGGGACCACCAGGGTTGAATAGGGACCTGAGGGTGGAGCTGGGTCACCAGGGAAAAGGGACCTGAGAGAGGGTCAGGGGCCAGCAGGGGTGAACAGGGACCTGAGGGAGGTTCGGGGGCCACCAGGGGTCAACAGGGACCTGAGGTAGGGTCTGGGGACCAGTAGGGGTAACAGGGACCTGAGGGAGGGGCTGGGAGCCAGCAGGAGTGGACAGGGACCTAAGGGATGGACTAAGGCCAGCAAGGGTGAATAGGGACCTGAGGGATGAATTGGGGCCAACAGGGTTGAACAGGACCTGAGGGAGGGGCTGGGGCCAGCAGGGGTGAACAGGGACCTGAGGGAGGTTCGGGGGCCACCAGGGGTCAACAGGGTCCTGAGGTAGGGTCTGGGGGCCAGCAGGGGTAACAGGGACCTGAGGGAGGGGCTGGTGCCAGCAGGCTACGGGGACATGAGGGAGGGGCCGGGGGCTAGCAGGGGTGAACAGGGACCTGAGGGAGGGGCTGGGGCCAGCAGGGAAGAGGGACCTGAGGGAGGGACTGGGGGCCTGCAGTGGTGAACAGGGTCTTGAGGGAGGGGATTGGGGCCAGCAGGGGTGAACAGGGTCCTGAGGGAAGGGCTGGGGGCCAGCAGGGGTGAACAGGGTCCTAAGGGAGGGGCTGGGGCCAGAGGGGTGAACAGGGACCTGAGGGAGGCACCGGGGGCTAGCTGGGCTGAAAAAGGACCTGAGTTAGGGGCAGGAGCCAGCAGGGTATGGGGACCTGAGGGAGGGGCTAGGGTCAGCATGGGTGAACAGGGACATGAGGAGGGGCTGGGTCCAGCAGGGGTGAACTGGTACCTGAGGGAGTGGCTGGGCCAGCAGTGTACGGGGACATGAGGGAGGGGCTGGGGGCCAGCAGGGGTGAACTGGGACCTGAGCGAGGTGCTGGGTCCAGCAAGGGTGAACAGGGACCTGAGGGAGGGGCTGGGGGCCATCAGGGTATGGGGATCTGAGAGAGGGTCTGGGGGCCAGCAGGGGTGAACAGGGACTTGAGGGAGGTCTGGGGCCACCAGGGGTCAACAGGGACCTGAGGTAGTGTCTGGGGGCCAGCAAGGGTAACAGGGATGAGGGAGGTGCTGGCTCCATCAGGGAATGGGGATCTGAGAGAGGGTCTGGGGGCCAGCAGGGGTGAACAGGGACTTGAGGGAGAGCTGGGGCCAGCAGGGTTTGGGACCTGAGGTAGTGTCCGGGGGCCAGCAGGGGTAACAGGGACCTGAGGGAGGTCTGAGGGCCACCAGGGGTGAAGAGGGACCTGAGGTAGGTTCTGGGATCAGCAGGGGTAAACAGGGACCTGAGAGAGGGTCTGTGTGCCAGCAGCCTACGGGGACATGAGAGTGGCTGGGGGCCAGCAGGGGTGAACAGGGACCTAAGGGATGGGCTGTGGCCACAGAAGTGAACAGGGACCTGAGGGAGGGGCTGGGGGCCACCAGGGATGAACAGGGACCTGTGGGAGGGGTCGGGGGCCAGCAGGGGTGAACAAGGACCTGAGGTAGGAGCTGAGGCAGCAGGTTATGGGGACATGAGGGAGGGGCTGGGGGCCAGCAGGGGTGAACAGGGACCTGAGGGAGGGTCTGGGGCCAGCAAGAGTGAACAGGAACTGAGGGAGCGGCTGGGGCCAGCAGGGAATAGGGACCTGAGGGAGGGGCCGAGGACCAGCAGGGAACAGGTATCTGAGGGAGGGGCTGGGGCCAGTATGGGTGAACAGGGTCCTGAGGTAGTGTCTGCGGCCAGCCCTGGTAACAGGGACCTGAGGGAGGGGCTGGGGGCCAGCAGGCTACAAGGACATGAGGGAGGGGCCGGTGGCTAGCCGGGGTGAACAGGGACCTGAGGGAGCGGCTGGGGCCAGCAGGGAAGAGGGACCTGAGGGAGGGTCCTAGGACCAGCAGGGAACAGGAACCTGAAGGAGGGGCTGGGGCCACCAGGGGTCAACAGGGTCCTGAGGTAGGGTCTGGGGGCCAGCAGGGGTAACAGGGACCTGAGGGAGGGACTTGGGGCCAGCAGGCTACGGGGACATGAGGGAGGGGCCGGGGCCAGCAGGGGTGACCAGGGACCTGAGGGATGGGCTGGGGCTGCAGGGTATGGGGACATGAGGGAGGGGCTGGGGGCCAGCAGGGGTGAACTGGGACCTGAGGGAGAGGCTGGGGCCCTCAAGGGTGAACAGGGACCTGAGGGAGGGGCTGGGGGCCACCAGGGGTCAACAGGGACCTGAGGTAGTGTCTGGGGGCCAGCAAGGGTAACAGGGACCTGAGGGAGGGGCTGGGGCCAGCAGGGTACGGGGACCTGAGGGAGGGGCTGGGGCCCACCTTGTTTGAACAGGGACATGTGGGAGGGGCCGGGGCCAGCAAGGGTGAACAAGGACCTGATAGGGGCAGGGGCCTGCAGGGTAGGGGGACCTGATGGAGGGGCTGGGGCCAACCTGGTATGGGGACCTAAAGAGGGGCTGGGGCCAGCAGAGGTGAACAGGGACCTGAAGGAGGGGTTGAAGGCCAGCAGGGGAACAGGATTCTGAGGGAGGGTTGGGGGCCATCAGGAGAACAGGGACCTGAGGGAGGCGCTGGGGGCCAGCAGGGAACAGGGACCTGAAGGAGGGGTTGGGCCTGCAGGGAACAGGGACCTGAGGGAGGGGCTGGGACCAGCAGGCTAAGGGGATATGAGGGAAGGGCAGGGGTCCAGCAGGGGTGAACAGTGACCTGAGGGAGGGGCTTGGGCCACTGGGGGTGAACAGGGACATGAGGAGGGGCTGGGGCCAGCAGGGGTGCACCGGGACCTGAGGGAGTGGCTGGGGCCAGCAGGGTATGGGGACTTGAAGGAGGGGCTGGGGGCCAGCAGGGGTGAACAGGGACATGAGGGAGGGGCTGGGGCCAGCAAGGGTGAACAGGGACCTTAGGGAGGGGCCGGGGGCCGGTAGGGGTGAAGAAGGACCTGAGTTAGGGGCAGGGGCCAGCACGGTACGGGGACCTGAGGGATGGGCTGGGGACCAGCAGGGACAGGGACCTGAAGGAGGGGCTGGGTCAACAGTGTTGAATAGGGACCTGAGGGAGGGGCTGGGGGGATTAAGGAACAGGGTCCTGAGAGAGGGTCGGGGGCCAGAAGCGGTGAACATGGACCTGTGGGAGGGGCTTTTAGACAGCAGGGGTGAACTGGACCCTGAAGGAGGTGTCGGGGGCCAGCAGGGTATGGGGACCTGAGGGAGGGGCTGGGTGTAGCAGGGAACAGGGACCTGAGAGAGGGTCTGGGGCCATAAGGGGTGAACAAGGACCTGAGGGAAGTCCTGGGGGCCAGCAGGGGTGAACAGGGAGCTGAGGGAGGTGTCGTGGGGCAGCATGGGTGAACAGGGACCTGAGGGAGTCTGGGGCCAGCAGGGTATGGGGACCTGAGGGAGGGGCTGTGGGCCAGCAGGGGTGAGCCAGGACCTGAGGGAGGGGCTGGGGGCCAGTAGGTGTGAGACAGGACCTGAGGGAGGGGCTGGGGGCCAGCAGGGGTGAACAGGTACTTGAGGGAGGGGCTGGTGGCCAGCAGGGGTAAACTGGGATCTGAGGGAATAGCTGGGGCGAGCAGGCTATGGGGACTTGAGGGAGGGGCTGTCGGCCAGCAGGGGTGATCAGGGACCTGAGGGAGGGGCTGGGGCCAGCAGGAGTGAACAGGGACATGAGGGAGTAGCTGGGGCCAGCAGGGGTGAACAGGGACCTGAGGGAGGGGTTGCCGGCCAGCAGGTGTGAATGGGGACCTGAGGGGGGGGCTGGGGCCAGCAGGAAACAGGGACCTGAGGGACGGGCCGGGGACCAGCAGGGGTGAACAAAGACCTGAGTTAGGAGCAGCGGCCAGCAGGGTTGGGGACCTGAAGAGGGGCTAGGGCCAGCAGGGGTGAACAAGGACCTGAGGGATTGGCTGGCGGCCAGCAGGGGAACAGGATCCTGAGGGAGGGTTGGGGGCCATCAGTGGATCAGGGACCTGAGGGAGGGGCTGGAGGCCAGCACGGGTGAACAGGGACCTGAGGGAGTGGCTGGGGCCAGTAGGGTATGGGAACCTGAGGGAGGGGCGGTGGCCAGCAGGGGGGAACAGGGTCCTGATATAGGTGCTGGGGGCAGCGGTGAATAGGGTCCTGATGGAGGGGCTGGAGGCAAGCAGGGGTGAACAGGGACCTGAGGGATTGGCTGAGGCCAGTAGGGGTGAACGGGGACCTGAGGGAGGGGCTGGGGCCAGCAGGGGTGAACAGCGTCCTGAGTTAGGGGCTGGTTCCAGCAGGGGAACAGGGACCTGAGGGAGGGGCTAGGGGCCAGCATGTGTGATCCTGGACCAGATGGATGGGCTGGGGCCTTTAGGGCTGAACAGGGACCTGAGGGAGGGGCTGGGGTCAGCAGGGTACGGGGACCTGAGGGAGGGGCTGGGGCCAGCAGGGTACGGGGACCTGAAGTAGGGTCTGTGGGCCAGCATGGGTGAACAGGGACCTGATTTAGGGGCTGGTGCCAGCAGGGGTGAACAGGGACCTGAGGGAGGTGCCGGGGGCCAGCACGGGTGAATAGGGACCTGAGGGAGGGGCTTGGTCTAGCAGGGTACGGGGATGTGTGGGAGGGGCTGGGATCAGCAAGTGTGTCAGGGACCTGATGGCGGGGCTGGGGCCAGCAGGTTACTGGGACCTGAGGGAGTCCACCTCAGGGAAATGGTTGAGGACACCATGAGGGGTATGGACACAGACCTCCCCTGGACAAGCCACAGCTGAGATGTGGACATAGCCTGGGCATAGTACAAAGTATATTCTACTATCTATGAGTATTCAACAAACAATATGCATCTCAGCTGAGCTTTTGGTTATAGATATTTCAGAAAAATATCAAAGTTTGACATTATCCACTGAAAGTATGAGCATGTACTTGTTACTATGATGAAAACCGTATCACAGAGGACAAGAGTGGAAGGCGTGTGGCTTGGTGGTTCAGACACCAGCTGGGATGCCTGCATCCTGTATCAGAATTCCTGGGTTTCAGTCCCTGCTCCACCTCCAATTCCAGCTTCCTGCTAACGTGTACCCCGAGGGGCAGGAGGTGCAGTTCCAGCTTCCTGCTAATGTGCACCCTGGGAGGCAGGAGGTGACAGCTTGGGAACTCAGGTCCTTGCCACCTGGATCATTGAGTTCTGGGCTCCCATCTTTGAACTGGCCCAGCCCTGGCTGTTGTAAGCATTTGAAGAGTGAACTTGTGAGTGGAAGATCTCTCTCCACATCTCCCTCCCTCCCTCACTGTCTCTCCCTTTCAAATAAAATGAAAAGTAAACAAACTATCAGTCCCTGAGTGCCGAGTTCTAAGCCGAGGGAAGGAGACAGGGCCCTGCCGTGCCCTGGCTAGCTGGCTCAGGGCAGGCGATGTGCACCCCTTAGTCTCCACCCTCTCCATGAACAGGCACCTGCAGCATCAGAATCCCACCATGATGAGAATTCCCACCTGGTGTCACCTTTGGGCCTCATTCACGAAAGGAAGCCTCATCAGTTGCTTACGAACAAAGAACAGAAATGAGGCTGGATGCTGGGCACAAGCCACAAGGGCAGAGACTCCAAGCCAAGCTCCAAGGCCTTGAGTTTAAGGCTCTGATGTCGCTGTCTTTGAATCCTTAATAATGTTGTAACCAGGGGCCCCCTATCCTCTGCTGTGCTGGGCCCCGTGGATCACACAGGTGGCCTCAAGAAGAGGAGCCTGGCCTCCAGCCCCTAAGCACTCTATATAAGTCTGCTCTAGAGCCTCTCTGGCCCTGCTTCCCCAGTGCACAGTCTTTGCTCAGGTTCAAAGGGGAGGTACTCAGGAACACCTCTGCCACCGACAACCTGTCTCCCTGTTCGACTTCCTATGCACTTGTCCAGCCTGCATGAACTGGGTGGGTAGGGGCAGTCTGCACCCCTCTGGCTTAGCTCAGTGCATCCCAGTGTCAACGTGCTTGGAACACTTGCACTAGCCAGAAGCTGGGCTCACATGATTTACCGAACACTGAAAGTAAAGGACAGAACGGTGTACAGGTGGCTGCCACACCACCATGAAGCCAGGACGCTGTACCTGAGCCCTCAGGAGCCAGGCGTCATCTGCAGCTAACTGGGGCCCACACCAGGTGCACGTGCACATTAGAGCAAACCAGAGAGCACCTGTTGGAGAAGGACACTTGGTCTGGGGATGTGTGAGCCCAGCTCTTGGCTTTGCCACTAACCAGCTAAGTAACCTGTAGGAAACCATCTCTCTGGGTCTGTGTTTTTCCGTCTATAAAAGGAGATAAAAATCAACTCCTCCAAAATTAATGTGACAACTAAAGGCACAAAAATACGAGCCAGCCTCTTCTCAAGCAGCATCTGAATGAAGAAGTGATCTCCAGGGACAGGAAGCACAGGTCTGTCTAGGACTCCCACCTTGCTCTTGCCCTGTAGCTGAGCAAACAACTTTTCTTCCAAAGACGCGCTATTTTCAGAGAGTTCTGACAACCTGCAACTTGTTGGTGATGTTTACAGTGATGCCCTACTAGGAGCTAAGGCCAGCCGGTGCTAGAATTACAGGAGAAACACTACGATGGTGAGCTCCACACAGCGCTCTGGTGTCCCTTCTGCCGGGGACAACGCGGCACTGTGGACAGCACAGACTGAGCAGCAAGGCCAGTTCCCCTGGCAGTGAGGTCCTGGACAAGCCCTGTCCTCTCCATTCACTCTTTCATTGTGCTGTGGCCATTGGGGACGGGACAGGAAGCAGCACAGAGCTCCCAGCCTCTTGCTACATTGCGGGAGGGAAGCCATAAAGAGGCAAATGTCTAATTGAGTTAAGGAAAGGCACTACTGAGGGGCAAGCTAGGGATGCTGAGGGCAGGGTGGCCTCCAAAGTGCTGGGAGCAGCAGATTCCCCCTCTGAGAAGGCGATATTTGAACAGAGACCCAAGCAGCGTGACTGTGAGTGAGGCAGCGACAGCAGTGGGACGAGGTCCATGCAGAGACCAAAGCCGAGGGACTGGGACAAGTCATGGTGTTCAAGGACCAGAAAGGAGTCATGTGGTGGATCTGAGAAGCAGAAGTGAGAGAGGCGGGGGGTCAGGACAGGCAGGAAGCAGGGGCGGTATGCGAGGCAGGGCCCCTAAGGAATGAAGGTGCCTTTTTCCTAAAAGGAGGCATGGAATCAAAAACAGAAATAAAGAGGCAGCCCAGAAAGCACTGAGGATCAAAAACCGAGAGCAAGAGAGCTGCCGGCAGCCTTGGGCCTCAACACCAGGAGGGGACCAAGGGCGGTCATCCTCTGGGCAGGGCCCGGCCTTCCCTAAGCTTGGGCTCCTTGTCTAGGAAATGCAGGCCCCTGTCCCTGTAGATCTGTCATGGGGACGCACAGGCCAACCAGCATGACAGGCAATCCCCACCCCACATGCAAGGGGACCCTGGGGTCTGTCTCCAGGGCAGTGAGGGAGAGAGCTTGAGCCATGGCCAGGCCTTTCAAAGGACACCAGGACACATGACAGGGAGGGCCTGGGGCACACTGTGCCCTGGGTTGGTGGCAGGAGAGACATGAGCGATTGCAGGCTGGGAAGGGGCGGGGAGCTTGGAGCTGGAAGGGCAGAGGCAAGGTTTTCAAGAGAACCAGGGTTCTGCTTCCCCTCTCCCCACATTCACGGGGAAACAGCACCAGGGACATGGCCCAACCCCGGAGCGGAGCGTTCTCTGATGGGTGGGAAGTCAGCATGGACCATGTGAGATCACGCTCTTCTCCACTGCCACTCTGATGTCATCTGTGTTAAGTCTCGATAAACACAGCTCTTTCCAATTCCTGGGACTTTCCTGAAAACACCTTCAGTGAAATAGATCTTTAAAACTCAGATCCACAGGCAGCTGCCTGCCAAAGGCAGCAAACCAGACAAGCTTCTGTGGGAGGAAAGGCACACACACGGCCAGCCTGGAGCTTTGCGCTGACATCCAGAGGCGCCAGGGGCAGCGGGAGGCAGGGCGGGGGCTACAGAGCTAGGGCCATGGGGCCTACCTATTTTCTTGTTGTGCTCTTCCCCAAGGTTGTGTGTGATGACCGGCAAGTAGATGAAGGGGCTCTTGGCTGACAGGTTTTGATCCAGCAAGCTCTTCATTTTCTGAGGCCGGAGCCTGGCAGGGTGGTTCAACAGCTTCACACGCCTGTTACAAATGGCACAAAGACATCAGCGGCCACGCTGGCCTGGCCTCAGGGAAACAGGACATGTGGGAGCAACAGGGTACCGGTCAGAGGAGATGAACCAAGGGAAGGGAAAGCACTCAAAGTTGGCAGCAGGGCAAGGTGGCCAAATGTCACACACCGTGAGCCCAGGAATTCCCAGGAACACCCCCTGCCCCGGGATGGGGGCACAGCTGCTTTCCCCTGGCCCCACAGACAAGGCCCAGGGTGAGTCCCCACTGCTACTGCAACCAGCAGGCTGGGCAGCCCTGGGCTCCAGGAGGTCAGAGGCCAACAGCACCTCTGCTTTCCCATCAGTGCCACCGACCCTTACCCTGCCTCCCCGGGGTGGGTCGGCTCACAGACACTCAGAACCAACCCCACACTTCATCTGTGTGGTCTCACTGATGCATCCATCCACTGTCAGCTTGGGTGCCGTTAGTATGATCTCCACATAACCAGTTATCAAACAAGAGATTAAGTGCACAGTCCAAAATCCCATGGCTGGACACGGATGACAGCAAGAGATGCTGGCTCTGAAACCATGGCTGGGGAGGCGGGGTTCTCTCCTGGGAGATTGTCTTGGCAAGGTGGTGGATCAGCTCAGGAATATTGCCGGGTCTGGGACCCAGATGACAAGGAACCCTCTTTGGATGGGGGAGAACAGGTATGAGAGCAACACTGCCGGCAACACACCTGCATGACTCTCCACCCCCGCCTCCCAGATATAAGGCCACGGGAGCAGCTCTGGCCACTGCGTAAGGGGTGGGAGCCATGCAGGTCCCTCCCAGAGGAAGCCCGGGCTTCCTGCTTTCTCCTTCCACAACTGTAAGGCCAGACGCAGGGAAGGTGAAGCAGCCAGGATCACGGAGCAACCCCAGAGAGCTCAGGGGTCTGGAAAAGGGCCCAGCTGGCATCAGACTTCATCGCAGCAAAGCACTAAGACTGCAATGAGACTGCAAGGGAAATTTCTGCTACCATGTAGCCCAACCTCTACTGGAGAATGAGGACTGCTGTACCAAACCCACGAAGCCACAGCCTTGCTGGGCTGGACAGGGTCTCCAGATGGCTTGTACAGTCCACTCCCCTACCCGCTACATACACTCACATACAGCATCCCCACTGCACCCACCAAAAACACCCGACAACTTTCCATCCCCATCTTTGGAGAGTCGGGATCACAGCTGTGATTTTCATTCAGTGTCCATGGCATTCGCAGGCAGGAGCTGCAGCTTACAAACCAGCATCCTGCGAACCATGGGTTACATCCAACATGCGCTGTCCACCTCCCTTCTCCGTGGGCACCCTGTGTGGCATTTATCAGGGAGGGTTAGAACCATGCATCTTTTGTCTGCTTCAATTCCGCTGGAAGCTTACAGCTGTGTCAGAGCCCTCTCTGTGTCCTTGCCTGTCGGGGCCAGTGGCCCTGGCCCGACATGAGATGCAGCAGGCTGAGGCTGTCCCTTATCTAATCCTGTTTCCAAGACTTTTTGTCGCATATTCCTGCAGGCAGGATGTGACTTCTGATGAAGGTTTATGATGTTCTTTGCTCTATCTGCAGAGCTTGTACCCTGACCATTGCTACTTTGTAAACTTGCTCTGTTCCTGTGCTATGCATGATTGCACACAATGAATGTTATCTGTATGGGGTCTGGGGTATATAACCTTGTCTTTCTGTGTGCTCGGGGCTGGAGGCTGAAGAGTTTCTTCAGGGAGACTGCCTTCAGTCCCTCTCGCCGGGCCCCCTACTTTGGCCTGGAACGCGATGAGGCAATAAACGTGGTGATGAATTGACTGAGTGCTGCGTGTTTCCATGTGGTTTGTCGGGTGGCCTCCGACACCTGCCGGGTGCCCAGTCCTGGACTCTGACTTTGAATAGAATCCCAAGCTTCCACATCTTTCAGAAGCTAAGCTCAAGGCTAAGCAGCTCATTACTGAGTACTGCAAATCCCAGCCCTGTGAACGTTCTGGAAATACCAGCTGCACTCAGCTGTGGACTCAGACGGGCCCCTCTGAAGGCTGGGCTGAGCCTCAGGCCCACGCCCGGCCACCTAGGGGACCTGCCTATGGCCAGTGCTCACCATCTGCCTGGGAGACATTCTCAGGTAGGAGAAATATGACCACAGGGTAAGGAGTTGTCAGTGTCCAACCCCAGAGGCCACTGGCACTGCGTGGCTCTCAGCTCTTTCACTGGAAAGGTAGGAAAAGTGAGAAGTCCCTGAAAAATAGTAAGATCCCCATGTACCTCAGCAGTCACTCCAAGACTAAGCTGGGTAACACATGTCAGGTACCTGTATTAGCAACTACACGTAGTAGGTCAACAGAATCCCCTCCTCTGCCCCTCCCTAAAACAACATTTACTTATGCTCACACAGAGCAGAGTCCCTGGTGTAAAAATCACAGCACTGGACTGGAGTGAAGACACAAGGATTCGGATTCCTGCTGCTGACCCCTGGGCTAGGACACGGTTGCTCTGCACCTGAGGGTTAACTCATGTATAAGACACTTCAGGTCTCTTGGGACACAAACATCTTCCTACTCCACACCACAGGCACCACCTAAAAATGAACTTGGCTGTGCTTCCAAGGAATCATCATTGTAAGCAGAGAAAAATCCAGATCCACCTAAAATGTTCTTAAAACATGGAAAAGGGATGGGCATTTGGCACAGCAGTTAAGATGTCACTTGGTACACTAGCAGCCCAGGTCAGAAAGCCTGGTTAGAGTCCCAGACACTCTGCCTCCTATCCAGCTTCCTGCTAGTGCACATCCTGGGAGACAGCAGATGATGGCTCAGGTTCTTGGGTCCCTGCCACCCAGGTGGGAGCCCCGAGGGAATTCCTGGCTCCTGGCTTTGGCCCAGCCCAGCCCTGGTGGGAGGAGGCAGATAAGTTAATAACAGCCAATAGAAGGGGAAATCTCTTTAAGATGGCACAAAACTCTTCTGTGCCCCCAAAAGCTGCCTTTAGCAAGACAAAAGTGCCTATCCCACTCCTTTCCCATGAGAATAGGAAGGAAGTAGTGATTCCACCCTCTGAGTTTTCAGTTTACAGTGCAAACAGAAAGAAAGCCCTTTTTGTTTTATCATGAGCAGGCGAGACAGGACAGACAAGATTACAAACCCAGCCTTTTGATGTGTTTTGTCTCAGCCTTCTGACTGTTAGCTACTATTCTGTTTTGTACTCCCAAAGTCATACTTAAGAGACTGGACAGACAGTTTCCGGGGGCTGTCTCTCTTGGATAACCCTCCTGGCTGCGGTGGCAGCAGGTTTCTGACTTAAATAAAATAAAGCTTGCTTTGCTCACTGCTGTGTCCAGGTGGAAATGTTTCTTTCACAGGAGACAAAGAACTGACGATGCCTTTCTTCACTGCTGTTTTACCCATAATACTAGCTGTGGCAGCCATTTTGGAGAGTGAACCAGCAGATGGAAGATCTCTCTCTCTCCCCCTCTCTCTCATTCTTATTCTCGCTCTCACTCTCACTCTCTTATTTTCTGTCACCCTGCCTTTCAAATAAAATGAAAATAAATTGAAAAAATTTAAATAAATTTAAATATGTAAAAGCATTCCAAGGGCTCTTGAGGCAACAGTCATGTTTGTTCTTCAGTGTTAATTATGTGTGAGGTCAAAGGACAAAAACTCATTTACCTGTACACATGTGCGTACTTCTTGGTATGTATACTGTTTTTCAACAAAAATCTTTTCATATAAATGTGAAACTGTATATATTACATTGTGTCTTTTTTATTTATTTATTTATTTTTATTTGACAGGTAGAGTTATAGAGAGTGAGAGAGAGACACAGAGAAAGGTCTTTCTTCCATTGTTTCATTCCCCTAATTGCCGCGATGGCCGGCACTATGCCGATCTGAAGCCAGAAGCTGGGTGCTTCCTCCCATTCTCCCATGTGGGTACAGGTACCCAAGCACTTGGGCCATCATCCACTTTGCACTCCCGGGCCACAGCAGAGAGCTGGACTGGACTGGGACTAGTATCCAGCGCCCCAACCGGGACTAGAACCCGGGTGCCGGTGCCACAAGTGGAAGATTAGCCAAGTGAGCCATGGCGCCGGCCTTCAACAAAGTTGTTTAAAAAGGGGTTGGGGGCTGGAGCCGTGGCTCAACAGGCTAATCCTCTGCCTTGTGGCGCCGGCACACCGGGTTCTAGTCCCAGTCAGGGCACCGGATTCTGTCCCGGTTGCCCTTCTTCCAGGCCAGCTCTTTGCTGTGGCCCGGGAGTGCAGTGGAGGATGGCCCAAGTGCTTGGGCTCTACACCCCATGGGAGACCAGGAGAAGCACCTGGCTCCTGCCTTCGGATCAGCATGGTGAGCCGGCTGTAGCGCGCCTGCTGCAGTGACAATTAGAGGGCGAACCAACGGCAAAGGAAGACCTTTCTCTCTCTCTCTCTCTCTCTCAATGTCTACTCTGCCTGTCAAAAAAAAAAAAAAAAGAAGAAAGGGGTTGGGCCGGCACCGTGGCTTAACAGGCTAATCCTCTGCCTTGCGGCACTGGCACACCGGGTTCTAGTCCCAGTTGGGGCGCCGGATTCTGTCCCGGTTGCCCCTCTCCCAGGCCAGCTCTCTGCTATGGCCCGGGAAGGCAGTGGAGGATGGCCCAAGTGCTTGGGCTCTGCACCCCATGCGAGACCGGGAGAAGCACCTGGCTCCTGGCTTCGGATCAGCACGATGAGCTGGCCGCAGCGGCCATTGGAGGGTGAACCAACGGCAAAAAGGAAGACCTTTCTCTCTGTCTCTCTCTCTCTTTCTCACTATCCACTCTGCCTGTCAAAAAAGGGGGGTTGGGGGGCAGTGCTGCAGCTCAATAGGCTAATCCTCCTCCTGTAACATCAGCACACCAGGTACTAGTCCCAGTTGGGGCACCGGATTCTGTCCTGGTCGCTCCTCTTCCTGTCCAGCTCTCTGCTATGACCCAGGGGTGCAGTGGAGGATGGCCCAAGTCCTTGGGCCCTGCCCCTGCATGGGAGACCAGGATAAACACCTGACTCCTGGCTTCGGATTAGTGCGGTGCGCCGGCCTCAGCAGTGTTTGGGGGCTGATCCAATGAAAGGAAACCTTTCTCTCTGTCTCTCTCTCACTGTCCACTCTACCTGTCAAAAAAATAAAAAATAAAAATAAAAAATAAAAAAATAAAAAAGGGTGAGGGCTCTGAGGGCAAGATCAGCCAGTAAAGTACGCATGCTGAGTTGTCATAGCTCAAGTTTTTGCATTTATGTCATTTTATAAAATATGACCCCCACCACTACCACAGGAAACTGTCCAAGGATCCTGCCCTAAAGGTAACATAATTTGTGTGGCACAGATCACCACAGAACTCAATCACTTGGCCTGTGACACTGCCTATGGCAGAGTAGGATCCCTGGGGTAAGCAGTCCCAGAGAAGGAATGTTCTTCCAGATTCTATGTGGAAAGCCTGGCTCTGCTCAGAACAATGTGGTTAACTGGAATCAAGCAAAGCAACCGTGGGATGCTAGTTAGCAAACCAACAGAAAATCAAGTGGATAAGAGGGAAGAGACAGGACAAAGAACACTCCTTTCTCTTCTCCCCTCTTATTTCCTCAGCTTGCCTTGGGGGAAGCGTGGAAGATAACACCAGAGAGCAGGTAACAGAAGGGCGAGAGCTGTGAGAGGCCTAACTTGTCCTGCAGGTGGAGCAGCAGGGATATTGAGAGTTACACAAAGAGGGGAAGAGAAAGGGGAAATGAAGGAGGGAGGGAGAGAGAAAGAGAGAAAGAGAGATAGATAGAGAGAGAGAGAGAGAGAGAGAGAGTCTTCCATCTGCTGGAACACTATCAAACTGGCAGCAGTGAGCTGAGCAGAGAGTATCAGAAGCCAGGAGCCAGGAATCTCGCCGGGAACTCCTCATGGATGCAGAGGCACAAGGACTTGGGGCGTTTTCTGCTGCCTTCGCAGACCACAGCAGAGAGGTGCATCGGGAGCAGAGCAGCCGTACTCGAACTGGCACCTATATGGGATGCCTGCACTGTGGTGGTATCTTTACCTGATACCTCACAGTGCTATCCCTCCCGGAAGACGTTCGCTGTGGGAACCAGCTGTCTGCTAACCTGCCTGCGAAAGCAGAAGGAGACGGCCCAAGGACTTAGGCCCATGAACCCAGAATGGAGTGCCGGTACAGGCCCTGGCTTATGCTTCAGCGCCTGGCTTCTGTCCCAGTCCGGGCCTTTGTAGCCACCTCAGCGGTGAACCCCTAGAATGACGATTACTGAGAGAGAGAGAGACGGAGAGAGAGAGGGAGAGAGAGAGAGAGAGAGAGAGAGAGCAAGAGCGAGCGCACTGGTGATGCCTCCTGCACTGCTTCTCCCCCCAAGCAGCTGCAACGAAAGGCCAGCGCTGGGCCAGGCAGAAGCGAGGAGGCAGGAGGCAGGAGCTCCATTGAGGACTCCCACGAGGCAGGGAGGTGGGGCCCAAAGAACCTGGCCAATCAGCGTCTGCGTTCCTGGTCACAGCCTGGAGAGGCGGACTGGAAGCGGCCCTGGGGCTTCGGACGCTGGATGCAACAGTGTGCAGGTGCGTCCTGGGGTGCCATGGTGACGGCCCGTGGGGAGTGCGCCTGCGCCTGGTGCTGTGACCCGGAAGTGCACCCGCGCGTCCAGCGCCGACTGCCCCGCGGTGCTCTGCTGGGAGTCAGCGCCGCGGGTCCGCTCCTGCTCCAGAGCCTGCGCAAGCCGTGAGGAGAGGAGCCGTCCTCGACGCTGCTGGCCGAGCCTGAGGGAGAGCCAGCGTCCCCAGGGTCAGGCCAGGATCAAGAAAGGCTTCGTGTCCGAGGCTGCCGCTCCGTTTCCAGGTGCGTTTCTCCTCTTCAGCCCTTTCACGGACCTCTGTCCCGCCAGCAGCCCGGGCCCCAGTTGGAGGTGAGTGACGCGCGCGGCTGTTGCGGTTTCCCGCTGGGGGTCTTGGCTGCCCGCGTGCCTGTTGCTCTTGGGTCCCGAAGGCGCGGGTGGAGTCGCGGTGGTGCTGTGCCTGGAAGGGTCCCCAGGGTGCGAGCAGCCGTGCGAGAGCAGAGGTGGCTCGGTCTCCTCCCGGAACGGCCCCGTGTTCCCGTCGGTTTGCTTTTTGAGGGCCCAGCCGCCCTGCTCTAGACCTCAGAGACTGTTGCTGGGAGGATCGAGAGCGAAAGTGCTTGTCTGTTTCCTGGTCCGGAGGCCAGTTTCGGGTTCCTCGCGTTGGGTGTGATGTCAGCGTTCTGTGGGCTTTTCATGAAAGAGCCTCGTCAGGCCGAGGTGTACGTTCCGTTCCTGATCTGAGGATTTGTGTTTTAGTATGGCAAGAGTCAGGGACGTTTTTGTGAACGAGGTTTTCTGTGTCTGTCGGGATACTTTGTGGGCTTTGCTCATGTGTATTCTGTTGTGGGATCGATTGATTGTGTAGGGTAGCCACCCTTGCATTTCCGGAGTAACTCTCGGTTGCGCACAGTGTGCTGAGCTTTGGTTGTGCTTCTGGATGGCGTCTGGTAATATTTTGTTGGGGCATGTGACACATTCGTGACGGATCTGTGTGTGCCATTTTCTTTATGATGTACTTGTGTTGGATGGTGGGATAAGGCTGCTCTGATGGGATGTAATGGAAGACTTTTCCTCTTCATCTGCTTGTTGGAAGGGTTTGTGAATCACGGAATTTAATTATCCTTTCCATGGGAGTTCTCACCGGTGGAGCCATTTGGAGTTCACTACGGCTCTATTCAGGGCCTCAGATAGGTGGGAGGCGCCATTGCCCGGCAGGCCCTGACTCCTGGTTCCACAACTTACTAGCTACTTGGCTTTGGGGAAATTGCTAGAACTCTCTGTGCTGTAATCGGCTCTTTCATGACTTGGGATGGAGCATCTCTGTTGGCAGAGCATCTCACTAGGCAGTTGCTCCAATTCCTGCCCTGCTTGCCTGGGGCTGTTCCTGCTGGGTGGTCCCTCCAGATGGTCCCTGCCTTGCCAAGTGAGCACAGTAGTGAGGTGGAGAGGCAGAGCTCACCTAATTAGTGTAGGCGGGCTAGTTTTTCCTTAGCCTGGCCAAACTCTTTGTAGGCATCTGATTGCCTGCCAATCGGCATGGCTGCCACAGAGTTAATCTGCTGCCCCAGGGAAGTTTATTCAGCTGGCTTAGACGAGCCCGGGACTTGGGGATACACAGTCCCTGTGGTTTGCTGCCCCTGTCATCAGGAAACATTACTGTGCTGCCACAGCGTGGGGCACCATGAGGCCATCTGTATTGGCTCAGCACCCACCTCTCTTTGTTGTGTGGGCCACAGGCCTTGGTGTGGTTGGTCTTGCAAGTGGATGTGCAGGCTTGATCAACTGGCTTCTCCCTGAATGAAACCACTTAGAGAGCTGTTAGTGCAGGTTGATACAAATATGTGTGTGTGTGTGTGTGCAGGCTCAAGTGGATTTCCCAAAGTCCATGGAAGAACAGAACTAAAAGTAATTTATTTTGGTGCCAAACGCTTTTGAAATCCATGCATGCTTTATTCATAATGTACATTTCTCATAAATGGTTTGAAGGTTCCTCATATGCAAGCATTTCAATTTTTGGCATCAAAATAAACTTACCCTTTAAATCTATTTTCTGTGAACTTCTTGAAGTATCTTTGTGTGTATTTCTTTATAAAAGCATGATAAAAGCTCATTGCAGAAAATTTAAAAAAGCAAAACCATTTGAAATTACCCATGATCCCTGACTCAAAGCAAACTAATATTAGTGTACAGATGTATTTTTTTTCTACTTTACTATGTTGCATTTGAAATTACATTGTACATTCAGTGTGGCATCTTGTTTTTTTTTTTTTTTTCCCGTTGAATTTGGCTTCCATTACTTGTTGACCTGGCACGACAGCCCATATATTTTTTTTTGTATTTTTTGACAGGCAGAGTGGACAGTGAGAGAGAGAGCGAGAGAGAGAGAGAGAGAGAGAGAAAGGTCTTCCATTGCCGTTGGTACGCCTTCTAATGGCCGCCATGGCCAGCGTGCTGTGACTGGCGCCCTGTGCTGATCCAAAGCCAGGAGCCAGGTGCTTCTCCTGGACTCCCATGGGGTGCAGGGCCCAAGGACTTGGGCCATCCTCCACTGCACTCCCTGGCCACAGCAGAGATCTGGCCTGGAAGAGGGGCAACCGGGACAGAATCCGGCGCCCCGACTGGGACTAGAACCTGGTGTGCTGGCGACCCAAGCAGGAGGATTAGCCTATTGAACTGCGGCACCGGCTGACAGCCCATCTTACAGATGGCTAAACTGACAGACATGGAAGTTTGTTGGCTCACCTAGGACACGCAGCAGGGTTGGTCATCCTGGGAACTCAGGGAGCTGGGTGAGGAGTGGGGGGGGGGAACTCATTGCACTAACTGAAATTCAAAATGCCAAGGCTTTGAAAGTTGTTACAAGGGGTAGCAATGGCATAGCAGATTAAACTACTGCTTGGGAAACGGGCATCCCATACTGGAGGGCTGGTTTGAATCCTGGCTGCTCCTCTTCCAATTCAGCTCCCAGCTAATGTGACTGGGAAGGTAGCAGAGGATATTCCAAGTTCTTGAGTCCCTGCCACCCATGTAAGAGTACAGCATGCCTGGCTGAGACCTAGCTGTCGCAGCCATTTGAGGAGTAAACCAGAGATTAGAAAAATCTCTCTCCCTCGTTTTCTCTCTTGCTCTGATTTACAAATAAAACAAATAATAATAATAATAATAATAATAATAATAATAATAATAATACATTGTTACAAAATAGAGGTGTATTGGAGGAAGAGGACAGGTTACAGGTAGAGCTCTGAAGAAGGTTGGGATTTATCAAGCAGGTGACAGAGGGTGGTGGCAAAGCTAGGTCGTGGCACATTTGCCACAGTTCTTCCCTCTTTCTGAGCCTTGGAAAGACCACAGCAGCCCCCTGTAGGGGATTTTGTTTACTCTGAGGTTGAGGAGGCTGACACTCGGCCCTCCTGACCTGGGAGGGCACCACTGGGACAGGGCTGCTAGAACTCCACAATGCTTCCATTACCCAGAACCCCCTCTTTCCGTGTTCTGTGGCAGTTAGAGGACCACTGTGTCCAGTAACTGCCTGACCTGGGGATCATTTTCTAGACAGGAAGCATGTTTGGCAGAGCTGGGTGGATCCAGCTCTGCGTGTCCTGCTGACTTGGGGACATTTGCTTCCAGGTGGGTGGTCCAGGCCTCTCTGGGCTGCTGCTGAGGGTGATGCTGGCTGAGTCTTCAGTGCTGCCCATTGTGTGCTGACCATGGATACAGTCATGCCGTTGCTTCCTCAGAGTGGACCTGGAAAGTGGGTGCCTGTGTGCCCTGGGTGTGAACCTGTGTCAGGACACGGATGTCTGGGCAGGCAATATGGTGAGCACTGAATTCAGGTGTGGGGTGAGCCCATCTGTGAACCCACCAGGCATGTGGTTCCCAGGGAGCCTTCTGCACAGGTGCAGTGATGGTTATGGGAGGACAGCTGGATGGCCAAGGAGGATGAAGAGTGACCTTCCTAGGGAAGTGGGGTGGGCTATTCATTGTCCCTATCCTCCGCACTGTTCACCATTCAGGGACCTTGGCATCAGGCACTGCCTGTGGGGCTGATCCCTCTGATCTGATGGACAGGAACTGTGGGGAGCAGTTCCCTGTGGTTCTTTGGGGTTGTGTCGTGATGGGACTTTTGCCTTTCAGCTTCAAGGAGCTGTGAGCCCTGGAGGTCTCGCTGGCCCAGCAGGCAGCACACATCATTGCGGAGTGTGAGCAGTTACAGAACTGGAGGCTGCAGATCGACGAGTTGGGATTCTGCCTCATGTGCTGTCCCCATAGCTGCAGGGTCATGCGCTTCCTCAGCACACAGAACACCAGAGGGCTGCCCTGGCTCCACCAGTCCCCGAGTGTCCATGGCCTCTCACCAGCACCCCCCTCCTTGGTTGCAGAGTCACCATGGAGGGGCCTGGGGAAGAGAAGGAGTGAGCCGCTGCCTGGCCCTGGGGAGGCTGTGGATCCTGCAATGAATCTTCTGTCCTCATTTTGTCCCAGGAGTGGGGTCATTTTCAGATTCTCACAGGTGTTTACCTGTTTGAGAACTTGTCCCCAGCTGCCATCACAGTGCTCACCCTGGTCAGCATTAGGCCAGAGCTGAGTCTTCTTTTTTTTTGAGAGCCATCGTCCACTGTCATTATTCACAAGGCCAGTTCTGAATATGAACAAGCAGAAAACTCATTACATAAGTATCTTAGTTATACCTTTCTGAAGTCTCTTCAAAATGATATTCACAATTCTGATGAGAGGCTTTTAATTGTTCTGAGGAAACTTTATTTTCTAAAACCTTTGATTCAGGAGTCATTTTCTGACTTGTAGATAGCAAATTCAGGCCCTCTCCATCCGCGTGTCCTTCGTCAGCTTTTTTTTTTTTTTTGACAGGCAGAGTGGACAGTGAGAGAGAGACAGAGAGAAATGTCTTCCTTTTGCCGTTGGTTCACCCTCCAATGGCCGCTGCGGCTGGCATGCTGTGGCCGGCGCACCGCGCTGATCCGATGGCAGGAGCCAGGTGCTTCTTCTGGTCTCCCATGGGGTACAGGGCCCAAGCACTTGGGCCATCCTCCACTGCACTCCCTGGCCACAGCAGAGAGCTGGCCTGGAAGAGGGGCAACCAGGACAGAATCTGGTGCCCCGGCCGGGACTAGAACCCGTTGTGCCACGCCGCAAGGCCGAGGAATAGCCTAGTGAGCCGTGGCGCCAGCTCTTTGTCAGCTTTTTGAGGTTCTCTTCTGACATCCTCAGATGAAGAAGTGCCCCAATAAGAGATGGGGGACACTGCTTCTGCAGATACTGAGCCTTCGTGTCCTGCTGTCGACAAGCAGAAGGTTCAATCAGTATCCTGGGTGGCAGCACAAACAATTGTTGTTCACCAACAGTCCTCAGTTTCAAATCTGCCTTTTAAGTCAGCAATATTTCCAACTTGGAGGACACAGGGCTGTTGTACCTGAGCACTGGCCAGGGAATGTAGGTCTTCCTCCTCACAGCAGGTTGGGGACCATCTGTCCTGTCAGCCTCACTGCTGCTGGTGCTGAGAGTGCGTATGGAGGACACGGGGCTGTTGTGCCTGAGGCCTGGGAGTGTAGGTCCTCCTCCTTATGCAGGTTGAGGACTATCTGAACTGCGGGCTTCACTGCTGCTGGTGTTGAGACTGGACACAGAGGTAACGGGGCTCTTGTACCTGAGGATTGGCCAGGAAGTGTGGCTCCTCATCAGACAAGGTGGGGAACTGTCCATCCTGTGGGCTCCAGGGCAGGCATTTAGCCTTGATGACTGGTCACCATCAGGCAGCACTGGGGACACAGCACTGGCCTGAAGACTGGGCGTCAGGGAGACTGCTTTATGGATCAGCTGGAAGCCCAGCTCCACAGGTAGTTTTGAGCCTCAGCGTACTGAGCAGATCCTAGAAGCTCCCCTTGAGTGAACTCAGTTCTTGCTGCTCCACTGAAGCTCTCCTGGGATTTCCCACAGCCCAGCACAGGGGACCAGCAGCCATCCTCCTCCTCACGGCCCAGCTGGAAGACAAGGACTGGCAGGTACTGCTGACCTTCAGCAATTTTGGAAGGACCTAGGAACCCCATGTGAATTTCGTTTTCTCCTTGTGTGCTGTAAGTCTTTGGCTGGGATTTCCCACAGCCCAGCACAGGGGACCAGCAGCCATCCTCCTCCTCACAGCCCAGCTGGAAGACAGGGCCTGGCAGGTATTTCTGACTTTCAGGATCCCCATGTCAGTTTGATTTTCTACATCTCTACTGTAAGCCTTTGGCTGGTATTTTCCCCAGCATTGTGGGGGGGGGGGAATGGGGCAGTCCTGTTCTTTAGGCCCTCCAGAGACACCAGGTTCTCCATAGCTTCATCGATTTCCTGGTTCTCGGGAGAACTCAGAGACTGCAAAGTGTGATGTCACTTGCTTTGGGCCCTTTTTCTGCTCCATGCTGAGCCACTTGTGCCCCATAGCATCTGCCACTGTGTGCGCCTCTCAGCAGGGTCAAAAGTCATTAACCAATCTGGCATCCCTCCAGTTCCTCACTTACATAGGAGGGGATTAGGTTACAAGCCAGCTTCAGGTGCCCAAAGCTCTCCCCTTCAAAGGGCAGCCACCTGTTGCTATGGTGCACAGGACCAAGCCCAGGCTCCACATGTCAGCTTTATACCCATCAAACTCCTTATCTAGGAATTCTTCTGGGGCGTAATATTCAAGTGTCCCACACAATGACTTTAGTTGTTGGCCTTCAGTCAGTTTTTGGCTAAAGCCCAAGTCAATTAGCTTAATGGATCAGCCCAGAGGAGATTTTCCAATTTTAAGTCTCTGTGAACAATGTGTTGCGTGCGGCAGTACTGCACTGCTGCTAATGTCTGAATGAAGTACCAACATGCTTTTCCTTCATGAAGGTGGCTGCACACCTCGCCATACTTTTCAAGGTCCACCCCCACCCCGCTAAAATACCCAATGAAAAGACAGGCTCTATCTGCTGTGTAGTCTACCTGTAACAGCTTTATAATGTTAGGGTGATGCAGAGAATGCATAATTTATGCTTCTACCCAAGCTTGCAGGAACTTGGAAGAATCCCTGTCATGTCTGGCAATGATCTCCACAGCCCCCTTGGTTCTGCTCTCCAGATGGAGGGCCAGCTTCACTTGGCCAAAGCTGCCCTTGCCAATGATCCCGAGGATCTCATATCCACGGAACACCTCCTTCTCAGTGTGGGAAGATCTGACGCCTTTCATTGTCAGGATATCTCTTGTACCTAGTGTACTGGGACACTAGGAACACTAGCTAGTCACCTACAGTAGCTACGGTAACATGATAATCCAATGAGAAAGCAACAGATAAATCCAATGGAGAGCAACAGATAAATGGTGCTGGGACAGTGGGAATCAGCATATTACAAATACCTGTTAAAGTTATGCAATTTTGTACCTTTTGTGACTCAGAATATTGAGTCATCATTAATAATTCTTTTTCTTCATAGTTATAATTTTATCAGCTTTATCCTTATGTCTGTGAATTTTGTAGAAAATTTTCTTTAGAATAACAAAAGCAGCAGTTCAAAAGTCAAAAAAAAAAAGAATTACTTCATCCTGATGCCTAGTTTACTCTAGACTGGAATGGAAATGATGTAACATTTCAAGTAAGTTGAAGAGGGTATGTGGAAGTCACAGAATGTTATGAAAGAAAGAAATTTTGGACACAAAAGCTATTATTTTCCTAAGACATAGAATCTGAACCTCTGATAAAGCAGTTAAACTAGTCTATTAGGTTCTCTTAATGTCTCTGTTAAATTCTAATTGTTTCAAAACAGATGAGTTTTTTATTAAGAGCTATGGGTTATTAAATATATGCTTATTCTAAAACATTTGAATAATAACCTTGTAACTCATCAAATTTGGTCTATATTATGTCACGATGTTAAGGGATCCTATTTAAACAAGATATTTTGGATTTTGAGCCTTCTTGGCATCCTTGACAGGCATTCAAAAAATCAAAATTTCCAAAATCTAGACCTTGACAATTTCCAGATGGGCCCCTGGAAACTGTCAAAGACACAGAGACACCAACTAATCAGGCTATTTGGATTATGTTAGAAGTACTGTCAAGATGTGAAGTGGTGTTACATTTTAAGTTTTTATAATAGAAAATGCTACTGATACAAATGTCTGAAAGCTAAAATGTCTAATGATCTTGTGTTACTAGATGTGATGGTTATCTTAATGAGAATGGTCCAGGGGCTAAAGGATTAAGTGTTTTGTAAAATCCTTCAGCTGCTTTTGAAAATACTGTGTGAAGTAAGTAAGGGCCTCCTGTTGGTAAATGAGCTTATAATTTTAATGAGCTTATAAATTTGAAGTCTTATCATTCACAGTTTTATATCTCAGATTTTCTGCTCATGAAATGAAAACATTTCCTCTCCTCTATGAAATCCTCTCATTACCGGGTTAATGCCACTCTTAGGATCATTGGTTGCTAGTCTCACCCTGTCTTTTATACTACTATATTTACTTATTGATAATGGAACGAACCAAGGCCTTCAGCAACCTGCTGGTCAACCAAATGCTGCTATAGGGATATACTTGGCTCCCCATCCGGGAGACAGTGGCTTGAGACATTGCCCCATGCCAGAGAAGAGTACCTCGTCGCTCCATGTCAGCAGGAAGTAGCTTAAGACAGATCATCGTCCCTCTACCCCTCCTGGACTTTTGGGGCTAATGTAATCCCATAAAACTCCTGCTTCATAAAACACAAACAGGGGGAATGTTAGTAAAATGATGCAGTCTTACTACTGCATGATCTACACCCTGACACCATCCTATGCCCCAGCCCCCACCGCCATGGCAGGAAGCCAGGTGGCCACATGGTCCAAACATCAATGTCAGCCCCATCCACATCCTAATGGGATTCGAGGCTTCTTGTGGGGAACTGCAGGCTGGCCACCTGTGGGAACTCCCTCATTTCTGTATCTACGTAGCTTGTAGCAATCAACTCCAGGAAGTGCCTACCACAAGTCCTACACCAACAACCAAGTTGAAACAGGATGGACTCTGCACAAACAACTAGGAGGAACTAGATGAAACAGATGAACTTTTGACCTGAGGCTATACGTGCCCTTCCATCGGATTGGACCACATCTGCGTTCACGGCGCATGGACAGAGCCATCATTGGCTGAGGACTGTATGCTCCCGGGGCCTGGATGATATATATGAATCCTGTTGGCTTGGGGGGGGGGGTACAACTACCACTACCACTTCTTCTTTCTTCTTTTCCTCATTCTTTTCTATATTGCCTCTCTTGCTGAGAATAAAGTTCCTTGAGAACTGATAAACTGCAGTCGTGTCGTGACTAGGCTGGCACCTTGTGGGCAAGGAGCCGACACTTCTACTTCCCTGCCCACCCTCTGGCAACGTTTTAAAGGGAGCTATTCCTGAGCACGCAGCTCTCTCTTCCTCTCCATCTCCTAATCTCTGTCTCTCTCTTACACTTTCTTTCTGCCTTTTTCCTTCTTCGCCCCTTCTCTCCAGTCTGTCGGGTTTCCCCCCATAAACTCTTTCCCTTAAAAAAAAGAAAATGGGTGGAAGCAGAGAAAGGATTTTGCTAGTTTTACAGTATCAGAGAACAATACCATATTAACTTTTCAATGTGCTGTCTTTGCTAATGGTATTTCATACAGTGAAGCAACAAATCTGCAGCAAAATAAAATTTTCAACTTCTTAAAAAAATAAATGGGGGCCGGCATTGTGGCATAACGAGTTGAGCTGCTTCCTATAATGATGGCATCCCATATGGTCACTGGTTAGAGTCCAAGCTGCTCCATTTCCAGAAATCAGCTGAAGATGGAACAAGTACTTGTGCCCCAGCACTCTCATGGGAGACCTGGTAGTAACTCCTGGCTCCTGGATTTGGTCTGGCCCAGCCCTGGCCATTGCAGCCATCTGGGGAGTGAACCAGCAGATGGATGGTCTCTGTCTCTTCCTCTCTCTAACTCTGCCTTTCAAAAGGATAAAATAAATCTATTAAAATAAGAATTATGGATAAACTGGATTTCTATAAGCAAAAGAATGGAATTGGATCATTCTAACATGCACAACAACAACTCAAAATGAATAACTCTAAGAACAGAAATTGTAAAACTCCTAGGAGACAATGTAGGAGGAAAGCTCCAAAATCCCAGGCCACAAAAGCAAAACTTTTTAAATGGGAATAACTAGAACTACAAATCTTAATGATGTTTTGTTTTTCCTGTAGTTTTTATAAAGCCTCACAACTTCTGAGAATTAATCTGTGTAACTAGATCATCACTGGTGCTTATCTACTCCTTCCAAAATTCTCTTCCAAAATCATCAGTACCTTTTAAGATTCAAAGATTATCATAACTTATGTTTAGAAGTCGCAACCTTGTTTCTCCTACAAATATCACTTCCAACACATCTGGTGTTAGTAAAATGTATGTAATACTATGAAACAGATGATCTATTTGTTATCAATTTCATTCCTTATTAGACTAAGCAAGAAAAGAATAAGAAAGTTTTGACCAAAATTGCAGGAGATGGTTTTATTCTGATGGCTCTCATTCATGCAGATCAACTTCTCCATAAAGTCATCCTAATAAATGTCTCATTATTGTGTACCCTTGACCTGCTTAAGTGTCTTTGCAGATAGACTTGCTGTATTTTCAAAACATCAAATACAAATATGACTTTTTGGTTACAAACGTTTGAGTGTGAGTGAGTGTGTGTGTGGATGTGTGTGTGTAAAGAGCATCTCTCTAACAAGTATGATACGTTTAACTTACAAAAGGAATTACTGGGGCCAGTGCAGCAGTTTAATGGGCTAAGTCACCACCTGCAGCAACAACGTCCCACATGGGCAGCAGTTCGACCTGGCTGCATCTCTTCCAATCCAGCTCTCTGCTATGCCCAGGAAAACCAATGAAGGTTGGCCCAAGTGCTTAGGCCCCTGCACCCATGTGGGAGACCCCAAGGAGGCTCTTGGCTCCTGGTTTCCAATCAGCTCAGCTCTGGCTGTAGCAGTCATTGGGGAGTGACCCAGAAGATGGAAGACTTTTCTCTCTGTCTCCTCTTCTCTCTGTTACTCTACCTCTCAAACACCAATCTTGAAAAAGAAATTATTTACATATTTGAAGGTGAAAATTTGCATGTTTGCACTTTTATCTATATGCTTTTTCTCCATTCTACTATAGGATAAATGCCATCCGCATGAATTAAATTGAAATAACTAAACTTGTAGGAAAGAAAAATACTATTAAAACATTAAAATGATAGCTGCATAATATAGTAAAAATAGCTGTAATATAGTAAGAATAAGTAAGTTTTTCATGGATAGTTTTATTTTTGATTTCTCAAAGCATTTTTCAATAAAATTATTGAGCAAAAGTAAAACATAGCTCAAAATGTTAATTTTTAATCATTTATTTATTTAAAGTCAGAGTTACACAGAGAGAGAAGCAGAGGCAGAGAGAGAGAGAGGGTATTCCATCTGCTGGGTCACTCCCCAGTTGGCCACAACAGCTGGAGCTGCGCCAATTCAAAGCCAGGATCCAGGAGACTCCTCCAGGTCTTCCAAGTGGGTACAGGGGCCCAAGGACTTGGGCCATCTTCTACTGCTTTCACAGGCCATAGCAGGGAGCTGGATTGAAGTGGAGCAACCAGGACTTCTAGAACCAGCACTCACATGAGATGCTAGCACTACAGGCAGCAGCATTACACCACAGCCTGGAACCCCTCAAATTTTAGTTATCTAAACACAAAAGCTCTCACCATAAAGAACAAAGAACTACTGGGGTGGATTTTTAGGTGAATATCTGGGATTGTACTGATGAGAAAAATCAGTGGAGACTTCCTCCAATGATAATAAACCATTAACACATAAAGAAATGGAATGTTCATCTCAGTAACTCCTCAGATGTTTGTTTCTGAGAAGGAAAAGGAGTTTTTGCAAAGATAACCAAACACTCTGGAAAAGATGACAACAGATACACCTGTCAACTTCTTTATGTAATCGTCCTTGTGAAAAGAGGGATTTCCCTTATCTGAAGAAAGACATGATGTTAGCAGGTAAGCATAAAATTAAAAATTCAATTGTGTTGCACTGGTGCTGTGATGTAGTGAGTTAAGTCGCCATCTGGAGTGCCGGCATCCCAGCTGGGTGATGGTTCGAGTCCCAGCTGCTCCACTTCTGATATGGCTCACTGCTAATGCATCTAGAAGAGCGATGGAAGATGGCTACAAGTTCTCGGGCCCCTGCACCCATGTGGGACACCCACATGAAGCTCCTGGCTTCTGGCTTCAGCCTGGCCCATCCCTGGCCATTGCAGCCATTTGGGGAGTGAACCAGCTGATAGAAAGCTTCTCTTTCTGCTTCTCCCTCTCTGTAACTCCACCTTTCAGATAAGTAAATAAATCTTCTGAAGCATTCAACTGTGTGCCGTTCACTATAAATACACCACTAATCAGGAAATTGAAGGAGCTCTGAATTTATCAAGAAATATAATGCCAACTTGGTGTCACCTGAGATTGGCTACAAGGATTCTTTCCCTAGTTTGAACAAACAAAAGTCATGACTTTTATGATAAACAGACTCTAAACTTAGAACATTCCACCCTTTAAATTGCACAAAGTTGAAAATAGGTATTTTTTTAGAAATGAGTACACAAAATAATCTGATGATGTGAGGGTTCATTCACATGTATGTTGACTCATAAAAAAACTCTCCTTCTAAACTTTTTAGAAGAAATCATTTTAGACTTGAAGAGTTGCACAAACAGTACAACCAAACTAAGACTCCGTAACATTTCCAGAGCCTCACAGACTAGACAGTGGTTGAAGTAAGAATGCTTGAACTCACTACCAATGCCTTTTCAATCCCAGAAAGTTGAAGCCATTTCCCAAGGTCACAGAAAGACAGCATGTAATAAACCAAACACGCAAACCTGATGACACTTTACTGATTCTGGCCAGCAGTCCTATCAGAGAGGATTCGAATACAAGAACATGCAGAAAGCTACTGCTTATTGTGTAGAAACCACCAAGGAAAGCATGATTCCTTTCCAGCAAAATTTTGGAATACATTTTTAGTTCCTTTTGTCAGGATGCTTGTTCTCATGGCTTTAGAAAAATCTTGATGAAATTTATATGAGACCCTATTCATTTGATTTAAATTTCCAATTATTGATGATTTTTTAATGGTACAGTTTGAAATGTATGAAAAAATTATTGAATGAATACAAAACTAGACCATGCAACTTATTCTTATCCATACAGAAGGAATTTAACATTGTTATATCTGTACAGAAAGATTTATTGTCATTGGAAATAGTGGTTTTTTTTGAAGATTTCTTTAATTGAAAGACAGAGTTAAAGAGAAAGAGTGGGAACGACGGAGAGAAAGCTTTTCTATCCACTGCTTCACTCCCCAAATGGCCACAATGGGCAAAGCTGGGCCGAACTGAATCCAGGATCCAGGAGCTTCTTCCAGGTCTCCCACATGAGTGCAGGGGCCCAAGTACTTGGGCCACCTTCTACTGCTTTTTCAGGCGATAGCAGAGAGCTGGATCAGAAAAGGACCAGCTGGGACATGAACTGGTGCCCATATGGGATGCCAGTGCTGCAGGTGGAGGTCTACCCTACCACACCATAGTGCCAGATCTGCAATTACGTTTTGAAGATTTTCCTTAGTACAGTCTGTCATTCTGTGACCTTGGAAAAATGTTTTGGACTTTTTGAGATTGAAAAAGCATGGGTAGTGAGTTCAAGCTTTCTTATTTCAAACACTTTCTAGAACTGTGAGGCTCCGGAAACATGATGAATGCAACAATACATACAAAAAGTATCATAGATATACATATGTGTGTTATAAATACATACATATATATATACACACACACACACACACACACAACATGCAATATGATGAAGTTGGTTTTATCACAGGCATGCGAGTGTGGTTCAACATCTATAAAAATCAACGAAATCACATCAGCAGAATGAACAACATAAAACAAATGCACATCTCAATAGATGCAGTGGATGCTTCCATCACAAGATTCAACATCCCTTCATGATAAAAAAAATGGAACTAACAAGGTACAGAGGAAACATAGCTTAAAATTATCAAAGCTATATGATAAAACGATAGCCAACATCATACTGAATGGGAAAAACCTGAAAACATTTCTCCTGAGTGTTGAACAAGAAAAGAACTCCAAATAAACCATTCTTAGTCAATATAATATCTCAAGACTCACAAGAGTACTCAGGCAAAGTAAAGAAATAAAGGGTGAAAATTGGGAAGGAGGAAGTCAAAATATCTGTTCTTTCAGGAGACATGATTTTAGACAGAAAAAAAAACTTAAAACACTGCAGTAAAAATATGCTGGGAGTGATAAACCAATAAGTTGCAGGATATAAAATCAATGTACAAAAAATTACACACTAATAATTATCCTCTGCAAAGTTAAGTCTAAGATCTTTGTAAAAAGTAAGAACGGGAATAGTAGAGGGAAGAGGAAGAAGGGTGGGAATATGAGTGGGATGGTGAGTAGAGTGGAAAGTATCATCACCTTCCTGAATCTGTATATATGAAATATATGAAGTTTGTATATCTTAAATAAAATAAAAAAGTATGAAACAGGAAAAAAGAAAACTAAATTTACAATAGCTACAAAAATTACACATTTAGTAATAAATTTAACCAAATAAGTGAAAGATCACAATAAAGGCATAAAGCACTGATGAAATAAATCATCAAAGACACATGAAAATGGAAACACATTCTCTGTTCATGAATTAGAAGAATTAACATTAACATGTTCATATTCCTTAGGAAATAAATATACAGATTCAAAGCAAGTCCTATCAAAATACCAACAGCATTCTTATACAATCAGAAAAAAAACATTATAATATTCATATGGTACTACAGAAGACCCAGAGCAGCCAAAGTGATCCTACACAAGAAAAAATATACAAAGCTGGGGGCGTAACAATACCTGATTTCACAAAGTATAGTAAATAAAATAAGATGAAACTGGAATGAAGATGGATACAAAGATCAACAAAAACAGAGAAAAAATACATAAATACAAACATACATACATAACAGCTAACTGATTTTTGATGAGAATCCCATAGTCTTTTCAATAAGTGGTGCTGACAAAACCGGATATACATATGCAGAAGAATGAAATTAAATGTCTACGTTTCACCACACATAAAAATCAACTCAGATAGATCAACGACCTAAATCTGAGACCTGAAAATACAAAATTGCTGGAATAAAACATAGGGGACATCTCTTAAAGGAGGTAGAGGCAATGATTTTTTGGTTAAAACCCCAGAAGTTCAGGCAGCAAAAGTAAAACTAGATGAATGGGACTACATCAAACACTGAAGCTTCTGTACACCAAAGAAAACAGTAATAGAGTGAATAAACAACCAATGGAAAGGGATAAAATACTTCCAAATTACTTATCCAACACAGGATTAATATTCAGAATATATCAGGAACTCAACAAACTCAAAATCAAGCATCCAATGCAGTTAAGAAATGGGCACAAGGGGCCTAAAAAGACAATCCTCAAAAGAAATTAAAATGGCCAACAAATATATGAATAAAACTATTACTAGCCATCAGAGAAATGAAGATAGGGGCTCACACTGTGGCACGGTAGGCGAAGCATCTGCCAACGCTCTTCTTCTGATTCTGCTCTCTGCATATGGCCTGGAAAGCAGTGGAAGATGGCCGAACTGCTTGGGTCCCTGCAACCATGTGGGAGACCTCAAAGAAACTCCTGGCTCCTGGTTTTGCATGGGCTCAGCTCTCACCATTACAACCATCTGGGGAGTGAACCAGCGTATGGAAGACCTTTGTGTGCCTCCTTCTGTGTCTGTTAACTCTGCCTCTCAAATAATTTCAAAAACTCTTTAAAAAAAGAAATGCAAATCAGAACTCCAAAATAGTAGTATTACCTCATAATGATAAAATGCCTATCATAAAGAAAAAGTAAAAAAATCTCGCAAGGATATGGGGAAAGGAGAACTCTTGTATACTGAGCATGGGAATCCAAATGAGTACAACCACTGCAGCAAACACCATGGAGATTTCTAAAAACTAAGAATAGAACTGCCATATGACTCAACAATCTCAATACTCAGTATATGTCCAAAAGACATGAAATCATTGTATCTAAGAGATACCTGCTCCACCATGATTACTTCAGCACTGTTAACAATGGCCAAGATATGAAATCAACCAACATATCCATCAGCAGATGAAGACATAAGAATTTGTTGTGTATATACTAAATGGAACACTATTCAGCCATTTAAAAACGAAATCCTGTCCTTTGCAGCAAAATGTATGTAACTGGAGGGTATCGTGTTAAGTGAAAAAAGCCAGCTACAGAAAGACAGCACCGGCAAACCTTCACATAAGCAAGCTAAAAGCATGAATGCATAATGATTAATAAAGGATGGCAGACACTCTGGAGGATGAAGGGAGTTTTGATGAGGGGCACAAAATCAGAGTTAGATCAAAGGAATAAATTCCTATTGTTACACAGCACAGTGAGGAGACTAGCTCACAATAAGCTAGAATGTATTATATGAACATACAGAAGAAATTCCAAGTCTTCCATCATAAAATATTGACAAAGGAAGGGAAATGTTGATTATCTCATTTTTCATCAGGATATATTGCAGACATGCACCGAGACATAATACTGTAGCCCTTAGGTAGGTGAAATTATTGTTAATGTCAAAATTTTCAGAAAACAGAACCATACCATGAACCAGGAACACCACCACTGGGTATATGTCCCACAGAAAGGAACTAAGTAGTTCACCTATCTATAGTCCCATATTTGAAGCACATTTTCAGCCATGAAGGAAAGAGCAGGGAGAAGTCTGGTGTGGTTATCAACAATAATAATCACTGGCCTCTTGCAACAGCAGACCAATAAAATCCACCTGCCAGGTGGCACGTGAGAGTAATCACCTCTCCAAATGCCACCATGGGAGAAAAAGGAATGATGTAAGTTTTGTCTGCAAAGCAGACATTCCTGGGGGACTTTCCAACTTAGTTGGATGGAATAGGAAAACCACAATCAGAAATCCAAAATGACAGCCATAAGATGTCCCCAAATCAGATATGCCTGGGACAAGAAACTCATTCTGGTACCACAATAGGAAAATGTCTCCAAATCAGATATGCCCAGGAGTTCAAACTCATTTTGGTACCACAGTCTCCACTATGAGGACAGGGATGCAGAAAAAGTAGACTGCATTTTTGCCTCACTAAAAGGGAATAGTATCTTGGCAAACAAAATGAATTGAGAGTTCATCAGACGAAGGGGTCAAGAGTTCATTGTATATATACATGAAACAAAATATTATCCAGCCATTGGAAAAGAACGACACCCTGTCACTTGAAGCTAGATGTATGGAACTGGAAGTAAATGAAAACAACCCCAGACACAGAAAGACAAATACTGTACCCACTCCCTCACAAACACAAGCTAAAACAATCGGGGGCCAGTGCTGTGGCATGGTAGGTTAAGGTTCTGCCTGTGGTGCCAGAATCCCATGTGGGCACCCATCAGTTCATATCCTTGCTGCTCCTCTTCTGAACCAGCGCACTGGTTATGGGTTGAGAAAGCAATGGGAGATGGCCCTAGTGCTTGGGCCCCTACATCCACTTTGGGAGACCCAGAAAAAGCTCCTGGCTCCTGGCTTTGAATTTGCTCTGATGCAGCTGTTGCAGCCATTTGGGTAATGAATGAGCAGAAGGAAAACATCTCTCTGTCTCTCCCTCTCTCTGTAGCTTGTGGGGAACCACAGGCCGGCCACTCGTGACAACCATTCCCTGCGGCTGGAGGTCACGTAGCCTGGCTCACTTAAACCGAAACAATGGACTGAAGTACATCCTATTTTCCATGCAGGACTCAAACTGAAACAATAGTTTGAGGAACCACATCCTGTTTTTCATGCCCATTTTTAGTAATCGGGCTGTGGACTATATAAGAGGGACGCCTAGAGAGAAAGGAGAGGGGAGGAAAGAGAGAAGCAATAAAGAAAAGCTGAAAAGTGCATAAACATCATGGATTCTTGCTTGCTATACAGATCTCAGTCTTGTCGGGGACCCACTGATTTCCGACAGTAGCTCAGCTTTTCAAATAAAAATAAATAAATCTTTAAAATAAACCTATGTGAATACATAATAATTAATAAAGGCTGTAAGAGGTTGGAGGGAAAATGCAAAGAGTTTGCATGATGGGTACCAAATCAGCGTTAGATCAAGGAGTAACTTCCTAATGTTACACAGAGTAATGGAGAGGATAGCTCACAATAACTGAGTGTGTATTGAATGAACATATAGAAGAAACTCCAAGACTTCAATCCTAAGTACTGACAAATAAAGGGGACTATTGATCATCCCATTTTTAATCAGGACACATTGCAGACAGGTACCAAAATGTCACACAGTAGCCTCTGAGTATGTACAATTATTATTAATTTCAAAATTTTCAAAAAAAAAAACCCTTCACATGAACTAGAAACAAACTCCATCACTGTGTATACACCAAATGGACAGGAACTAAGTATTTCAGATACTTTGGTTCCATGTTTAATGCATCAGGGATGAAGTACTTAGAATCTGATGACAATTTCAGCCATTAATAAAGAAGCAACAGAAGTCTGGTGTAGGCTTACAGAACAGTAAGCACCTGCCATTTGCTACAACAGGTCAATGAAATCCACTTGCCAGGTAGCATGCGAATAATCACCACTACAAATTCAACAATGCGAGAAGGAGGAATGACAGTTTTGCCCGTACAGCGGGCATTCCTGGAAGACTTCCACAATTGACTTGGATACAACAGGAAGGCTACAAGCTCAAATCCAAGTTGATAGGCCTATGATGTCTCAAATCATACAAGCCTGGGAGGCTCCACTATGAAAGCAAGGATGCAGATAATGTATAGTGCAGTTTTGCTACATTAAAAGGCAGTAGAATTTTGGCAAGCAAAATAGCTGAGTTGGCCCGTGAGGTTAGGCCGGTAGCAGAGATATCAACAGTGACCTACCAAAGGAGGTACTCCAACATAAGGGTATGCATGATCCAGTTTGAGGCCACACAAAGTCCATTGGCAATCGGTGATGTCCCAAGAATTGGTGGACACGGGAATTTCAAGATGGCCTTGAGTGAGGGTGGACTGCTCAACGACAAGTAGGATGATCACAAGTTCTGCCCCCTGAAACACATGACACTACCCCTGTATCTGGAAGGAGGTATCTGATGTGAGATGACTGATGATGGCTCTCCAAATAGACAAAGTGTCAGAGGCTGACATCCTCATTAAGGACACAGACTCCTCAGGGTGTGGGTTTGTCTGGGCTCTGAAAATACCACTTCCATTTAACAAGAGATTCTCAGTGGCTGGAGGCCAGGACCCAGCTCATGAATCTGAGGGAGGTAGTCCAAACTCTCTGTGAGTCAAACAGTAGTGTCACTAAAAGCTCAAAGCTAATTTGAAGTCCTTTACCCATGTGACCCTCAGAACCAAAAACTATCCATACAGTAGCCATTAGCCTTTTCTTTGGAAGTATACCTGACCAAGGTGCATCCTTGTGGGTGACTGGTGAGATAGGTGGGTGTTAGTGTTCACTAGAGGTAAGGAAATTGGTGTTATCAGAAGGTGAAAACGTGCTGGGCTTCCTTGGTTGAAACCGAATCACTGAGGAAAAGGAGATATATGTGGATTTGTTGGGGATTTTTCTGAATTCCTTTTCTAAATGTAGACCAAAACTTTGCGGTTGCAAGCTCTCATCTCCTATGGAACTAAAGTCCACACCCACTCGGTCAAGAAGTCAGTTGCTGATGTTTGAAGCCCATTTTTCCTCCTCTTGATTATCAGTTGAAACAATGTCCTCAACATAGTGTCACAGGTGGATGCTAGGTTACAACTGAAGGCCAGCCAGATCCTGTTAACAGACCATGAGCCCTGGAGGACCACAGAAGCAGCCCACTCGAAGTCTCATAAAGGTGCATTGTTGGCCTTTAAATTAAAAAAGTAAATGGTGGGGCTGGTGCTATGGTGCAGCGGATTAATGCCCTGGCATGAAGTGCCAGCATCCCATATGGGCACCGGTTCAAGATCCGCCTGCCCCACTTCCCATCCAGCTCTCTGCTATGGCACAGCAGGTAAGGCTTCAGATAACAATGCTTCCATTTCATTTTGTAGTGCTGGGTCATGCCCCAGCTACTGTATTTCCAGTCCAGCTTCCTCCTATGGTCCATGGATAGACAGTGGGTGATGTCGGAAGATCTCAGGACTCTGCAACCCATGTAGGAGAAGAAGATGGAGTTCCTGCTCCTGGCTTCACCTTGGTTAATATGTAGCTGTTGCAGCCATTTGGAGAGTGAGGTAGTGGGTTGGATGCTATCTCTATGTCTCTCCCTCAATAATATTTTTCCAAACAAAAAATCATTAAAATATAACAATGGCCAAGGAACTGTGACAGAGTTGTTAAGATGCCATTTGGTTTACCCACGCCCCATATCTGAGCACCTGGATTTCAGTATAATCTTCCTGCTGTCAGATTTCCTGCTAATGTACACTCTGATGGAGAGCAGGCATTGGGTCAGTTACTTAGGTCTCTTCCACCAATGTGAGAGAGCTGGATGGAGTTCTTGGCTTCTGACTTTGGCCTAGCCCTTCCATAATGTTTGCAGGCTTTGGGGGTGGGGCCAACAGATGGAAATACCTTTCTCTATCTCACATTACCATTATAATAATCAGAAATTAAAGGCTTGAATACACTGTACTGGTACGGCAATTAAAGACATCATTTTTGATGTCAGCATCCTATCACAGAGTATCTAGGATCAATATCTGTCGCGCATTCAAATCCAGGTTCCTACTTATGCATACCCTGGGAAGAAACAGAGAATGGCTCAGACTTGGTCCCTTGCCACTCAAGTGGAGTGATCCAGCAAATGGGAAATCTGTTTCCATGTCTTTCTATGAAACATAATAAATAATGCTTAAGTAAGTGAATAAATAATTCCACTGGGTCCAACGCAGCTTGTTTGGGACTGTCCTAGGGGCAGCTTTGCAATTCGGGGGTGGTGGCTGCACATACTTGCTGAAGAATGCCTAACAGCCTCAGTAGCTCTCTTTTGTTCTTAATTGTACACTGTCCATTGAAATAAATAGGTTCCTGCTGTAGTGTGGTGTTTCACATGCTCTGGACACCCACTGCAGTAGAAAAAGGGACAGTTTATGTTCACTCACTGTGCCAACATGACACCATCTGTTTGTGCTTTCCAGACAAGTTGGACAGGATCTTGAAGTAGTTCAGTGAGAGCTGTCAGCTGCCAACTCTGTTGCCTGGTGATTTATAGACTACTTCCTGTCAGGAACACAGCAAAGCTGCCCTTCTCAATGTATCCCTGTCCAGTCTTTGAGCAGGCTTTGTGTCTCCATCCACAGCAAAGTGTGTACATCTGTGTGGACTTCCTTGGTGTCTGAGATACGGCACTTCACCATCTGAGCCAGTTGCAGATGAGGCATCAACTTTCTTAACCATGTCCTGGGTGGTACTTGGCAGCATGTGAGGGGCAGCCAGCAGTCATCTGGTGCATCTAGACTCACCATCCCACAGCACACAAGACTCTGCATTACTCAGGTGGAGGTACAAATGTCTGAAATGATCCCATGAGACCATGTTACTTGGATGCTGCTGCCAGTAACACTCTGCATACAACGTTGAGTATAGGCCTTCCCTTAAGAAGCCTCACTGTCTCACTGGGAGACTGTGGAGGGACACGGAAAGCAGTGATAAGCCAAAATACTGAGGTTGCGAGCTCTCATCTCGTATGGAACTAAAGTCCACACCCATTCAGTCAAGAAGTCAGTTGCTGATGTTCGAGGCCCATTTATCCTCCTCCTCTTGATTATCAGTTGAAACAATATCCTCAACATAGTGTCACAGGTGGATGTTAGGTGACAACTGAAGGCCAGCCAGATCCTGTTAACAGACCATGAGCTCTGGAGGACCATAGAGGCAGCCCACTGGAAGCTGTCTGGGTGCATGCACCCATTAGCAATGGCAGTCCACACGTCTACCAGGTACTACTCTAATTCCCACATGGCCAACGACAGAGTAATTTTCCATAGGTAACCTTTAAGCCTTTTTGACATTACATATTCCTCTACACAACTGTTAATAATAACTGAATTTGGCCGGCGCTGTGGCTTAACAGGCTAATCCTCCACTTTGCGGTGCCAGCACACCGGGTTCTAGTCCCAGTTGGGGCGCCAGATTCTATCCCGGTTGCCCCTCTTCCAGGCCAGCTCTCTGCTATGGCCCAGGAGTGCAGTGGAGGATGGCCTAAGTCCTTGGGCCCTGCACCCGCATGGGAGACCAGGAGAAGCACCTGGCTCCTGGCTTCGGATTGGCGAGATGCGCTGGCCGCAGCAGCCATTGGAGGGTGAACCAACGGCAAAAAGGAAGACCTTTCTGTCTGTCTCTCTCTATCCATTCTGCCTGTCAAAAAAAATAATAATAACTGAATTCAACAACACTGTAGAATACATGATGCTGTGCATGGAAAAATCTAAACACGCCACCAAAAAATGGGTCAAGATGAAAAACCAATTCAGTGACATTACAGGTTACAAATCAACATACAGAAACAGTAGCTTTTTTATATTCTAATAACCAGCTTGCCAAAAATGAAATCTAACATTAATCCCATACGCCATAGGGACAAAAATAAAACATTTAGGAATAAATGCAACCAATTAAGTGAAAGATATCTACAATGAAAATTCTAAAATGCTGAAGAAATAAATCATCAAGGACTCCCAAAATGGAAAAATATCACTTGCTCATGGATTGGAAGAATTAGTTTAATTAAAATACCTATATTACTTAAAACAACCTACAAAATAAATGAAATTCCTATCAAACACCAATGGCATTTTTTACAGAATGAGAAAATAATCCTGAATTCCATAAAAATCCTGAGCAAAATAAAAAAAAAATCAACTTGGAGGCATCAGAATACCTGACTTCAAAGCTCACTACAAAGCTATAGCAATCAAAGCAGCATGACAGTGGAAATTAATTAATTAAGTAATAAAACAGGTAGAGCCAATTGATTTTTCATGAAAGTGCCCAGAATATACAGTGGAAAAAATGTATAATCTATTCAATAAGTGGTGCTGGCAAAATTGGATGCATATATGTAGAATTGAATATTACAGTACTAAAAAAATATATTTTTTAAAAAAATCATTGCAACTGGAAGGCTTAATGCTCAGTGAAATTATCCTGACACAGAAAAATATTGGATGTTCCCCTTTATACATGGGAGCTAAATTTTTCTTTTAAAAAATCAGACAACAACAAAAGAAAATCAGAAAAGAAACTAATGCCTGTGTGTACCAGTATTGCTGCATATACAGTTTTGTGAAACTTTCTTTTATATCTTTTTCAAACAAATTCTTAAGAATGATCATTTTAAAATTTACTGTGTATGAGTGTAGTAGACATTTTTATAGAAACCTTTGATTTCATAGACAAAAATCTTGTAAGTACAACTTTCGGATTATAGCAGTTCTTCCCTCCATACCCGCCCTCCCACCCACAAACCACCCCAACTCTTACTCCATCTTCCATCCCATTCTTCATTGAGATTCACTTTTAATTATCTTTATATACAGAAGATCAATTCTATACTAAGTAAAGATTTCAACAGACTACACCCACACTGAAACACAAAGTTTAAAGTACTGTTTGAAGACTAGTTTTACCGTTAATTCTCATAGCACAACACATTAAGGACAGAGGTCCTACATGGGAAGCAAGTGCACAGTGACACCTGTTGTTGATTTAACAACTGACATTCTTATATTTGACATCAGTGATCACCCTAGGCTCTTGGTCTTGAGCTGCCAAGGCTATGGAAGCTCCTTGAGTCCCCAAATTCCAACATTATTTAGACAAGGCCATAATCAAAGAAGAAGTTCTCTCCTCCCTTCAGAGAAAGGTACTGACCTCTTTGGTGGCCCTTTCTTTTCCCTGGGATCTCACTCTCAGACATCTTTCATGTGGGTGATTTTTTGCAATAGTGTCTTGGCTTTCAATGCTTGAAATGCTCTTGTGGGCTTTTTAGCCAGATCCAAATGCCTTAAGGGCTGATTCTGAGGCCAGAGCGCTGCTTAGGGTATTTGTCATTCTATGAGTCTGCTACCTGGCCTGCTTCCCATTTTGGATCATTCTCCCCTTTTTAAATTCTATCTATTATTATCAGTAGACAGTTGCTCTTATTTATGTGATCCCTTTGACACTTAATGCCATCTTACTAGTCAAAATGATCAGTTTCAGTTTATAACTGATCTAAAGACAGGACATTTGTTGTTTGATTATTTTTATTGCCCTTGTCTATATTCTTCATTACTAGTGGAACTCTTTATTGAGTGGACTATAAAGCTCTTATGAGGTAAAGTAAAAAATACACTATTTAAAAAATAAAAGATTTAAAAAGAATGACAATATCTCACTTTTTATTTTATTTTTTTTGCATTTTCATTATCTATTCATTTATTTTTAAACTTGTATTTAATAAATATAAATTTCCAAAGTACAACTTATGGAATACAATGGATTTTCACCTCCATAGCTTCCCTCCCACCCGCAACCCTCCCCTCTCCCACTCCCTCTCCCATTCCATTCGCATCAAGATTTATTTTCAATTATCTTTATATACAGAAGATAAATTTATATATTAAGTAAAGATTTCAACAGTTTGCACCCACACAGAAACACAAAATCTAAAATACTGTTTGAGTACTAATTATAGCATTAATTCACATTGGACAACACATTAAGGACAGAGATCCTACATGAGGAGGAAGTGCACAGTGATTCTTATTGTTGACTTAACAATTTGACACCCTTGTTTATGGCTTCAGTAATCACCCTAGGCTCTTGCCATGAGTTGCCAAGGCTATGGAAGCTTTTGAATTCACCAACTCTGATCTTTCTTAGACAAGGTCATAGTCAAAGTGGAAGTTCTCTCCTCCCTTCAGAGACAGGTACCTCCTTCTTTGATGGCCCATTCTTTCCCACTGGGGATCTCACTCACAGAGATTTTTTTCCATTTATTAAACTTTTATTTAATGAATATAAATTTCCAAAGTACAGCTTATGGGTTACAATGGCTTCCCCCCTCCCATAACTTCCCTCCCGCCCGCAACCCTCCCCTTTCCCGCTCCCTCTCCCCTTCCATTCACATCAAGATTCATTTTCAATTCTCTTTATATACAGAAGATCAGTTTAGTATATATTAGGTAAAGATGAGCAACCGGGACTAGAACCTGGCGCCCATATGGGAAGCCGGCTCTGCAGGTGGAGGATTAACCAAGTGAGGCACGGTGATTTTTTTTTCCAGAGTGTCTTGGCTTTCCATGCCTAAAATACTCTCATGGGCTCTTCAGCCAGATCCAAATGCCTTAAGGGCTGATTCTGAGGCCAGAGTGCTGTTTAGGACATCTGCCATTCTATGAGTCTGCTGTGTCTCCCGCTTCCCATGTTGGATCGTTCTCTCCCTTTTTGATTCTATCAGTTAGTATTAGAAGACACTAGTCTTGTTTGTGTGATCCCTTTGACTCTTAGACCTATCAGTGTGATCAACTGTGAACTGAAGTTGATCACTTGGACTAGTGAGATGGCATTGGTACATGCCACCTTGATGGCATTGAAATGGAATCCCCTGGCATGTTTCTAACTCTACCATTTGGAAGCCCTCACTTTTTAAATTTTTGGTTTGTTAAGAACATTGTAGAAATTGAAATGTCTCTGTAGTGATTCCCAAAAAACAGTAAAATCCCAAATATGTAAAACAGCTTATCTCATATTCATTGTATTGCTCTGATGCTATTCAATTTCACATACACATGAAAACATACTACCATTTTTCTTAATTAAAGGAAACAATCTAAAATAAATATCCGTCACCAACTTAAAACACAGCATAGTAGCCTTTCGACTGAGCATGACAAGAAAGAACATTTCAGTTATTTACAGGCTCTGGTTTAGCTTGTCTTAATTAACCATTTTCAAATACCATAATATTAGTTGTGATATTAATCATTTAAACTCCTTAACTTTATACACCAAATAACATGTTGCTTTTTTTATTTAATGAATATAAATTTGCAAAGTACAGCTTATGAATTACAAAGGCTCCCCCGCCACAACTTCCCCCCCACCCACAACCGCCCCTTTCCCACTCGCTCTCCCCTTCCATTCCCATCAAGATTCATTTTCAATTCTGTTTATATACAGAAAATCAGTTTAGTATATATAAAGATTTCAACAGTTTGCCCTCACATAGCAACACAAAGTGAAAAAATACTGTTGGAGTACTAGTTATAGCATTAAATAACAGTGTACATCACATTAATGACAGAGATCCTGCATGATATTTTTAAAAAAGATTGATCACTTTTCTATGTAATTTCCAATTTAACACCCAGAGGTTTTTTTTTTTCATTTTCAATTATCTTTATATACAGAAGATCGCTTCAGTATATACTAAGTACAGATTTCATCAGTTTGCACCCACACATAACCACAAACTGTAAAAATACTGTTTCAGTACTAGCTATATCATTACATCACGTTGGACAACCTATTAAGGACAGATCCCACATGGGACGTAAGTACACAGTGACTCCTGATGTTGATTTAACAATTTAACACTCTTGTTTATGGCGTCAGTAATCTCCCTAGCCTCTAGCCATGAGTTGCCGAGGCTATGGAAGCCTTTAGGGTTCGCCGACTTCGATCCTATTCCGACAGGGCCATAGTCAAAGTGGAAGTTCTCTCCTCCCTTCAGAGAAAGGTACCTCCTACTTTGATGGCCCTGTTCTTTCCACTGGGATCACACTCGCTGAGATCCTTCATTTAGGTCTTCTTCTTCTACTACTTCATTATTTTTTTTCCCAGAGTGTCTTGGCTTTCCATGCCTAAAATAGTCTCATAGGCTCTTCAGCCACATGTTGCTATTTTTCCTTACATTTTATCAATAAGAGTTGTACATATTTATGGGCTAGTGTGACATTTCAGTACTAATATAAAATTTTTACTGATCAAATCTACATTAATCTTTCGACATTATTTTATGGACAGAGCCTTGAGCTCCTTTATTTCATTTTCTAACAACAGATATAATGGATCACTGTGAGCTACACACATCCACCTGTGTAATTCTAGGAAATTACTCAATAATCTAATGCTGTGATAATCATCCGTATCCATTTTTCCACCTAGTTTTAGTATTGCAATTGGTTTCAAAAGCAAAACAGAGAATCAATAAGGGGGAGGGTGGAAGAGAGAGAGAGGGAGAGAGAGGGAGAGAGGGAGAGAAAGAGAGGGAGAGAGGGAGAGAGGGAGAGAGGGAAAGAGAGATACCACCCATCTAGTAGTTCATTACCCAAATGCCCAAAATACTCAGGGCTGATCTGACCCAGGCTGAAGCTGGGAGATGGTCTCTAATGTGGTAGCAAGAATCCAACTACTTAAACCATCACTGGCTGCCACTGGTATCCTGAGAATTGTCTTTCCCACTATGCCAAATGTCTACCCTTCAAAAAACTTTCTGACATACCCTCATATAGCCCTGGCTTCCAGAGGAGGAGGCCACAGTCCCCTGTCTTGACCCCATCACTGCATGGTCTCCTACTCCCCAATCACCACACATGCCAAGCTCCTGCTTAACTCCAGCCACAGCATCTGGTTTAATGGATCCAAATGAAGACACTTGGAACCCTGGCCCACCAAGTTACCAAACATGCAGTCACTGGACATAAAGGCCCACATCTGAGCCAGAAGCAACCTGGACCTGGATAACCACATGTCCAAAACTGAAACTGGATCATTGTTACACCACATATTAAAATCAACTCAAAATGAACTAAAGTCCACATAGACGATCTGAACACTTACAACTTATAAAATAGAAAATTCCTTGACATTAGCCTCAAGAGTGGTCGCTTATGTGTTAACAATTAAACACAGAGAGCAAAAGCAAATAAAAGGAAATGAAACTACAACAAACTAGTAAAGCAGTAAAGCAAAGATCAATGAAATGAAAAGGCAAAACAATGAATAGGAGAAAATATTAACAAACCATATGTGTGATCAAGACAGTAATACAAGGAATGCATACACTAAGAAGCAAAGAATACAATTAAAAAAGGACAAAGGACTGAATCAATGTTTTCCAACAAGACAGACGATGTACCCAGTGGGTATGTGAAAAAGTTCTGAACATTGCTATCATCAGCAAAATGCAAATCAAGATGACAATGGTTATTATCTCATACCTATTAAACAGCTACTATTAAAAAGTTAAAAGATAACAAGTATTGGGCACAATGTAGAGAGGGAATTAAACTGCACCATCCATTAGGAAAAGCAATATGGAAGTTCCTCCAAGAAAATTTAAAGGAACAACTTTTATTAGCCACGAATCCAAAAGAAATTCACCATCTCAAAGAACTGTCTGCACCCCCACATTCACTTCAGTATCATTCACAATTCCACGATACGGAAATAACCCAAATGTTTGTTGACGGACCCATAAGCAAAAATGGGATACACACACAGTGGAATCCTCGCCAAACCTTAAAAAGAAAGGAAATACTACTACTTGTCACAAGATGGATCCAAAAGCATGGAACTATAGAACATTACAAGGAGTGAAGCAAGACACAGAAATAAGAAACACTACATGAGCACACTTACATGTGGAATATACAAAAGTCAAACTAACATAGAGATCAGGATGGTGTTTGTGATGAACTGGGAGCAGGAAAATGAAGAGATGTTAGTCAAAAGATAGAAATGTGTGGTTATGGTGGTGGAGCTGGGGTGTAAAAGCTTGAGCCTCCACCTGAAATGCCACCAAGTCCCAGTTGCTCTACTTCCTATTCACCTCCCTGCTAATGTGCCTGGGAAAGCACTAGAAGATGACCCCATGACTTGGGCCCCTGTGCCAAAGTGGGAGACCTGGGACCCAGCCCTGCCACTGAGGACATTTGAGGAGTGAAATAATGCATGAGATATCCCTCATCCTCTCTCTCACTCTCTCTGTCTCTGTCTTACTCTTTCTCTATTTCCTGCCTTTCTTTTTTTTTATTTGACAGGTAGAGTTATAGACAGTGAGAGAGAGACAAAGAGAAAGGTCTCCCTTCTGTTAGTTCACTCCCCAAATGGCCCCTGCAGCTGGCGCTGTGCTGATCCAAAGCCAGGAACCAGATGCTTCCTCCTGGTCTCCCATGCAGGTGCAGGGGCCCAAGCACTTGGGCCAATCTCCACTGCCGTCCAAGGTCACAGAAGAGAGCTGGACTAGAAGAGGAGCAACCGGCACTAGAACCCAGCACCCATATGGGATGCCAGCACCACAGGTAGAGGAGCGGGTAACCAGTTCACATTATATTCTGTACTTGTAATTTCCTAGGCCAATGTTCTTAAAAATCACTACAAAAAGGACAGGGGTGTGAATGAGTGGGCACGTATCACAGGAAGAATTACTATGCTGCTAAAGGTGTACTGAATGATTGCATGAAGTATGTATACCTTAAATAAAAGCTTTCTGGAAAAATACATAAATAAATAAAAAAATTTAAAAAACACTGTAAGAGTGATAAATTTGTTAAGTAGCTTCACTGTACTATCCTTTCATAGTATACTGTAAGTACCAGCAGAGTCAAAAGGTTTGTGTGAAAAAGCATTATAAAGATCAGACTCATATCAAAACACACATTGCATGCCTTCAATATATACAATTTTTGTTTCTCAGTTCTACTGTAATAAGGCTGGAAAATAAAACATGCATAAATAGGTCCCTATAATTAAAATGCAAATAAAAATTAAGGAACTTAGGTTAATACTGTGGGGCTTTGATAGGCTTCATGGGACAGCAATGATTTTTAAATCATTCATGACTGGGGCTGGCACTGTGGCGTAGCAGGTGAGGCCACCAAAGGCAGTACCGGCATCCCATATGGGCACCGGTTCAAGTACTGGCTGCTCCACTTCCGATCCAGCTCTCTGCTATGGCTTGGGAAAGTGGTAAAGGATGGCGCAAGTCCTTGGGCCCTTGCACCCACGTGGGAGACCTGGAAGAAGCTCCTGGCTCCTGGCTTCAGAGCAGCACAGTTCTGGCCATTGCGGCCAACTGGGGAGTGATCCAGCAGATGAAACACCTCTCTCTCTCCGCTTCTCCTTCTCTCTCTGTGTAACTCTGACTTTCAGATAAATAAATCTTAAAAAAATTCATGAACTTGACTAAACTAAATTTCAGGCAGTTTATATCTTGAAAATACAGATTCCAGAATTCTATCAAGAGAATATTTAAGACAATATCCAAGTAACATATTACACTGTCCTCTCACCTCCCTCAAACTGAAAACTCAGAAATAGAAAAGGAAAGGAAGTGTATCTGAAGGAAACTAGGAAAGTGAAAAGTGAAATGAGAATTATAAATTACTACATGCTATTCTCCCACCGATGGGTGTACATTCCTATGTCCATGTAACACAGTTACATATTACAGGCAGGTTGAGAATTAGCCCAACTAAACCATGGAACTGAAAATGCAGGGCCTGCTTCATCAGGATATGACCAGTGACACTGAAACTGTACCAAACCCAAAAGAGTATACTCCCTGCTGTCGAAATTCTTACTGAATTTAACTTGAATTTGTGCTTCGTAAATGAAGTCTGATAGGAAGATGGGGCCAGTGCACAGTCTGAGCTCTCACTGACTCACTGGGACAGGTCTTGGTCAGTCCTCAGGTTTACTGCCCTAAAAAGCCTTCCATTTCCCATCACTGGTGACCACTATGGTCCTTGGTTCAAAGCAATACTTGGATGTGGGCACATTATGTTTACAGAACACACGTTTGGGGAGGCACCATGGTAGTGTATCACCTAAACTCAATCTAAATTTCTAGGGTTTCCATATTTAAATGCATGACAATTTTTAAACAACACAATCTGCATTTTCAGTTCCTACTAGGAGCTACACATTATGGAGTTAGTTCTGTCAAGGTTTAGAATTTACACTTTCTTTTAATTTTCACAATGACATTCTTTCAGTTCATTTTATAATCGCAAGAAAGGAAGGAGGAAGGAGGGCAGGATGCTGGGGGGAGGAGGGGAAGGTGGGAAGTATCACTACACTCCTCAATCTGTGTATATGAAATACATGATATCTGTTCACCTTTATATAAATAAAAATTATTTTAAAAAGAAATTTAGCTATGAAAACTGCAAGATGAAATATACAAACCAAATGGAGATTCCGTGTATTTAAGTTGAAGAACAAAACAAAACATGACAATACCAAAATATTAAACCAGGATGCTCACAGCAGTATGGCAGGGCCTTCTTCGTGGAATGAGTAGCATCATAGATCTACAGCATCTTAGTCACCAGGGGTGTAGCCTCTGCCAGGGTTAGAGGTGCTCACACTGGACTTGCTTCACTGGAGCAATAGGTGGCAATGTCTTCACTGCTCGGGTTGCTTTACAACCCATTTTCATGAATGGCAGGACCCCAGCAGATATCATGAGGTATTTTGCTGGAAAACTGTGGATCCCATTATATTTGTCATGTTATCTCTATGTATCTCAAAATGTAGGGGTCTGCCAAGAATTACTCAAATTCTACCTGCACAGAGCAGAGGACTATACAGCATGAACACTAATTAGTCTACCACAAGAATATTTCTTGGGGACGGCACTGTGGCGGAGCAGGAAAAGCTTCTGCCTGCAGTGCCGGCATCTCGTAAGAGTGCTGGTTTGAGTCCCCACTGCTCCACTTCCGATCCAGCTCTGTGATATGTCCTAGGAAAAGTGGAAGATGTCCCAAGTGCTTGGGCCCCTGCACCCACGTGAGAGACCCAGAAGAAGCTCTGGGCTCCTGGCTACATATCAATTCAGCTCTGGCCACTACAACCCTATGGGAGTGAACCAGCAGATCGAAGATCTATCCCTTTCTCTCTCTCTGCCCCTATCTCTGTTGTGTGTAGCTCTACCTTTCAAATAGATAAATAAATCTTAAAAAATCATTCTTTCCCTATTTGACACTCACATGTCATCTTCCACAGTAATCAGGTGGGAAAATCAACCAAGGTGATTCATTAGGGTAGGGGGGTTACCAATCACATAGAGCTCAGTGTTTGTTAGAGCAGCAATTTTAAATTTAACATCATATGTAAGAAAATGTTTACAAAGTTTAAATTTCTTTGAAAGCTGCACTCTGAAAACTACATATATAGCAAGTCGTTGAAGGATTTCCTGGACTCCATGCCTGTCCTCTCACTACAACACTTCAGTAGAAAAGCTTCAAAATATTTCCAATATTGAACTGCAAGTCACTTTTAGTTTTCCCATTCATAATTATTGAGGCCTACATAACTCACAAAATTGTATAAAGGTGAAACAAAGGCATCGTTTGTAGCAAACTCTCCATCTAGTTTTCCCCCATAGATGTGACTTTAGTTAAACGGAAAAAGCGTCCTAAGATGTTTGGCATAAACCACTCTAATTTTGGAATTTTCCCAGAAAGTTTCTAATTTTAACTTCTTCTTAGTAGTGCACTAGTAGATGCTAGCCTAGGATTTTTGTGGGAGATGCTAAAGTTTAATGGTGGCCACATGAGCAGAGGTGTGGAAAAGGTGAAAGAATTGAGACATAAAAGCAAAAAGCAAAGAATCACATATTCGAGTGGTTTTGAGAAGGGTGCAGGGACCAGCCCGCCTTTGAGATGCCTGGTGATTGTTATTAGAGAACATCTGTGGATGGGGAGCATGAGAAAACAAAAGAACAGATTTTTCTTGGTGTGTTGTGTGTGAGGGAAAAGAATTATGGAAATAAGGAATCAAGTTTTCAAATAACCAAAAGGAGAAAACCACGGGCAATATAAACAGGTCTAGCTAATGATGGGAGAAAAAGCCAAGACCTTCCTGAAACACGGTACAGAGATAAGGCTGTCTAGGATGGGAAGACCAGTGAGAACAAACGCTTAGACTTAACATGGGGTCATTTCAACTTCTGGATCTGAACAATAAGCACTAACAGGAACAGCAAGAGTGGATAACGAGGAAACTGGAACAGCTATGAGAACTTGTACCAAGGGGCTGTTTCTGAGTAGTTACTGGTCAGCATCTCATTAGATGAGGTTCAAGGAATGATCCTTGGGTGTCAACACAAGTAACTGCTAGCCAGAAGGAGGGGAGATTTAATTCACCACATACTGTAAGAACCAAACCACAAAACACAATACCTACGGATTTTGAAATTCTGTGCTGTTTAAAACACAAGAACAAATAGGGATTTCATTTCATCAACCAAAGTTTTAGAACCAATTATATGGCAACCATTGTGGATACTATGCAGAAACAATGCCCCTGCCTTCTCAGACCTAAAAATGCTCTAAACATATCATAATCCAAATGATTTCAATATTTCATATTTCAAAATCTAATTCAGAAGTAAAAAGAACCTGTATTGAGTTATTCAGAACCTTATAGTTTTATAACTGCAACAAATATACTTAGGAAGTAATGCTGACTTCTACAAATTTCGGTGCCATCCTCTGGTCTAGGTGCTTCTGATGATAAACAGAGTCCCCATACTCCTAGTTAATGCAATAATATGACTGGGACATGTAAATTTTACATGATATGTCTCCCCACATAACCACATTCATTAACACAATATAACAATGTATTCCTCAGGAACTTTTTCATAAAATTAGGGAAACACTGGATAGCACAGAGGCAGAATCAGATTTCAGTGGGGCAATGACAACAATATACAACCATCGTTTTGGGTTTACCACTCAATGCTATCACTGCTGTGTGGCAGAACCTTCAATGCCAACTGAGATAAGCTATCTTAGCAAATTAGGAAAAACAGGAAGCAAATCCTGAGAGCAGAAACTTCCTTTCTGGAGGACCAGATCCATTTTCTCAGCTCCTATACACTAAGTAGAACTATAAACCCAGAAAATAAAGCAAGAGACCTGGAAATTAACACAGTCGCTGGGCATCTTAATTGCCCACCCAAAAGAAGATGACTCACCTGCTGGTTCACCCATCCTGGCATCAGAATTCAGCCAGGTAGGCTCACACCTCCTGGAACTGTAGGTGATATCTCCGAGCACATGCACGTTTTACAATACACAATTTAAAATCTATTTAGAACATATGATATGAAACTTACATAATAAAAATTTATAATGTAAAATATAGCATTCAATTTCTAACGTATAATATAATACACAATTTTTCTTCCTTCCCCCTGACTCCTGAAGGCCCAAGTGTCCCCTGCCTCTGTCCAGAGCCGGCATATGATATGCACAAACATTTCAAGAAGACTCACCAGGCGAGGATGGTCAAACCTGAGGGTCCTGTGGAATGCACTGCCAATTCCCTGACCAGCAGCCCGGCCCTTCCTGCGGTGTCGCTCTGGCTGCTCCCCTCCTTATTCTTAGTGCCAGGGCTTAGCACACGTTCCAATGAAGAATTCCACATCGCTGGACACCAAGAAGAGAAAAGGGAAAAAGCAGCACTGAGCACCCTTTTTATAAACTCAGAATTCAATGGCATGCATCAGTTTTGATTGTCCAATCAGAAAACAAAGACCAAGCCTATGCAGGCCTGCACAGGGGGTATGGCTCCAGGCTTCTCCTGAGCTCTTACTGTCTGTCCCAAGTAGGAAGTGAGGCCAGGCTCCAGTGTGGTGGGGCCACAGGTCCATTGTTTGTTTCACTTTTGTTATGGAATTTATTCCACCATTCCATTTAAAATTTGACAGTTTTTCTCTTTAGGTACCATATATACTCATCTGCTTTTTCTCCTGAGAGTGTTAAATAAAGTGAAACTGCTTTCATATGACTCATGCCTTCAGAGTGGTGGTTGTTTTTCAACTTTTGCATTACAGAAAGAAAACAAGTATGGGATGCTGGCATTGCAGGTGGTGGCTTAACCCCCTGCATCACTACACTAGCCCCTACCCACAGAATTTTAGAAGCCCAATGATTCAGAAATAGATTGTCTCATATGTGGAAGGAATGCAAATGTATAGTTCCGGTAAGTCAGAATTATTTTCATTGCAGTAAACAAGAAAACAAAGATATTTCAATTGGATGATGAGGTGAAAGATATCACACAAAGGATTGATTTAGCATCATCATTACCACTGCTGTATCTTTTCCTCTAACAATTGGTTTAGATGCTTGCTTTAAGTTTGTGGCCAGCCTGGGAAAGCTGGAAATCTTGATGCTAAACAGATGTGAGATGAAATTTAAAACAGAGGCATACCAGCCAGAACCACAGCCTAGACCTAATTCTAGTGTTTACCTCTTGGCAATAATTGGAAATCATAAACTATATATAAGTAAGAAAACACCATCTCTACCTCCAGATTCCACATTAAGCACCATGTGCACTGACCAATAATACTTTACTCCCTCCTCTTTAATAAAAACAGAACAATAAAAATAAGTCTATGTCTGCTGCACTATGTTTATAAGATAGCTCTGCTTAAAGATCCACCATTAAATACAAAATTTCAAGGATGTAGAATAACTCTAAGAGGTTTCTAACTCAGAGAAAGTTCCAGGAGGCAAAGTTAGGCCTATCCTTGTCTCTAGAAAAGTGGGCAACCCCTCAGGGCCACAAATGTACCCAAACCCCCGAGGGGACTCAAAAACATGTGAGTGAGCAATATTGATAAGTCACAAGTTGAGAGACTGTGTACTAACAGAACCCTGCCAACCATCTAAATGAAAAGAGAACCATCATGCAGACATTGTGCAGATACCCACCACCTGTGGGTAAGACGTCCCAGGTGTGCACAGCACCAGCCCTGGAAATGCCAGTCACAGAGTGTAATGGTGCCCACGGGAGCTGTGCAGTATGACCACTTTGCCAGTAATAACATCTTTACCCAACAGCTCTCGAGTAGCTCAAGAGTATAACAGGTATATCAAGTAAAAGCTAGCAGAAGTGATTTTTACAGTTTCAAAAATATCTACCAGCTCACCTCACACAAGTCAGTATGTGTCATTCCTGGTGAACACTTTATCAGCAAACTTCAACAAAAATTTCAGTCAAGGTTTTAGGTCAGTGAGTACTGTGGGTCAGCAAGATTCTTTTTCTTTCTTTTTTTTTGGACAGGCAGAGTGGACAGTGAGAGAGAGAGACAGAGAGAAAGGTCTTCCTTTTGCCGTTGGTTCACCCTCCAATGGCCGCCGCGGTTGGCGCGCTGCGGCCGGCGCACCGCGCTGATCCGATGGCAGGAGCCAGGGGCTTATCCTGGTCTCCCGTGGGGTGCAGGACCCAAGGACTTGGGCCATCCTCCACTGCACTCCCTGGCCACAGCAGAGAGCTGGCCTGGAAGAGGGGCAACCGGGACAGAATCCGGTGCCCCGACCGGGACTAGAACCCGGTGTGCCGGCGCCGCAAGGCGGAGGATTAGCCTAGTGAGCCACGGCACCGGCCAGCAAGATTCTTTTTCTTTCTACTGGAGGCTTTCTTTGAATGGTTAAAGGTTGTTTTTTTAAAACATTTCATATATTTTTAAGGCAGACTTACAGAAAGAGAGGGAGAGACAGAGAAAGAGAGAGGTCTTCCATACACTAGTTCACTCCCCAAAAGGCCACAATAGCCAGGGCTGTGCCAGACCGAAGCCAAGAGCCAGGAGCTTCTTCTGGCTTTCCAACGTGGATGCAGCAGCCCAAGCACTTGGGCTACTTTGTGCTGCCCTCCCAAGTGCATTAGCAGAGAGCTGGATTGGAAGTTTAGCTGGGACTTTGAATCAGTGTCCATATGTGATGCTGGCATCACGGGCGGTGGCTTTACCACCTAAGCCACAACACCGGCAACCAATGTTCTTAATTTTTACTTTGAGATTTACAAAACCACCCAGAAATCTAGAAATTTTATAACACAGCTAATAACTCTGAAAGGAAGAGAGTTAATAATGGGTGGAGAAGGGCATCTGGTATAATGGTTAAGGAGAAACTACCTGACCTTCTGAGTGGACAGTGCTGTCTGTGACTGTCCTCCAACCTACTACTTTATTTTCAGCTGTGAGCACCAGAGCTTTCAAAGCACATTTAATGATGTACAACACAAAGAGGCAGAATGAAGGGCAGTCAGGCACAAGAGTGCACTGCTCTAGTCTTTTCCACACTGAAGGTGCCCAGGTCTGTTCAACACCTGTGTAAATTTCAACAGTCAGCCTTGTGGTAGGGAGAGAGCTGGCATGCAACGCCACTTCATTCTGCAGAATGCTGACAGAGACTTGCTGTCTAGTGGTTAAGATGCTGCATTCTAGTGGTTCAAGTGCTACTGTACATGAACGGCGTCACTCTTTCAAAGACACACATATGCGGTTCACCGTTTCATTTGCCTGAACATGGCATTTGACAAAGAAAGTAGGTAGCTCAATTATCTCCCTCTAGCAAATCAAAAGTCAGTGCAGCTCCCCGGCTTCTTCTGGAACCTGCCTGACTGGCTCTTTTCTCAGGCCTTCTGTACTTGCTGTTGCCAGACCCAGCTGGATGGGGCCTTCTACAGGTTATCAGTGGGGCTCAGGCTTTACTGCACGTGGGTCTCTATTCAATCAGCAGAGAACATTCCAAGACCATCCGAGTGGCATCCTCTCCTGCACCTGGTCTCCCCACACACACCTCCTCCCTTGTCTTTTTCTCTGCTTTATTTTTCATCTGAAGTCTTCACCATACTTGACAGTATATCCTACTGGATGTGTTCAAGGCTGACCCACTGTAGAATGCAAGCTCGTGAAGGCAGAGCATGGTCTTGTTTACCATGCTATTCCCAGGGTCCCTGGCCAGTAACAGCTTTCAATAAACATTATCTCAATTAATAAACAGGAATGGAAGCCAAACACCTCTGTTTCTAGCTTTGCAGATGCTCACCTCCCTGTTAGCTTTAACAGACTCCTCTACACCGCCTGCCCTTGGTGTGCCAACAGGCAGTGATGGAAGGGCAGTTCTCCCCTTCCAGATGTCATGTGCTAAAGCAGAGACCCATCACTGAAAGGAATGTGAATTATAAAAACCTGGTGTTGATGGAAAGCACAGCAGATTCACCTCACTGTTTGTGGAAGTGTAGATGGAGGCAACCCTGGAGGATAATTTAGAAGGACCTAGCAACATTTTAAACAGGACTGTACTTGACCTAGTGATTCTCAAATAACACAGGTCATCAAAACAGCAGTTCCAGGAATGCTCAGGTATGGGTATTCCAGGTTTCTCACTGCAGTATTATTGTAATGGTGAAAAATCAGAATTCTCATACAAAATAGCAACCACTTATGTTGGAATACAATGTAATCTTATAAGGTTACTGAAGAGAATTAAATCTATATATTTATAATGATACAAAAATTACTATACTGGCAAGTATAAAAGGGAAGATGGAAAACCATTCTATTAAGAGCACAATTCTGCACAAAGTCATTTCTATGTGTATGTGAGCACTGTACACATACAAATACCGCTCCACACACAAACACAAACACACACTTTTATTAATGCAGGGAAAGTACCTGTAAAAGGGCACACAAAACTGTCAACAGTGCTTCGGACATCTCCAAAGAGAACTGAGGGGCAATTTCCATTTTCTTTTTCTCAACTTCCGCTTTCTAAATCATAAATTTTGTAATGTGCACACTTTAGGGACAAGTAAATCACATTCTGCTCAGGGATAAAGCCATAGGAAGAATTAAAAGCAAAAACAAAACAAACAAAAAACTTAGGCGCGAGCGCTGCGCTGTAGTGGTGACTCCTGCCAGCATACCATATAGGCAGCAGTTTGATTCCTAGTACTCCGATTCCAATCCAGCACCCTGCTAATGTGCCTGAGAAAGCAGAGGAGGATGTCCCAACTCTTGGGTTCCTGCAACCCCTAATGGGAAACCTGGCTCTTGGCTCTTGGCTTCAGATGCACCCAGCTCCAGTCATGGCAGCCATTTGAGGAGTGAACCAGAGGATGGAAGATACCTCTCTCTTCCTCCCTACCTCCTCCACTCCCTCCTTCCCTCATTCTTTCTCTCTCGCTCTCTCTCTCTCCCCATCTCTCTGTAATTATGCCTTTCAAAAATATCTTTTAGGGGCCAGCATTTTGGCACAGTGGGTTAACTCCCTAGCCTGAAGTGCCAGCATCCTATATGGGCGCCGGTTCAAGACCTGGCTGCTCTGCTTCCCGTCCAGCTCTCTGCTATGGCCTGCGAAAGCAGTAGTAGATGTGCCCCTGCACCCACGTGGGAGACCCGGAGGAAGCTCCTGGCTCCTGGCTTCGGATCAGCACAGCTCGGTCCATTGCAGCCAATTGGGGAGTGAACCAGCAGATGGAAGACCTCTCTCTCTCTCTCTCTCTCTCTCTCTCTCTCTCTCTCTGCCTCTCCTCTCTCTGTGTAACTCTGACTTTCAAATAAATAAATATTTTAAAATATTTTTAAAAACACTTGAATTTTGACAATTTATTGTTAATAATAATCATACATCTTTATGGGCTACAATGTGACATTTCCAAATGCATATACAATGTCTACTGATTAAATCAGGGTAACCGGCATTCCTTTACCGATACCACTTTTTGGATACTGGAGTCCTGAAACAGCCCTATTCTGCTTGTTCATGTAACCCATAATGGGTTACTGTGAAGTACAGTCAGCCAGCCATGCCCGAACACCAGGGATGGGGTTTTTGATCAAACTCTAATTTGGTGTGTGTTATCCAACTCCCTCTATCCCCATCACCCATCTTCAAGTAAACATCATTTTGTATTCAAACTGAGGTTTTTAGCTTCCACTTCTGAGGGATAATGGGAAGTATTTACCTGTCTGGCCTGTTCCACTTAACATCATATCCTTTTGAAACATGTTTAAATGGTTACTAAATCTCAAGTGGCTTATTTTCACTTAACATGATGTCCTTTCAGAAACATTTTTAAATCACTGCTAAGTCTAAAGAGGTCATCACGTATATGCTTTAAGCTTCTCAGGAGCATTACATTTCACTTACACTCACGAATACTCTCTAAGAAGTACTTTGGCTTTCACAGAAGACGAAACTAGGGCATGGAGAAATTAAGTTTTGTCCTCAGAATGCAGAATTAGAATCAAATGCTCTGACTTAAAAATTTGCTCTGTGGGCCAACACTGTGGTAAAGTAGATAAAGCTTCGCCTGCGGTGCCAGCATCCCTTATGGGTGCAGGTTCGTGTCCCAGATGCTATTCTTCCAATCCAGTTTTCTGCTTATGGCCTGGGAAAGCAGCAGTAGATAGCCTAAGTTCTTGGGCCTCGGAAACCATGTAGGGGACCTCAAAGAAGCTCCTGGCTCCAGCTTTTGAATAGGTTCAGCTCTGGCCATTGTAACCATTTGGGGAGTGAACCAGTGGACGGAAGACCTCTGTAACTCTACCTCACAAATAAATACATAAATATTTAAAAATTTGCTTTATCTCCCACTGCTTTTCAGAGAGAAGGTGGATAACAAGGTGCGCTGGACTCTAAATCCGTTTGACAAAATGGACTAAGATTATAATCAAGAGCAGTGGTAAGCAGGCTTTGAACCACAAGATAGAATAAAAACTATGTTTCTTATCACACCAAAGGTAGGTCCATTACTACTCAAAAGCAAAGCAGTTCATCCTTGTAATTATGCTCACACAACATGCTTTTATATACCCTAGCAAATACTCAAGATTTACCTGTAAAGAAGAGAAAATTCCAGCTTTGATAAAATGAACATGCCTGCACTTGAAGGGAAAATGAAACCTTTAGAAGAAAAGTAATGAAACCACCAGATTGTGAAAAGGATATTTTATCCACCAGGAAGTTTCTGAAAGCTGTTTTTCTGTCATATACAAACAAGGTGTCCAAATTCAGGACTGAACAACACATTCTACCAGTGCCACACAGCCACAATCCTAAATTATGGTTCTTGCCAAGGCTTCAAATAGAGGCTACATTTCTAATTATGTTGGGTAAGCTCCAACTCCCTGAGGTTTGAGCAAGCAGCAAATTGTATTCTAATGCTGCAAAGTTCTATCAAGTTCCTAGTACCACAGGTTCAATAAGTTATAACAAACTTAAGATGGTGAATTTACTGATAACAAAAGATTGCCAAAAACACTTTTCACATACATTTACTCAGGTTTTTAAACAAAAGGCATTTTAAAGTTGCTATAGCAATATAAATGAAAGTAAAGAATGACCAATCACACCACCACTGTTAAGGTCAGAGATGCTCTGTCTCATCTGCATTCCTTGTAGTTTGGGTCCTATTAGTGCGTCTCAAACACCATTCTGCGGAAATTCATAGAGTTTTTGATTTCACAAGGCTGTACTGATTGTACCTGGTGCCCAATACAGACAACCTAGTGCTGTCCTGCTCAAAAAATCCCAGCAAACCTTGTGGTCAGTTCAATTCTAGAAGTCTTTTCTGCATTCTCATTTATTGCTACTTATATTTCTCTGCTTTTTTATGACTTTTTGCACATGGAGCATTCTCTATAATAACTTCAGGTCAGACTTCAGCCCCTGGATCCTCAAGAGTGCAATAATGTACAGTCTGCAGGGCACTGTAAGAAGTCAGCAAGAAGTCCCCTGATGTTAACAGCTCGAGCAATATTGTTTTCTCCTTTAGACCGCACCACTAAAATTGCTTTAATTTTCCATAAAGGAATTCTTTATGTCACAGCAAATAAGATTTGACATTAATTCAAATAGGCTAATTTCAACCTAACAAAATAACTTATAGGAATAACTAAAGGAACAAGCAATCACAAAGATTTGTAGGCTGGCGCCACAGCTCAATAGGCTAATCTTCCACCTGCAGTGCCAGCACCCCGGGTTCCAGACCTGGTTGGGGCACTTGATTCTGTCCCAGTTGCCCCTCTTCCGGTCCAGCTCTCTGCTGTGCCCCGGGGTGCAGTGGAGGATGGCCCAAGTCCTTAGGTCCTGCACCCGCATGGGAGACCAAGAGAAGCACCTGGCTCCTGGCTTCAGATTGGCACCGTGCACCAGCTGCAGTGCACCGGCCGCAGCAGCCGTTGTAGGGTAAACCAACGGTAAAGGAAGACCTTTCACTCTGTCTCTCTTTCTCTCTCACTGTCCACTCTGCCTATCAAAAAATATAAAAAATATAAAGATTTGTAAAGACTTGTTATGATACACGTGGGATCTTCAAACATGATATGAAAAATATGTATTACAAAAAATGCATGGGTTTCAAAAAATTTTAGAGGGAGAGCGGCAAGATGGCACAATAGGAAGGGAGCACACTGATAGTTCGCGAAGAGACAGTTTAATAACAGTGGAGATACTGCAGGTTCAAGGAAGAGTTGGGGAAGAAACAGCAGAGGAAACTCTTCTGGAACTAGTGATTCACGGTGGACCTGCGTGGAGGGCGTGGGAGCCCACAGCTTGGGACACTAGTAGCAGAATCAACGCACCAGCGCTGCAACACGAGGTGAGCCGAACCTCAATAGCCCAAGACACTGGCGGGAAATCAGAAGGAGGAGCATAGATGGAATGAGGCTTGAAACCCCATGGGGGAATGTTCACCACGCTAACTAGAAGAGAGAGGAAAAAAAAGTGACCGGTACAGACACGAGTTTCTCTCTCTCCACTCACCTCTCAAAGGTGAGCAAGACAAAGAGAAGGCGCCATTTTGGACATACGTCGTAAGCGGCACGACCTCAGGGCTGCACCTGCCCTCAGCCAAGCAGAAAAACCTGACTCTTGGGGGGTGAAATAACAGAAGATTAGGATCTAGTGAATGTGTGGTGCTAATGAAATGAGACTGTGAAAAAAGAGACAATGGGTAAGAGAACTCAAGGAGTTCATGTGAGTACTTTCCAGAGACACTACAATTTGATAACCTTGGCAACCCAGTGGGAGACTGCAGGAGAATTTGAGTCCACATTGAGGGCAGCACAGATTCCCTGTGTGGTCCTTGGAAAATAGCAGGCGAATGTTATACCACCAGAAACCAGAGATCGGAAGCTAACTACCTTCAATTCCACTCAGCTGTGCAGAATTACATCCCTTCAGAATAAAAAATAAATAAAAAGAAAGAAAGAGAGATTTACCACACCTAACCTGGGAGTGTCACCTTGGGGACACCCTTAACCCCGAGGAACCAAACAGAGCTCTCTGGCCACACCCATCTCAAGCCTCTAAGGCTCCATCAAAAATAGACAGTCCACTTAATACAATCATAGTGTAACAAGAAAAAAACACCACAGCGAGGGAAGAAGAATCCAAAGAATATCTCCACAATGCCAAGCAACAAACGCAGAAACCGAGGAAACAAGAACCAGGAAGATATTATGACAACCCCAAATGAACAAGACACCCCAAGCCAAGAATATGAAAATGATGAGATGAAAGAAATGCAAGATACGGATTTCAAACAATTTATGATAAAAACATGTAGAAGTTTTCAAAAACAAATGCTTAAGCTACGGAAATCCTTACTGGACAGGATAGAAAATCTCTCTCATGAAAATGAAATCTTAAGGAGGAATCAAAAGGAAACACAGAAACTAGTAGAACAGGAAAGTGTGATAGTGAAGAGAAATCAAAATGAAATGAAGAACTCAATAGATCAAATGACAAACACATTAGAGAGCCTTAAAAACAGAGTCAGTGAAACAGAAGAGAGAATATCGGACTTAGAACACAGAGAACAGGAAAGTATACAGTCAAACCAAAGAAAAGAAGAGGAAATTAGAAATCTAAAAAGTATTGTAGGGAATCTACAGGGTACTATTAAAAAACCCAACATTCGGGTTCTAGGAGTTCCTGAAGGCATGCAGAGGGAGAAAGGATTAGAAGGCCTTTTTAGTGAGATACTAGCAGAAAATTTCCCAGTTTTGGAGAAGGTAACTTTCCTAGTACAGGAATCTCATAGAACTCCTAGTAAACATGACCAAAAGAGATCCTCACCACAACATGTTGGTGGAAAGAAGTTCATAGAACTCCTAGTAAACATGCTCAAAAGGGATCCCCACCACGACATGTTGTAATCAAACTCACCACAGTGAAACATAAAGAAAAGATCCTAAAAGGTGCAAGAGAGAAACGCCAGATTACTCTTAGAGGATCTCCAATTAGACTCACAGCAGAATTCTCATCAGAAACCCTACAAGCTAGAAGGGAATGGCGAGACATAGCCCAGGTACTAAGAGAGAAAAACTGCCAGCCCAGAATATTATATCCTGCAAAGCTCTCATTTGTGAATGAAGATGAAATAAAGACCTTTCATAGCAAACAGAAATTGAAAGAATTTGTCGCCACTCGTCCAGCCCCGCAAAAGATCCTTAAAGAAGTGTTACACACAGAAACACAGAAAAATGGTCATCAATATGAAAGAAGGTAAAGGAAGGAAACCTCACAGAAAAATCGCAGGAAGCTCAAAGCATATATTAGAAAATATCTTTGGCAAATGGCAGTGAAAAGTTACTCCTTCTCAATAGTCACACTGAACGTTAATGGCCTGACCTTTCCATTTAAAACACACAGATTGGGTGATTGGGTTAAGGAACAAAACCCATCTTTGTGCTGCTTACAAGAAACACATCTTTCCAACAAAGATGCATACAGACTGAAAGTGAAAGGCTGGAAAAAGATATACCATGCCAACAGAAATGAAAAAAGAGTGCGCGTAGCCATCTTAATATCAGACAAAATAAACTTTACCACAAAAACTGTTAGGAGAGACAAAGAGGGGCATTATATAATGATTAAGGGATCAATTTAACAGGAAGATATAACAATTATCAATGTATATGCACCTAATTACAGGGCACCAGTTTATTAAGTCTTTTTTTTTTGACAGGCAGAGTGGACAGTGAGAGAGAGAGAGAGAGAGAGAGAGAGAGAGAGAGAAAGGCCTTCCTTTTTGCCGTTGTTTCACCCTCCAATGGCCGCCACGGTAGGCGCACTGCTGCCGGCGCACCATGCTGATCTGATGGCAGGAGCCAGGTGCTTCTCCTGGTCTCCCATGGGGTGCAGGGCCCAAGCACTTGGGCCATCCTCCACTGCACTCCCTGGCCACAGCAGAGAGCTGGCCTGGAGGAAGGGCAACCGGGACAGGATTGGTGCCCCAACTGGGACTAGAACCCGGTGTGCCTGCACCGCTAGGCAGAGGATTAGCCTATTGAGCCGCGGTGCTGGCCAGGGCACCAGTTTATTTAAAAGACATGTTAAGGGACTTAAAGGGAGACTTAGACACCAATACAATAGTTCTGGGGGACTTCAATACTCCACTCTCAGAGATAGACAGATCAACAGGACAGAAGATCAACAAGGAGACAGTAGATTTAAACGACACTATAGCCCAAATGGATCTAACAGATATCTACAGAACATTTCATCCTACATCTAAGGACTTTACATTCTTCTCAGCAGTACATGGAACCTTCTCTAGCATTGACCACATACTAGGCCATAAAGCAAGTCTCAGCAAATTCAAAAGAATTAGAATCATACCATGCAGCTTCTCAGACCATAGGGGAATGAAGTTGGAAATTAGTAACTCAGGAATCCCTAGAGCATATGAAAACACATAGACACTGAACAAAATGCTCCTGAATGAACAATGGATCATAGAAGAAATCAAAAGAGAAATCAAAACCTTTCTGGAAGTAAATGAGGATAACAACACAACATACCAAAACCTATGGGATACAGCAAAAGCAGTGTTGAGAGGAAAGTTTATAGCAATATGTGCCTACATCAAGAAATTGGAAAGGCACCAAATAGATGAGCTTTCAGTTCATCTCAAGGATCTAGAAAATCAGCAGCAAACCAGACCCAAAGCTCGTAGGAGAAGAGAAATAATTAAAATCAGAGAAGAAATCAACAGGATTGAATAAAAAAAAATTACAAAAAATCAGCCAAACGAGGAGCTGGTTTTTTGAAAAAATAAACAAAATTGACACCCCATTGGCCCAACTAACTAAAAAAAGAAAAGACCCAGATCAATACAATCAGCGATGAAAAATGAACCGTAACAACAGACACCACAGAAATAAAAAAAAATCATCAGAAATTACTACGACGACTTGTATGCCAGCAAACAGGGAAATCTATCCGAAATGGGTAGATTCCTGGACACATGCAACCTGCCTAAATTGAACCAGGAAGACATAGAAAATCTAAACAGACCCATAACTGAGACAGAAATTGAAACAGTAATAAAGGCCCTCCCAACAAAGAAAAGCCCAGCACCAGATGGATTCACTGCTGAATTCTACCAGACATTTAAAGAACAATTAACTCCAATTATCCTCAAGCTATTCAGAGCAATCGAAAAAGAGGGAATCCTCCCAAATTCTTTCTATGAAGCCAGCGTCACCTTATTTCATAAGCCAGAAAAAGATGCAGCATTGAAAGAGAATTACAGACCAATATCCCTGATGAACATAGATGCAAAAATCCTCAATAAAATTCTGGCCAATAGAATGCAACAACACATCAGAAAGATCATCCACCCAGACCAAGTGGGATATATCCCTGGTATGCAGGGATGGTTCAATGTTCACAAAACAATCAACGTGATACACCACATTAACAGACTGCAGAAGAAAAACCATATGATTCTCTCAATAGATGCAGAGAAAGCATTTGATCAAATACAACACCCTTTCATGATGAAAACCCTAAGCAAACTGGGTATGGAAGGAACATTCCTCAACACAATCAAGGCAATTTGTGAAAAAACCACGGCCAGTATCCTATTGAATGGGGAAAAGTTGGAAGCATTTCCGCTGAGATCTGGTACCAGACAGGGATGCCCACTCTCACCACTGCTATTCAATATAGTTCTGGAAGTTCTAGCCAGAGTTATTAGGCAAGAAAAAGAAATTAAAGGGATACAAATTGGGAAGGAAGAACTCAAACTATCCCTCTTTGCAGATGATATGATTCTTTATTTAGGGGACCCAAAGAACTCTACTAAGAGACTACTGGAACTCATCGAAGAGTTTGGCAAAGTAGCAGGATATAAAATCAATGCACAAAAATCAACAGCTTTTATATACACAGGCAATGCCATGGCTGAGGAAGAACTTCTAAGTTCAATCCCATTCACCATAGCTACAAAAACAATCAAATACCTTGGAATAAACTTAACCAAGGACATTAAAGATCTCTACGATGAAAATTACAAAACCTTAAAGAAAGAAATAAACGAGGATACAAAAAAATGGAGACATCTTCCATGCTCATGGATTGGAAGAATCAATATCATCAAAATGTCCATTCTCCCAAAAGCAATTTATAGATTCAATGCGATACCAATCAAAATACCAGACATTCTTCTCAGATCTGGAAAAAATTATTCTGAAATTCGTATGAAGACACAGGAGACCTCGAATAGCCAAAGCAATCTTGTACAACAAAAACAAAGCCGGAGGCATCACAATACCACATTTCAGGACATACTACAGGGCAGTTGTTATCAAAACAGCATGGTACTGGTACAGAAACAGATGGATAGACCAATGGAACAGAATAGAAACACCAGAAATCAACCCAAACATCTACAACCAACTTATATTTGATCAAGGATCCAAAACCAATCCCTGGAGCAAGGACAGCCTATTCAATAAATGGTGCTGGGAAAATTGGATTTCCACAGGCAGAAGCATGAAGCAAGACCCCTACCTCTCACCTTACACAAAAATCCACTCAACATGGATTAAAGACTTAAATCTACAACCCGACACCATCAAATTATTAGAGAGCATTGGAGAAACCCTGCAAGATACAGGTACCAGCAAAAACTTCTTAGAAAAGACCCCAGAAGCACAGGCAGTCAAAGCCAAAATTAACATTTGGGATTGTATCAAATTGAGAAGTTTCTGTACTTCAAAAGAAACAGTCAGGAAAGTGAAGAGGCAACCAACAGAATGGGAAAAATATTTGCAAACTCTACTACAGATAAAGGGTTAATACCAAGAATCTACAAAGAGATCAAGAAATTCCACAACATCAAAAGAAACAACCCATTTAAGAGATGGGCCAAGGACCTCAATAGACATTTTTCAAGAGGAAATCCAAATGGCCAACAGACACATGAAAAAATGTTCAAGATCACCAGCAATCAGGGAAACGCAAATCAAAACCACAATGAGCTTTCACCTCACCCCGGTTAGAATGGTTCATATTCAGAAATCTACCAACAACAGATGCTGGAGAGGATGTGGGGGAAAAAAGGTACACCAACCCACTGTTGGTGGGAATGCAAACTGGTAAAGCCACTAAGGAAGTCAGTCTGGAGATTCCTCAGAAACCTGAATATAACCCTACCATACAACCCAGCCATACCACTCCTTGGAATTTAACCAAAGGAAATTTAATTGGCAAACAAAATTCTGTCTGCACATTAATGTTTATTGCAGCTCAATGCACAATTGCTAAGACCTGGAACCAACCCAAATGCCCATCAACAGTAGACTGGATAAAGAAATTATGGGACATATACTCCATAGAATACTACACAGCAGTCAAAAACAATGAAATCCGGTCATTTGGAACAAAACGGAGGAATCTGGAAAACATCATGCTGAGTGAATTAAGTCAGTCCCAAAAGGGCAAATATCATATGTTCTCCCTGATCGGTGACAACTAACCAAGTACAAAAAAAGGAAACCTATTGAAGTGAAAGGGACACTATGAGAAACAGTGACTTGATCAGCCCTTGTCCTCACTGTTGATGTACAATTTAATACATTATCCCTTTTAGTATTTTCTTTTATTCTAGTTAATGCTATTGGTTGAACTGTGTAATTAACACACAATTATTCTTAGGTGTTTAAATTTAATTGAAAACTGACCCTTGTTAAATATAAGAGTGGGAATAAGAGAGGAAGGAGATGTACAATTTGGGACATGCTGAATAGGACTTGCCTCAAATGGTGGAGTTAGAAATGTGCCAGGGGATTCCAATACAATCCCATCAAGGTGGCATGTACCAATGCCATCTCACTAGTCCAAGTGATCAACTTCAGTTCATAATTGATCACACTGATAGGTCTAAGAGTCAAAGGGATCACACAAACAAGACTAGTGTCTGCTAATACTAACTGATAGAATCAAAAAGGGAGAGAATGATCCAACATGGGAAGCGGGAGACACAGCAGACTCATAGAATGGCAGATGTCCTAAACAGCACTCTGGCTTCAGAATCAGCCCTTAAGGCATTTGGATCTGGCTGAAGAGCCCATGAGAGTATTTTAGGCATGGAAAACCAAGACACTCTGGCAAAGACAGAAAGGAAGGAAGGAAGGAAGAAAGGAAGGAAGGAAGAAAGCAAGAAAGCAAGCAAGAAAGAAAGAAAGCAAGAAAGAAAGAGGACCTAAATGAACGATCTCTGTGAGTGAGATCCCAGTAGAAAGAAGGGGGCCATCAAAGAAGAAGGTACCTTTCTCTGAAGGGAGGAGAGAACTGCCACTTTGACTATGACCTTGTCTAAAAAAGAGCGAAGTCAGCGAACTCAAAAGGCTTCCATAGCCTTGGCAACTCATGACTAGAGCCTAGGGAGATTACTGATGCCAAAAACAAGAGTGTCAAATTGTTAAGTCAACAACAGGAGTCACTGTGTACTTTCTCCTCATGTGGGATCTCTGTCCTTAATGTGTTGTCCAATGTGAATTAATGCTATAACTAGTACCGAAACAGTATTTTACGCTTTATGATCTGAATGGGTGCAAACTGATGAAATCTTTACTTAATATATACTAAATCGATCTTCTGTATATAAAGATAATTGAAAATGAATCTTGATGTGAATGGAATGGGAGAGGGAGCGGGAGGGAAGTTATGGGGGGGGGTGAAGCCATTGTAATCCACAAACCGTACTTTAGAAATTTATATTTACTAAATAAAAGTTCAAAAAAATTACACCAAAATAAAGGTATCTTTTATTCCATTTTCCATTAACTTTCTGAAGTATCCTCACGAAGAAGAGAAAATCATGGTTTTAAAAATGGATCCTAACAGAGCAAAGGATGATGATACACGATAATTTCAAGGGAGAAGCCAGCAGAGAACAAATAAGAAGCCTAGAGATTCTCCAGAAGCACATAAATGCTGCCCTTCCTGAACTGCAAGCTGACTTGAAGCAGAGGAATGAGATTTCCTTTCCAAGTTAGAACAAGTGCACACATTAGCATTGAGTTCTTTTTAAAAAAGGATTTATTTTATTTATTTGAAAGAGGTATATAGAGAGGTAAAGCCAGAGAGAGAGAGAGAAAGAGAGAGAGGTCTTCCAACAGCTGGTTCACTCCCCAAATGAGTGCAATGGCCAGTGCTGAGCTGATCCAAAGCCAGGAGCCAGAATCTTCTTCTGGGTCTCCCACACAGGTGCAGGGGCCCAAGGACTCGGGCCATCTTCTACTGCTTTCCCCAGGCATAGTAGAGAGCTGGATCGGAAGTGGAGCAGCTGTGATATGAACTAGCACCCATATGGGTTGCCTGTACTGCAGACCAAGACTTTATCCCGTTGTGTCACAGCACCAGCCCTAGCATTAAGTTTTTTAGGACCCTCACCTCATCCTTCTGAGGCTCTGCTCCATGCTAGTGAAAAGACACAGTTTTACCTTCTAAGCTACACATAGATTCAGCGAGAGCCACCAGAGCAACATGGGTCACTGTGCCTCCCTGGCATCCCAGCAAGATCTCACAGTCCCCACAGGAAGCACTCAGCTCCACCCTGAGGTAGCACTCATAAATCCACCATGTGTGTCTCCCATCACAGTTGGATATCCAAGTGGTCGCACAGATCCTAGAAACACCGTTACATGTTTTCTGGCATCTGAACACTCAGAAGTCAACTCAGTACAACATTTCCAGTGGCCAGAGCCTCTATACCCAAGACCAAGCAGCTCAGAACATGTCCTGGGGGTGGGAGCAGTGAACTTCCCAAGGCAGGAAATGTTCAAGTTGCACAGAAAGTCTTGACCTCTGATCCAAGATTCATTTGTGGGGCCTGGAGGTCACCTTAGTTATAAGGGGGCAGTTCTGGATGCAACATTTCTATCATTGGCCTTGTGTGGACCTTGATTACAGGCTCAGAGCAGCAATAGAGCGGGAACAGACTGTCCGCTGAATCATTTGCCAGCACAGTTCTGAAAGTGTGGTACCATAGAAACATGAAGCAGAGTCGTGGGCACTTAGTACAGCTCACAGAAATTGCAGGAGGCCTCTGTCACACAGCAGCATTCCAGTTCCTCTCAGTGTTCAAGGTCGGGAAAGAGGAGCCAGGGACTTTATCCAGTGCTCCATTCGGGGTTCAGTGGCCTAAGACCTTGGACCATCTCCGTCTGCTTTCCGAGGCATGTTAGCAGCCAGCTGGATCACACGGGGAATGGCTCCTGAGAGGGCCTGGCACAGTGGGGTAGCAGGTAAAGCCACCGCCTGCAGTGTTGGCTTCCCATAAGGGCGCTGCTTCGAGTCCTAGCTGCTCCACTTCCAATGCAGCTCTCTGCTGTGGTCTGGGAAGGCAGTAGAAGATGGCCGAAGTCCTTGGGCCCCTGCACCCATGCAGCAGACCCCGGGGAGAATCCTGGATCCTGGCTTTGGATTCGCTCTGCTCTGGCCATTGCAGCCAACTAGGGAGTGGACCAACAGATGGAAAACTTATCTGTCTGTCTCTCTCTCTGTTTCTCTCATCCTCTCTGTGTATAACTACGAATTTCAAATAACTAAATAAGATATTTGAGAAGAAGTAAAAAAAAATTTAAACAGGGAGATATAGCTATAAACAAAATACTACATCAAGGCCAACTACTAGAGTTTATATCAAATTTGAGACTATTTGCATTAAATACCCTATTAACACAGAATTTGAAAAAGTATTTAACTCCATCCTAAAAAAATTTAGGGAACCATTCATTATCTTCTTCCTTAAAATATTCTAGGTGGTTTACCTCTGACTTAGGCATCAGGAAATCTTTGTAATTTATTCAACACTTATGTACAACAAAAATGACAGAGAGGACATCACTACCAACCTTGCCAAAATAATCATCCAAAATGCTATGGAAGCAACAATGTACAAGGATTTGATCAACCTAGATAGAGTGGATTGACTCATAGAAAGACGCAAACCACTAAAACTGAATACAGTAAAACAAGAAACTCTGAATACACTTATAATTTGAAAAGAGACTGTAGTAGCAGGGAAAACGAAACAAACAAACCAAAAAAGACATGAACAAAGTCCAGGACCAGATGGCTCCAGCGGTGAGAATGCCCTTTTGAAAGATAATTAATATCCGTGGTGCGCAAACCCTTCCAACAAGGAGACGAAGAGGGAAAGTCTTCCACTGCATCCCATCAGAGCAGCCTTATCCCAACATCCAACACAAGCACATCATAAAGAAAATGGCACACACAGATCCGTCACGAATGTGTCACATGCCCCAACAAAATATTACCAGACGCCATCCAGAAGCACAACCAAAGCTCAGCACACTGTGCGCGCAACCGAGAGTGACTCCGGAAATGCAAGGGTGGCTGCCCTACCCAATCAATCAATCCCACAACAGAATACACATGGGGAAAGCCCACAAACTATCCCGACAGACACAGAAAACCTCGTTCACAAAAACGTCCCTGACTCTTGCCATACTAAAACACAAATCCTCAGATCAGGAACGGAACGTACACCTCGGCCTGACGAGGCTCTTTCATGAACAGCCCACAGAGCGCTGACATCACACCCAACGCGAGGAACCCGAAACTGGCCTCCGAGACCAGGAAACAGACACGCACTTTCGCTCTCGATCCTCCCTCCCAGCAACAGTCTCTGAGGTCTAGAGCAGGGCGGCTGGGCCCTCAAAAAGCAAACCGACGGGAACGCGGGGCCGTTCCGGGAGGAGACCGAGCCACCTCTGCTCTCGCACGGCTGCTCGCACCCTGGGGACCCTTCCAGACCGCCCGCACAGCACCATCGCGACTCCACCCGCGCCTTCGGGACCCAAGAGCAACAGGCACGCGGGCAGCCAAGACCCCCAGCGGGAAACCGCAACAGCCGCGCGCGTCACTCACCTCCAATGGGGGCCCGGGCTGCTAGCGGGACAGAGGTCCGCGAAGGCCGTTGCCTCCGGAAGGGGCCGAAGAGGAGAAATGCACCTGGACACGGCGCGGCGGCCTTGGACATGAAGCCTCCCTTCATCCCGGCCTGACCCTGGGGCCGCTGGCTCTCCCTCAGGCTCGGCCAGCAGCGTCGAGGACGGCTCCTCTCCTCACGGCTTGCGCAGGCTCTGGAGTAGGAGCGGATGCGGCACTGATTCCCAGCGGAGCACTGCCTGCCAGTTGGCACCAGTCGTGCAGGTGCACTTCCGGGTCACAGCACCAGGCGCAGGCGCAGTCCCCACGGGCCGTCACCATGGCACGATGGGACGCAAATGCCCACTGCCGCATCCAGAGCCTAGTGCTCCAGGGCACTTCCAGTGCTGCCTCTCCTGCTCCAGGTTGTGACACAGGGATGCAGCCGCTGATGGCACAGGTTCTCTGGATTCCGCCTCCCTTTCTCTTGGGTGTCCAGAATGGTTCTCTTGCCTCCTGGCTTCTGCCTGGCCCTGCACTGGCCGTTCTTTAAAGCTGCTTGGGAAGAGAAGCAGTGCATGGCACACCATTAGCACTCTTTCTCTCTCTCAGTGATTGTCCATCTGGGGGTTGAACCCCAAGTGGCTACAAAGGCCCGGACTGGTCCAGGCCAAAGCAGAAGTCAGGACTTTATCTGGTACTCCATTCTGGGTTCAGGGGCCTAAGTCTTGGGCCATCTCCCTCTGCTTTCCCAGGCACGTTAGCAGACAGCTGGATCCTACCGTGAACAGCTTCCAGGAAGGGTCTTTGCTGTGCGGTATGCGCAAAAGCCACTGCCTGCAGTGTCAGCATCATACGGGCACCTTTTCCAGTACGGCTGCTCCATTTCTTATGCAGGTCTCTGCTTGGTTTGGGAATGCAGCAGAACATGGCCCAATCCTGGAGGCTCTGCCGTAGAGGCCATCTGGGGAATGAACTAATGGAAGGAAGACCTTTCTCTCTCTCTCTCTCTCTCTCTCTCTCTCTCACTGTCAAATAAGTTTTAAAAAGACCAACTTATAGAGTTTATGTAGAATTTGGTATTATATGCATTACATACTCTATTAACAGATTTTGAAAAAGAATCTTAGAAATCTTAGAAAAGATTCTGAAGCTGGCGCCATGACTCAGTAGGCTAATCCTCCGCCTTGCAGCGCCCGCACACCGGGTTCTAGTCCCGGTCGGGGCACCGATCCTGTCCCAGTTGCCCCTCTTCCAGGCCAGCTCTCTGCTGTGTCCAGGGAGTGCAGTGGAGGATGGCCCAAGTTCTTGGGCCCTGCACCCCATGGGAGACCAGGAGAAGCACCTGGCTCCTGCCATCGGTACAGCGCGGTGCGCCGGCCGCAGCGCGCCTACCGCGGCGGCCACTGGAGTGTGAACCAACGGCAAAAAGGAAGACCTTTCTCTCTGTCTCTCTCTACTGTCCAAAAAAAAAAAGAAAAGAAAAGATTCTGGTATCCATTCTTTCTATCTTCCTTACAAATATTCTATGTGGTATTAGTATTAACTCCTACTTACGCATCAGGAAATCTTTGTAATTTATTTATTCAGACATTTATGTACCCACTCGCACAAGCACCTGAAACACCTGTGATCTACACAGTTCTCCACTGAACACAGGTCTTCTTCCCACTCTCCACCCTCCACAGTCTAGCCCTACATTTAAAGTATGGATCATGTTTGAAATAGGACAAAGCGTGTCTTCCACAAAGCAAGACAGAATACAGAAAGGTAGCATCTGAGCTCACTGTTGACATTTTCTACGTACACTTTATAACGTTTTACTTTTTATCTCATTTCTTAATGTTAGAATATGGGTTAATTTTAATTTTGGTATAATGGAAGTAAATGTTTCTTGTTTATACCGAAAGGTGAGATTCTTTGGATATTGAGACAGTTGCGAATTTCTAAAATTAAGAACTTTGTCGGAGAGGCAGCAAGATGGCGGAATAGGCAGGAAGCACACTTAGTCCGGGGGGAGAGAAAGTTTAATATAAGTGGAGATACTGCAGGGTCAAGGAAGAGTAGGGGAAGAAACAGCAGAGGAAACTCTTCCGGAACTAGTGATTCACAGTGGACCTGCGTGGAGAGCGTGGGAGCCCAAGTTCGGGACACCAGCGGCAGACTCAACGCACCAGCGCTGGAACGCGAGGTGAGCCGAACCTCCATAGCCCGAGATACCAGCAGGCAAGTGGAAAGAGGAGGCTAGAGGGAACGAGGCTTGAAACTCCGTGGGGAAAAGTTCACCAGGCTAACTAGAAGAGAGAGAAAAAAATAAAAAAAGTGACTGATACGGACACAAGTTTCTCTCTCTCCGCTCACCTCTCAAAGGCGAGCAAGACAGAGCAGGCGCCATTTTGGAGATACGTCATAAGCAGGGCGACCTCAGGTCTGCACCAGCCCTGAGCCTAGCAGAAAAACCTGACTCTGGGGGGAGGGGTGAAATAACAGGAGATTAGCATCTAACTTGGCAACCCAGTGGGAGACTGCAGGAGAATTGGAGCCCACACTGAGGGCAGCAGAGATTCCCTGTGTGGTCCTTGGGAAAGAGCTTCCGATCTCTGGCTCCTGTGGGTATATCATTTGCCTGCTAACTACCTCCAATTACGTTCAGCTGTGCGGAATTACTTCCCTTTTAAATCAAAAAAAGAAAGAGAGATTTACCACACCTAACCTGGGAGTGTCATCCTTGACACACCCTCAACCCTGAGGAACCAAACACAGCTCTCAGTCCACACTCATCTCAAGCCTCTAAGGCTCCACTGAAAGCAGACAGTCCACTTAATATAGAGCCATAGTGTAACAAGAAAAAACACCACAGTGAAGAAACCAAATATCTCCAACATGCCAAACAACAAACGCAAAAACCATGCTAACAAGAACAAGGAAGACACTATGACACCCCCAAATGAAAAAGACACCCCAATTCAAGACTATGAAGATGATGAGATCGAAGAAATGCAAGAAGCGGATCTCAAAAAATTGATAAGAACATTAAGAAGTTCTCAAAAACAAATTCTTGAACTACAGAAATCCTTCATGGACAAGATAGAAAATCTCTCTCGTGAAAGTGAAATATTAAGGAGGAATCAAAATGAAATGAAACAACTAGTGGAACAAGAAACTCTGATAGTGACTAGAAATCATAATGAAATGAATAACTCAATAGATCAAATGACAAACACATTAGAGAGCCTTAAAAACAGAATGGGCGAAGCAGAAGAGAGAATATCAGACTTAGAAGACAGAGAACAGGAAAGGAAACAGGCAAACCAAAGAAAAGAAGAAGAAATTAGAAATCTAAAAAATATTGTCGGGAATCTACAGGATACTATTAAAAAACCCAACATTCGGGTTCTAGGAGTTCCTGAAGGCATGCAGAGGGAGAAAGGATTAGAAGGCATTTTCAGTGACATACTAGCAGAAAATTTCCCAGGTTTGGAGAAGGACAGAGGCATCTTAGTACAGGAAGCTTATAGAACCCCTAATAAACATGACCAAAAGAGATCCTCACCACGACATGTTGTAATCAAACTCACCACAGTGAAACATAAAGAAAAGATCCTAAAAGGTGCAAGAGAGAAACGTCAGATCACTCTTAGAGGATCTCCAATTAGACTCACAGCAGACTTCTCATCAGAAACCCTACAAGCTAGAAGGGAATGGCGAGACATAGCCCAGGTACTAAGAGAGAAAAACTGCCAGCCCAGAATACTATATCCTGCAAAGCTCTCATTTGTGAATGAAGGTGAAATTAAGACTTTTCATAGCAAACAGAAACTGAAAGAATTTGTTGCCACTCATCCTGCCCTGCAAAAGATGCTTAAAGATGTCTTACACACAGAAACACAGAAACATGGTCACCAGTATGAAAGAAGGTAAAGGAAGGAAACCTCACAGCAAAAGATCACAGGAAGCTCAATTTCTCTTTGACATAGAATTAAACTCTGATGCTCTGTTAAAGCAATGTGTTAAAGTAATCTATTATGTTCTCTTGATGTCTGTTAAATTCTAATTGTTCAAAAACAGCTGAATTTTTATTAAGAGCTATGGGTTATTTAAATATGTGCTTTTTTCAAAAATTTGAATAATCACCTTGTAACAATGATCAAATTTGGTCTATGTTATGTCATGATTTTAAGAAATCTTATTTCAACCAGATATTTTGGAGACATGATAGTTATCTTAATGAGAAAGCCCCAGAGGCTTAAAGGGTTAAATACTTGTAAAATCCTACAGGTCCTTTCAAAAATACTGTGAAGTAAGCAAGTGCCTCTTGTTGGTTGATGAGTTTATAATTTTAAATTGTCAGCAAGCGATCTAGGACTTGCTCCCTCATTTCTCTATTCTAAGCCCAACTTGTTCTTTCATTTCTCTATTCTCTTCAAGGTAGGAAACTAACTCTATTATGAAGGAATCTGTAGGATGCACAATTTAATCTTTAGACCTTATAAAAGAGATGGCTAACATTTTTCTGCAATAGCATAGCCAAAATAAGAACTCAAATAATAATCTCATAGCTAGATTCACTTTTCCATCAGCGAAGTATACAGTAAGTAGAAAAAAACCTCCCTTTAAGACTAAAGGGAAAGAAAGTTTTAAAGTGAGAATATAATTTTCCTCATGGGCATTGTCTACCTTAGAAAAACTACTACAGAACATGCCTGTGACTATAGACTTGTAGTTCAGGCCACCGAAGATTAGAGATGGGAAACGGGCACTCCCTTGACTTGCATCCTCTGGTCTGCTTTAACACAAACCAGGAGGAAAAGAAAGCTCGGCATCAGAAGCAATGGGTGGCAGGCCTATTAATGGCTGATCTGTACAGTGATCTGCCCTCAAGGAGACCCAACAGGCCAGTCCACTGCAGTGGCTTTCAATGTGGTAAGCCTGGGCTTCAGCAGAAGTCAGCTTGTGAAGAGCCCTGGCAGCTCTGCCAAGAGTTGGATCACTGGAAATGGACCTGCCCTGGAGTCGAAGGATGCCCAGGTCAGAGCCACAGATCTTATTGGCTCTAAGCTGAAAAGCCCTTCACTCAGCCCAACTTCCAAAGTGACCACTGCAGCTGAGGGGATGGTCAAGTAGGGTCAGCAACATTGCAGGCAGAACTGTAAATTTCTTGTTAGAGATGCCCCCTGCCTTTACCTGGCTAGCTCTTCTCCCAGGCCAGCCAAGTAATGAAAGTCAACAGAGTGCCTTCCCCTAGGAGGTTCACACCTCCCTTAGGATATACCCCATGTGAAGAGATAGATAGGTCTGGGCCTCTGAATTTACAAGGCCTGAAGCCCACCAGATTATTATCAAGCCCCTTCTATCAGGTTCTATTTGCCTCTCAATCAGAAAACTTCATTGTAGCTTGGACAGCACCTTTCTTAGCTCCTCTAATAATGACTCTGTCCTTTGTTCTAGGCCCTGTCTAGTGCACTTGGGCCTCATTCCTTTGTAATCATAACCTCTACTCTACCACCAATGGCTCTACTCCCAACATGTGTGTACTGATGGTCCTCTTCCTCACTTAATGCTGTATAATTGTTCAAACCTGGTAAATGCCACTCTTAGGATCATTGGTTACTATCCTCACTCTGTCTTTTATGACCTTGTCTAAATATGATCAGAGTCGGCAAACTTGGAAGGCTTCCATAGCCTTGGCAACTCATGACGACAGCCTAGGATGGTTACTGGCGCCATAAACTAGAGTGTCAATTTGTTGGGTCAACAACAGGAGCCACTGTGCACTTGCTCCTCATGTGGGATCTCTGTCCTTAATGTGCTGTACATTGTGATTTAATGCTATAACTAGTACTCAAACAGTATGTTTCACTTTGTGTTTCTATGTGGGTGCAAACTGTTGAAATCTTTATACTAAATTGATCTTCTGTATATAAAGAGAATTGAAAATGAATCTTGATGCAAATGGAAGGGGAGAGGGAGCGGGAGAGGGGAGGGTTGCGGGTGGGAGGGAAGTTATGGGGGGGGAAGCCATTGTAATCCATAAGCTGTACACTGGAAATTTATATTCATTAAATAAAAGTTAAAAAAAAGAACTTTGTCATATAGATTAAACAAGTACATACTGTATTCTTAAAAATATATTCCAAGAATGTTGATATTAAAAATTTTTTCCTAGGAATAATAAATGAATGAATGAATAAAAAACAGCTATGTACGTACAGGCACATGTGAGTACACAAACACACACATATGGACATAAGACTGCCCCCCCAAAACACCTGACTCCAGAGTTTATGGTCACCATCACTTGACCAGAAGGCTCAGAGTTAATCTTGGGCACGTCCTGAACCCATCAGCAAGGGGCCATACCCTCAGCTGCACCCTTACATGCTGCACTGAGGGGCACAGGCATGCATGAACGTGTGAAGATTCCTGCCCGGCCAGGCCACACACACCACATGTGACCTGTGTGGCCCTCATGTGGAGTCAGCTGCCCCATGGGGCTGTGCCCTCTGCATTCCCTCCTGCTCCCCATGAACTATCCTAGCAAGGCAGACTCGGAAAATTGTAGGACTCCTGGTGCCACTAAGTATAGCCAGCAATGCCATAAGGGACTGTGACAAAGACAAAGACAAGGACTTGATGGCTCCATGTGGGGGGCCTCCACATCCAGGCAGAGCCTTGCAGCATGAGCACTTTGGGAACACATGGTGCAATGCACACAGAGGTACACGTGAGTGTATGGTGGGAATGAATAAGGGCCTTTGGCTTCTTGCTTTTATGAGTCAGTGTGGCCCTGTGGTGACAGATAAACAAAGACTAGCTGTGGTTCACTTGCGGTAAGTATCTCAGCAAGGGAACCACCCGTGGTCAAGGCCATTATCTCCCTCCAGACCCTCCCCTTGCCCACCGCCTTAACACAGGTCAAGCAGCAAGCCTAAAAGAAATCCCAAGCAAAGACATGAGCCAACACTCTGGCCTGTCTGTCCTGGTGTATGCTCTGTCAGAGAAGTGTTATCCTTTCCCTAAATCCTGCCCTTCACAGCTCAAGCAGCAGATCCTCTCTGTTAACTCTGACCCCCTAGATTCAACCAAACCACACCCAGAATAGCTACAGATCCCAGTGGCACCCGTGCTCAAGGCGGCTGAAGACAAGAAGACCGCCATGCAGGCCACAAATCCTGCCAAAGGTGGGCTGCAAGTCTGAAAACCAGGGTGTTAGCACTGCAAGAGCAGTGCGAGCCACTGCTCAGAGGGAACCAATTCAAGATCCTGCCTTGTAACAGCCAACAGATGCCAGTGACAGAGCTGTCATAATGGGTCATCTTCTCTCCTAGGCCAAGCCAGGAAGCACCCCAGAGACTCTCACACTTTACTCAGCAGGAGCCCTGCTCTTCCTGGGGTGAAACAGCATGCAGGGACTGCACTGGTCTGCAGCCTACAGGAATGTGATATGCATCACTCCTCTCCTGGATGCCATTCCGAGCCTTGGGGCCACGGTTCAACTGTGGCCAGACACAAGGTGATAGTGGCAACGAGGGTGACACACTTTATCTGCGCCTGTCACTATGTGGGCAGCCCTATCCTCCTCTGGCCAGGCCAAGTGCGTGGGAGCTGGAGCCTAGGGACTGCAACAGGAGTGACAGCTGCTCTGAATAGGCCTTGCCATTCTTTCCCTAGCATGTCACCAACTAAGAATATTTTCACTGTTATGCTTTAGCTAAGGGATATTCTCAGAACAAGTAGATGAAAGCGTAGAAAGACAAGTGATGAGAAGACCTTTTTACTGAAGTAATTACAGACAACTTCCTTAATTTGAAGAAAGGGACGTTCGAGCAGAGGAAGCACATGCAAGTCCTAATACACATGACCAGAAAGATCTTCACAACGACACACCGCAGTCAAATTCTTCTCACTCAAACATAAAGAAAAGATTCTAAAATCACACAAGAGAAACACCAGACTATTTTCAGAGGATCTCTGATTAGAATCTCATCGGACTTCTCATCAGAAAAGCTATGCGGGCTAGGAGAAAGTGGTGAGATGTATATTTGCCAAGTCTTCAGAAAAAAAAGCTGGAAACCCAGAATACTGTGCTTTGCAAAGCTCTCATTCATGAATGAAGATGAAATAAAAATTAGAACCTGTGAGGGCATTTCTCCTGGCCTCTTGACACACACTTATTCTGCTCCACAATAAACTTTCCACTTCAGCTTCCTGTGACTTTCTGAAGTATCCACCTGTATCTACTGAAGACATTGAATCCAGTTACAAATCCTCCAGCAAAGAAAATGATAAGCCCTCCTATCCAATACCACTTCACTGATAGCTTCTACCCATACACTTCCTGAATACAGAAGATGAAATACTCGCTTTATGCCACCTGAGGTACTTTAATACCAAAATCAGACAAATATATTACCGGGAAAGAAACTATGCATGAACGTCCCTCATAAACACAGAACTCTCCAAATCCTCAAAATACAATTGAATAAAATCTAGTAATACTTTAATGTATCATGACTAATCGGGGCTTCTCTCACAAATGGAAGTTGATTCAGTGGTAGAAAAACCCATTTATGTAATTCATGTGTCAGTGGCTAAAGAAGAAAAATATGAAAGCTGTGCAGAAATTAGTCAAATGCTGATCCAACAAAACAAATAAAAATCTATGGCAAGCATCACACTGAAATGGTGAAAGCCAGTAGAGAAGGCTTTCCTCAAAAGATGACATAAAAGCTAAGGACTTCCACAGTCATTACTCTTACTTGACATCACAGCAGGGAGCCCACTTACTGTGAATAACACAAGAAAAACACAATGAAATAAGAAAGCTAAAGGGGAGATGTTAAACTCTGGATTTCCCAAAGACATGATTATCTACAAAGAGTTCCAAAAACATTTTCTAAAGAGCTACTAGGAATAATAAATTATTTTAGCAAGACCATGAAAGGTTAGAGGGGCAATGCGAAAATATCAAATGCAGGGCCAGCATGGAGGCCTACCGGATAAAGCCACCACCCGCAGCTCTGGCACCCAACATGGGCACCTGCTGGCATCCCAGACACTCCACTTCCCATCCTGTTCTTTGCTATGGCTTGGGAAAGCAGTGGAAGATGGCACAAGTCCTTGGGCCCCTGTACTTGCTTGCAACATCCAGAAGAAGCTCCTGGTTCCTGGTTTCTGACAGGCTCAGCTGCAGCCACTGCAGCCATCTGGGAGTGAACCAGCAGATGGAAGACCTCTGTCTCTGTCTCTATCTCTTTACCTCTGCCTTTGCCTCTAACTCTACCTTTCAAACAAGTAAGAAAATCTATAAAAACACAATTACTTATTATAAAATCAATTATATACTACCATCAGTGAACAGATAGACACTGATATAAAATTTAAAATAGCCTACTGAAATGAAAACTCGCAAACCCTATGAATAAAATACACAATATGTTGGGTGAAGACTAAAATGCTGATCAAGGAAACTAAAGAAGATCTAAGTAAATACGCTGTGTATGGTACTGGAAGATTGAATATTACTAAGATACCATTTCTGCTAAAATGGTTCTATCAGGTTAAGGCAATCTAAATAATAATAATTTTTAAAAAAACTCCAGCAAGAGGTTTTTGAGAAAAAACAAACCTGACTGTAGTTAGGAAAACTCAAGACAACTGACTATCAAGTCCAACATGAAAAACAAGGAACTGGGTGAAATCACAATACTGTCTGTCTTTCAAGAGTATCAATAAACCGACAATAACCAAGATGGTTTGGGATTCGTGAAAGAACAGAAGAAACATGTTTCAAATGGAGTAGGATAGTAAGTCCAAAAGTAAACCTCATGCCAAAATACATAAACAGCCGTTGTTAAAACTACAAAGAGAAATAAACAAATGCACTATTACATTCAAAGATGTCAAGACATCTCTTTCTTGAACAGATCAGCAGTTAGACAATCAGTAAGGATAAAGCTGAACAGAAAAGTACCTGAAGCAACCAAGTGTCAAACAGATCCTTAGAGGATGCTCCAACCACAGCAAAAGGAACACAATACTCAGACTCACACGGCACATCCACTCTGAGCATGTGCATGGGCGCACAGCAGACCTCAACTCCTAAGAAGAGGCACCACACAATGGAAGCTCTCAGATCACAATGCAACTACCTGAGAGGTCAGTACGAAAAAGCTGGAAAATCCCAAATACTTGTGAGGAGAATAATCAACCAACCTCAAAATAACATGTTTATAAATCTCAAATAAAAAAATAGTTCAAACTAAATTGAAACTGTATCCTGCCAATTTATATTAATGGATGCATATTTTAGAAAAGAAGAACGAAGATCAATGAGCTATGCTTTCACACTAGGAGATCAGAGGAAGAACAACAACTTAAATACTTAAAGCAAGGTGAAGAAAATAAATCATGGAAAGATAGAAGTACAAGTCGCTGGGACTGAAGAAAGGACAATCACAAAAATTTGTCAACAAAACTAAAATTTGGTTCTTTGAACACATCAACAAAATTCATGAACTTCTTATCAGGACCAACCAAGAAAAAAAGGTGCAAGTTACTAAGTTTGTTAATGAAACAGTGCCACCATGACTCCACGGACAAGATTATTGTAAAGGAACAGTATGAACAACTTTGTGACCAAAAATTTCCTAAGATAACTACATTGTGTGAATTCCTTGAAACATAAAATATGCCAAAACTCACACAAAGAGAAAGGAAAAACTTACATGCTTCCATAATTACTAAATAAGTTACAATTTATAATAACTAGAGTAACATAATTACGAAGTATAATAAAATTTATTAAATAGATATTAGTTACCATATTCACATATCCCGTTTCTGCTCAGCTAAAAAGAAACAGTAGGCAGAAAAGTACTCTGGGGGACCTGCCTTGTGGCATGGCAGATTACAACATTGCCTGGAACAATGTCATTCCATATAGATGCCAACTGGATTCCTGCCTGTTACACTTTTTTGAAAAAATATTTATTTATTCATCTCAAAAGTAGAATTACAGAGAGTCAGAGGAAGAGAAAAGGCCTTCGATAGTGGATTTATTCCCCAAATGGATGCAACAGCCGAATCTAAGCAGATTTGAAGCCAGGAGCCAGGAGATTCCTCCAGGACTCTCACACAGGTACAGGGGCCCAAGCACTTGGGCCCTCTTCAACTGCTTTGCTTGGCCACAGCAGAGAGCTGGAACAAAAGTAGAGCTGCTGAGACTCAAACCAACACATATGCGATGCTGGTACTGACCACTCAGGCTGTTCCCACTTGTGATCCAGCTGTCTGCTCAAAAGCCTAGGAAAGCAGAAGAAGTGGCCCAAACACTTGGGCCCCTGAACCCACACTGGAGTAGTGGATGAAGTACCTGGTTTCTGCTCCAGCCTGGCCCTGCTCCGGCCTTTGTAGCCACCTGGGGTGTGAAACCATACACTGAAAACCTCTCCAGCACCGCCTCATCTGTTAATCTGCCTTTCAAACCAGTCTTTAAATAGAAAAAAATATCTAGTCCTTACAATGAGGTGTCAGAATCTTGGGGCAGGCAGGAACAGAGCACAGAGGGATTCTTGGGGTTTCTCTAAGCTTCTGCTTTCTCCTCCGTGTGTGCAGTCTGTGAAAATTCACTGGATTACATGCAAATTCATTCAAGCGCCCTGTGCCCATTTTCCTGCACACATACACACACACTTTACACTTCCAAACAACCCGGAGTAGAGAGGCCGTGATCAAGGCCTCTTCTCATGAATGCAGCCAAGGCTATTTCTGGCCATGGACAGAAAACCCCCCAAATGGAACCGAGGCCGTGGGAAAAGTTTTTCCTCTCCCAAATCCCCCAGCCCCCAAAACACACACCCACTGGGACTCCTGTCACTCTCCCCCTCCCTTTCCTCTCCCCCACGCAGGTTTCTGCTCTTCCCTTCCTTGCCTCCCCACCTTCATGCCACCTTTTCATTCTCCCTGCTTCCTCTCTCCTCCCGCCACCCCCTTGACCTCTTCTCTCCTCCACCCTCTATCCCAGCTACCCCTCACACACACACTCCCTCCTCACTCTGCACCCCAGGCCCCACCTACCCAGTGACAGGAAGGCCACCGCACCAAACTCTCTGCAGAAAGAGTGTTTCTGTTCCTCTGGAACATGAACAGAGTCCTGAGGTGTAGTCTTCTGGAAGGGGTTAAAGAAGAGGACGACTGCACCTAGAAATTTCCAAAGGCCCAAAATAACTGATGGGGCTGCCTCAGACTGCAGCCTCACCTGATGCTGGCCTGAACCTGGGTGGGGGCTAGGGGTGCTGTGTCTCCTCAGGGTTGGCATTCAGCATACAACACGGCTCCTCAAGGCTTGCCCAAGCCCTGGGCAGGAGCGGACATGGCCCTGACTCCAACCCAAGCACCATGCGGCAGAAGCGGATGCGCCTGCGGGTGCACTTCCGGGTCACAGCAATGGGCGCAGGCGCACTCCCTACTGGCCGTCGCATGGCACCACGGGACGCATCTGTGCACTGTCACATCCTCTGTCTGACGGCCCCAGGGCTGCTTCCAGTCCCACCTCTCCAGGCTGTGACCCAGGGAGGCAGCCGCTGATGGTCCAGGTTCTCTGTACCCTGCCTTGCTGCCTCGTGGGAGTCCTAAATGGAGCTCCTGACTCCTGGCTTATGTTTGGGCCAGTGCATGCTGTTGAAGCTGCTTGGGGGAGAGAAACAGTGTAAGCAGCATCACTAGTACTCTTCTCTCTCTCAGTGACCGTCCATCTGGAGGTTCACCCCCGAGGTCGCTACAAAGGCCAGGGCTGGGACAGGCCGAATCAAAAGCCAGGGACTTTCTCTCATACTCCATTTTGGTTCAGGGGCCTAACACCTTGAGTCATCTCACTCTGGTTTCCCAGACATGTTAGCAGACAACTGGATCCCATGGGGAACAGCTTCCTGGAGGTGCTGGGGCTGTGCCATAACCGTAAAGCCACCGCCCGCAATGTGCACATCCCATGTGGGCGCCGGTTCAATTCCCAGTTGCTGTGCTTCCGACACAGCTCTCTGCTGTGGTCTGGGAAGGCAATAAAGATGGCCCAAGTCCTTGGGCCCCTGCACCCATGCAGGAGACCCTGGGGAGACTCGAGGCTCCTGGCTCCTGGCCACTGGCCCCTGATCCACTAAGCTCTGGCTGTTGCAGCCAACTGGGGAGTGGACCAGCTGACGGAAGACCTCTCTCTCTCTTCTCTGCCTCTCATCCTCTCTGTGTTTAACTCTGAATTACAAATAAATATTTTTTTAAAAAAGTAAAAAAAATTAAAAAAGAAAGACATATCTGTAAATAAAATACTACATCAAGGCCAACTACTAGAGTTTATGTAGAATTTGATACTATATGCATTAAATACCCTATTAACACAGAATTTGAAAAAGTATTTAACTGCATCTTAGAAAAGATTCTGGTATCCATACATTGTCTTCTTCCTTACAAAAATTCTGTGTGGTACTATCTCTGGTATTATCAGGAAATCTTTGTAATTTATTCAGACAATTATTTACCCACTCACACAAGGACTTGAATCACCTGTGATCTACACAGTCTTCCACTGAACTGCTTCCCAATCCCCACCCTCCACAGCTCTAGTCCTGCATTTAATGTATGGATCATGTTTGAAATAGGACAAATCATGTCTTCCACAAAGCAAGACAGACTATAGAAAGGTAGCATCTGAGGTCACTTGACATTTTCTATGTGCACTTTATAAAGTTTGTACTATTTGTCTCATTTCTTAATGTTAGAATATGGGTTAATTTTAATTTTGGTATCATGGAAGAAAACGTTTCATGTTTATACCGGATGGTGGGATTCTTTGGATATTTAGACACTTGCAAATTTCTAAAATTAAGGACTTTGTCATGTATATTAAACAGTTACATACTGTATTCTTAAAAACTTATTCCAAAACTTTTATCCTAGGAATAATAAATGAATAAATAAATAAATAGGTATGTACATACAGGCCCAGGTGAGTACACAAATATACACATATGGATGTAAGATTGCCCTCTCAAAACACCTGACCCCAGAGTTTATGGTCACCATAAAGTTTATGGTCACCACAATGTATCTTGGGGGGAGGGGGGAGAAGTGAGAAGAAAGTTCTGAAATCAGATGCACAACTCTGCACATGTGCTGCTAGTGAATGTTCACCTCAAAATGGTGTAAAGGAATTAAGGTATACACCAAAGAGAACTTCTAATGAGTAATGTGCGTTAACATTCATTCTGATCTAGTTCTCAGGATTCCCCTTGCCCCAGCCCAAAGAAATAAGAGGTTGGGCTTCAGTTATGAGGACTACTGCTACTCCGCAGGAAGCTGGAAAACCCAATGATACAGAACCAGCCTTGCATGGGTGCACTTGGACTTTGAGACTCTGTCACTCTGTGGCTGCCTGGCTCCAGTGCTGTGTGCGCATTTGTTCCTCTGTGCATGTGTGTTTCTGAAAACTGACAGTTAACATGCTGTCATGTTTCAAATAGGTTTTGATGGACACGCATAAAAACTGTCATGGGGCTGTTATTGTGTCCTAGCAGGTTAAGCCTCTGCCTGCTGCATCCCATTTGGGCACTGGTTTGAGACCCACTGGCTACTTCACTTTCAAATCCAGATCTCTGCTAATGCACTTGGGAAAGCAGCAGAGGATGGCCACAGTGCTTGGGCCCCAGCATCCACATGGGAAACCCAGAGGAAGCTCCTGACTTTATCATGGAGCAATCCCAGCGATTGGGGTCATTTGGGAAGGGAACCAGCAGTTGGATGATCTCTATGTGTCTCTCCTCCTCTCTCTGTAACTCTGCCATTCAAATCAATAAAAAAATCTTTTAAAGAAAAGGACGGTCATATCTTTTACTATTTTCACCTATCTTCATTCCTAGAAGACACAGACCTGTTCTATCAAACAGCTTACAAAACAGACCCTTAAACTGCATCTGATTTCAATGAGAGGGTCTGGGAATTACTGTATGCATTTTGTCAGACTTAGAAATAAAGTAAGTGTCATTTGAAACTAAAGCAAACCTCCAAACTTTTGAGTTCTAAAGATAACAAATAAATAAATAAGTAAAATTTGCTAAAATGCTCAGTTTCATTAGTTGTTTAGTGGTAGTAACATAAGTGTTGCCTAGGTGGTTGGATGCCAATGTCCTCAGATTAATTATATGAAGTCCAAACATCTCAAAACACAAGAGCCAAAAGCAGCTTATCTCACATGCACAATCTTCACTGGGAGGGTCTGCATGCTGGACTTTTTAGAATGGCCAGTTTGTTTAAAAATGCGTGGCGTGAACAGAGCCAAGCCTGGATGCTTCTAACTGTGTCACTCCTTGTGAAGAAAGAAGGAAATGTCATTAATCAGGCACATACAACCACCCATCAGTTCCAAGGTCTCAGAGGAAGCAGGGTTCCCAACCACTGATACACAGTATTCAATGGATAATCTCAACAAGCCTCCTTCAGCAACACAAAAAGTTCATGTGCTCATGAAGTACTGTGCATGGAACAACTGCCCAATTGGTAAAGAAGGGACTGCCTATGATTCACCAAGGTGGAACCCAGAGAGGTAGACCTTCCCTTCATCTCCAAAATGAATTCCAAGACGACCATGTCATGGGGAGGTGGGGGGGAGGGGATTCACAAAGAGAAGTAACAAACCAGAGGAAACAGTGAGCAAAAATTAGTCAGTGAGGCCGGCGCTGTGGCTTAACAGGCTAATCCTCCGCCTTGCGGCGCCTGCACACCGGGTTCCAGTCCCAGTCGGGGCGCCGGATTCTATCCCGGTTGCCCCTCTTCCAGGCCAGCTCTCTGCTATGGCCCGGGAAGGCAGTGGAGGATGGCCCAGGTCCTTGGGCCCTGCACCAGCATGGGAGACCAGGAGAAGCACCTGGCTCCTGGCTTCGGATCAGCGCGATGAGCTGGCCACAGCGGCCATTGGAGGGTGAGCCAACAGCAAAAAGGAAGACCTTTCTCTCTGTCTCTCTCTCTCACTATCCACTCTGCCTGTCAAAAAAAAAAGTCAGTGAAAAATTGACCTACAAATGCTTTTCAGGGAGTTTTAATGATTACCTTAATAAGACCAAACTGTTTCCTAGGTTCACAGTCACTCCTCAAATTACATGCTTGAGAAAAGTCTAAACCATTTGGGGTAGCTGTAACTCAATGAGAGAAAACAGTAAAGTAACAGAGCGATGAACAAAGCACTTCTGCCTGAAGGTGCTCTGGGGGTTGGCTGAGGACTCCTCACTCACCCAGCACAGCCGCCAGCCTGTGGCTAGTTAGCAATCACTATTTTCTCCTATCATTAGATGCCTGTGCATGGTTCCAACTGTTCCCTCAGGGCCATGCCATCATACCACATGTGGAACTGGAAGGCTGAGAGATGTCACCTCCCTGGGGTCTGCAAAGAACCCACTTTCCTAATCACCACAACTGCCACAAGATCAAGTGTGGCAGAGGCACCTGTGCTAGCAAGCACAGCCCAGGCCCCCATTGCACCTGCCCAAGGGGCAGGGACTCACAGGGCCCTCAGCCTCATCTTGGCTACTTTTTTGCTCAGAGAAGGAAGGCAGGAACTAGCAAGACCCGCCACACTCCCGCCCTCAGAATCTCAACTCCAGACAGCCCAAGCTGAAATCCAGGCAACCCTGAAAGATCAAGGCTCGGGCTCTGCAGAGACACTCCTGGCGGGCAAGGCGCTGCTCCAGGACCCTCCCTGCACTCCTCACGAACTTACATCTCACATTAGCCCATGTCATGCAGCACAGGAGTGGAAGTCTCTGCAGCTACCCCATGCCCTCGGGTCAAGTGCTATGGGGGAACTGGGCCCAGCTCAGGCCAGGCCCGTGGAGCAGCTGATGATGCAGCACGCAGGTGGGATGCCTCCTCTCCAGCAGCTGCTGCGATGCGCCTGGAGCCTGAAGAAAGTTTGGAAAGAGTCAGGAATCGGTCAGAGGAGCCATGTCCCAGCCCAGCCCCACTGTGCCTGGTCCTGCCCCACACGTCCCTAGGTTCCCACTGGAGCACACTCCCACAGCAGCCAGGATGCAGCCCTCTCATAGATGCGCTCCTCTGTGAATTTGTCTACAAGATGGTGGCCAACCAAGGATTGGCAGGCACACACCAGCCAGGAGCCACAGTCCCTTGGTCCCTCCCTCCTCACCTAGGGGACACTGAGACTTGCACCACTAGCTCACCACCTGTGGGGGGCCGGCTCCTTGACAGGCTCAGCCAACATGCTCAAAGACTGGAACCCCCAAGCTTCCCCAGGATGTCTGCATAGATCCCGCCTGGGGCCCTATCCTTTCTAGAGCAATAGTAGACAAAACATGTAAGGTTCTTCAAAGAGGCTGCTTGGCCTCCCCAGGTGAACATTCCTGGCAACACCGTTTTGCAAAGCTGAACTATAAGTCTTCCAAGATCAATCTTTGGTAAAGAAATAGTTAAAGCAACTGCCATGAGGGCTTTGTTGTATCTAGACTCTGCAAAGCAAAAACAAGGCTGCAGAAGCACTGAGTTGAGTTTGCCCGGTGAGCTCCCAAGCAGGAAATAAGGAGAGGCAAAAAGTCCTTCTCACTCATGCTTCAAAGCCCTAGGAAACAGCGAATTCCATGTGCCTAATTGTCTTCCTAACCCTTTGGCACTCATTAATTCATTCATCCTTTTGTTGTGTATTTACTGGGTTTCTTTTGTGTCAAGTGGCTGTAGCCTGGAGCCAAACAGACTTGCTGACAAGCAGGATTCCAACTCTGTCTTGGGAAAGGACTTGGTACCTTTTGGATAGCATGATCATATGTCTCCAATGTCTTTTCACTGAGAACATGCAATAAGCACCTTCTTTCAAGTGAAAGGCCCCATCCCACATCACGACCCAGAAGGGAGCAAGCATTCTGCCTTGGGACTGTGGAGATGGGGACAAGCTGCCTGGCTGTCTTCCGAGTCATTCACTGACTTAAAACTCAGACAATGGGGGCCAGCACTGTGGCATAATGGGGGCTGGCATCCCATATGAAACTGGTTAGAGCCCCAGATGCTCTGCTCACAATTCAGCTACCTGCTAATGTGCCTAGGAAAGCAGCAGAGGATGCTCCAAGTTCTTGGGACCCTATCACCCATATGGGAGAACCAGAAGCTCCTGGTTCTTGGTTTCAGATCTGCTCAACTCTGGCCATTGGGGGTAAAGCAGTTAATGTCCCCCTCCCCCTCTCAACACTGCTTTCCAAATAATATACCTTTTTTTAAACAAAAAACCTCACATAACAGTTATCATTACCAACCCCTTGAAGAAAAAAGCCTGCTCTCCATCCAGCTCTGTATGCTCCTGTGTTCAACCACAATGCTGAAGCAGAGAGCGCGACACGAAGGGGAAAGCCAATTCAACCTTTCTAGCTCACAGCTGAGCTGTCTTCCACTGTACCACTCAAGCATCTGTGCTCCTTGGGCCCTCCTTATGGTGCTGCACAATCTTTAGAAAGTTCTCCCATTACACTTCTGATTACGCAGTTTTTCCTACTTCAAATGCCTTTTCCCCTTGTCCATCCAAAACCTCTACCATACTCCATCCCAGGCCTTCTAAGTGCTTTCCCTCATCTATACAGTTCCGTCCAACCTTTCCTCCTGCTCTGAAATAAGATTAGCTTCCCTGAATTCATAGACCACTTGCTTCTTAAGATACTGCTTAACAGACAATTAATATGTCCTCTTGGCTGACTTGCTAATATGCAAAAGAAGAAGGCTTATAATAAACTTTAGTTTGTTAAACTTTTCCAAAAAGTAATATATCAAGGAGTAATGAGAAAAGCTTAGCAGTTTATCATGAAGATATTTAAATCACACAGGCATTAAAGAGAGTAGTATTTAACTATTTATCTCTGCACACTCAGAATCAGTGACTTCAGTGACAACAGATGGCCAGCCACACTGTTGGTTATTCTAATACCCTGGTTTTTGGGAGATGCTTGTTTTAGGTAACTGAATTCTTACATGTTTTAGATAGAACAACTGGGGGCTTTTTTGTTAGGAAAATACTGTGGTGGCTGGCGCTGTGGCTCAACAGGTTAATCCTCTGCCTAGCAGCACTGGCACACTGGGATCTAGTCCCGGTTGGGGAACCGGATTCTGTCCCGGTTGCCCCTCTTCCAGGCCAGCTCTCTGCTGTGGCCTGGGAGTGCAGTGGAAGATGGCCCAAGTGCTTGGGCCCTGCACACCATGGGAGACCAGGAGAAGCACCTGGCTTCTGCCTTCGGATCAGCACGGTGCGCCAGCAGCAGTGCACCGGCCGCGGCGGCCACTGGAGGGTGAACCAATGGCAAAAGGAAGACTTTTCTCTCTGTCTCTCTCTCTCACTATCCACTCTGCCTGTCAAAAATAAAAAAATAAATAAATAAAAATATTTTAAAAAGATACTGTGGTAAGCACTCCCAGGGAAAGAAGCCCTATGACTGTAATTTTTAAAAATATTAATTTATGGGGCCAGTGCTGGGACATAGTGAGTAAAGCCATTGCTTAAGGTGCCGGCATCCCATATGGGTGCTGGTTCAAGACCCAGCTGCTCCATTTCCATTCCAGCTCTCTGTTATGGCCTGGGAAAGCAGTAGAAGATGGCCCAAGTCCTTGGGCCCCTGTACCCATGTGGGAGACCAGGAAGAAGCTCCTGGCTCTTGGTGTTGGATCGGCGCAGCTCCAGCCATTGCGGCCATCTAGGGAATGAACTAGTGGATGGAAGAACTCTCTCCTCTCTCCTTCTCTCTTTCTCTTTCTCTTTCTCTTTCTCTCTCTCTCTCTCTCTCTCTCTCTCTCTCTCTTTCTCTTCTCTCTGCCTCTCCTCTCTTTCTATAATTGTACGTTCAAATAAAATAAATAAATATTTAAAAATAATAATTTATTTGAGAGGCAGAGAAACATGCAGAGTGAGCCCCTATCTGCTGGTTTATTTCTCTGGTGCAGGAAACAGAGCAAATTTGGGATCCAGGAACTCAATCCAGGGCTCCCACATGAGTGGCAGGGACACAAGTCTCTGAGGCATCACCTGTCCTCCCAGGGTACACATCAGCAGGAAGTTGGAATTGGGAATAGAACCAGATAAGGACCCAGACACTCTAATATGGAAGGCAGTGTCCCAACTTAACCATTGCACCAAACACTTGCCTCATGTACTGTGATCCACAATCAATGATCAGAACTCTGTATTGACTGCTGCTTCATAAAATCCTCCCCCCTTTCTCTCCCATTCCCCCTCCCCACATATATTCTTGTTTTGGGGGCCAGCGACATGGCTTACTCAGTTAATCCTCCGCCCGCGGCACCAGCATCCCACATGGGCACCAGGTTCTAGTCTCAGCTGCCCCTCTTCCAGTCCAGCTCTCTGCTGTAGCCTGGGAAGGCAGTGAATGTTGGCCCAAGTGCTTGCCCCTGCATCCACTTGGGAGACCAGGAAGAAGCACCTGGCTCCTGGCTTTGGATTGGCGCAGCGCTGGCTGTAGCGGCCATTTGGGGAGTGAACCAACAGAAGGAAGACCTCTCTCTTTCTTTCTTTCCATGTCTATAAATCTACCTGTCAAATAAAAAAATTTTAAAGCATTCTCCCCATTTTCTCTCTCATTCCCCCTCCCCACACATATCTGACCCAGAAAACATGGAAAAATCACTCTCAGAACAGCAATGAATTGAGGCTAAAATGCAAATCTGTTATCCAAAGAAGTCAGGAGCCAGAAGTTTTAAAAACCTTATTCCACATCACTCCAGTTTCATTTCCCTGCCCTCAAACTTCCTGTCTTCCACTAGAACGCTCTGTCTCACCACCAAGGAACTTCCCCAGGTTCCTGACACCAAACTGTCTTCCTGCTGTTAATCAATAATATCCCAGTGCTATTTCAGCTCAATTCTACAACTTCTCTTATTCACCAGAAAATTTCAATGTTTAATCCTCTGTTTCTCTTAGCCAATGCCACACCTCACAGAATCACACAGATTCTGTTTTGTAAACCTTTCTAAAACTGTTCCTCCTGGCTTAATAAATTTAAAATTTGTAAGAGTCTTGAGTTCACATTCACTCAACAAACATGTCCTGAGTATGTGCTATGAGCCAGGCCCAGAGGGAGGCTAAAAACACAGAAAGGAATAAATCATGGCCTCTGCTCTTGAAATGCTTGGTCCAGTAGAGGAGGGAGATATTTCAGTAGATCACTCTGAAGCCAACAGTTGAATGTCATTATTAGAGAAAGTTGGGTTCTGGCAGGGTGGGTAGGAGGTAACCAGGAGAGGAGGGGGCAGGAGTCCTAGACAGAAGAAACGTCATGACTAAGTCATAGAAGTGCTTTGAGAAGTGACAAGTATTTTTAATGGCTGAAACATGCAGGAGAGTGAAGAAAGATGAGGCTGGGAAGCTATGGACAGGGGCATCTATCAATGAGTGATGGATTGTTAACTTGATCAACAAGTGATAGATTATTAACAGGAACCTATTTGCATTTCAAGTAAGAAAATCAAGTGTCTATAGGAGAATGGATGGAGTGAAAGGTGGGAGGGCATTTAAAGGACCACTGTAAAAGCCTAAATGAGAATCCACTGGGGTCTTACCAAGGGTGGAGGGAGGACTAAATGGAAGGAAGAGACTTGAATGATCACAGTGTTTGTAAAGCAGAACAAAACACAGAGGCCTGCCTCTAGCTGACTTATTTCAATGCAATGACACAAGGACTCTTTCACTCAAGGGGGAAAAAACACACTTCCTGCTCATTCTGAAAGCATTTCGAATTTCTGAGCATACTTATATTTGTTTTTTTTTTAATTTTATTTAATGAACATAAATTTCCGAAATACAGCTTATGGATTACAATAGCTTCCCCCCATAACTTCCCTCCCACCCACAACACTCCCCTCTCCCACTCCCTCTGCCCCTCCATTCACATCAAGATTAATTTTCAATTATCTTTATATATAGAAGAACAATTTAGCATATATTAAGTAAAGATTTCAACAGTTTGCACCCACAGAGAAACACAAAGTGTAAAATACTATTTGAGCACTAGTTATAGCATTAATTAAACACCTAAGAATAATTGTGTATTAATTACAGAGTTCAACCAATAGTTTTAAGTAGAACATAAAAAAATACTAAAAGGGTAAAGTATTAAGTTCTTTTTTTGTTTGTTATATAGTTTTTTTATTTAATAAATGTGAATTTACAAAGTGCAACTTTTGTATTGTTGTGGCTCCCCCCCCAACAACCTCCCTCCCTCCCACGGCCCTCCCCTCTCCCACTCCCTCTCCCATCCTGCCCTTCATCGAGTGTCATTTTCAATTACCTACATATACTGAAGATCAACTTAGTATATACTAAGCAAGGATTTCAACAGGCTACACTCACACAACCGTACAAGGTATAAGGTATTGTTCGACCAGTAGTGTTGTTTTTAAGTTTCATAGTAAAACACATTAAGGACAGAGATCCTATGTGGGGAGCATGTACCCAGTGACTCCCGTTGTTGATTTAACAACTGGCACTCTTATTTATGACGTTAGCAATCACCCGAGACTCTTGCTATGACCTGTCTAGGCTATGGAAGCCCCTTGAGTTCACCGACTCTGAACTTGTTTAGTCAAGGCCGTATCACAGTGGAGGTTCCTTCCTCCCTTCGCAGAAAAGGTGCCTCTCTCCTTGATGGCCTGCTCCTTCTGCTGGGGTCTTGTTCACCAGGATCTTTCATTTAGATTGTTTTTTGCCACCGTGTCATGGCTTTCCAAGAGCATACTTGTATTTGAAAAATAATTTTCCCTTACATATGCAGCTGCACTAAGTTCACTTGCATGCATTTCATACTGCAGCATAAGCAGGCTCCTAGACGCTTAAACCTGCTTAATCACCAGCTGACTGCTGTCCTTCAGCAAACATTTGCTGAGCATGTACTATCTGCCAGGCACTGGCAGCTACAGAGGGCAGGAAGGTGAAACAACACACCCTTTGCAATGAGGGAGTTTGAGATAGGCACAGAAAATGGACTCCCAGGCAGGGCCTCACTAACCAATGTGGTTGGCATGGCACAGTGGATTTTCACACCTGCAGGGAAGAGCTATGCCCCAGGAATACCCTGCATTTGGTGTTTCTAAGGGGCTGTCAATCACAAACCCATTTTAGTGGAGAATGGAGAGGGCACATGCTGAACTATGTGCTCTATGATTTCAAAGAGCTCTGCTCCCCCGATCCCTGTTGAAACCCTGGTGTCTGGCATAGCATCCCTCATCTGTGGGTACCCAGTAAAGATCCAGGGGATGAATGGATAAGGACTGAGAGACTGGCAGTCTGTTTGGGTTAGTTGGGATTTTGCAATAGTTTCTCTTCTCCATTGTGTGCATACATTGCTTCCTGACATAATGGCAGATGCCAGTTAATGCATCATTCGGTGCACTCTGAGACTCCCAGCTTTGACGCCAAGGGCCAGGACTAACTGCCCCTCCTGCTCTTGAGCATTGCAGACCTGAGCTGCCCCTGGTCCCATTGCCGTTATTCACATGGGGCAGCAACAGGACAGAGCTGGCAGGAAGGCCAGCCTCCCACACTTCCTCTGCAGAATCTTCAAACAGGATCAGTCATGCTGAAAAATGGCCCCAGGCCACTCCTGCCTAATGGGCCATGATGGATGAGCACAAATCCACAGACAGGCTGCATTTAGCAGCTCAGAGATAAGATGCAATGGGCTGCTTTCTGTTCTCCAGAAAGCATGGTGTTTCCACTGAAAAAAATGAGGTGGAGTCCAGAGCCGATGATGAGCAGGTGAGCATGCCCGTGAGAAGTGGCCAATCAACCCCTCCTTTTCTAGCCACAACATAACCAAGGGAAGGTGAAGGAACTTAAAATGTTTTCTTATTTTTTGAAGAGTCCAAAGGAGATCCCCTCTAACAGCCTGCAAACACCCCTTGTGACCACAGGTGCAGCTGTGGCCTCCAGGGCTGGCCACGTTTCCTTCTTGACTCAGGGATTGGCTTCCTCCTCCTGCTTCTGGCACAGCGTCCTGACAGGGGCCCGGAAAGTACCTGTGAACTCCCACTGAATCAGCCTCTCCTTAGCTGGAGGACTTTCCTGTGTCCCCAAGGAAGCAGGGGGCTTCTTCTGGGGTACAGGAAAAGCAAAGCACGCTCTAAGATGAGACTCAGGTACTGAGTAGAAGATCTGGCTCCAGCACAAAGCCAGTCTCTCTGGCCCTCAGCTTCCCTGTCCAGAAGAAATGGAAGATCTGGGCAGAATCCCAACTGCTCCTTTAAAAGGCTAGTTCAAGCAAAATCACAGACATAAGCACTCAAGCTGGCTGAATTTTTATTTTTTTAACTTCATTTATTTACTAGAGAGACAGACAAACAGATCTCCCATCCACAGGCTTACTTCTCAAATGCCCACAACAGCCAGAACTGGGCCTGGCTGAACTCAATTCAGGTTCCTCACATGAGCTGCAGCAACTCAACTACTTAAACCATCACCACTGCCTCCCAGGGTCTGCATAGCAGCAAGTGGGCAGCTGGAGCTGGAGCCAAGAATTGAACCCTGGTACTCCAATTGGGGATCAAGGCATCTCAACTGCCAGGCTGAACGCCTTTCACCACCACACAGGGGACATGTAAGACTACTGATGCCAGCACCCGACTCAGGAACTATTAAGTCGGAAAGATTTCCGGGGGTGCTAACACATATGTGGGCTGGGATTCGCTGAGAAAGCGGTAATTAAAGTAGCAGAGAAGCAGTCTGAGCTCCAAAGAGCTATTCAAGGGGCTGGCGCTGTGGCAAAGCAGGTAAAGCTGCTGCCTGCAATACTGCCGTTCAAATGGGTGCTGGTTCAAGTCCCAGATGCTTCATTTCTGACCCAGCTCCCTGCTCGTGCCCCTGGGAAAAGCAACAGAAGATGGCCCAAGTGCCTGCACCCCTGCCACCCACATTTGTGATCTGGGTGAAGCTCCTGGCTCCTGGCTCAGGCCTGGCTCAGCCCTGGCAACTGCGGCCACATGAAGAGTGAACCAGCAGATGGAAAATTTTCTCTCTCCTTCTCTCTGTCTCTTTCTCTCCCTCTCTCCAACTCAGACTTTCAAATAAATAAATAAATCTTTAAAAAAAAAGTGTTACCAAAGTAAAGTCCACAGGTCTCTCTGTTACTAGTCCACAGCAGGGGAGTACAGAGATTGAGAGAGTGAGTGTTTAAAGGCATCTCCAGCCATTTGGCCCTGCTGCAACGTCCAAGCCCAATTATTTCTCTTGTGATTGAGTTATGGTGTTTTACAGAAGTGTCTGACAAATGGGAGATTAACAATGAAAACAAAGAAACAGGCCGATCCCACCACTATTTGAGAAGCACTGGGTTGGTAGGATCAGGAGCTGTCTCCAGACCCAAGCTCTGCCCTGTCAGCAGCACACAGGTGCACACTCACTGACCCTTTCTGCACTCAGTTTCTTCATCTGGATAACGAGAACTTTCATACCTTCCCTGCCTCATGTTCCCAAGAAGTTCAGAAGTCAGTTATGTAACAGACAGCTCTCACAGGGTAGGTGATCAATAAACAGGAGGTTGAAGCTCTGCACTGGGAATGAGGCAGGTGTTCAGTGCAGGTCAGTGCAGCTGTGTGCATGATAAATGTAAACTCAGAGAGGAAGCCTTAGACTGCAGGGAGTACCAAACCTTATGTATACTATGTTTTTTCCCATACATTCATAGCTCTGATAAATTTTAATTTATAAACCTTGTGGAACAAGGGAATAAAAACAATTAATAGTAAAACAGAACAATGAAAGCAATATACTTTAATAAAACTTATGAGAATGTGGTCTCACTCTCTACAGTCAAGACAAATAGCAATGCTTTCTGAACATGGCTGACTGCAGGTAACTGGAACCTGGGAGTAAGGGGGACCACCAGGTAGAGTTTCTGACTAAACAAGGAGGACATGAACGCCAAAGTCAGGAGATCAAATGTGTACTCTGCTGAGTACCTGCTATCAGGTCCAAGGAGATTAACGTTCAATCCTCAGCTACAAACCGAGGGTAAAGAACCACAGTGTAACTCATGATGTGCTCTGATTAAGTACACATAAAACACCGAGCAACAACACTGCTCTAGTCCTCATCAGCATCACTGCTCCCCTGCCAGGTGCAGCAGGGAGCCTACCTGTGGCGGCCCTGGCATGAAGGATCCCAGCAAGAGTCTGGACACCTGACTGAGCTGCTGCAGGTCTTGCTCAGGTCCCTGCACCTCTGCTGCGCATGCTCAGTGCTGCTTGGTCCCTGGCTTCTTGCTCCCACCTCCGACTATGTGCTAAAAAGCTCACCAAGCAGCTTCTGACTCGTGGACATCTCATCGACCCTCACTGGCTGTGACTGCAACAGGCTGGGGGAAGTGCTGGCAGAGGACACAGGGCTGCCAGGCCCCCACAGAAGCAGACTCGTGGCCACTGGATGGGCAGGAGGCACAACGGCACAACTGTGCCTTCCCAACTCCAGGGCAGCCAGGGGGCCTGCGGAGTGAGTAAATGGATTAGTTCAACATGGGCGCACTCAACACCTGTGTATTGAACGCCTAGTGAGCATCAGCCCTCCTGGAATCTGTTCTGATGACCCTGTGAGGTACAATCTATTATTGCCCCCATTTTACAGAAGAGGAACATGAGGCTTGGAAACTCATTCTTCCACGAACATCTCCCCCAGATACCAAACTTTTTTTTTAATTTTTGACAGGCAGAGTGGAGAGTGAGAGAGAGACAGAGAGAAAGGTCATCCTTTGCCATTGGTTCACCCTCCAATGGCCACCGGGGCCGGCGTGCTGTGGCCAGCGCACCACGCTGATCCCATGGCAGGAGTCAGGTGCTTCTCCTGGTCTCCCATTGGGTGCATGGCCCAAGCACTTGGGCCATCCTCCACTGCACTCCCAGGCCACAGCAGAGAGCTGGCCTGGAAGAGGGGCAACCGGGACAGAATCCGGCACCCCGACCAGGACTAGAACCTGGTGTGCCGGCGCCGCTAGGCAGAGGATTAGCCTGTTGAGCCATGGCGCCGGCCCTAGATACCAAACTCTTAACCACCGCAAAATGTGGTGTGTTTCTCAGTTTCATGGCAGAAGTTCAAGGACAGAAACAATCAACAAAGAAAAGCAATGTAAGTGCCCCGAGGTGGAAGAGAAATTGGCGCTGTCACAGAACTGAGAGGCCAGCATGGATCGGGCAGAGGAGGAAACTGCATAAGGTCAGAATTCAGATAGGTCCCATGAGGACACTCCTGGTGGTGGCTTGGGACTCATTCTGCCCCACCAGCCTCACTTCTCTGCTCATAAGGACTCATTCCCTGATTATGTAACACAGGCATCATCATGCTGTGAAACCATGGGCAAGTCCCTCAGCCTCTCTGAGCCCCAACACTGCATGTGAAAATGAGAATAACTTGTATGGAGCAAAAGCCCCATTGTAAAAAAGTGACTGCCTATGACATTCACCAAGGTGGAACCCAGAGAGGTAGACCTTCCTTTCATTTCCAAAATGAATTCCAAGACGACCATGTCATGGGGAGGTGGGGGGGAGGGGATTCACAAAGAGAAGTAACAAACCAGAGGAAACAGTGAGCAAAAATTAGTCAGTGAAAAATTGACCTACACATGCTTTTCATGGAGTTTTAATGATTACCTTAATAAGACCGAACTGTTTCCTAGGTTCACAGTCACTCCTCAAATTACATGCTTGAGAAAATTCTAAGCCATTTGGGGTAGCTGTAACTCAGTGAGAGAAAACAGCAAAGGAACACGGCGATGAACAAAGCACTTCTGCCTGAAGGTGCTCTGGGGGTTGGCTGAGGACTCCTCACCCAGCACAGCCGCCAGCCTGTGGCTAGTTAGTCAGCAATCACTATTTTCTCCTATTTTTAGATGCCTGTGCATGGTTCCAACTGTTCCCGCAGGGGCATGCCATCCTGAGAAATGTCACCTCCCTGGAGTCTGCAAAGAACCCACTTTCCTAATCACCACAACCACCACAAGATCAAGTGTGGCAGAGAGGCACCTGTGCCAGCAAGCACAGCCCAGGCCCCCACTGCACCTGCCCACGTGCTGCAACGACACACGTGGCACTCAGCCCATATCTCTGCAACTTTTTGCTCAGAGAAGGAAGGCAGCAACTGGGAAGACCCGCCACACTCCTGCCCTCAGAGTCCCAACTCCAGATGGCCCAGTGGGGTTGGTGCCCAAGCAGAAAACCAGGCAACCCTGAAAAGTCGAGGCTTGGGCCTGAGAGAGTCACACGCGCCCAGGTGCTCCAGGACCCTCCCCGTGCCCAGCACACACTCACCACTCATGATCGCCCATGCTGTGTAGCCCAGGAGTGGGAGCCTCTGCAGCTGCTGCGTGCCCTCGGGTCCAAGTGCTATGGGGGGACCCCGTGTCCAACTCAGGCCAGTGGGACACCTCCTCTCCAGCAACCACAGCGATGTGCCTGGAGCTTGAAGAATGTTTGAAAGAGTCAGGAATGGGGCAGAAGAGCAGTGTTCCAGCCTGGCCCCGCTGTGCCTGGTGCTGCCAGGAACAACCAAAGGTTCCCATTGGAACACACTACACACACACCAGGCCAAGCTGTGGCCCTCTCGCAGACTCACTCCTGCATGGGTTTGTCTCCAAAACAGTGGCTGACCAAGGAGGGGCAGGCACCCAGTGAAGGATCGTGGGCACTTATAGGCCTGACAACCAGGAGCCACAGTCCCTTGGTCCCTCCCTCCTCACCTGGGGGACAATGGGACTTGCACCACCAGCTCACCACCTGTGGGGGGGCCGGCTCCTTGACAGGCTCAGCCAACATGCTCAAAGACTGGAACCCCCAAGCTTCCCCAGGATGTCTGCATAGATCCCGCCTGGGGCCCTATCCTTTCTAGAGCAATAGTAGACAAAACATGTAAGGTTCTTCAAAGAGGCTGCTTGGCCTCCCCAGGTGAACAGTCCTGGCAACACCATTTTGCAAAGCTGAACTATAAGTCTTCCAAGATCAATCTTTGGTAAAGAAATAGTTAAAGCAAGTGCCATGAGGGCTTTGTTGTATCTGGACTCTGCAAAGCAAAAACAAGGCTGCAGAAGCACTCAGAGTTGAGTTTGTCTGGTAAGCTCCCAAGAAGGAAATAAGGAGAGGAAAAAGTCCTTCTCACTCATGCTTCAAAGCCCTGGGAAACTGCAAATTCCATGTGCCTAATTGTCTTCCTAACCCTTTGCCACTCATTTATTCCTTCATTCATTCATCCTTTTGTTGGGTATTCAACACTGATATGGGGGGGGTCGTTTGGCCCAGAAGTAAGACTTGTCTGGGGATGCTCCCAACCTACAGGGGGTGCTTTGCTTCCATTCCCAGCTCCCTTGTGCATTCCAGCAGCTTGCTAATATGCACCCTGGGAGGCAGCAGTGCTTGGGTTCCTGCCATCACATGGGAAACTCTGAGTTCTGGCCTGCTGGGCCTGGCCCTGCTCCTGCTGTTGTGGACATTTTGGGGGTGAATCAACAAATAAGATTCATATTCTCTCTCTCTCTCTCTCTCTCTCTCTCTCTCTGTGTGTGTGTGTGTGTGTGTGTTGCACGTGCGCACCTGTGAGTGATGCCTTTCAAATAAAATATATTTCATGCAGTTTTTCAAATACACACATAGCGGTGAGTATTTTGGCTCAGCAGGTTCAGCAGCTGCTTGGGATACCCATATCCCATAGCAGAGTGCCAGGTTGAGTCCTGCCCACTCCACTTTTGATCCAGCTTTTTTGCTAATGCACCTGAGAGATGATATACGATGGATCCAGTACTTGAGGACCAAGGTTTCTGGCCCCTGGCTTCTGGCTTCAGCCTGGCCCATCCTTGGCTGTTGCCAGCCTTTGGTGAGTGAATCAGCAGATGGAGGATCTGAAAATCTCTCTTTTTCACCCCACCCCTCATTTCAAACGAATAAATGTTGCAGAACATGGAAACCACACACACTGACCACCAACCCCTATAAAGCAAACAGGAACTTTACGGACAAAGGTGTGCAGAGTAAACCTTCCGGGGGGTCATAGGTGGCGGCCTCAGAGCCAGCCCTTGAGCTGAGACCTGGAGGATGAGAAGGAGTCACCACAACAGCAATCCCAGGGGAAATGAAGCCTGAGGAATGACTCTTCAATGTCAACACTAGTTACTGCTGACCAGTAGGAACAAAGACTTAATTCACCGCCTTCTGTAAGAACCAAAGCACAAAGCCCAGTATGTAAATAATTTGAAATTTTCTGTTTTTTGAAACACAAGGACAAATAGGGATTTCATTTCGTCAACCCAAGTTTTAGAACCAATTATATGGCCACCTTTCTGCATATTGTGCAGAAACAACAGTCCCTACAAACTCAGACCTAAAAATGCTCTAATAGTATCATAACTAAAATAATTTCAACATTTCAAAATCTAATTTCGAAGTAAAAATAAACTGTATTGAGGTATCCAGGACTTTACATTTCCTAACTGCAACAAATATACTCAGCAATTGATGCTTAGTTCTTTTTTATTTTTTGACAGGCAGAGTGGATAGTGAGAGAGAGAGACAGAGAGAAAAGTCCTCCTTTTGCTGTTGGTTCACCCTCCAATGGCCGCCGCGGTAGGTGCGCTGCGGCCGGCGCACTGCGCTGATCCGAAGACAGGAGTCAGGTGCTTCTCCTGGTCTCCCATGGGGTACAGGGCCCAAGCACTTGGGCCATCCTCCACTGCACTCCCTGGCCACAGCAGAGAGCTGACCTGGAAGAGGGGCAACTGGGACAGAATCCGGCGCCCCGACCGGGACTAGAACCCGGTGGAGGATTAGCCTATTGAGCCACGGCGCCGGCCGATGATTAGTTCTTAAATTTCTATAGCCATCCTCTGATCTAGTTGCCTCTGATGATAAAAAAAGCTCCATATTCCCAATTAATGTAATAATATGACTGGGATATGCACATTTTTACATTATATGCTTCCCCATATAACTACATTCATAAAGACAACATAACAGAATACATTCCTCAGGAACTTTTTTCACAAAATTAGGGAAACACTGGATATCACAGAGGAAGAATCAGAATTCAGTGGGGCAATGACACACACACAACTGTCTATTTGGGTTTCCCAGTCAATGCTATCACTGCTGTGCTGGAGAAACTTCAAGGCAAACTGAGATAAACCATCTTAGCAAATTAGGAAAAAACAGGAGTCTAAGCCTGCGAGCAGAAACTTCCTTTCTGGATGACTAGATCCATTTCCCAGTTCCTATCTAGTAAGTACAACTCTAAATCCAGAAAATACACACACACACACACACACACAAACTGGAAATTAACACAGTGGCTGGGGATCTTAATCGCCCACCTAACACAAGATGCCCCACCTGGTGGTTCACCCATCCTGGCATCAGAAAAATTCAGCCAGGTTGGCTCATTCCTTCTGGAACTATATGTGATACCTCTGAGCACATATACGTTTTACAATATACAATTTAAAGTATACTTATACAACATACAACTTATGATATATACCAAAAGTAATTTATAATATAAAATATACCATTTAATTTGTAACATACAATATAATACACAATTTAATCTTCCTTCCAGATATCTGGTTCCTGAAGGCCTGAGTGTCCCTGACTCATGTTCGGGGCCAGCACACAATACACACAAAGATTTCAAAAAGACTCACCAGGCAAGGATGGATGAACCTGAGTCAGGGTCCCAGTGAATCCACTACCACAGACACCAGTGGCCCAGCCTTCCTGCAGGTGTTGCTCATCATGGTGCTCATCTCCTTGTTCCAAGTCCAGCGCCGGGGCTCCACCACGATCCGAGGAAGAATGCCGTGACGCTGGACACCACGAAGCTAAAGGGCAATAGCGGGACTGAGCACCACTTTTATAAAATCGGTGTTCAATGGCATATGTCAATTCTGATGGGATTACCTTCAGGTGCCAAGCAATCATGAAACAAAGACAAAGCCTATGCAGGCTGGCACAGGGGGCGTGGCTTTAGGCGGCTCCTGAGCTTGAGCTGTCAAAAGTAGGCAGCGAGAGGCGAGGCGAGGCGAGGCGAGGTGAGGCAAGGCGAGGCGAGGCGAGGCTCAGGGTAGTGGGGCCACAGGTCTTTTGTTTGTTTCACTTTTTGCTTTGTCAAATTTTAAAATGAGTGGCAGAATAATTTCAGAGTAAAGCCGGCGCTGCGTCTCACTAGACTAATCCTCCGCCTTGCGGCGCTGGCACACCGGGTTCTAGTCCCAGTCGGGGCACCGATCCTGTCCCGGTTGCCCCTATTCCAGGCCAGCTCTCTGATGTGGCCAGGGAGTGCAGTGGAGGATGGCCCAAGTCCTTGGGCCCTGCACCCCATGGGAGACCAGGAGCCTACCGCAGCGGCCACTGGAGGGTGAACCAACAGCAAAAAGGAAGACCTTTCTCTTTTGTCTCTCTCTCTCACTGTCCACTCTGCCTGTCAAAAAAATGTTGACAGAATATTTTTCATTAGGTACCTCTCTAATAAATAAAAGAAAAATACATTATATTTATATACATATTTTATTTTTTTTAGTATTTGGAAATTGCCAGGCACCACATGACATAGCAAAAGTTGCTGAGGACTTGGGAAACTGGGGGATTTAACAACCTGTGGGTGTGAATGGAAATCAGGACAGTTATTCTGCACCCAAACTGGGTCATGGATATTTAAATTTTAAAATATGCATGACTTATGACCCAAAACCCCACTTCTTAGAAGGAATCACATGTGCATAGTCAAGCTGGATGATTATCACTGCAATTCAACGCTTCTAAGGGGAAAAATCTGACAAAAACTAAGCTGCAATCATTATGTGGACTGGATAAATAAATCAGCTTTCATCTATATTGAAGAATGTGATGTGCACATTATAAGGAACCTAGATATCCCCGATATATCTATCTATCTATCTATCTATCTATCTATCTATCGATAGAGAGAGAGACTCTATTCCATTTGTCAGTTTCTTGAATACACTGTTAAAAAAACTAATCTGTAAGAAAGAAAGTATAATATTATTTATCTTTACAGAAAAAGGAGTTGAGAACAAAGGAAGAGGAAAGCAGAGTGAAATTAAACACAACAGAAACCCCAAATGCCCACTCATCACATTGTCTATTTTCAGTGCGTATTTTCATCAACAAACATCTGAACAAGCGACCACAAAACTGCAATCCCACTTTAGGAGATAAGCAAAGAGCTCTCTCTTACTGGCACAGAGTATGCAGTGGGGCCTCTGGCTTCTCCGTCTGCCCATAGCAGCTAGCCTTGACCTCGGGGATGTAGGAGAGCTTCTCCAACATGAAAGACGTGGCCGTTAGGATGCTGAGAAGTTCTCTCACTCTCACTTCCAGGCTGTAGTCCGAGTCATTGTAGGAGACTGAAAAGAGTCATGAGGGAAACTCTTTGGAGGTGAACTCTGTATTTCTAGAAACTAGAACTGGAAGAACTCACAGCCAATTGCTCTGCATGGCAAGTGCTATGATGGGGTATGGGGCAGCCTTATGGGCAGGAAGAAAGGGCCAAGTGGCCTGGGTGGAAATTCAGAGAGCCTCGCCAAGAAGACACGACACAGCCTGAGAGTTGAGGGCTAAAGGCTGCCAAGTGGCAACTTGGAGGAGGCAAGAGCATCCTTCAAGCTGTGTGTGTGTGTGTGTGTGCGTGCACACGTGTCTGTGCACAAAGGTGCAACCACGTGACCTCACAGGGGATGCCCAGGAAACCACATGATCTGAAATCGTAGCCCAGGTGTGGCTCTGGAACCAATGCTGCGCCCCCCACCTGACACTCACGTGACCCCACACTGTTGCTCAGCTTCCAACTGCTCTTGCTGAAAATGTTAGCATTTGAGGCTCTTGTGATGGTTTAAGGAGATGAACCATAATGGGTGAGTTTTCTAACAAATCATCACCCATTACACCTGGTGGTAGCTCAAATGATGCCCATTTCACATCTTAACTCCTGTTGTACAAAAACGTGAGACAGGCCTCACTGGACTAACACCTGAAGAGCTGTGTTACTTTTTGGAGGCTTTCAGGAGAATCCATCGCCCCACTCTTCAACAGCTTGGAGAGACCCCCTGCACTCCTGGGCTCCTGGCCACTTTCTCCACCATCAAAGTCAGCACTGTTGCCTCTGAGTGGCCAATCCTGTGTCTTCCCATCTTTCTTGGACCATAGCCTAGATCTCCATGTTCAAGGATTTCATGGGACTGAACTGGGCTCCACTGGTTAGTTCAGGGTTCATCACCTCAAGGTCACAATAGCATGGATTTTTACCCATGAAGGTGACATAGTCACAGACTGGGGATTAGGACACAGACATCTTTGGGAAACTGTTATTTTTCCTACCACATACAACAGTCTTTAGTAGAATACCTGGCTTCTGATATGCACTTAATATTCATTTGCTGCTGTGATATAATTACTGTTACTATTGCATCCAACTCAAGAGTGTGAGAAGGCAATGCCTGAGTATTTGATGCCAGTCTGCATGCAATGCTAAGCAATTATTGCAAATCCTGGGACCACTCATGTCTTAAAGAACGACTTCCAAATATACACAAATCGAGAGTTTCCATGTGGACAAAAGTTTTGGATGAATTAAGACTTTCTCACTAAATACTATCAGTTGTGCACTCACACGCTGGCAGAACAAACACTGCCTTGTGCTTCAGCATTTTCAAATCAACAGCTAGAACAGATTCCTCTGCTAACCCTCTGTGCCGTATCTTCCAGCTGGTCTGATCTGACTCATAAATGGCTGTAGCCTGGTGGTGGGTGAAGGGAACTCTGCAAACCATTTCCAAAGAACTCCAGGCAACGGGTGGGATAGAAACGAAAATGTTCCCCAAAGTTCCTCAACCTCATTAAAAGTTTGGCTTAGAAGTTCAATCCATGAAATTGAACACAAAGCATATGGGGTCTCAGCTCTGGAATAGAGACCCTCTGGATGGCTGTTAAACTCTTCCTCCCCCATATGAAGCAGCTTTTGATACCATGTAGTAGTTTCCCCCCACACCTGATGAGACTTCAAGCTCCATGAGAATATTGATTCTTCCAGGAAGTCTACAGTTGATCACTGAAGCCTGGCACACAGCCAGGACCCCAGGAAGAACTGCTGAATTAAAGGAGGAGTAGATGCATATGGAATGACTCATAGGAAAATACACAAAACAGGATCCTAACCAACAGCAATATTTAGATTCTGAAGCAGGGGTTGACAGTCTGTGGAGTGCGAGCCAAATCCTCTGAGTTTTAATTAGTTTCCAAATTTTGTGGACACTTGCACTCAAAGAGAAGTGATAAAATTACCAAGGGCAGGGTTTTAAACTTTTACATTCAACCAGCATCACTCAAAATAATCTTGAAAACACAAACTGAGAAGCTCTGACCCAGAGTTTCTGATTCAGGACCCGTGGGGGCCCAGGAATGTGCAATTTGGTCTCCTCCCAGGGAGCACACTTTGCCACAGCACAAGGGTACACCAGTACACGACCATCACTGTTTAAAAGCCACTCATGTTCCACATGTTAGCAGTAGATTCCAGATTGCGCAGGTCCCCTATTTTGAAATTTGGGGTGAATTTTTCCCACAACCCTGTGGTAATGAGAAACACATAAATTAAGAATATGGTGGGACGCTAAGTAAAATATCAGAAAGAATGGTGCTTCGTGATGGCTGGAAATGTTGTATCATCTCCAAAGTCAGTCTTCATCAATTACCTCATTCAAATTTTACAACAAGCCTGTAGGAAGGCATAATTAATGCAACATGATCCTTACTCCCATTTTGCCAAGGAAAGGAAGGAGGTTCAAAGGGATTGAAGACATAACATCATCCCTGTCCACTTCCCGTCCGTGTCCAGGTGCTACCTCTCTAAGCCCTGCCTTGCTCCCTTCATTCTTCTGTAGCCATCACTACTTTGTTTCTACTGATTTTTACACCTGGCTTCCCTAATCTCTCCACTGCCTCCTGCAGCACTGCCTCTTCTAGCTCGTAGTGTGGCCTCTCCCTTTCCCCGTTTCACCAAGGAGCAGGCAGTCCATGCTGTCCAAAGTTGTCACTTGCCCATTCGCTGGTTCCATACCCTCACTTCCACTCTTCAACACACTCGGCTGGGCCCCACAGAAATCCTGTCTGGTGCCCGTGCTGTCTAACACAACTTGAGTATAATACCAGCCACACATGCCATGCTGTATTTCCCAGTACACACATCTTACAAAACTAAACAAAGTGATTTTAATGATAAAATGTAGCCAAACCACTATGTCCAAATTATCATTTAAATATGTAGTCAATATAAAAGTCATTGCTACTAAGACAGTTTACATTTCTTAATAGCAAATCTGAAATCCAGTGTGAACTTTATGTTTACAGCACATTGCAGGATGGTCCAGCCACACCTCCAGTGCTCAGTGGCCACATCTTATACAGTACAGGTCTCTACAGTCATGATGATCTCTCAGTAGCCAGGTCTAATCAGTCTTTCTGGAATTTGTAGTTCTGAAACATTTCTCCTGCTGACTCTACCTTGCTTATCCTGGCTATACTCCCTTCCATCACTTTCCGAAACACCTCTGCCTCTTGCCCTTCTCTTACATCCCGATGACTTCTTCTTACGGAAGCCTCTTCCTGTACTCACCTCCCACAGTGTTAGCACTCCTCCCAGGTTCCCTGTTCCAGCCACTGTTCCTCTCTCATTGTATCATTTTCTTGGATATTGTAGCCATTTTTAGAGTTAAACTAGAGATGATGAAGGCTCCCAAACCCTATATCTAGCCCTAATCATTGCTATATCCAAATAACTGGACATTCATTGTACCCCACAAACCAATTCAACTCAACAAACACTAAAACTGACCTTATCATTTACCAACTCAAAACTCAGTGAATGATCTCTGTCTACCAGCCAGCCAGAACCTACGGCAATGAGTCCCACCAAGCAGAGGCTGGAGAATTTACCTGTCACAACTTGGGAATGAGGTACAACCTACACTTAGTGGGTAAACACCAGAGATGATGCTAAAGTCTGCAATGCATAAAAAAACTCCCCACGGCTACGAATTACCCAAATGTCGAGAGACCCACTGTGGACAAACAACTTTTATTCTTCCTTTCTTTCTTTTTATTTATTTTTTTTCTTATTTCACAGGTAGAGTTATAGACAGTGCTAGAGAGACAGAGAGAAAGGTCTTCCTTCTGTTGGTTCACTCCCCTAATGGCTGCTATGGCCAGTGCTACACTGATCTGAAGCCAGGAACCAGGTGCCTCCTCCCGGTCTCCCATGCGGGTGTTGCAGGGACCCAAGCACTTGGGCCAATCTGCACTGCCATCCCCAGCCACAGCAGAGAGCTGGACTGGAAGAGGAGCAATGGGGACTAGTACCCTGTGCCCAACAGGACTAGAACCCAGGGTGCCTGCACCACACGCGGAGGATTACCAAAGTGAACCACGGCACCAGCCTATTTATTTATTTGTTAATGAATATAAATTTTATAAGTACAATTTTAGGAATACGGTGAATCTTCCCACCATACCCATCCTCCCACCCACACTCCCACCCCACTTTTTCCTCCCTGTCCCCTTCCCAGCCCCATTCTCCATTGAAATTCTTTTTCAATTAACATTGTACACAAAAGACCAATTCTATATTAAGTAAAGATTTCAACAAGTTGCACACACACAGGCTCACACACACACAGTTTCAGAACTAGTTTCACAGTTAACTCTCATAATGCAACTCATTGAGGACAGAGATCCTGCATCGGGAGTTAGCACACAGTGACTCCTGTTCTTAATTGAACAATCTCACATATGAGGTCAGTGAAACAGCTTTAAAGCCATAGCTGTACCTGTATGGTGTGGAGCCCTGTGGCTATGCCTATTCCTGTCCCTTTCCCAGACTCTGGAGTGGGGCCCAGAATCGGCGCTTTAACAAGCTCCCCAGTCAACTATTATGTGCACTAAAGGGTAAGAGTGACTGCTGTGAGGCAGAGCCAACCTCACTGTCAAAGAGATTCATGCATTCTTCTTCAGTGACAAGCACTGGATCACTTGACACAAAAGAAGAAGCTGAAATTCAAAGTCTGAATAATTCCCTAAGTTCAGCCTTTAGGATCAATACCCAGGCTTTCATGGGAGTTACTTAACTTTGAGTTTTCCCTTTATTAGCACAATCCCAGATAAACTTCACAGAAAAAAGTAAAGAATGTTTACTGCACAATTCGTTTCTTCAGTCCTAAAGCTCACAGCTTGTTTCTTGCCAAGCTGAAACTCGGAAATACAGAGCAGTGTTCGGTGCTCTGCCCACTGGAGAGGCTGCAGCATAGGCTGCTGCAGGAAAATATTCAAACCTTTTCATTTTATTAACCTCAGTTTATATTTTGTCTTATTTATTTATTTATCTATCTTTCATTTAGTGAATATAAATTTCCAAAGTACAGCTTATGGATTACAATGGCTTCCCCCCTCATAACTTCCCTCCCACCCGCAACCCTCCCATCTCCCGCTCCCTCTCCCCTTCTATTCACATCAAGATTCATTTTCAATTATATTTATATACAGAAGATCAATTTAGTATACATTAAGTAAAGCTTTCAACAGGTTGCACCCACACAGAAACACAAAGTGAAAAATACTGTTGGAGTACTAGTTACAGCATTAAATCACAATGTACAGCACATTAAGGACAGAGATCCTACATGAGGAGGAAGTGCACAGTGACTCCTGTTGTTGACTTCACAAACTGACACTCTTGTTTATAGCATCAGTAATCACCCTAGGCTCTCGTCGTGAGTTGCCAAGGCTATGGAAGCCTTTTGAGTTTGCCGACTCTGATCATATTTAGACAAGGTCATTGTCAAAGTGGAAGTTCTCTCCTCCCTTCAGAGAAAGGTACCTCCTTCTTTGGTGACCTGTTCTTTCCCTCAGTTTATATTTTAAAACACATGAAAGCTACTGCTCTTGAGATGTAAGGATAAAAATATGAGATGGACCCAACAGCCGGAGCAAAGCAGATTTGAAGCCAGCAGCCAGCAGCTTCCTCCAGGACTGCCAAACAGTTTCAGGGGCCCAAGGACTTGGACCCTCTTCTACTGCTTGGCCAGGCCACAGCAGAGATGTTAATGGAAGTGGAGCTCCTGCTTTCTCAGGTGTGTTAGAAGACAGCTGGATCCCACAAGAAATGGCTTTTGGGAGGAGCTGGCATTGTGGGTTAGCATATAAAGCCACCTCTGCAGTGCCGGCATCCCATACTGGCATTGCGTCGAGTCCCAGCTACTCCAGTTCTGATGCATCTATGTGGTCGCAGAAGCCAACAGAAGATGGCCCAAGATCTTTTGTCTCTCAACCCATGCAGGAAACCCTGGCAACGCTCCTGGCCCCTGACCCCTGGCTCCTGTCTCTGGATCCACTAAGCTCTGTCCCTTGCAGCCAACTGCAGAGTACACCAGCAGATGCCAGACCACCCTCCCCCTCACTCTCTCTCTCTCGGAGTGTAAAACCTAATTTCAAATAAAAAATACCTTCAAAAAAGGGCACTTTTTTTTCAAAAACAAAAATAAATAAATAAAATACTACATCAAGGACATCTAGTAGACTTTAATTAGGATTTGATATTATATGCTTTACATATCGTATTAAAACAAATTTGAGAAACCCTTCCAAAAAGGAGATGAACAGAAAAAGACTTCGATTTCATTCCATTACACCAGCATTATCCCAAAATCCAAAACAAGCGCATATAAAGAAAATGGCACACAAATACCAGCATGAATGTGTCACATCTCAACAACAAATAAACCAAAACACCCTCAAAAGAAGAGTGCAAGGGACTTCAACAGGCTAAATACTACAAGAAAGGAAATCTCAACAGCCAACAAACACATGCAGAAATGCTCAGGATCACTAGCCATCAGGGAAATGCAAGTCGATGCTACAACGGCCTTGAGGATGTGGGGGAAGAGGCACCCTCATCCACTGCTGGTGGGAATGTAACTGGTATGGCCACTGTGGAAGACACTATGGAGATAAGTCAGAAAACTAAACATAGCCATATGACATGAGTCAGTCATTACTCCCAAGGTAATATACCAAGGGAAATGAAATCAGCATGCCAAAAAAGTTATCTCTGCCTCAATATTTACTAAGGCTCAATGCACAGTAGCAAAGATATGCAATCAGCAACATACCCATCACCTTAAGACTGAATAAAGACATTATCAGCTATGGACACCATGCCATGCATATACAGACTGCATAGCCTGGCTACTGTGCATCCTACTGCAGTAATAAGCAGAGGCCAGTGAAAACCTCTCTGTCTACACAATGACTTCGTTTCCTTCAATATGTTCCCAATAGTGGGTACATCCATACAATTTTCCATGTTGACAGGACTAATTTCACATGAGAAACTGTATTGCTATACAGGTATATATTACAGAATACAGACATAAACCCAATTTTACCTTCAAACACTAGAACAGCAAAGTACACCTTAAGAAACTGGAAGGAGGAAAAAGATTCCAACGGAAATCCACCCAACGGCACAGAAAATATCACAACAGACATTCAGTGAGACCAAACTACAGTGCTTGAAAGCTCAGTCAACCTGACAAAACGTTTATTCACAGGAAGTGGGGAGGGGGCGGGGAGGAGGAGGACAGAATCCAGGGACTTGACAACAGAAATGACAGAGAGGACATCACTACCAACCTTGCCAAAATAATCATCCAAAAGCGCTATGGGAAATACAAGCCACAAGGATTTGGTCAACCTAGATAGAGTGGATTGACTCGCAGAAAGACACAAACCACTAAACCTGGATACAGTGAAACGAGAAACTCTGAATACACTTATAATTTGCAAAGACACTGTAGTAGCAGGGAAAGCGAACCAAACAAACCAAACAGACATGAAGAAAAGTCCAGGACCAGATGGCTCCAGTGGTGAGAACGCCCTTTTGGAAGATAATTAATATCCGTGGTTCGCAAACCCTTCCAACAAGCAGATGAAGAGGAAAAGTCTTCCATTTCATTCCATCAGAGCAGCCTTATCCCAACATCCAACACAAGCACATCATAAAGAAAATGGCACACACAGATCCGTCACGAATGTGTCACATGCCTCAACAAAATATTACCACACGCCATCCAGAAGCACAACCAAAGCTCAGCACACTGTGCGCAACCGAGAGTTACTCCGGAAATGCAAGGGTGGCTACCCTACCCAATCAATCGATCCCAGAACAGAATACCCATGGGGAAAGCCCACAAAGTATCCCGATAGACACAGAAAACCTCGTTCACAAAAACGTCCCTGACTCTTGCCATACTAAAACACAAATCCTCACATCAGGAACGGAACGTACACCTCGGCCTGACAAGGCTCTTGCATGAACAGCCCACAGAGCGCTGACATCACACCCAAGGCGAGGAACCCGAACCTGGCCTCCGAGACCAGGAAACAGACACGCACTTTCACTCTCCATCTTCCCAGCAACAGTCTCCGAGGTCTAGAGCAGGGCGGCTGGGCCCTCAAAAAGCAAACCGACGGGAACGCGGGGCCGTTCCGGGAGGACACCGAGCCACCTCTGCTCTCGCACAGCTGCTCGCACCCTGGGGACCCGTCCAGACCGCCCGCACAGCACCACCGCGACTCCACCCGCGCCTTCGGGACCCAAGAGCAACAGGCACGCGGGCAGCCAAGACCCCCAGTGGGAAACCGCAACAGCTGCGCGCGTCACTCACCTCCAACGGGGGCCCGGGCTGCTGGCGGGACAGAGGTCCGCGAAGGCCGTTGCCTCCGGAAGGGGCCGAAGAGAAGAAATGCCCCTGGAAACGGCGCGGCAGCCTCGGACACGAAGCCTCCCTTCATCCCGGCCTGACCCTGGGGACGCTGGCTCTCCCTCAGGCTCGGCCAGCAGCGTCGAGGACGGCTCCTCTCCTCACGGCTTGCGCAAGCTCTGGAGCAGGAGCGGACGCGGCGCTGACTCCCAGCAGAGCACCGGGGAGCAGTCGGCGCCGGGCGTGCGGGTGCACTTCCGGGTCACAGCACCAGGCGCAGGCGCACTCCCCACGGGCCGTCACCATGGCACCCCAGGACGCACCTGCACACTGCTGCATCCAGCGTCCGAAGCCCCAGGGCCGCTTCCAGTCCGCCTCTCCAGGCTGTGACCAGGGACGCAGACGCTGATGGCCCAGGTTCTCTGGACCCCACCTTCCTGCCTCGTGGGAGTCTTCAATGGAGCTCCTGTCTCCTCGCTTCTGCCTGGCCCAGCGCTGGCCTTTCGTTGCAGCCGCTTGGGGACAGAAGCAGTGCAGGAGGCATCGGCAGTGCACGCTCGCTCTCGCTCTCTCGCTCTCTCTCCCTCTCACTCTCTCCGTCTCTCTCTCTCAGTGATCGTCCATCTGGGGGTTCACCCTTGAGGTGGCTACAAAGGCCAGGTCTGGGACAGAAGCCAGGGGCTGAAGCAGAACCCAGGCACTTTAGCCGGCACTCCATTCTGGTTTCAGGGGCCTAAGTCCTTGGGCCGTCTCCCTCTGCTTTCCCAGGCAGCTTAGCAGACAGCTGGATCCCACGGCGAACGGCTTCCGGGAGGGTCGGCACTGTGAGGTAGCCGGTAAAGCCACCGCCCGCAGTGCCGGCTTCCCATATGGGTGGCCAGTTCGAGTCCAGCTGCTCCACTTCCGACGCAGCTCTCTGCTATGGCCTGGGAAGGCAGCAGAAGACGTCCCAAGGCCTTGTGCCTCTGCACCCATGAGGAGATCTCAGCGAGGCTCCTGGCTCCTGGCATCAGGAACTCTAGCTATGCCATTTGAAGCCAATTGGGTAATGGACCAGCAGATGGAAGACTTCTCTCTCTCTCTCTCACTCTCTCTCTCTCTCTCACTCTCTCACTCTCTCACTCTCACTCACTCCCTCTCTCCCTCCCTCCCTCCCTCCATGCCCCCCTCCTCCCTCTCATCTCCTCTGTGTGTAACACTCAATGTCAAATAAATAAGACCTTCAAGGAAAGTAAAGAAATTCAAAAAGGAAGACATAGCTATAAATAAAATATCACATCAAGGCCAACTACTAGAGTTTTTTTTTTTTTTAATTTGGTATTGTATGCATTACCTACCCTATTAACCCAGAATTTGAGAAAGAGTTTAACTCGGTCTTAGAACAGATTGTGGCACACAGTCATTCTCTTCCTCCTTACAAACATTCTGTGTGGCATTATGTCTGACTTGCGCATGAGGAAATCTTTGGAATTTACGAATTCAGACACTTACGTACCCACTGGCACAAGGACTTGAAACACCTGTAATCTACAGAGTTCTCCACAGAACACAGGTCTGCTTCCCAGTCCCCGCCCTCCACAGTCTAGCCCTGCCTTTAAAGTATGGATCCTGTTGGAAATAGACCAAATCGTGTCTTCCACAAAGTAACAGAGAATACAGAAAGGAAGCATCTGAGGTCACTGTCGGCATTTTCGGCATGCACGTTATCATCTCGGTATTTTTCCTCTCATTGCTCAATGTTAGTTACATATTGAGAGGGGGGAAGTCCAACTATACCTATTTGCAGATGACATGATTATATATATATATATATATATATATATATATATGTATGTATATATATAGGAGATCCAAAAGATTCCACTAAGACACTCTCAAAACTCAGAGTAGAGTGTGGTAAAGTGGCAGGAGAGAACATCAGCAGCCTATTTGTAGACACAGACAATGGCATGGCTGAGAAAGGACTTCAAAGACCAATCCCGTTCCCATAGCTACAAAGAAAAGACAATAGCTTGGAATCCATTTAGCCAAGGATGTGCAATAACTGAGAATCACAAAAGATTAAAGAATGAAATAGAAGAGGACACCCAAAACAAACAAACAAACAAACAACAAACCACCACCACAACAAGTTGAGCAGCTTCTGCATTGCCAAAGACACACGCAGCAAAGTGAAGAAGCAAAGTAACAGTTGCAAAGCATGCAGCTGATAAAGAATCAACTGCCGCAAACTTTCAAGAAACTCAGCAAAACCAGCCAAACAAACCACCCACTCAAGAAATGGGCAAGGGACTTCAACAGGCTAAATAGTTCAAGAAAGCAAATCTAAATGGCCAGCAAACACATGCAGAAATGCTCAGGATCACTAGCCATCAGGGAAATGCAAGTCGATACGACAACGGCCTGGAGGATGTGGGGGAAAAGGCACCCTCATCCACTGCTGGTGGGAATGTAAACTGGTATCGCCCCTGTGGAAGGCAGTATGGAGGTAAGTCAGAAATCTGAAAACAGACGTACCGTATGAGCCAGCCATTTCACCCCTGGGAATACACCCAAGGGAAAGGAAATCAGCATACGAAAAAAAGAGTGATCCCTGCCCACATATTGACTACAGCTCACTTCACAATAGCAAAGATATGCAATCAGCCGACATGCTGATCCCCTGAAGACTGAATAAAAGACATTATGGGCTATGGACACCATGCCATGCATATACAGACTGCACAGCCTGGCTACTGTGCATCCTACTGCAGTAATAAGCAGAGGCCTGTGAAAACCTCTCTGTCTACACCACGACTTCGTTTCCTTCAATATGTTCCCAGTAGTGGGTACATCCATACAGTTTTCCATGTTGACAGGACTAATTTCACATGAGAAACTGTATTGCTATACAGGTATATATTACAGAATACAGACATAAACCCAATTTTACCTTCAAACACTAGAACAGCAAAGTACACCTTAAGAAACTGGAAGGAGGAAAAAGATTCCAACGGAAATCCACCCAACGGCACAGAAAATATCACAACAGACATTCAGTGAGACCAAACTACAGTGCTTGAAAACTTCAACCTGACAAAACGTTTATCCACAGGAAGCGGGGGGGGGGGGTTAGGGGTGGGGATGGGGGAGAAGGAGAACAGAATCCAGTGACTTGACAACAGAAAT